>NC_047137.1:11794902-12994902 GCF_009829125.3 Periophthalmus magnuspinnatus
AGGTTTGAGCTGAAGCTGCAGACGGTGAGATAAAGCAGTGTATGTCTATGTTTTTTATACTCTACTTTAAGTGGAACTAAACACTAAATCAATATTTTTTTCTCTACTAAACTGTGCTTTCCAAATAAACTTGCCTTTTGCCTTTTAATAGCATTATCTACCATTTCTAGTGCTTTTTTTGGTCATTTTAGTGCAAACATGGTACATTTGCAGCTTTCAGGTCAAAAACATATAAAAGTTTGTGTCCTGAGTCCAGTGGGCACTGAAATTTCAAGTTCTACGTGACATCACTAAAGACTGCCCTGTAACACTTTGAAATGTTAGACCAATCACACTGTTCCTTAGACCTTCTGACCCCGCCCCCTCATCCCCCCTCAGTCTCTTCTTGAGTCTTCCAGGTACGGCCCAGTTTAACAGCTCTATTTGAAATGTGGTAGTGGGCGGAGTCTAGGCGTTTAATCCCACTTTAAAGTTGTATATAGTTTTATGTAGAGTGTAGAAGGTTTAAAAATATGCCTCCTTACTGTGATTACTGTGACTGGGCTCGCCTCTCCACAGAGCTGGGGTCTCATGTATAAAACTTTACATGGAATTCTTAGTAAAAGTGGATGTATAGAACAAAACACAAGCCTCCGCAGACTTGCTTTAACTCACTCACTTTTCATTTCTCTGAGAATAGACATTTTTATGCACGAGCTTTATAACTAAGACCCCCGATTTGTAACTGGAGGCGGCCCCCATCTGCTTGGTCACCATGGAGATGATGCACTTTTCTTCTAAATATTTTCTAAATGCATTTGTATTATTTTGATAATGCAGTAATGAACTTGTATGTATAAGAGGGGACATAACCAGGAAAGTTACCAGACAAGTTGCATAGTGCATCTTTAAACAAATTATATGGAAGATTTTGATTTTAAATTTCACAAACCTGGCAACATGACACCTATCTGTGTCCCCAGATATGAAGTAGATGTGTTCAAATATAACTTATACTGATGACAAATGTAATGCTGATTTATTCATAAAGGGCCTATATTACACAAAATTGACTCTTGTGAGCTGTTAGTCATGTTTGAATGTTGTTACTTCATCAAAAACATACCTGGAGTTGTGTTTTGTTTCATTCACACATGTTTGAGTGATCCTTTTATTATTTGTCTGTCTACATCTCAAAAGCTCAAAATGCCCTGTTCCACTTTGTGATGTGATGATGATGATGAAGTGGCATTTTCAAGTTAATGGCTACCTTTTACTCAGCTACTTTACCTTATATTACCTTTAGTTGGAAATCCAAATATCCAAATGATTCTAGTGATGGTGTATGATGTTTAAAAACACAATGAAGCACTTCCTGTATTACCACATGACATCACAAGGTGGAACAGAGTGTTTTCAGTTTGAAAGAAGAACTCAGCCTAAACATGGAGGGTTCCTGTGTTAAATATCTTTGAATGAAATAAAACACAACAGGTATGTTTTTGACGAGGAAATGACATTATAACTTAGACCAGAAAATAGTGTAATATGGGCCCTTTAATTACACAAAGATTGGACATGATGACCAAGTTGTTTCTGTTATAGTTTGATGTTTTGGTTGTCAAGAAGATTATCCAAACAGCAGAAAGCAGAATGAGAAAAAACTTGTATATGCCTCTATCTGCTGGTTAAGGTACTGCAGAAAGAGATACTGTAACATCTGTTTATTTAAGTTTGTAAACAATGTAGTTTTCATAAAGCGTAAAACACGTATAACCATGAGAAACTTGTAAAGAGCTTTTATAATAAGAAATAACACTATAATGGTGAAATATTCTTTTACAACACCTTTGATTCAGGACTCAAATCTCACCAAAGTATGAATGATGTATCTATAGGCAATGTATGGAAGAGGTGTTGTTTACACTCCATGGTAGATCTAGTTTTATATGGATTTAATATAAATACATTTAACGCTCTGAGGATGAAGCTCTCTCAATTCATATCTGACTGGAGCTGCTTGGGTGTCAATGTAATTACAATAGACAGATGCACAAGTTTATATTCTCAGAGCTTATGAGTTTTCATCTAATCCGATTTGATCAAACTCTAAATTTGTACACGCCTTATAACTGCCAAGAAACTTTTGATTTTATTATTTAAACTAACCCTGTAACTTTCATTTTAAGCTGTAAATTTGGGGCTGGAGTGGTCCTGAAATAATGGCTTGTTGTTACACTTCTATGGGGTGTCACCGGTAACTGCTATCACCATGTTGTCTGTCATTATTTTGAAACCAACGTATTAACATGTTTTATAAGTTTACCTTTTGTTTTGCTGAGTCCCCCCTCCCTTTGCTCTCCATGCTAAGTCACTCCTCATTCAGAGCACTAGAACCTTCTTGTATTTTGTTTTTTTTGTTTTTTTTCTTTTTCTTTTTTGAGAAATACAAAACATATAACTTTTATGAGAATGATTCAGATTTACTAACTACTTAATTAATACCCTGACTCCTAACCCTTAAGAAAAGGTACAGTGTGTAACTTTCTGGAGGTGACCTGCATGATTCCATGGAAATTGGAAGTTAAAGCCATACTTTGGTACATTCTCCATGAACTTAGATAAGTTTTATATCATACTGGGAAAGTCTATAACCAAAGGAAGAACATTTCTACGGAAACAAGCAGGAAGAGGCACTCAAATAGGCCAAATAAGAGTCAGGTTTGTGGAGATGCAAGCCTGCTCACAATAAGGACACTTGTTTCTAAAGTTTTCAGAGCAATTAGACCTGTCATGATAATACAATTTGAAGCACGATATACTGCTACAGATAAATACTGTGATAAACGATAATACTGAAACAACTTAATGCCACTGTCACAAAGCAGGATAATGTCAGTAAACTAGTTTTTAAAGGACAGGATCAATAAAAAAAAACACCTGAGCTGCAACAGATATAATATTTCATTAACTCCATATTGTAATTATTGTGACAGGCCTAAGTGCAATACAAACATTAAAATAACAACTCTATTTTTTGGCTGAAAAGTTATATACTGTAGCTTTAAGTAGTTATTATAGAATCTTTCTTAAAAAACTATTTTAGCATCATGACCCAAGTCTTTGCTCATGGTTTAATAAGGTGTGTAGTTATTATAAAACAGGCACTAGGCACTATATCACAGAAAGGATTTACCTAAACTGCTGCAATATCTTTTCACATACAGAATCTCTCGTGTATCATCTTTTTCCCACTTGGCTTTTGCGTTTGAAAACTATATTTACATCAGACTTCCGTAGCAACATTTTAGTAAATAGAATACCCTTTGTGCAATGTCTTAACGGCCCCTTTATGTGTATCACAGGAAGATTTAACCCAGATGTTTCCATATTGGATCTCCCTCAAGTCTTTCATGTTTTTATTATATATTCATTTACACTTGACTTCAAACAAGCCACTTTCCGATCGCCCGCCTATTGTGTAAAGCGTGCCCTGCGCATTACCTCTGCGTTCTATTGTAGCTGCCCGCAAGAGATAACAGATGAATGAAAGTCCGCATCCCTGAGATCAATACAGCCATACCCTCCGCTGTCGATTGCTGCCATGGTAACCAGAAGATTTTATTATTTTTTTGTGCTCTCACCAAACTGAAAATGTCTGCTGAGCTCCTCCATCAAAGCCCGCCTCCCAGGAAACGTTAGCCTCCTTGTGTCCAGGGGAGACGGAGAGGGCGGTGGCAGCGTGTGGACTGGTTCCTATGAGGCAGAATATAGACTGTAGTTATGAAATTGGTACTAAAAGTTTACTGCTGAAGTTTAAAGAGGGGGTATTACACTTCTACGGGGGATTAACTGCTAAGACATAACAGATTTAGATCACCATGTTACCTTTTATTGTTTTGAGGATGCTATTCACTGAAAATGACATTAAAATAGGACCCGGGAGAGATCGCTAGATTACTTACACATGCATGGATGGCATATAAAACCTCTTCGGGCATGTTTTTGATGAGGAAACACATTATAACTTGGTGGAAAGCTCCAAAAAGTTCAAGTATTTATTGCATGGATGAGACAGAGGGAGGTGGTATCAACAATGGACAAGAACAGAAAGGCAGGGAGCTTCACCTCAAAAAAAGGAACACAGACTATGTAAGTTTAATATATTATTGTGTTTTGAATAGTTCTGACTTAGATTTAGTTACTCAAAGTGTCACTGCATTTAGCCCATCCTTAATGCTACTAGGGCACTTCATCAGGAGCAGTGGGACCCATGTCCAGATTTTGGGCTAGTCTTGGTCCGGACTACCTTCACTGGAGGATTGTACCTATTATGCATGTTTTGTGTTAATGGGAGAAACCGGAGTGCCCAGAGGAAACCCACCCAGACACAAGGAGAGCATGCAAATACACATGGAACACAGGAAGGTCTGGATGAACCTGTTTCAGCATCTTTGTGATGTGTTTTAATGTGTAGTTTATGTTCAGCAAAAGGCACATATGTGGACAACACGTTTTGGGTTATCTTAGGCCACAATGCAAACATGTTCAATTTAGAGTATTTTTAAGAGTTTAAAATGTTTTGTAAAGGTACATGTCCTTCCTGCTCATGTCAGCAGCTCTTCACATGAGACATATTGTTCCAAGAGGCACAATTGTTGTTTCTCATTTTGAGGACAAATGTTGCTGTTTCAGGGTCTTAATAAATTGCTTTTGCAAATCATTATTCAAATGTTCTATCAAAATGATTAAAATGTCCACATTTGAGGACATTCATTTTACATCACTTTTCTCAGAAACTACAGAATGTAAAAAGATAATTCTTTGTATTTACACTCATCAGGTCTCAATCAGCCCAAATAACAAAGAGAAATTAATAAAGCATCTCATGCAAGAGCTCGTGTCTCAGGAGGTTAAATTGTTTTCAACTTGAACTGAAAAATATCTTCTTAATGTTGGCAGGGTTGCCTCTCTACAGATCTGACCTGTAACTTGGCCAGATGGTGTCAAGGAGTTAATAATAACGATGAAAGCAATAATATGTTGGAGACAAACTAGGCAGTGGAACATCTACCAGAAAAAGTTTAACTAATATAGATATTCTTTCATACTTATTTTTGTGAAGACCAAAAATAGGCTGGCACTTAAAGGCAGAACAGTGAGGCAGAAGCTGATGTAACAGAGCAGCAGAGGAAAGCAGACACACTTACCCAGCACGTAGACCTGTGTGGAGGTGGTGACTGAAGCTACGCGATTAGCAGCGATGCACTCCCATGAGCCCTGGTGCTCTTTGGTCAGGGGCTGCAGCAGTAAGGAGCCATTGGCGGTAATGGAGTAAGCCACGCGGCGGGAGACATCCACCTGGACGAAGTAAATGGATGTCAGCCAAATGAATACATAATAATACATTCACTTTGGGTGCAAGAGGGAATTATGTTTGGAAAATCCCACAACGAGAAACATGTCCCCATTAATTCTGGGGATTTCAAAATTGAATGTTTTTTGAGTGCTCAGAGGTAACAGGCTTATGAAACAGGTTATTGTTTATAGCTAAAAGTTCAAAAAAGTAAATAGAATAACATAAAATAACAAATGACATGATGATAATAGTCCTACATAGTTTCAATATATCTGGTAAGACAACTCAACGAAATATTCTGAAACGTATGTAACTGAATATATTTTTTGACAAAGTTAAGTTGAAGTATTTTTTTATTTATTTTTTATTAGATTTAATGCATGTTGTAATAAAATGTAATCCTTTTTAATGGCAGTGTAATGTCTAATAAAGCTAACACAAGTTTAAAGGCCCTATGCCAGATTTTTTCTCCCATATATTTAAGCAAAATGTGTCTTGCCCCAGTCCACATATAATTTACAAGCAGCTCGAGGTCAAAATATGCCCTCTGTGTAATGTCTGCACCTAATCTAGTGCTCATAAAATCATCACAGTGAATAATTAGGATGCTTGGAATGCATAAGGTAAGTGAGGAATGACTTTGGACCACTGCAAACAGTTTAAAATGAAGTAGTACTGTTTTCCATATTTTTAAGATAGTAAAACTCATGTACAGTGGCTTTAACCTGACCCCCGGTGTACAGGTTTACCTTGCTCCATGTGACATTGACCGTGGGGTCCTTGTTTGGCTGACAGGGCACCAGCAGACTCCTCCCCACCTCCTCTGTGTACTGTGCCGCTGGGACCAGGCTGAACGACGGGGGGTCCTGGGATATGTCAGAAAATTAGCATCAAGGAAAGTCAATGACAGCACAGCGCACAAGCCATTAACATCACAGAATAAAGCCGAACAAGATCACATGAAGTACTATGTGACATCACGCAGGACTGCCCTGATTACAGCCAGGTGTTTCTGATACCTGACAAATCACATATCATGTTTGTGTAAGTCCCCAGTCGTCTAGGTATGAGCCATAGTAAAAGAAAAAAAATCAAATCTGTCAACTGGAGAAAAAGTTGTAGGAGCTGCTCGTCCAAGACACTTCTTCAGTTCTGGTCAGATCACTGGTGAACACTGCCTTATATCTATCTGAACAAAGGAGCTAATTACACTGAAGCTAACACATCTATTTTTTACAGTTTCTGTTTGTAGGATAGGTCTAATGAGCTGCACTAAATGTGAACTGTGAGTCATACTTAGGATGATCATTCAGGCCCCTAATGAGTGCTCACAGCTATTAGCATACTGGCTAGTGCTATTGTTTTCCTTATTTGGATTTAGTTCTGAGGATGGAGTTATAAATAGGAGATCGATGATGTCTCAGGCCCCCATTCCCTTCCCTTTTCAAGGAAGGATTGTCTTTCCTAACAAAAATTGCTTCTTTAACTCCCCTCTAAAACCATTTCTTTTGTCTGGCTAAAATCTGAACATCACTGTCTTCAAAGGAGTGGTTAGTGGCTTTGAGATGGAGATGTACAGTAGACTGGAGTCCTGAGGAGCTCTTGTGACGGTGTTGGGCTGTTTTGTTTCTCTGACCAGAACTGAAGAAGCGTCGAGTGAGCAGCGAAGTCTACTCGTACAACTTTTTTGTCCAGTTTAGTTTTTGAATTTTTCTTTTTTTCTTCTTTTTACAATCACATTCATGTTCATGTTCATATACCCTCAGACCCCACCCCTTCCGTATTTCGTATTATATTTTTGCATTTGAAAAAAAAAATCTGTGAAAATGGAATACGACAAAAATATATATGTTGAAATTAGTCGGAAAAAAATGTCCAAAAAATGCTCAGATTAAAATATACATTCTTAATTGAAGCCATTTTAACTTGCTATATGTCCTTTTTGCAGTGAATGAGCTGCAAATGAACTGGATTAATGGTGCAATGGACAAGATTATGGTAATAACAGAGGGATTAGCTGCACAATTAGCTCCCCAATTGCGCTGTCAGCGTGGAGAAGGGGCGTGCTGATTATGGCAGAGGGCCTGGACTCCACTGTAAAAGGTCAATAGAATGTCCTTTCTGTCGAGGTTTTTAATTCGCTGTGACAGATGTGGGCGTGTCTCATTAAAAACGCACAGAGAGATGGACGGCTGGGTATAGTGGAAAAGACAGGAGCTAACTTTATAAAGATACAGTTTAAACAGCAGTGAACTTACCGCAAGCACGTTCGGAACAATGGAACGGAAGAGGTATCTCAACTGACGTATTGTACTATAATGTAAGCCATATTTTTGTGTGATTTTTAAAAACAACATGAAGAACAGATGATTAAATGAATACCTGCAGCTTGACAGTGATAGGCCCCGATGGCCCCATAGTGCCGTAGCTGTTGTAGGGCGTGCATGTGTAGATCCCAGCTACATCATCGTTGACTGTGGCCATGACCAGAGAGCCGTCTGCAGTCAACCTCCAGCCCGGGAACTGCACCCAAAACAAAGAGGCATTATGAAACATGGCACAGGACACGTATATGCACATAGACCTGATCAGTCACCAGGGTAGATGACTGAAGGGTTCAATTTATGTGTTGATGTTATGTGGTACCATAGAGTGTATATATAAATGGACTTCGCTAACCTGCTAGCTGCTCACATTCTAAATACCGTAGTAAGTGAGCATGAGTATGAGTACGCTTTCGGCTCCATCGACTCTGGCTCGAACTCACTTTACATTGAAAAATTGTCACCCCTCTCTCTGTAACTGCTACATTGAGCCTCGTCATGTTTTTGGTCTGAAGTTCGTATTAACCCGCTCTACATGATCCTGGTATTTTTATTTTGCAAATTTGTCGGTGTATCAAGATATGAACATTAATAACAGACAAATCAGGCGCCTTCTTTCCCGCTAGTGTTAGCAACAGGCTTGAATGCTTTGAATGTTTTGCTAAGCACTCGCTCCCTGCTAAACCAGTGGTGCGGGCAGGTAATGGCGTTATCTTCACCAGCTTTGCTCAGGATTGGCTCATTGGTTGCTATGATACTCGCGCTCGGAGCTATAACCTCGGTGAGCTTCATTTGACTGGAGCCGAACGCTACGGGTGACGTCACACTCCCTTAGACCACTTCTTTATACAGTCTGTGTGGTACAAACTGAATTACATTAAAATTACTATAAAATGCAAATAATTAAAACTAAGAGTATAATTGTATTGCAAGTATAAAATATAAAAATAGGTATATAGTATGTCAATTGAGGACATTTGATTTTGAAAATAATGGAAACTAAATATTGCATCTAATAAGAATAAGAATGATTATGTTAATGAAAAGTATATTATGTTTTTGGTAGTTTTTAGTTTTGTTTTTACTTAAAAGCTCAAATCATTGTCATTGTAAGTGGACTTCAAAAAGACAGAGGACCACCTGATGACATCATGAAGTGGAGGTCAGGATTAATGAAACAAACTCCAGCTATTTGTTGATAAAGTAACTACGGCAATGGGTGGAGAGGTCAAAATTTGTGCTTAAAGCTACAGTATGTATTTTTTTAGCCAAGTATTGTACAAAAAAAAATACACTTAAGTAAAAGCATATTTTTTTGTCTTAATTGCACTGAAAAACATAAAAAAGGAGTAGGACCTTCTTCTTTTCCTTTCTATAATCGTCCACAGCGTAGCAAAAATCTATTTATCTCCATGGTGAATGTTCCAAAGTATGGGTTTATCTTTCTATTTCATGCAGGTGACTTGTAGCCATACTGTAGCTTTTGAGTTAATTATGAGAAGTGTAACTGAGTACTATCCATATCCTGGAAAGTTTATAGATTATAGATATAGAGACTAGCACAAGCATCTTTAAAGCCATCTACAAACAGGATTTTAATAACCAGCAATATCTCAGCATGTCTCTGTATATACACTTTATTACACAATGTATTTTTATATCCCTTGACATATGAACGGAGCTTTTTCTATAACACCCCAAATCTTCGTAATCTCTGCAGCTGTGAGGAACTGACAGACACATCTGAAATATCTCATAAAGTGCCTGAGCTCTTGTGTTTCTCCCAAATATCAGGATTTTGTACAACTCCTCTGCTCCTTTCACCACATCCCGGGTTTGAATAAATAAGCCACTAGAACATTTTGAAGAGCTTTTAGTGGAGCTGTCACTTTAGTGGTCAGTACAATTATTTTTAGGACAAAGGATAGAACGGAGATTGGGTTTTGTTTCACTCAGAAGAGGGTAGAGTAGCCAAAAAAAATAAAATAATAATAATCGTACTTAATGGCTCAATACCCCATGTTTTTTCCATTTTTTTCGGCAATATTTGTCTTGCCCCACTACAAATATAATATATTAGCACATATTGGGGTAAAAATAAGTCAGCGGTGTGCCATCTGCATCTAATTACAAAGCATTTTATTGGCCGGTAATCAGGAAGTGCACCTTACCTTGCTAGTTGTTGTTAGTTTTACAGCTGAGAGGTGTGAAAAGTGCTTATAAACATATAGCAGCGAATAATCTTAGTCTTGTTCGATTACGAAATAGTGGTTCAAGAAATTACTCAAGTAAAAGTAAAAAAAAAAAAAAAAAAAAACTGCTACTCAAGTAAGAGTAATTATAAAAGAAACTTCTGCAGGCAAAACATGTTCAAAGTACTGTTACGCTGTCAACTATAATACACATCTAAAAGTAAAAGTATGATACCTGAAAACTACTCAATTACTACTTAATTTTATGCATATTTAGTCCCTCTCCAAAGCTCAGAATATTTGCACTGCACTCTACTTCAACTTCAACTACCTCCATAAAACTTCCTTGACATTATAACAGCCCGCACTTTAAGCTTCACTCCTCAATGTGTAAGCAGATGCAGGTCTTGCTCCCTCTGCTGGTGTTTTTAATATACCAATTACAATATATGGTGCCTTTTGTGTAGCCCTTTGCAGTACATTATTCATTCACTCTACACTCCGTGATGTAAGCCACAGCTGCCCTGGGACAAACTGACTGAAGAGAGGCTGCAAATAACCACCAACGATCCCTCACGTACGACTTTCATACTGCCAATGCAACACCTGCAGGTATTTTCCTGACAGATAATTTGAAAAAACACTACAGGGAATACCAAGACTAGAAGTTCAAAGTACTTTAAAATACCAAAATAATGCATAATTTTATTACTTTTAGATTCCATGTGGTAGAATATCACTGAATTTCTCTTGTTGTCTTGTCTTAATCATTAATGTTGGCATATCTATTTTTCCCCTAGCATCCGTATCAAAGTTTCCCATCTCCTCTCCTCCTCTTATCACATCTCAGGTTTGCACAAACATGCCACGGGAACACTTTGAAGAGCTTTTAGCGTCGCTTTCAAAACCCACATCTGAGTATCTGTCATTTTCGGATTTATTTATATATTTCTTGCTGTCGCCTTAAAGCCTCGACACAAAGCGCGTGTTGTGCTTTGACTGACTGCAAAAGCATCCCGGTTTAATGAAGTCAAAACTGCTATTATCCGGCCGTGACATCTTTGCCGGAGCTGGGATAATTGGCGGAAAAAAGGCTTCGAGGGGCGATCACATATCCTGAGGCGCGTCCCGTCCACAGCGTGACGGAGCGGGGATGTTGAAAAGGTCCAAACTGTGAACAAAGAGGAGGCGGCCCAGTCTGATGATACGAAATGAGCAGTTGAATTGGCTCCGTGGATGTCAGGTTTGGATGTTAGCTAGCGAGCTGCGTGCATATGCAAAGTGCTCAACCCCCTGTGGGCTGTTAAAGCTTTGTATTATCAAAACATGACCGGATGAAGTGATGTTTTAGAGAAACAAAGTAAGAGTCTTAATAATGCATTATCAGACGTTTCAAACTCATTTTGGAAACACGAATCATGGTTGTCTACAAATTAATACTTTAAATCCCCTGCACCCAATTTTTCTTTCCATGTCTTGGAAAATGTTGTCTTCCCCCAGTACAAATATATGGTATAAGCAGCTCTTGAGGTCAAAATAAGTTTGCTGTGTGTTGTCTGCTGTTGTCTGTTATCGCGGTGAATAATTTGGATGCTTGGAATGCATAAAGTGAGGGATAACTTAAAAAAAACGCTCTGACGCCAAGTGAATTGGAGCCAGAGTCGATGGAGCCGGAAGCGCGCCCTTATCACTTCCTATTTGAAACAATTGCTAGCACATTAGCTATGTCGATTTATATATGTATAGTCTATGAAAAGTCTAGAAAATAATGAAATATGGGGACTTTACTGTCTATATATCTTAATTTTGTGTACTTTTTTATGTGAAGAAGCTGAAAGAGTTAAGTTCAGAGTACAAACTGTCTTAAATGCTGTGAATACTTGCACAACCACCTGTCTAATGTCATATGCCATCCACTGAGCGCAAACACCTTTATATGTGAAAACGCATTTAAACTGATAATCTGCGTTCATTCCAATCTATGAAAGACATTAAACTTTCTTTTCCCACACAACCCACAAGATAATTAGTAACTACTGCATTTATGTGTTAATTAAATGTTTTTGTTTTTTTTGTTGTCAGGAGCTAAATAGAATTATTGTAATAAGACTATTAATGAAATTCTGTAATTGACTATCTGTTAATTATAAGATACATTTGGCACATTAGAGAGAGTTATTAGAAAAAAAATCAGTCTTTTCAAAACCAATAATTTTTCATAGCTTCATTTTAATTTTAGTTAAATATTAATTAACACATCACCCACATGTTCCATAATGAAAAATCCCTGCAACACCAGAATAATAGGCTTAATATATAAGTACTTTTGGATACTTTGATGTAATATGAGTAGAAAATATTAATATCAAATCTGTTTTGCATAATGTGTAACCTTTAAAGAGGGGGTATTACCCTTCTATGGGGTATTAATTGCTAACACATAACATATTTAGATCACTGTGCTATCTTTTATTGTGTTGAAAATGCTATTACATATAACAACATATTAAAATGTGTAATTAGTTTCAGTTTCGTTTTTTTGCCACTGCTACCACAACATAATCAGTGTGTTAATGAAGTGAGCTGAGCATTGGACAGGATGGTATTGCTAACCACGAGGAGTGTTCGAACAGGGGCTGGGAGAGATTGTGAGATTACTCAGACATGCGTGGATGACAGCGAAAACCACTTCAGGCATGTGTTTGATGATTATAACCATAGACTGTATATGTAAATGGACATGGCTAACTTGCTTGTCGTCACATTCCAAAATAGGAAATTAGTACGGGCACGCTTTCGGCTCCAATTCACTTTACGTTGAAAAATTGTCATCCCTCTTTCTGTAACTGCTGCAGTGAGTCTCGTCATTTTGGTTTTAAAATGTTCGTATTAACCCGCTCTACATGATTCTGGTATATTTATTTAGCTATTTTGTCTGTAAATCAAGATATGAACATTAATAACAGACAAATCAGGCGCCTTCTTTCCACGAGGCTGCTTCCGCTAGCGTTAGCAACAGGTTTGATAGAGAGCGTTGCTAAGCACCCGCTATCTGCTAAACTAGTGGTGCAGACGGGAAGGAGCTTTTCCTTCAACAGTTTCTCTCCAGAATGGCTCTTTGGTTGCTATGATACTCGCCATCAGAACTCGGCTCCAAATTTACCCGTTACTGCTAGCCCTGATGAGCCCCCACTTCTTTTTACATTTTATGATTATAACATGATAGAAAGCTCCAAAGAGTAGATTTCGCATAACACTCGCAGTTCAATATAAATTTTGAAACCACATTATCATTATTACTACTATGCTTCAATTAAAAACTTTTGACAGGAGACCAAAGTTGACTATTTGGAGAATATTTGAAATTGGAATGTGAGCTCTAGTGGGAATTTTCTCATCATGACTTGGTTTGCTGGGATAGTACCAGTGCTAAGTTGAGAAGAAAAGTACAAAAATACAGGACGTTGTGGTGAGTTCTAAAATGTTATCAACACAGAAAATTCCATCCAAAATGCGGGAACGATTTACGCACAGGGAACTTCGCTTTTCTGGCAGTTTAAAGCCAGCAAAATAAACGGGTGTGCAATTTTTTTTATTACACTAATCAGAACCATTGTGCGATAGTGCATAGTATCGAGCGGCAGCCTCACTGTTTGCGTCACTACTACTTCCTGTTGTATGAGTCATGCTAAAATTAATAAATATTTAAAGATTGGGCAGTGGACGGGGGAGCAGCGGGTGGAAATCACTGGCAACATGTGAAACACTACACGAATAAAATGAATACGTCACTGGAACACACAAAGATAGATGTTTGTGTCTCAATGCTAATGCTAATGCTAATTTTTACACATAATAAATATTAAAACACAACCACAAACTGATATATATATTTATAGGTATTCTACATATAAAAATAATTGGTTAGTCTTGATTTTAATTGATTTGAATCTTAATAGGTTGTTTATTTTACATTTTCCTATTTGGGCAAGTTTTGGCACTTCTTAACACTATGGTTGCTAGGTAACCATTATGAAATTACTGTTGTCTGTGTGTCTAACAGGAAGTAAAATAATAAACTTCACCAAAAAATCTCAAATATAACTATGCTAACTATGTTTTAATCAAATGAGCAGTTTAACCTATATGTACTTTAACTCTTGTATTATGCTATCAACTTTTGAACTTATCTGGATATGTTTTTGAATAAAAAAAACCTTAATGAGCTTAATGCAGTTTTATTACCATAGAGAGGTCGAGTGGTTCCCCATCTTTGGTCCATTCGACTCGCAGGAGTGGTGGCTGTGCGATCGTAGGGCAGGTGACCAGGCCGTCTTTACCCGTGGGGAGGTAGGTGTACTGGGGCGCCCGCAGAGCCTTAGCTGGGTCTAAGACAGGAAAGAATCACAGTTATTAAAGAATGCTAAAAGTAAATGGTTTTAAATGCTGGGATGACAGTAGAAAAAAAAATATTGTACCATATATCATAAAAATATAATCTAACTAGAGAGTGTTTTATTGTCCGACAATCAGGAAGTGCATGCTAGTTGTTGCTAGCATTACCGTGATGGCCAAACTCCACTTCTAGCCTCTGAATGTTGTGAAAAGCTCTTATAAACTCATTGCGGTGAATCATTAGGATGTTCAGAATGCATAAGGTAAGTGAGGAATAACTTTGAACCACTGCAAACTGTTTCAAGTTGTTGTTTTTTTTGTTTGTTTGTTTTTTAAGACATAATATGAATTTCATGAATAATTTTGTATGCCATTAAAGCCATCTATCTTGCATTTATTCAATTCACAAAACGCATTTATCTGACTTCTAATTTGGCCTGATGGCTTCACCTGCTTGTTTCTAGGGATGCACCGATACCGATACTGGCATCAAATATCCTTCCCTCGCTCGCCTGTCTGGATAGCCCGGTGTCTGGCTGGGGTGGCTCCTGTCTTGCCGTGGGTGGGCCCCTCTCTGTCCCTTATTCTTGAGTGGACTCTGGTCCTACAAGCTTGAACTCTATCTGCAAATGGATGCACATTAGTCCTGGACACATCTGCATCCTGTCCCTGAAAGTGGATCTCTCCTTCACTGTGGTCGTCCTTGAGGTTTCTCTTGTTCCCACTGTTTTTTTGTTGTTTTTTTTGTAGTTTTTCCTTGCCGGGAAGGAGTATCTAAGGACAGGGAATGTTCTAGGACAGTTATCCATTTGCTTGTTGTCTGTTTCTGTTTCATTGTTGTTGTTTTTTTACTTTTTGTTGGTGAAATCAATTCTCATGTTCAGCCCTAAGTGGCAGCTGTTGTTGTTATTTTGCGCTTTAAATTGAAATTAACTGAAATATTGACACTGATACTGAAAAATGTGCTGGCTCGGGTATTGCTTCCACGATATCACTTACGCCAATTTCGTGGTTGGCCGTTTAATTGAATGTAATACGACTCGTTTACAGGCTGATTCTGTCCCCAGTTCAGTCTCACACAGGCGAAGCAACAGCATGACCACGAGGACAAGCAGATCGCAAGCACCCCACCAGAAAGATTGCACAGTGCCCCTTTAATAGCAGTAATTTCTTGAAGTTGACTGCACTGAAACAAAGCGAACAAAGCTCACGGTCTACATGGTGGCATGCTCCTGCTGCTTTTTCACCATCCCACTCAAACAATACATTTTAGACCTTGAAATCCAACGCATTGTACAAACCCACAATCGCTCCTTTTGATATTGCAGTATTCGTAATAGCAGGTATTATAGCAGTCTTTACCGCTTTATTCGCATATCTATGGCCAATTTGATGCCTTGGGAATGACTGCATATTGCGCATTTTCACTCCAAGTCCCATCATTCAGACCACATCATGGTTGTGCTTAGAGTTACGCATTCTGCCTGTAAAACGCAGCGGACAATTTAAGAAAGGATTTATTTTGTTTTCAGCAGTCTACAAGCGCCCTTCAGGGAAAACCGCGAGCCGACTGTTTCATGGACTGTTTCAAACGCTGATGCAATAGCGGTGGATGTTTACCGGGTGAGCACAAATGTTTTAATGGTCTAAGCTGTAACAATATGGAGGGAAATGAATGTTAGCTACGTGTTGGTGCTAATGATAAACAACATTTTGCTAGCGATTTCATGGCTTGTTAGTGGCGTATAGTTGTAGTTCGGTGGAGCCGGTAGCAACAATTATGGGTATTAGGAGGGATAGTTTGAGTAGGGTTGTAAAAACATATCCTGATTGCAAATAATGCTAAAATTAGTATAGAAAAAACAAAAAATTGGGCTTTTCCTAAATAGTTTAAAGAAGACATATTGTTCTTGTGTCTGCTAGAGCTATAATCTATAACGCTTCTGGATCATCATTATTATTATTATTATTTGGACATTTTAAATTGCAATATTAATCTAAAACAACTTAAAAAATAAACAAGTCCGCTGACGTCTGTGTTAGAAAACTGTGTTGCAAAATAACAGCAGACATCACTGCCTACAGATAACTGCACATTCAATTCAAGTTTAATTATTTAGCGCACTTAAAAAAAAAAATCAGCTGCCCAAACTGCTTCACATAAAAGTCAACAAAAACAAGTATACACATAATAACATACATAGGGAAAGAACGATAAAACACCAAGATATCCTGTCTAGTTGGTATTAAATGCCAGGGAGAAAAGGTGGGTTTTCAGTCTAGTCTTAAACTGTATTAAAGACTGAGAGGATCTGACAGGCAGAGGGCGCTGTTCCATAGTCTGGGTGCTGACACAGAAAAGGCTCTGTCACCTCTGGACTTGTTTCTGGCTTTGGGCACAGGCAGCAGGAGATGGTGAGCTGACCTCAGGGCCCTGGGTGGAGTACAGGGCTGCAGTAACTCCTTAAAATAAAGAGGACCCATAGAGTGCAGACATTTATACACAATCAATAACATTTTGAATTGCACTCGATGTGAAAAAGGGAGTCAGCGCAGGCAGCACAGCACAGGCATGATGTGCTCTATTCTCTTATTTTAGTGAGCAGATGAGCTGCAGTGTTCTGGACATTCTGTAAACACTGAAGGAAGCCCTGGTCCAGCCCCATATACAAAGAATTACAATAATCCAGACACACAAATGACAAATGTGGTTCAGCTTCTTTCAGTTGACAAAATTTTCAACTGAAAGAAGCTGGACTTTATGACAGAGCTAATGTGCTTAGCAAGTAAGACAGTTTTTCATTTGTACCAAAATGACTAAGCGACACTGACAAATCCTACGTGTATCACCGATTAAGAAAATAAAATTGGACAACAAAGTAAGTACAGAGCAGTGGGCGTGTACTGGTGGCGGTAAAAACGGGGTTAGAGCAGAGCATTAGCGTCTTGAATACAGGACTATAAAGATTACTCATACCTGCATGAATCATGCTAAATACAGCGAGGGGGTACACAAGAAAAAACTATATCATGGTTAAAAGCTCTAAAAAGTTGATTTTGCAGAATAGATCCACTTTAAGAATGGCCTTGAGCTAGACAACACAGTAATATTAAATCAGATAATATCATTTTGTGTTAAATGACTAATTACTTGGCAACTGGGCTCTGGATAAGTGGAAGAAAACAGATGGACGGATGTTTAAAAAATCTTTTGTTACATTATTGTGATAACTTCAAAATATATATTTAATAACACGATAAACATTCAATCAGATTGAACATGTTTTGCTTCATAAAGTCATTACTGTTGTCAATTTCATTTCCCTGTGGGGGAGTTGAGTGGGGAGTTGATTGCATGTTTATTTTGAGAAACCCTGGTGTAGAGTATCCAGTTTTTTACTTAGTATTGAAATTGAGTTTGAATTTCTTATAAATTTGATTATGAAGTGCTTACCGGGATATTTCTGAAAATAAGGGCTAAAGAAGGTCATTGAGGGCAAACAATTGATAGAGGGCAAAAATACAAAGGTCTGAGGCACTGTCTTTTAGTGTTACTTTTAACTAAAGGTCCTATATTACACAAAATTTACTCTTGTGAGATTTAACATGTTAAAATGTTGTTACCTCATCAAAAACATCCCTGGAGTTGTGTTTTGTTTCCTTTGCACATGTTTGAGTAACCCTTTATTATTAGTCTGTCTGCATCTCCAAAGGTCAAAATGCTCTGTTCCACCTTGTGATGTCATGATGCGTTTCAAATTAACAGCTCCGTTCACTAGAGATTAGCAAACCCAGGGCTGAAATGATCCCAGTGATTCTAGTGAAGGTGTGTGGAGTTTAAAAACACAGTGGAGTTTAAAAACACAGTGGAGCACTTCCTGTATTACCACATGACATCACAAGGCGGAACAGAGTGTTTTCTGTTTGAGAGAAAGAACTATAGCCTAAATATGCATGAATAAAATAAAACACAACTCTGGTTATGTTTTTGATGAGGAAACAACATTATAACAGATCAAAAAATTGCATAATATAGGCCTTTTAAGCCAACCCATTTAAACAGCCAAATCTCCACAAGAGCAGAGTGAAAAACAACACACTGTATTCACACTTAATTTAGTCCTGATGCAGGTTTAGCTCTGGTTCATTCCATGTTTAGTTCCTCCTCTGTTTTGGATAGTGTGAATGAAGACTTTGATTTAATCGTACTTTAACCAACCTGGTATTCGTGAGTTTCAACTTCCTGTTTACAGATAACATTTTACAGACATTTGACTATTTAAAAGATACAATATTTTGTTTTTAATTGTTAATTTCTAGAGCTAAATTTTACATCACCCATTGAAACCCTTTTTTGGTGAGTCTCTCCTTCCTTTGCTCTCTGTGCTAAGTTACTCCCCTTCAGAGCGCTATCACAACACAATCATTATGCATGTCCCTAATGAAACTATTGCACATTGAATCAGGTTTGTAAAGTTACTGTGTACAGTTTTGTATCATACTTTTGTGTACTGAGACTTGTCGTGTGGGAGCGTGGGTGATGTAGGCTTGTGGGCGGAGCCTTGTACAAAATCTTACTACTAACGATAAGGCGGGTTCAATTAAGGCCAGAGAAAGATTGCTAAATTACTGAAACGTGCATGGATGACATTTAAAAACTCTTCAGGCATGTTTTTAATGAGGGGACATTATAATATGGTAGAAAACAGAAAACATCGATTTTGCGGAAGGTCTTTTATCTTCAAAGACCTAGTGTGAAACTGGTGGTACTCAACAACTAAATATTTTCTTATACGGTACTTCATGAGAAATGTGTAAGAACCACTGATCTAATACATAGATCAGCAGGAGACTGTGGAGACACCTACGCATCACGGTGAGGTTAGCGGAGGCGGTCGGCGGGGTCAGCAATCCGTTGGTGGGCATACACGTGTACGTCCCAGAATCCTCCGGGAGCAGCCTGGAGATGAGCAAGGTCCCATCCACCATGATTTTCACGCGGGACTTCAGAGAGCTGCCAGAGAACACAAAAGGCACGTTAAATAAACACACATTATCCATTCTTGTGGCTTTAATTCCCTTTCAAGCATGCTTTTGGTCACCTCGGGATAAGTATTTAATGTTTTTGTAGCTCAAAGACGGACTAAACACCTAAACTCTGCCCATAACTGCATTGGAAATAGAGCTAACTGGGCAGTGCCTGTGGATTAAAGAAGAGATTGAGGGGCTGGATCTGTGCGTATAGGGAAAGGTCTAACAGGTATCCACACTTCAAATTTTGCCCCTAGTAAAGGCGGTCCTATATGATGTCACCCACTACTTAAAATTGCAGTGACCAGTGAAAGCAGCACATATACACACAGCGCTTATTTATTTATTTTTTTTTAGATGTTTTGGAATAGAAAGCTGCAAATGTACCTAGTTTGCCAAAAAATTACTAGGAACAGTACACAAGAGAATATACAACATATACACAGTTTAGCAGCAAAAAAAAGAAGCTGATTTTGTGTTAAGTGCCACTTTAAAATAAGGTCTAGGTATATAGGCATTTGAGCTCATAAATAATAATACAAAAAATTTAAAAATTAAACAAATTAAGTCCTTATCCTCCATGAATGATATGCTAATAGAGCCATGTGTTTGTTGTGAACACAATTTAACCAGAGAATGAGTCTGGATATGGTTTATGGACTTCAAAGGTGTACGAGAAGTTCGGACTTCTACCTATGACGCAACACTTCAAGCAAAATGCAAACAGAGTATTTTTGAGTGCTCAGAGAAGATAACTTTAGATTAATGGATTAATGACACAAGAGTGAATGAAACAAAATGCAATTCCAAGTATATTTTTGATGATGATACAACAACATAACATGGTTAAAAGCGCAAAAATGTCAATATGGCAGCATACTGTATGTGTTCTATAAAAACGCAGCTAACATGACAGCTATCAGGAGAAGCTAGTCCAAATACGTCCATCTAAATGCATTGAATCTGGATGTGGGTGAGTGTGGGAGCTGGGACACATCTCTGGAGCTGTGTGCATGGAGGTGAAAGAAAAAAAAAAACACCCACTCCATTTAGACACGCTCATATTTAGAGAAAGCAGAGGCCGAAGACAGCATCATGTAACAGCTTATGTATGTGCTGCAAGTAACAGTTAGAGGTAGTTTGTCCAATAATGTACTTGGAGAGGTTTTTTTTGTTTATCTTAAAGGGGACATAACTATAATATACATGCTTACACGCGCACACACACCCCCACCCACGCACCCACACACACACACACACACACATATATATATAAGTCATTAGCTTACTCAAAGTCGTATTTTGATTTATTCATGGATGTTTGAGTAATCCTGTGTTGGCCTACATTTGCGGCTTGACTGCTCCGAAAATCTCAGTTTTCACCTATCCCATATCTCCGCCCACATCTCAGTACTTTGTTGTAATTTTTGTAAAATGAAGAATCACACACAAGGTTAAAAAAAACACATTAAGTAGCCATTCTTCATAAATTAAATAACACAAAAGTAAACTGAAATGAGCTGTTTTAAATCAACACTGAATTTTACCGATAGAGGGTAAAGCACCTTATGGCTTTGCCCAGAATATTCCACAGTATTGCATTAAACAAAGTCAGGTCTCTGAAGAGGCATTCCTCCTCCCATGCATGTTTTTCAACATTCTTTCAAAAAATAAATGCAGATGAAGCAATAGAATCTCAATGAAGACTTGTCCTAGTAGTGATGTGACGTCCGTGAGTGAGTCGGCTCTTTTGAACGGTTCCTTAACATGAACGGCTGGAACCGGATTTCTGAAAAGAGCCGAACCTTTGACTTTGTAATTTTTATGCATTTTTACACTTAGAATCACTGAACCAACACAAGAATCAGCACAGAAGCAGAGCAGGCAACACAAATGAGAGATTTGTGCACAAAAAACTCATTTGGCATCACAGTAACAGCTATTATGAAAATTATTATTACTGTAGTGCAGCGTTTTATTTAGATTTTGAACACACTGAAAGGGTAAACACAATCCCACTCTAAGTTTGAACCATTTTAAACAAATCGGAGCCTTGATCGATTCTCTCTGTGATTAGTTTGTAGATAAAATGAGTTCTCACATTGCCTTCTGTCATATAAATAAGTAAAAAAAAGGCTTAGACATTAGACTTATGAAAGGCTTATTGGAATGAATGGATCCAAAAGATTCGGAAACCATAAAAGAGCCGAAAGTCCCGTCACTATTACCTACTTCACTTCTAACTGTACTTGAAAATAACTTCATAAATGAACTGGTTAGAACTTTGAACTTGTGTACGCGTCAGATAATAATATTTTTTTTTTTTTTAGCGTAAAGGTCGAGGTCGCTGACAGAACGTGACGAGTACGTGGCTCTTCTTGGTACAACACTGTTTTAATCATTAAGCGCATGTGACTAACGTTGACAGCAGCTAATGAACTCCATATTGATTGAAGATGTTGTGATAGCAGTGGTACGCTAATGAGACATCGACCACACAGAGTCATAACCACACAGCTAATACTGCAGAGGAAGAACTGCTAATTGTTATTTAATAGACAAATAGGAAGTGTTAGTTTGCGGAAAAAAAAGACAGAAAAATCAGCTATTTTTCCCAAACGTCCGGCCTTAAAACTAAATCTAACTAAATGGCACCTGTTGGACTGGCCGTGCTTTTTGTAAGAGCGTTTTTTGTGATTCTCAGTGGGAGGATGAGGAGGCCGTTTTGAATCATTTCCCATAATGCTCGGCGCCTCTCCCGGATAGAACTGCTTTAGAGAAACCTCTCCTCACTGTTCTCCCTGGCTCCAATTCTCAACCATTTCAATTTTCTTTTTAAAGTGATTCCGCAATAGGATTTGAATTCAATCTGAGCTCCCTGTCTTCCGGCCGGAACAGTGCGCTGTGCCTGAATTCATTACAGCTGGAGATTGTAGTGAAATTTGGATGAAGAAATGAAAGATTCATATCCCAATGATATCACATATGACAGCTAATGGTTTAACAAAGGGGGAAGGAAAAAATGCAATGACTTGGTTTTAGTTTAGCAGGATAATTCTGGATTTTGAAACAAGCGGACACTGCCACGGCTACTACACTTCATCTTAAAACATTATCTATGTAAAGTAAAAAGTGAAGTAAAGTTAGCACTTTAAAGAAGACATATTGCTGCTATATAGTTATAATCTATGACACCTGTGGCTTAATGATAGCACATCACACGGTTAAGTAGATTAATTTTTTTTCCATTCTGTACTAAAATGACTATGCAACACTGCCAAACCCTACATGTGTCACAGATTAAGAAAATAAAATTGAAGAAGAAGTAAGTGGGTGTCTACCAGTGGCAGTGAAAACGGGGGTTAAGCGATGGTGTCTTGAATACAGGAGAATAAAGATTACTCAAACATGCGTGAATCACTGTAAATACAACTATTTAGAAGTCTATTTTTACAAGTCTATTTTTCAGAATAGGACCGTGTTAAATGTAGTTGAAACAATATGTGCACTATGTAACTTTTCTGTTTTGCTGGGTCCCCCACCTGCTCCATCTCCATGGAGATGTTATTGGTCTGCCTGGAGTGTTACACACTATGGCATCACATCTGTTGTGTATTTATTCAATTACAGAAAATGTGTAATCTCATGGTAAGCAGGCTCACCTCTCCACAGATCTGTCACATGGCCTCTACACAGGATTCTACACAAAGTTATAGCATTTGTCTTAAACCTGCATTCTTAATACAAGGTTGCCCCTTCACAGATCTAACCTGTAACTTAACTGAGCCTCCATGAAGTAGGGCTGCAACTAATGATTATTTTATTACTCTAGCAATTAATCAATTAGTTGTTTAAATCGTGAAAGCCCTTTGAATGTGAGATGCTGTCCAAAATTTGTCCTGTACTCAGATAAAGCTGATGTGAAGCCGCTTGAGGACATCCTGGTGGAACATATTTAAAGACAAAAGTGTTTTAATCAAAAACACAAAATTTACACATTTCCTGTTTATTTGTAAGCAATTCCTGATCTGTCATGTGCACTCACATGTAACAGTTAACTGAATACCAAAATAGTTGATTACTATCATGGGGGACGGTGCGATTCCAGCTCCCGCAGATGAATGTTGCCATTATGTCCTTGGGCAAGACACTCAACTCCCCTCATCCCCAGTGTCTGTGTACACTGGTGTATGTGTGTGTGTGAATGGGTGAGTGGTTCCTTGATGTAAAGTACTTTTAGTGCCTTGAAGGTAGAAAAGTGCTATATAAATTGTCCATTTACCATTTATTTCAGTAATCAATTGTAATTAATCAATTAACTAGTTGCAGTCCTACCATGAAATTTAATGCCACACTGTAAAACATTACAGACAAAGCAATAACATCTCCATGGACACAAGCAGGTGGCAAATCTTCCACCAGAACAGTTCCATAGAGCATCTTTAATGGAATAGATGGGGTAGAAAGTTCACAGTATCTCATAAGCCCTTTCCACATTTTGAATTTGTAAGTTTTTCACAGCTGAACAGAGTTTTTCTCCAGTAAGAGTACAGCGCTGTTTCATCACCAGGCGGTGTATTAATGCAACACTTTGGAGAGACACTGTTCTGTTGACTTCTACAATATGTCTCTTTGATTTGCCCCTCCTGCTGGAACGCTCTGTACCACTGAATTAAACAGCACTTAAATGGTAGACGTCTTTACGCTCACCCTGGCCTATAAAAATATGTTATGTGAAGGTGAATGTTTCATGAAACTAAAATAAAGTTTTAAGTCGAAAATAATATGTATTGGTGTAACGGTAAAGTAAGATCACTACAAGTCACTACCTAAACCCCAGCGTCAGTGCGAGTGTTAATAATAATAATAATAATAATAATAATAATGATGATTTAGTCTAATACAGTCGTCCCTCATTTATCGCGGGGGTTACGTTCTAAAATTAACCCGCAAAAGGTGAAATCCGCGAAGTAGTTAGCTTTATTTTTTACAATTATTATATACGTTTCAAGGCTGTAAAATGCCTCACCACACACTTTATACACTTTTCTCAGAGAGACATTAACATTTTCTCACATTTCTCTCTTGTTTAAACACTCTCAAAGTTCAAACCTTCGTAGGCGCCTTTGTTGGTGCAGAACATTTCATCGTCATTGTGGGTTTTGTCTGGGAGAAAACTTGCAAACATACAGCACTTCAGAGTCACACTGCGATCCAACGTTTATGTAAATTTGGCTGAATGTACAGGAGACACGGCACGGAGGAGACAATGGTCTACAGTCCCTTAGCCAATCAGGACGCAGAACACAATACACGTTCAAGCATGCAAAATCACGCTAAAAAAAATCAGCGAAACAGTGAGGCCACGAAAGGTGAACTGCATTATAACGAGGGACAACTGTACAGCACTTTCCCATTCATCCATTTCATACTTCATTGGAGCCACAGTTTCCCTGAGCTAGACTTACAGAAGCGAGGGTGCCAATCTGCGCCATTTTCGACCACATTTATATTAGTCAATGTAGGTGAAGTGTCTTGCTTAAGAACACAACCACTGGCGTTCCACTGTGGCACCTGGAATTCCAAGCAGCCTCCCATCCAAGTACTAACCAGGCCCAGCCCCGTTTAGCTTCAGATATGTGACGAGATCAGACTTGGACAAGGAGGTTTGGCCAGGCTACACACAGTCCCTTTAACTAACCATATGTCTCTGTCCCGTTTCCTTCATGCTGTTTCAGTTAGCAACAAAATCGCATTGCATTCATTTCTCATACACGCTAGTTAATTACTGCTGTGCTTGATTGCTCTTCCACTTAATTACGCAATTACTCTACGACTCAAAGCGTATCTGCGACATACGAATGCGTAACGCTCTTTATAGTCTACCGTCACCTGTAGAAGTGAGAATTGACAATTTGTCTGCAGTGTTTTACCTCTGAAGTTGCCAGGTTGGAGAAAACTAAAGCTGCCTTATGCAACCATGTGAACCTTTTTCTGTCTGTCAGTGGAGTGATGCCATCCCACTTCAAAGACACAGGTCTGACTTTAACTAGCTCCAACAAACCTCCACGATTAAAAAATAATAATAAATGTGGTCTGAAAAGTTACAACGGTTCAACATTTTTCTGGAGGGGTGGAAAACTTTTCAAACTTACTCGATGTGGTAGACGTTCTCCTTGCCCTTGTGCCACACGTAGGTCATGTTGGGGGGGTCGGACACGGCCTTGCACTGCAGCAAAGCATTCTGGGACATGTTGAGCCAGGTGCTTTTGGGCGGGATGATGATCACGGGAGGGCCTGAAGAGAAAACAATGTCTATATCAAAAGAATGCATAGTTAAAAGCATTTGTTTCATCAGACTTTATTAATTTGATCCTTTGAAAAGCCTTTTATTGTTCTGAAAATGCACAACGTATTGACATGTTTATATCTGAGTCCCCCTCCCTTTGCTCCCCGCACTTCCCCTTCAGAGCGCATCAGGTTTGTGAAGTTGTAGTATATTTTTTTGTATCATGATTTGTATATTCATAGAAAATTGTCGTGTGGAGGCATGGGTGTTGTAGGATTGTGGGCTGAGCTTTGGACAGAATCTTACAACTCACTATAAGAAGGGGTCGAATCACAAGAGATCACTAGATTACTCAAACATGCATGGATGACATTTAAAACCTCTTCAGGCACACTTTTGAACAGTAACATTATAACATGGTAGGAAGCTCCAAAAAGTCAATTTTGCATAATACTCCCTCTTTAAATGACTTATTTAATATTAAAATACCGATGTTTTTCACATTTGATGAAGATGTGTGTATGTGTGAATGAATTACTGCCAAAGAAAACTGTATCTGCTGGTACCAATAAAGTAACCTTGAACCGTCATACATTTTGGAACGAGTTGCTTTTACATATTTCTGTTTTGAAATCATCCTTTATAACTCACTTTTTTGCTCTGACTTTTAACTGATTCTGGTGTGTTGTTCCTTTGAGTGATTGTGTTCCGCTTTTTTCTTTTTTTAATGTTTGCTATTTTACCTGTTGTTAAGCACTTTGATCGGCTCTGATGTTTTAAAACGCTTTATAGATAAAGTTTGATTGGATGTAACTTACTACTTATGTACTTACTTATGGAATATGTAACATTTCTGCCACCTGCTTGTCTCCATAGAGCTGGTGTTTTTATCGTTTAAAAAAGGTCAAACTTGGCCTGGTGGCGTCACTTGCTTGTCTCCATGGAGATAGATAAGTTCAATGCCATACTATGGAGAATTCCAGGCAAAGCAATAACAGAAGGCAGCAACTGTGATTTTATTATAGTACAGAGTACAGAGGACTAACGCAGGACTTTGTGGACTGGTGTCAGCAGAACCACCTCATCATCAATGCAGAGAAGACCAAGGAGATGGTGGTGGACTTCCGCAGACACCACTCTACTTCCCCCTCAGTGAACATCCAGGGAAGGGACATTGAGAGAGTGGACTCATACAAGTACCTGGGTGTTCATCTGAACAACAAACTGGACTGGACTCACAACACAGACGCACTGTACAGGAAGGGCCAGAGCAGGATCTATCTCCTGAGGAGACTCAGGTCTTTTGGAGTGAGAGGGCCACTCCTGAAGACCTTCTATGACTCTGTGGTGGCATCAGCCATCCTGTACGGTATGGTCTGCTGGAACAGCAGCATCACAGAGAGAGAGAGGAAGAAGCTGGACAAGGTCATCAAGAAGTCCAGCTTCGTCCTGGGCTGTCCTCTGGACTCAGTGCAGGAGGTGGGGGACAGGAGGTCCTGGCTAAGGTCATTTCTATGCTGGGCCATGAGTCTCACCCCCTGCAGGACGCTCTGTCTGTCCTGGAGAGCAGCTTCAGTGACAGACTGATTCACCCTCGCTGTGTGAAGGAGGTTTCAGGTCTTTCCTTCCTGCTGCTGTCAGACGGTACAATAAACACTGTTAACACTGAACATGTGTCATTCATCCACACCTATGTGCAATACTCAAGTCACTTTACAGAGATGTTATATTAGAGTCTATTTTTAGTTTATTTTTAAGTCTATTTTTAAAATTATTTTAAGCTATTTATCTATTATCTTGTTTTATTGCATGTACCATTTTCCATTTGTTCTTTAACTGTGCGGTGCAAAACTGAAATTTCCCCACTGTGGGACTAATAAAGGCTTTTCTTATCTTATATCTTATCTTATCTTATTATTGCGGTTTTTCTGCTCCTCTTGAGTAAACAAACTGCTAATCAAACACATTTAATTGTAGTTTTAGATCAACAAGCAAGAAAAGATGCTGAATGCATTATACCAATATTTAAATGTGCACTGTGTAACTTGTGTCCATGGAGAGATGCTCTGCCTCTAATATTCCACAGTATAGCATTAAATAGTGATGCACCAATCCAGCTTTTTCAGTTCCAAAATTGATTTAGATACTAAGTCTCTTTAAGTACATTTTTTCAGAATCAGAGCCAATATCTGATACTAATGTTGGAGCATTCTTAGCCTTAACTGTAACAATCTTGCATTTATTACTGTTATTTACAGCTGTGCTTATTGCTCAAAAATATCTTTACAAACCTGCATTGTTATTGTGAGCCCTACTCCTCAGATCTGACCTCTCACCTGCTTGTCACCACGGAGATAGTCAGATTTAATGGAACATCTTAGGCAAAGTAACAAAACCTCAATCATGAAAGTTAAAGAGTACACCTTTAATTTGCTAAGTGAGACTGGCCACTTGCATACCCACTTTCATCTCTTAACTTAACTAACGTTTAAAGCTTAGTCAGATTTCATCCAAAGAAGCCATTAGCCTAATCCATGTGGCACAGCTGCACCATAACAGCGCCAAACCCCTCATAACCTCCACACATTAGAGCGGATTGGCCTTAATATAACGCGATTTCACTCAATGTGGCCACTGTAACTGCTGAAGGGTTTTTGCACAGCTCAGATGCATTTTCCCAGAGCGAGCAGGAGCGAGTGGGAGGAGCGGAGGACGCAGAATCGAATCCCACGGCCGTCTTATGCAGCAGTGTGTCGGTGTAATCCAATGACACACTATGCCATTTGCATATTCAATGTTTTTAGTGCCTTTAAAATGGATGGTACATGAGGCATATTATTAGGTATAGCGCCTCAAATGCGTTAATTTTAAAAGTCTAAACCCTTCTGGGATTGTTAAGGGATGATGGGTTGATGGATCCAACAACTGACACAACTTCACAGCTAATTTCTAGCTGCTGTGTGCCTTATTCATCAAACAAGAGACTATTAACTTTCAAAAGTGTATGTTTAACCACATGATGCCTGTGTAGTCTCCCAGTCATCCACGTATGATCCATAGCAAAGGAAAGTTCAGTTTTGGTCAGATTACTGGTGGACATTGTCTTATATCACAGGTGTCAAACTCAAGGCCCACGGGTCAAATGTGGCCCTCTGCATCATTTTATGTGGCCCTCGACAGGGTAAATTAAAACGTATAATGGTCTTAAAAGCTCATTTTATCAGGAGATTCACAGTTACACAGCCAGATTTTTACATCTAGGAAAATGCATATGCAATATTTGTAACTTGAAAAAGTAATAAATACAGAAACAGGTAATTAACAAGTAAAAGAATTTGTTAGATTTATTTTACATTTGGCCCTTTGAGAGGAGCCATTTTGCTGATGTGACCCTTGGTGAAAATGTGTTTGACACCCCTGCCTTATATCGATCTAAAGAGAGGCGCTAGATATAAGGCAGTGTCCACCTGTAATCTAACCAGAACTGAAGAAGTGCCTTGGATGAGCAGCGAAACGTGTTCAGATTTGACTTTTTCTTTTGCTACGTTTAACCACAAACTGTATCAAATGTAATGTAATTGTAATGTAATTAATATAGTAATAATCTAATAAACTGAATTATTTGCGCATGCACACCAAAATCTGCTTATTATCTGATTTCTGGACGTTTACGATTACAAACACAACATGTAAACCACAGAATCGCAAAGAAATCCGACGAGTTTGGTGTTTACATTTCATTTGAATAATCCTATTTAAATAAAACCCGGGGATTTGTATCTGATGTGTGGGTGGTGAGTGTTGAGTGCGAAGCCTGACCTCTTTGGGTTCATCAATAATAAATACATTTAAAAAAAAAAAAAAAAAAAAACAACTTCACCACACTGTTTAAAAAGTTTAAATATAACAAATGTTAACTATAATCTACACATCAATTGCAGTTGTGTGTAATTCCTCAGAATTCCACACAGACAAACACGGGTTACTTTAGAATCAATTTAAGTGCAATATCAACTGAACGAAAGGTAAAAAGCAAAAACTTCTGGTTATTCTAGTGTTAGAGTAAATGACTTCAACTGAGGTTAAAAATTGTTATATTAAAACTATCACTATATGACATCACAAGGTGGAACGGAGCCTTTTAAGATTTGAGACTAATTATGCAGCATCACTCAAACATTTGAATAAAAAACAAAACAAAAAACACAACTCCAGGTTTTTGAGGAGGTAACAACATTATAACCATTTTGCATAATATAGGACCTTTAAAGTGCATGCGTGAGGTTAACAGTACATGAATTTAAGCAGAGATAATAATTAAAATATGTTTGCAATTTTGATAACCCTGAGGACGAATCAAGCTTTTTTGTGGTATTAAAAAATGCCTTCAATTACATGCAGTTTCTCAGCATACTAGACTGTTACCTGGCAACCATAATTTAAAAAAAACTCTAAAACTTGTCTAAATTACACAACAGTTATGATTAGTCAAATAAAAATTAACACCAACTGCAACTTTTCTACCACAGTATCCACAATATCCACCAAAAGTGACAATTAAATAATATATAAATCTGTCAAATACACTTTAAATTAGTAGTCAAAACTGAAATGAGTAAAACAGTATTTGTGGTATATCATTCTGGCGTATGTTGAAATGGCAATCCCAGTGGAGTAGGTGTCTAGTTTTATAAAACTTGACTTTTCATGGATGCGACAGGTAAAATGTTGGGCACACGTCGGGTTTGTATCAGCTCCTGGCCTCATGATGCAATGGGGAGAAATGGATTTAAAGAGCAGAGGCTCCCAGACACTGAAAGCACATCCACCGCAGAGTGGAGGAGGTCTGTGGAGTCCTAGTGACAGCACGAATGGGTCTGTTAAGAATGGATACCAAAATGTTCCCATCATCTATTATATGTAGTCAACTGTTTTCAATGTGGGTACTAGTTGGACTATATTCATAAATAGTTTAATCTCAGTATGTCTGTGTAATCCCTCAGTCGTCCAGGTATGATCCATAGTAAAAGAAAAATTCAGATCTGTCGACTGGGCAAAAAGTTGTAGGAGTGAAGACGTTTCGCTGCTCGTCCAAACCACTTCTTCAGTTCTGGTCAAATTACTGGTGGACACTGCCTTATATTTATCTGAAGGAAGGAACTAGCTACACTGAAACTAACACACATATTGTTTATAGTTTCGGTTTGTAGGCTACGTCTAATGAGCTACACACCAGTAATCTGACCAGAACTTAAGAAGCGGTTTGGATGAGCAGCAAAACGTCTTCACTCCTACAACTTTTTATCCAGTTGACAGATTTGGAATTTTCTTTTACTAATCTCAATGTTTTCTCGTTTTTATTTGTGTATGTGTTTACTCTAATTACAGCTAAAACATTAGATTAATATATGTATTTACTACTTTCTAAATGGTAATGGTCACATTTTTATATGAAGCTTTTCCACTTTCAAGGCACTTTGCATCAAGGAGCCACTCACCCATTCCATTTTCTTGCCCAAGGACACAACAACAGCATTCATCTGTGGGAGCTAGAATCGCACCGCCAACCTGGGGGTCAGTGAATCTGATTCCTTCACCGATGATTTTTTATGTCGAGACCGGGATTCAAACCGCTGACCCTCGAATCAATGGACAAACACTCCAATTGAGCTACTGTCGTGTTCTACATTTTATAGACATACAGAAGACATCAAGTATATCGAGCAAGATGTATAGAAATATGAGGTAAAGAAAAAAAAAGAAACACAAATGTTTTTTAATATAAAGTATCCACCCTTTGCTTTGTCGACCGCAGTGCAATCCCTTGTTCTTTTCTCAATGACCTTCATGATGAAGTCTCCTGAAATGGTCTTCACTTCATAGGTGAGACTTTTCTAGGATCATTAGTGGAATGCCAAGGAATATTTTTAGTTCACTGCATTTCATATGTGTTAATTCATAGTTTGGATGCCTTCTAATTCTCACAAATTATTGCCACTGACACAAAAACCCAAATTTAGAGCAGATTTAAACCACAAAAACTATTCTAAATCTACAATATTGTTAAAAACTCATGAGCTGCAATAAGTAAACAGCAGAATGAAAAACTTCGTCGTTAGTTTGCATCTGTAATGAGTCACAGAAGTTATTAATTCAACTTTTTATGGATTAAATCTCATCATCCAGCCAAAAAATAACAACAAATGTCTCAGTAGTGCAAAGAAAATGTACACGCAAGAAATATACTGCTCCAACTTTCAAATACTGAATGATACGTCAATATAGTAATTAGCGTGACAGATCTATAAAGCAGAACCGTCCTCCGTCCTCCTGGCTGTGAGGTGCGCACTGACCTTTGACATTGACCCTGGTGCTGTGGCTGGACGTCCCCTGAGAGCTGGAGGCCTCGCACGAGTACTGACCCCCAGACTCTGCATTCACCGTGGGCATCGACAGCACTCCGCCCTGGAAACATCACACACAGAAGGAACAGAATGAAGAATCTATTATGGATGGATTATGTAAGTGTTTACTTTTGTATAGGACTACGCAAAATTGACTTGACATTGTTCCCTCATCAAAAATATGCCTGGTGTTGTGTTTTGCTTTATTCACACTTGTTTGATGAATCCTTGTTTAGTGAGTCACTCCCTCTGAGCCCCATTAAAAAAAAAAAAAAAAAATGCAATTTTGAAATTCACAGTTTTGTTACGTCACAGGTAAAAGTCTGGAGAGCTTTTGTGCTTTTATTTTAAGTCCATACATCAAAATCTAAGCGTTTCTGTTGTCAAATCGTGTTCATTCTAACTCCATGGCAACGGCTCTTATTTCCTTTCAGTCAAAAACCCATGAATCATAGCAACAAAAAAATACTGGAAGGATTTTGACTTTTTAATCATTGAAAGTGTGCTGCATAACTTCTCTGTCTCTATGGTGGCGGTATTGCTTTACTTTGCATGGCATTAAACTTAAACTTAAACTGACGCCACCAGGTCAAGTTACAGGTCAGATCTGTCGAGAGGCGACACGGCTCACAGTAAGAATACATGTTTAAATTCATTTTTCACCTATAAAAAACACCTACAAGTGAATAATAGCAAGCTAGGTAAGTTTAATGGCAAATTGAAGAAAATTCCAAAACTCTGGAGACAAGCCAGGCAAGCTGAGCCCCCACTGGTAAAAGTTACATAGTGCACCTTTAGATTAAACAAAATCCTAACACTGTATTTTTCAAGTGACATATTGCAGATATAGTGCACCGTTTTAAAACCCTTGCCTGCATAACAACACTATATTATGTTATCGATATTAAAGGGTCCATTCCAAACTTTTTACAAACAACTGGTTCTGTAAAAAGTTGATTTCCAGATTTAACTTGCTGTGAACATAAGTTATTTTGGTAAAAACTGCTTTGCTTTTCACATTAAAAGTCCTATATTACACAAAATGGACCTTTAAGTTATGTCAAAATGTTGTTATCTCATCAAAACATACCTGAAGTTCGCACATGTTTGAGTAACCCTTTATTATTAGTCTGTCTACATCTCCAAAGCTCAAGATGCTCTGTTCTACCTTGTGATGTCATGAAGTGGCGGTTTTTAAGTTAACGGACATTGGTAATTCCAGGCCTGAAATGATCCAAATGATTCTAGTGAAGGTGAATGGAGTTTAAAAACACAATGGAGCACTTCCTGTATTATGACATGACATCACAAGGTGGAACAGAATGTTTTTTGTTTGATGGAAGAACTCAGACTAAATATGCAGGGTCTGTGCGTTAAACATGAATGAAACAGAACACAAATCCAAGTATTTTTGTGATGAGGAAACATTATAACATAGATCAGGAAAATAGTGTAATATGAGTCCTTAAACTCCTGCCCAGGATTTTAGTAGGTTTTATTAATTCCTTCAAAAATACACTTTGAAATAACTTGGTTTTTTATATCATATTGTTACAAATGTGTTTCTGCTCAAGCCAATTTAATCTTCTTTCTATCAGATAAAGGACAGGTGCCATGGAAACAAGATGTTATTGAAAACCATTAGTTTAATTTAAGAGCCTGCTGACTTTGTAAAGCCTCAAATGTCACATTCAAATGGGCTTTTTCCACATCACCACCTACTGTTTGCTCATAAGGATTACCAAGATTATGAAATAGTTTATTTATTTTTTTTAATTACTATGTTTAATATCAGTATGGGGAAGATAGAAGATGTATAAACCCACCTGAAGAAGGAAGAAGTATGTATTTAAAGAGCCTGTAATTTTAAAACACAGTTTTGTCCAGCCCCAGTACAGATATATAATAAGCAGCTGTTGAGGTCAAAATATGTCCACTGCGTGCTGTCAGCATCTAATTATAAACCGTTTTAATGTCCGATAAAAAGGAAGTGTGTATTACCATGCTAGCTGTTAGCTTTACCATAACGTTGGATTAATTGCAATAATAACCAATCTTGTGAACATAATTTCCTCCACAAACAACTACTCTGTCTTATTCTACAAACCATAAGCCTGTAGTTTAGATCTGTCCAACCGGCTCCATCGACTCCAATTCACTTTTCATTGAATAACCATCACCCCTCTCTCCGTAAGTGCTACTGTCAGACTCGTTTTGGTCTTAAAATGTATGTATTAACCTGCTCATGATCGTGGTGTTTTTATTTCGCTAAATCAAGATATGAACATTAATAATAGGCAAATGAGGCGCCTTCATTTCCTGAGGTCACTCCCGCTAGCATTAGTAACAGGTTTGATTGACAGCGTTGTTAAGTGCCCATTCCCTGTTAATCAGTGGTGAGGTAGGGATGGGGCGTTACCTTCAACAGCCTCTCCTCTGATTGGCTCTTTGGTTGCTATGATACTCGCGGTCAGAATTACAAATATGGAACTCGGCTCCTAATTCGCCCCTATAACTGCTAGCCTCAAGGAGCTTCATTTGTCTGGAGTCGAACGCTATGGGTGACCTCGCACTCCCTTACTCCATGTCTTTATACAGTCTTTGCTCTTGTATTAGTTTGTCATATTCATATTTCATGAGTTCGTGCAACGTTGTGATGTCAAAACTACACTTTGGCCTCTGAAAGTTTTGAAAAGCTCTTATAAACTCATTGTGGTGAATAATTACAATGCTCAGAATGCACAAGGTAAGCCGGAGGAATAACTTTGAACCACTGCAAACCATTTAAAATGAATTAGTTCTGTTTTTCACGTTTTACCAAAAATCAGGCACCGTGCTTTTAACATGTCCTCTTAGTTAGCTGGCCTCATTTTCCCTTTTGTGCTAGTACTTCTGCACACACTGAGGTTGTTAGTAGCGGTCCTCATTTAGACCCCCATGTGAGTCCTGTTCTATGTGTGAAACTTAGTGGTTTTAGTTGGAGACTTTCTGAGAATAGGAAGAAAATTGTCTCTACAATTGTGTGCCGGAGAACCCACTCTGACAAAGCAGGATTTAAAATGTAGGAAACTAATAGAAAAAAATGTCTGCTGCCGAAATCTGGTCTGGCTGCAATATCCCTCCCAATTTAACACGGGACAAAGAAAGACTCAATCTGTACAAGCAGCAAGGAGGTACGGTAAAATTATGTATTCTAGCTGGAAATTGAATATGAAATTGAAAAAATATGTAGAAAGCAACATTCAGGCGTAAAGTTTTTCTAAGTCTATATTCTCGATTCAAGAGCAGCTCATCATTGAACAGATTCTATATTTTTCAAATTATGTAACCATTAGGGCTGAACGATTCTGAAAAAAATAATATAATAAGTTCACATTTTAAACTCATCTGCGAGAATAGACAAAAAGATTGAACTATGAACGATTTATTTCAGTGTTTCAGAGTTTGTGCAGATGTAAACTACAGGGTTAGCACTTTTTACACAGAACAAAACAGGATTTTTAGTTGTTTGTAGAGGAAATTATGCTACTTTGCGATATAGAAATTGGGACTGAGATTAGATAACGAATAATCTTGACAGCTCTCTCATTATGTTTGTTTATGTTACATCAACGGCAAAACGTACGATCAAACGATGTGTCCAAATCCATTACAAATAACTTGAATTTCAGTCATTTTGATGAAGCTGTACCGCTTCCACAATGATGTATTAAACGTATCTACCTCCATAGGAACAAGTTGATGCCACTGGGTCATGTCAGGTCAGATCTGTGGAGAGGCAAGCTAACTCACTATTAGACTGAAAACAAGTATTTTTAAAGGGGAGGTACTATGCAAAGTCAACTTTTTAGAGATTTCTACCATGTTATAATGTTCCCTCATCAAAAGCCTGCCTAAAGAGGTTTTAGATGTCATCCATGCATGTTTCAGTAATCTAGCGATCTCTCCCATGCCCTATTCGAACCTTCCTTACAGTTAGCAGCACAATTCTGTCCAAAACTCAACCCAAAAGCCTACGTCACCCATGCTCCCGTACAGCAATTTTACGTAAATATGCAAAAAAACGGATGCAAAACAATATACTACAACTTCACAAACTTGATGTGATGTAGAGTAGTTTCTTGAGGTTATTGACTGATTCAACTTTTTAATACGTTGTCCTTGGAGAATATAGCATTTTCAAAACCATACTTTAACATGGTGATCTAAATATGTTACATGCTAGCAATTAATACCCCACAGAACTGTAACAAGCAATAGAAAGGCTTGTAATTGAATAAGGTAAATATTAACCTACACTTAATTGTCCCCATTGGGAAATTTGTCCTCTCTATGTCCAGAAAAGTTACATAGTTATTTTAAAACCCTCTACCCACATCTGTTTGTACAAGCGTGCTACTGGGGTCATAACTTTTCATGTTCAAACAGTGCGTACAGAGCTGTTAGCATTTATCTGATCTGACCTCCTTTGGCTTACCCCATGTGTGGGAGCCAGTTATCATCTGGAGAGCTCCCAAACTCCCCTCCCACTGCACTAACTGTGAGTCATGCTTCTATACACGCTTCTGTATCAATGAATGGAACGGAATAAAGCTAAATGATGCCAGTTCTGTTGAGTTGAATAGCTTGGCGTTAGCTTGCATCCTGTTCTTTATCGGGGGAAGGGAGTTTGATTTGCGATTGCGAGAGACGTAATTAGAAGAGGGACTGAAGGGGAGAAGACCGTAGCCAAGTCATGTATGGAAAGCATTCAGATTGTGTAATAATTAGTTATCAACTCATGGTTTTACTGTTAATTAGGCTAAATCTAGAGCGTTGAATACAAATATCACACCTTTAAAGGCCTTTCATTTGAGTAAAATTTGTTTTGCCCCAGTACAGATATATTGTATAAGCTGCTCTTGGAAAAATAAGTCCACCGTCTACTCTGTCTTTCATTGTTTGAGTATCAGGAAGCGCACTCTTGGCATGCTAGTTGTTGTTAGCTTTACCTTGATGGCAAAATGCTGCTCACAGAGAATAATTATGCATAGTCAGTGAGGAATAACGTTGGACCACTGCAAACTGTTTGACATTAACTAGTTCTGGTTTTCACTTTTTAAAGAGAACATTAAAGAAGACATATTGTGCTCGTGTTTGCTTTATAGTTAGAATCTACGACACTCGTGGATCATCGAACACATCACACTAGCGAGCAGCGGATTTTTTTTCTCCTTTTGTACCAGTCTGACTACGCTACGCTGCCAAATCCTACATGTATCACCGTTTAAGAAAACAAAATTGGAGAACAAAGTAAGTACAGAGCAGTGGGCGTATGGCGGCGGCGGTAAAAATGCGAGTCGATCTGCAAATAAGCGATTAAAGCTTGTTCAAACATGCGCAAATCACTCCAAATACAACTTTGAGAGGGTAAATGAGAACAGGAGACAACTACAACATGGTTAACAGCTCTGAAAAGTCGATTTTGCATTATAGATCTGCTCTAAATACATACCTGGAGTTGTTCATCCAGCATGGCTATTGTCTCTACATCGTTTGTACTGAATTCTGGTGAAAGTATAGGAACTGAATAGATACATGAGCACTTTGAAGTTTCAATTGCTTTTATACAGGATACAACTGCGGGTAAACTGAAAAAGTTAGGTTCCCCGTTGTGAAATTCGTCTGGAGCAACCTGACAGGAGCTAGCAACTGCAGTGCACGGTTCAGAGACTCATTGCCATAGCTAGAGGATTAGTCTATTTGGGCATGTTTAAGGTTGATGGGGAAACCAGACTGCAAACAAGAAAATCACCCAGACATGAGGCTCGAGATTCAACACACAGGACCTTCTCGCAATGAGGTAAGAGTCCTAGCTACTTAGCCACCATGTCGGCGCTAAAGCAAGGATTTTATTTTAATTCAGGGATGTTTTTGATGTGCAAACATCATAAGAACTACAAAGTAATGATGTACAATACCAGGCAAAAGTTTGGAGACACGTTTTCATTTATTTTTCCACTTTATTTTCATCATTATTTAGATTGTAGACTCTCACTGAAGGCATCAAAATTCCGAATGGATACATATGGAATGTTGTAAAAAAAAAAAAAAATACACTTGTTTCAGATTTTATACATTTAAAATAGTCACCCTTTGCTCTGAACTCTGCTTTGCGTTTTTGGCATTTCTTGATCCTCACTTTTTTTCCTTTGTTACATAATTCCATATGTCTTGCATCATATATTTGATGTCTTCTGTTTGTATCTAAAATGTAGAAAGTAGTAAACATAAAGAAAAAAAAAAGGGTGTGTCCAAACTTTTGACTGGTAGTGTATGTATATATAAGTATCACATTATTCATCTCGCATATGTTAATCATCTTAATACCAGTATTTTCATAATTGTCAATATAATTACATTTAATACAAACTTCTGCTCATGTTATCTAAAGTGAATAATGCAGTTTTTATATCAATTCTATATACTTTTCTTAATTTGGTTGAGATAAGAGAAGCTTTACTTGTCCCATAATAACTACTAAATATAGATTTATTTTAATAGATTATTTTTCCAGACCAAGGTTTAGTTTGTTTTTATATCTGACAGTTTCGGCTGGTCACTAGCGACCTTCCTCAGAGCGGTGTGATGTTGCTGTGATGTGTCCGGTCAGCTGATTTAAACAGGTTTTAGCGCTGCCTTCCTACCGGTGGAGGCAGGACAACAGCACCATCTGCAGGCTGACTTCTTCAGGACAGTATACCAGGTGTGCGAGAGTAAAAAAGCCCCCTGTCCTGTCTGTGTCTGCTGTAATAAAGAATAAACCCTTTTTTTCTGTATTTCAAATCTCACCGAGCTTTGCAAATGGATTATTTTTCATCTAGAATTGTAATTTTTCCGCAACAATAATGGTGTCAGAAGTGGGATCCACGAGTGATCCAGAACACAGAACATGGATGGACATTGGTTTCTGTCTTGGATCACCACCACTGGATTCCAACCAGTTTTACTTCAGGACAGTATACCAGGTGTGTGAGAGCAAAAAAGCCCCCTTGTCCCGGTTAAATTCTCATGGACATGTTTCCATATTTCGATCACCTCCTTAATCCAAACAGTGATGTTTGTTGTCCTCTGTCCCTATGATGTTGACTGACGGCGCTGTCTTCCTACTAGTGGAGGCAGGACGACGGCGCCATCTGCAATTTTACTTCTTCTGGAAAGTATACCGGGTGTGTGAGAGTAATAAAGGCCCCCTCGTCCCAGTTTAAAGTCCCGTGGGTACATTTCTTTATTTTTATTGCCTCCTTAATCCAGTGACGATGTTTGCTCCATTTCGGTCCATAATGTGGTTCTCTCTGGGGCGGGGCCTTTTCTGTCCAGTACCAAAAACCTGTTAAAATCAGCTGACTGGACACGTCACAGCAACATCACTCAGCAGTCGAAACTGTCAGGTAGGAAAACAACCTAAACCTTGGTGTGGTGGAAAAAGAATTTATGAAAACAAATTATTGGAACACCAGATGAACCTCATTGGATAACTAAAAATAGACTTAAATCTAACAAAACAGAATGCAAATAGAGCAAATGGGAGGAAAACCAAACAAAAGTCTTCTTACTAGAGAGATAAAACGTACTGGAAATAGTCTCTTTGTTCATCTCATTAATGTCTGTAAAAGAAGTGTCTCCTGTTCTGTGTAATATCCTGTCATTACCTCTTGTCAGCAGGTGTTTCAAAGCTCACGTGTGAATCAACGTGTGAATTAACATTACACCATGCGTGAGTGAAGTTTACCGTCTGGAGCACTTTGCCGTCTTTGAGCCATGTAATCACCGGCGCAGGGTTGCCGTTGGCGACGCAGGTGAGAGACAGCGAACTTCCAACCAAAACTTCGACGATAGGAGGCGGAGCTTTGGTGAGAGTGGGAGGGGCTGAAACACAGACAGCAAAACATATTAATTAAAAAAGATAAAGTATGAAAAACAATCACTCTTGTATAGTTGCTTACTAAAGATATGTCAAGATTAATCTGTTAATCTGTTTAGAAAGGCAATTTAGTCATTTAATTTAAGTCTTAAAGGCCTTGTACCAAATTTTCTTCCATGTCTCTGAGCAAAATATGTCTTTCCCTAGTACAGATATATTATATAAGCAGCTCTTGAGGTCAAAATAAGTCCACTGTGTACTGTTTGCATCTAAGTACACAGCGCTTTATGTTCAGTAATCAGGAAGTGCACCATTAGCATGCTAGTTGTTGTTAGTATTACCGTGATGGCAAAACTGCACTGGCCTCTAAACGCGGTGAAAAGAAGATAAACTCATTGTGGTGAATAATTATGATGCTGTTTATTCTAAATGGTTTGAGTTTGGTTTTAAAACATAAAAAAGTAAATATATATTGTTTACATCACATTAACTTTTTTTTTCTTATTCAGAAGGTTTGATTTCATAACGCTGATTGGGTGTTATAGAAAAGTAATTAGATAATGCCACTGTTGTGTGGTCAATAACTGTGTGAAGAGGTTTTATGTCATCCATGAATGTCTGAGTAATTTAGCGATCTCTCCCAGGCCCGTTCGAACCCTTCTTACAGTTTGCAGTACGATTCTCTGCAATGCTCAGCCCACAAGCCTACATCACCCATGCTCCCACACAACAATTTTACATTAATATACAAAAGCATGATAAAAAAAAAACCCAAAAAACAAATACACTACAACTTCACAAACCTGATACAATGTGCAATAGTTTCATTAGTGGGATACAGGCTGATTGTGTTGTGATAGTGCTCTAAGCGGGGGTGACTCAGAGTGGCAAAAATAAAACCGAAACTTTTTACACATGTTAATACTTCATAATACTAACTTTTTAAGTCAAGTACAGATACCCCAGACTTGTACTTTTTCACTTTGTCACTTGCCGTGCTCAAGGACACAAGGAAAGTTCTCATTGGTCAGAACTAAAATCTACATCTAACCTTTGTATAAAATAGCCACTTCCCCAATATCTTAATTGAGTACTACTACTATAATCCATAAACATTCATTTTATGTGTCAGCCAAACTGCTTCCTACCAATATTTTGAAGTTGGCATGGCACTGAAACCTTAATAGAACTTTCCTTTATATTAGCAATAAGTCATGCGATTGTCAGCCCATGGTGTAGTTGTGCTTAAGTGCAAGTCTCCCTTTATTTGATGCATCTGAAAAGTGAAATATTGACGTATACGTTATACTCCCTTCTCTCGGTCGATATAGCAATTATTGTTTGGCACGTACTATGGCAATGAGCTAACAGAAACACTAGTCTTAAATGTATTTGCTGTTAGCATACATTTTTCAACAAAAAGTGGCTCAGTATTTTGTAATAAACACAATGCTCTATAATGATTGTTATGTTTAGTAAGCACTTAGAATATGAGGCATATTACAGTACAGTTATTTTCTAAAGCACTTAAAAGAAATAAGGCATTCCTTGGCCATTTTGTTTATCATTCATTCATTAAAGAGGTGGTATTACACTTTTATGGGGTATTAACTGCTAACACGTACCATTTTCAATCATCATGTTACCTTTTATTGTTTTGGAAATGCTATATTTGCCAAAAACAACGTATTAGCATGTTTTACAAGTTTTGCCATAGTTTTTGTTTCTCTCGTCCCTTTGCTCCACATGCTAAGTCACTCCTCCTTCAGACAAACAAAATCAGTGTGCATCCTGCAAACGAAACTACTGCACATTGCATCAGGTTTGTGAAGTTGTGGTGCTCAGTTTTGTATCATGCTTTTGTATATTTATGGAGAATTGTCATGTGGGAGTATGGATGCTGTAGGCGTGTGGGTTCAAATAGTGCCTAGGAGAGATCAGTAGATTAATTAAACATGCATGGATGACATCTAAAATCTCTTCAGGCATGTTTTTGATGAGGGACCAACGTTATAACATGGCTCCAAAAAGTCAATTGGAGCGCTACACTGTTTGTCGCTCCACTTTTCCCATTTGGAGGTGATAATTCCCGGATCCTGGTGCTGAGTGGGGGTCAATCAGGTGTTTGTCCAGAGCAGGATCGGCTGTGTGTGGTCGACTCTCATGCCAGGGGAGGGCGCTGTGTGTAAAGCTCCGTGCACTCCACTGTGTGCTTCTACTTCACTTTTCCTTTAAAGGGGCCTTATTATGCTGTTTTCATTCCACCTTGTGATGTCATGTGGTAAAACAGGAAGTGCTCAACTGTGTTTTTTTGCTCCATACACCTTCACTAGAATCATTTGGATAATTTCAGCCCTAGAACTGCCAATCTTTACTGAGCTAAAAGTAAAAGGTTGCTGTTAACTTGAAAACTACCACTAGATGACATCACAGTGTGGAACAGAACATTTTGAGCTTTGGAGATGCACACAGTCTAATAATAAAGGATTACTCAAATATGTAAGAATGAAACAAAACACAACTCTGAGTATGTTTTTGATGAGGTAACAACATTATAACATGGCTTAAAACTCACAAGAGTCAATTTTGTGTAATATAGAACTTTTAATATTTATGGTGCGTGTTGGTTTGAGGAAATGTAGTCAAAATGTCAGCATGTTTATTGCCGTGGGTGTGAAGAACTCTGCTTATTTCTCAGATAGCTTTGAGTTGATAACTGCTGCACTGATCAGTCGTCATCCCCCGCTCTCCTCATTTCCCCTGTGACACATGGACTCACACCTCTTGTGTTCAAATACTAAATACAGAAGCGCTGCAGACTTTACTGACATATTTGTAATGCACAGACAGAGCCAGGGAAAATACCCAGAAATCACCTGGGTGTGCTTTAGTGTTGCAAGACCTTGGCATACAAGACAAGAATGCATTCTCTCTTAAACTGTTTATGGATTCTCTGCATTTCTTTCAACTGTATGTAGTCTGAGTTGTTAACATTTTAAAAAAGGTACAAGAATAACAACTGAACCTGTGTTATCAGCCTTAACCTGAGGACGAGCACAAGTTTTTCTCATTCTCAGTTTATGGACAGGCCTCATGTGAACCTTCAGAAATCACTTACTGAGCTGCAGTGGCTGCACAAGCACTGGTTAAATGATCAGCTGCAGGTGCTGGGCTTTAGGTAGTGAGAACTTAGATCAGAGAAAGGCATTTTAAGTTTAAACCAACATCATTCTCCATAAGGACGATAATCTTGTGGCATTCTGATCTTGTGATAAAAGATCTCATCCCACAAGATTTCGTCCCTATTTCAACCAACAGCAATACTGCCCTCTACAGTCCTGAATATTACGTGTTTTTTTTAGGTCGCTCTTGCTGTGAAAAGTTTGAAAACCACTGCTTTTATTTGATGATTAAGTTTCTCAAAACCACTGCCTCGGTGATATATATAACAGTCAAAACAGGGCTGGCTGATATGGGTAAAAAAATATCAAATTTTTTAAACATGCACAGAAGAATAAACAAAAAGAGTGATACAAAAGTCACATTTCAGAGCATGTTTGAACAGATCGAAACTACAGAATTAGCACATTTTTGGCAGAATAAGACAGAATATTCTGAAATTTTGATACTTAAACAATTGTAGCCAGGTTAACTGCATCCATTCAAATTGCAATTTCGATTCGATTGCGATTATTCTTGCAGGTCTACTTCAAAAAGTGGTTTGGATAGTTACGTTTCCTGGCCCCTGACTGACTGACCCCGCCAGAGACATTGAACGATTGCTCAGTGCCAGTGGGCCCGTGTGTAGTATATCTATATCACGTATAGTCCAGCAATTCAGCCGCTCTTCAGGTGCCTTGGTGCTGAAAGAAAAAAATCTAATAACAGCCACTTTGGAACTAAAAACTCAAAGTATTACAGAAAATGCACTCCTCTCACAACGCAATATAAAGTACCATTTGGAGGCCAGCAATGCTCTCCGGAGATACACAACCTTATTGATTCTTCTCTTAGTAAATACGTTACATTCTAGGAAAACGGGAACATTTTGTTGAGGTGTCTGTGGTAAATCTTTTACGCGAGACTTTATTGAATTGCAAATCGATAGTGCATTTTCATAACAGAAAATCTATCTTTATCTTAACTGCAGAGAGAGTTGGTTATTTCTGAGTGAACAAACAGCTGTGATCACTTACTCCGGAGCACCGAACATCTGCGAATGATTTCTGATAACTAGGCTTTTCCATGCAAATAGGTTTAATGACGCAAACCGTAACAACTGCTGAGATGTTTAAACTTTGAATGACAGCTGCACGATTTGGGAAAAAATATCTAACAGCGAAGCGAAGCGTTGCAACTGCGATTTATGTTTTAAAGAACACATTAGGCATTTCTGTGGGTTTAATTCCCTTTTAAACACGTTTTATGGTCACTTTGGGATCAGTATTTCACATTTTTAGCTTAAAATAATGTCTGCATTTCAAAATATACTTTAGAAACTATACCTCCATACCCATGAGGCATTCACTGGAGCTCCCTCTGTTGTCAGCAACGGAAATGAACAATAGCAACCGTTTTAATTTTGAATTGTGACAGTTAGCGTTGCGCATCCGATCGCTAACACTGGAGAATGAAAAGCACACCTGGGGAAACATCCACATCTGAAACACGCCACAGTTATATCTTATGACTATCAGCTCCCGTCTAAAGCTGGCACAGGCGCCGTGAACGTGAACGCCTTTGATCTGGGTCCTACGCACGAACCGAATCATTGATAAGCTTTACCAAATAGAATTACAACTTCAAAGAGCCGGCAAACTTTTCAAATGGATGTAAAACTTTACGTATGTGTGATGACAAATGTAAAAAAAAATAAATATATATATCGTGAAAGTTTAAAGTTTACGAAAGTTCTTAATAATTCATTTTGTTTGTGCGTTTTGAAGAGAAGCATGAAAGCGGTTGAGGGCTTCAGATCACAACCTTTGTTTTGAAACTTAACTCCTCTCACTCTTGCACCTGGCAGCTGTGTCTTTCATGTGGTGTTATTAGTGACTGCCACCTGCACATCTGAAGCATTGGGCATAAACTACTCTCAATTAAAGGAACTGTATGTATCCTGTGATGTTACACTTTAAAAGTACTACAATCACAACTGAACCTGTCACTGCCTTAACCTGCACATAAAAGGCACAGTGACGATTACAGACTGTATAAAATAGTGAACTAAGGCAGCCTGACATCACCCATAGCATTCAGCTTTAGCCAAATGAAGCTCAACGAGGCTAGCAGTTATAGGGGTGAATTTGAAGCTGAGTTCAATATTTGGGATTTCAACCGCGAGTATCATAGCGACCAAACAGCCAATCCAGAGTCAGGCTGTTGAAGGGAATGTCCCTTCCCACCCGCATTGCTGGTATAGCAGGGAGTGGGTCCAACCTGTTGCTAACGCTAGTGGGAGTGATCTCAGGGGAAAGACAGCACCTGCTTTGTCTGTTATTAATGTTCACATCTTTACGGATACAATAGGAAAATAAAAATACCAGGATCATGTAGTAGTGTAGTGGGTTAATACAAACATTTTAAAACCAAAATGACGATGCTCACTGCAGCAGTTACAGAGAGAGGTGTGACAGTTTTTCAATAGAAATAGGCACACTTCCAGAGTCGATGAAGCTGGAAGTGTGCCTGTTAACAAATGGGCTTGACTGTTAAATAACAAATGGGCTTGACTGTTAAATATTCAAATATTTAACAGTCAAGCCCATTTGTTATTATTTCTATTGTACGCCATTCAAATAAAACAAAAATTATTTTTTATTAAGATTTCTTTTTTTTTATTGTCTAAAACTCACTATAACTTACAACCTATTTGTTTATAACTGTAGATTGTGTCATCTTTCACAATGGTAACCTACAGTGGTACAAGAGAGTCATGTTTGCATATCGTCGCAGGGACTGTGGTAGTGTTTGCATTATGTTTTTAAATGAAGTAGGGCAGGGACAATAAACATAATATTGTTTATCGTGATAAAAAGGGTCGACAATAATCGTTTGTGGGACATTTTATATAATCGTCAATGAAGATAATTGCCATTGTATCACCAGAATGTGCAGAAAAAACTACTTATCCACAGAGGAGTCGACGGGGGACAAAGGTGTCTATTGTCCCGAGGTTTAGGGGCCCAGAATTGGACTCTCTTCCTATTAATTTGTATTAGAGGGGGGCCCATGTATGACTTCTTGCCCCGGGCCCCCAAATTTCAGCTGACAGCCCTGCTCATTTACAATATTCTCCGCTAGATTGTAGTTGTCTTCAGTGAGGACAAAGTACGAGACTGTTCTTTAAACATGGAACTTAATTATAACATTAAAATTATAATGATTCATATCCATAACATTTGAAACTGTCAGCAACTTTAATAATCATTTGGCCATGATAATCGTGACACTACATTTCAATATCATCCCATGGCTACAATGAACTTTTGCAAACATGAAGCAAAAATAACACACTGCCATAAAATAAAACTAAGCAAAATAGATTCAATGTGTAAAATAAAAATAATAACAAATGATAATAACAACAAGAAAAACATACCGGTTACAGAGAGGAGAGTCCATGTGCCGTTCTGCAGCTCGTTGGTGGCCCTGTCCAGTGAAAGCACTCTGCACTCATACAGGCCCTGGTCCTCCAACCGCAGGGGCCCCAGTCTGAGAGAGGTGACCCGGACCAAAGACACTCTCCCTGGAAGACAAGAACCGCGGGAGAGCATGTGACCTGGATGCTGATTCAAATTCAAACTGTCATTTCTCAGGTTGCTTTAAGAAGAGCGCGCGGCTGAAAACATGGCCTCCAACTAGAATAAATAACACAGTAAGCTTTGCAGGGAAACAGAGAGAATACATTTTTAAGTCAAACAAGGACTGAGATGGATGTAGAGCTATAACACATTTGTGAGTATGTGAGGCCTTGTGCATCGGGAAAGTGTTGTTTTGCTTAGCGAGTGGTCTTGAGCAATGACGATTTCACATAACAGATTTACCTCACAAACAATGCACTTCTGGAGATGTATTCCCTTGCAGTTTGTCAAGACTGTAGTTAAAATGAACAACCTGAGTCTGAGAAAGGAAGGCATCCAAAGCACCAAAGAAACTTCATGTTCTATTTTGTTACACTTAATTTGCAAATAGTTAAATATCTTCATTCTGCAGCTGCCTGGAAGGAGGTGCACCGGAGAAAAAAAAACAGCAGGTGGCATCAGGTTTGGCTAAATATATCACTATTATTATCAGTAAAACACATCTTTAGAAAATGTTAAACTTTTAAAAGCGTTTTGTAAAAGTTCTGTGTTTGATCTTGCCGTATCTCAAAAAATGAAGTTTTTGTTTGTCAGAAAATGATACTTAAATGCCCTTTGGGTAACATTTCAGCCAATAAACAGATTCAAGGACATGCAAAAACATGCATGTATTTTACTTTTTGTCCAACAAAAGCCCCCATGATTAAATAAATGCTTTTATTATAGTCTTATTTTTTGGCTGCAATGTTATGCAATAGCACTTTAAAAGATGCAGTGCATGTAACTTTTCCGGTGGAGGGAATGGAGATGTGGATGTTGAATTGCATGGAATGTTGCGGTCATTAAACGTATCTATTTCCATGGAGACAAAGGGATGATGCCATCAGAGCAAGTTTTAGATCAGATCTGTGGAGACGCAATCCTGACTTTTATTTAATTAACATTTTTGCAATGAAAACACCTGTAAATAAACATGCAGGATGGATCAATTATATGCCATATCATTTAAATATAACAATAAAGATGTGGTACAACTTACAACCTGAACATGTACCATCGTTCAGTTTAACACAAACGTAAAAACGGTCAGTAAATGTTGACTTGTGCTTTAGTGTCTCCTACTATAATGAGCACACAGCCAGGCATACAGCTGTGTTTAAAGCCACGGGGAATGTGATCCGCCTGTTGCCGGGTGACGCTCCCTCGGGCCTGGCACAGCTCTGATCAGCCCTGCAGCTTTTCCAGGCCACAGCCCACAGCCACTCACTGCTTTGTTTTGTCTCCACACACACCTTTGTCCACTGGCCCAGCGGAGAGGACACATCACTGAAGCCAATCAGTCAATACAACGTTCAACTGAACATGTCTTAAAGGGCCTGTACCCTATTTTTCCATGTATTTGAGCACAGCATTTAAGCATGTGAGTACAGATATATTGTATGAGCAGTGAGGTCAAAATAAGTCCGCTGTGCACTGTTTGCATCTAATTATAAAAGCTTTAAAATGTCACAGAATCAATAAGCATGCACTTGCGGATGCGGTAGGGAAGGGGTGTTGCCTTCCACAGCCTCACTCCTGATTGACTCTTTGGATCTCTGCTCCAAATTCGCCCATGTTTGAACAGAATACTGTGGCAATTCTATATTTTTTCCCAAATCGTGCAGCCCTATGATGTCAAAACTACACTCTGGCTTATGAAAGTTTTGAAAAGCGCTTATAAACTCATCATGGTGAATAATTAGAATGCTCATAATGCATAAGGTAAGTAAGGAATAACTTTAGACCACTGCAAAACATTTAAAATGAATTCCGTTTTTCATGTTTAAGTACAGTAAAAATCAGGTATAACCCCTTTAAAGCCACAGTATGTCATTTAAAAAAAATAAAATAAATAAAAGCATGTTTTTTTCATTCTAGCTTCTTCTAGAAAAACTGAGTGGGCTTGTATCTTCAAAAACCTGAACCTGAAACCGTTATTTGACCTGGAGGAGGGTCTTCACCTGCTTGTTTTGATGGAAACGTTGTTCCTTTGGCTGTAATAGTCCACATTCTATCTCCTTGGAGATGTTCCGATAGCTTTATTTTTGTATGGAATCATGCAGTTGACTTTCCACCATCAGAAAGTTTCATACTGGGGCTTTAAGTATGTTTTTATTTCTTTTTTTTTTCTAATTGGACTCTCAATTTATCACCAAGGGCACCACAGCAAATCGTCAAGTCGGATGCCCTTCCTGTCACAAGAGACAAGTGCCTTACCCAGGGGCACAATAACGTCCTTCACATATAAACTGCAGCACTACTGGCTCAATGTAAGTAGAATAGTAGAAAGTATTATGCCATTTTAGTGCTAGTTTTAATAATTTTTCCCTCAAAGTACTAAGACAGCTTTGCACAAAGCTTAATCAGTCCAAATATAATGAAATATTTATTCAATATTGAACCTAGTTTCAGTAAAATGAGGCTCTGTTCAAGACTGAAAGCACAACTTGAGTAAATTATATTTTCATTACCTGAAAATGAAGCTGCTTGTCTGAAGCAATTAATTCCCCTCACTCTTCTTTTCACCCAGATTGTGTCTGAATAAATAACCTTGTATTTTGATTTTATTTAAAATTTTATGAACGGAAAAAAAGATTAAACAAAAAGAATATTTGATGAACTACTTGATAAAAAGTGTTCTTGGCAGATGTGACATGCAGAGGTAATGGTACTGTTACCTAGCAACCACAATGTTAACAAGGGCCAAAACCCGATGGATTAAACTAACACAAATAAATGACAGCATCATTTTGTTAAATAGGGAGTATTTTACTTATACGGTGTATTAACTGCTAACACAACATATTTAGATCACCATGTTGCCTTTTATTGAAAATTCTATATTCAAAAACAACATATTAACATGTTGTTTTTGTCACTCTGAAAATATTGCACATTTTATCCGACTTGTGAAGTTTTCATGTATTGTATCATGCTTTTGTATATTTATGGAAAATTGTCATGTGGGAGCATGGGTGACGTAGGCTTGGTTTTAATAGTGCCCTGGAGAGATCGCTAGATTCCTCAAACATGTATGTTCCTCAAACATAACCAGTTCAGGCATGTTTTTGGTGAGTGAATGTTATAACATGGTAAAAAGCTCCAAAAAGTACATTTTGCATAATATCCAATATTTAAATGAATGTTTAAACTGTCAGAAAAATGCCTTCCTTGTGCATAAACTGTCTCTGCATTGTGGATAGAGTTTTTCGTGTTAACGACATAGGTAAAGGGAAATCATTTTAGAACTTAGCACTACTTCCTGTACTTCTTACTTCTCAACGTAACTGATGTAAAACTATGATAAATATTTACCACATGTACTATCCCGTAGGCTTCTCACAGTAAACTCTATATCGACTTATCATTCAATATATGACAGATGGAAGTATATTTTGGGGGGGGGGTTGTAGTACTTGGAAACCTACAGTACATTTTTCAGCTATACAATCTTCCACGAGCTGTATAAGGCTGAATTCATCATTTCTATGACTCATTACAGATGCAAACTAAGTACTGAAGTGTTTCATTCTGCTGTTTATTTGTTGCAGCTCATGTTTTTTTCACAATATTGTAGACTTAGAATAGTTTTTGTGGTTTAAATCTGCTTTTGGGTTGTTGAGTCAGTGGCATAAATTAGTTTCAATATCATTGTTTATCGTCTATATTTACCTCAACACTATATTCCACTTCAAAATTTGTTATCACCGCCGCCGACCTTCAGATCAGTGGATAAACCCTCCAACTACCAACTGAGCTACTACCGCCCCCTATGTCATGAAACGGTAGCAACCATTTACCTTTGGTTCAGTAGAGACAATTCCAGAGCTGATATTGTCCAAATTATTCTAGTGACGGTGAATGGAGTTTAAAACCCAGTGGAGCACTTCCTGTATTACCACATGGCATCACAAGGTGGAAAAGACTGTTTTCTGTTTGAGAAAAGAACTCAGCCTAAATATGTCTCTATATAAATATATCTCCATGGACACAAGCCGGTGACGCCACTTGGGCAACTTCAGGTCAGATGTGTGGAGAGGCTACCCTGCTTACACTAAGAATGAAGGTTTTAACGGTATTAAAAACACTTGTAATTACCTCAGCAATGTATCGCACTTCAAAAACATGAAAACCTAGCATATGCGCCTCTACAAACACGTTCTAAAACGCATGGAATTTTTGCATTAGCTTCACAGTTCGTATTTCAATGCTAATTCATGTGCAATCGCGATACTTATCCGAAAGCGTTTACATCATCAGTGTAATCTCACATTGATTTGTACTTCACCTGGAGTACTTTAATTTAGTCAACAGAGTAGTGTTCATTAGCGGTGAATAGTCCTAGAGGCCATTGTCCCTATCCCCGCCACATGTAGTCCCACTAATGACATGCTTTCGATGGCGGACCGGCTTTCCAATCAATCCTGCTTTATTTTTAACAGCGGCGGCGGTAGCTTTGATTTTCTAGATTGTTCCTCTGTGGGTGTGCATGGATTTAGACGTGATTGTTGTAATTGAGTGGTATAGATCCCTGGATTAGCTCTAGCCGTGTATACATTCATAAAGCGGCAGTCTCCATCACGGTAAACACAGCTGAATGAATGCTACCCGCGAGAGTCACATCGGGACACGGCGTAGCTAACACGGCTAACGTAGATTATTTACAATGTACTTAAACCCCTGATATGTTTACCTGCAACATAAGTGGATTTAAATCAGATTTCAAACATGGAGCCTTATCCATAAATTCCCCGCTACTCTAGCCATGTTGAGTTAATTGTATTTTAAAATGACTATATATTATAGTAAAAGCCGAAGTTGAATCTGACAAGTGGACAAAACGCTGTAGGAGTGAAGACGTTTCGCTGCTCGTCCAATCCGCTTGTTCAGTTCTGGTCAGATTGGTGGTGGACACTGCCTTATATCTATCTGAAGGGAGGTGCTACCTACACTGAAACTACCTACAGCTATTGTCTCCAGTTTCAGTTTTCATGGCCTTGATTCAACCTTTAATGGCCCTACTGGCTCATCCTAATGTTCTCTTTGTTATTTTGTTTGCTTTGGGTCTTGGGATGGGGTTATAAATGAGAGATAGATTATGTCTCAGGCCCCAAGATTATATATTACGCAAAACTGACTATTTTGAGATTTTAGACATGTTAGAATGTTATTATCTCATCAAAAAAACATACCTGGAGTTGTGTTTTGTTTCATTCACACAAGTTTGAGTACCTTTACTTCTCCAAAGCGCAAAATGTTCTATTCCACCTTGCGATGTCATAGTAAATGGTCACATTTTTATCACCTTTTTCACCTTCAAGGAACCACTCATCCAGTCACACACACTTTCATACACCAGGGTACGCAGACAATGAGGGATTTCATCTATGGGAGCTGGAATTGCACCACCAACCTTTGGGTTAGTGGATCTGACCACCCTAACATTGGTGTTTATAATGAGAGCAGGATTCAAACCGCTGACCTTCGGATCAGTGGACAAACACTCTTCTACGCTTCTGTCACAACTATGTCATGAAGCGGTAGTTTACGAACTGACAACTATTTTTGTTCAGTTGAAACAATTCCAGAGCTGATATTATCCAAATTATTCTAGTGACAGTGAATGGAGTTTAAAAACGCAGGGGAGCACTTCCTGTATTACCACACGACATCACAAGGTAGAAGGTGACGCCATTTGGGCAACTTCAGGTCAGATCTGTGGAGAGGCGACCCCGCTAACAGTTAGAATAAAGGTTTTAAAGGTACGTATCTTAGCAATAGAATAATAAAAACACCTGTAATTGAAAAAATGCAAGACAGAAAGTGTTAATGCTTTACATAAACATTTCAAAGCAGTTACATCTTCATGGAGACAAGCAGGTGGCGGTAAAGTTACATGGTCCACCTTTAAGTAAAAGATTTTGACCATGTAACAGGTCTGTGAAAAGTTGTAATTGCTTTGGAAATAGTGCTGCCAACTGTTATTCTCTTTCCATAAAAGTGATGTGTGAAGAAGAATGGATGACTAATTTAGAACTCAAGTCTTTTATAGCCCCCGGAGCAAATTTATTTTAGCAATTTTATATTTTCAAACAGTGCCTCTGGGTCGATATTAAGGAGCAGAAGGTTAATCTTGATTTTAATTATCAAATCACAAAGGCTGCAATTATTGGGAAAATAGAATGCCCTCTGTAAAGAAAAAATGTCACGTCTTTTATGGAAAAATCCTGTTATACTTGTAGTTAAGACGTATACACACGCGCTGAAATGTATAGGATTCTTGTGTAATTTTATCAGTTCATATTTCAGTTTTCTCTCAAATGTGAATGCTCCCGGAGGTTCTTACAGTGTGCCCTGTGAACAGTGATGGAATGTAAAGAAGTAAAAGTACTGTACTTAAGTAAAATTTTGAGGTATCTGTACTTTACTTTAGATTTTAAAGTGGATACGTTTTACTTTTACTTCGATACATTTGAGAGCAGGTATCCGTACTTTCTACTTCACTACATTTTGAACAGGACTGAAACGTAAAAGGATTTTTTATTACTGTTTGACGCCTGCCAAAAAGTCTGAGGGTTAATTTGAGCAAATAAAAATACACAAATAAAACCAGTGAGAAAAAAAACAAAAAAACGATTGATTCAGCTGTTTCTGTTGAACCAAATTCAGCACAAATCTGTATAGAAATCACTACATTTAAAGCTTTATTAGATCTAAAAACCCGTACGAAATACTTTTACTATTTACTCTTTAAGTACATTTTTAAACAGGTACTTTAATACTTTTACTTAAGTGGATTTTTTACTCCGGTATCTCTACTTTAACTTAAGTAGCAAAATTGAGTACTTCTTCCACCACTGCCTATGAACAGAATCATACATTTTAAACATGTATTGCAAATATAATCACCTTTAATCACAGTTAGGGCTATAACTAATGATTATTTAAGTAGTCGAGTATTCAGCGATTATTACTTTCAGTTAGTCGACTTGAAAACCAATTACTGATATGATGAATTTAGATTTTCAAAACACACTGTTAACCAAATAAAAGGTCAAAATACGGTCACTGAGTGCTTCTAAACACTTACAAATACAGTGTGCTATCGATGAAAAGCAGAAATAGTTAATTTTTGAGCCATTTTGATTTAATGATGCAACTGTCTGTTATTAAAAGTGTCTTTTATAGTAGAGATAGGCAAATATATCAATTAACCGATATATATATACAGTTTACATACACTACATAAAAAGATGCACTTTTTTTTCCTCACTGTCAGACATGAAATCATGAATCATGAAATTTTTTTTCCTGTTTTAGGTCAATTAGGATTTCCAATTATTTCTATTTGCTAAATGGCAGAATAATGAAAGATGGATTTTTTTAAAGAAAATTTTTCATCACTTTCTTCAAAGTCAGATATCTGTACTTATGGAAGGATATCCAAAATGTTTGAGCCACGTTTTAAAGGCAATGGTACCAAATACTGATGAAATTATGTAATCTTCTGGAACTGGACAGGAAACAGAAAATGTTTAGTCTGATTTCATGTCAGACAGTGAGAAAAAAGTGTATGTGTCTTTTTATATTGTGTATGTAAACTTCTGGTTTCAGCTGTACATGGTTGGTTTAATAATTGCACTTTTTAGAGTATCAGCTATCGGCTTTAAATCTCCAGCAGAGACTGATATCTTGTTTGGACCAATCAGCTGCCTAAGAAAAAAGTTTAATTTGAGCATGTGTGTGTGAGGACACTGCACAAAATGTGACATTGCTCTTGTGTCCAACTTGGACTAAAACAAGGTCGTGGATGAGTTAATATCGGCAGAGCTTATCAGCCATCGTTTTTTCTGATTCATAATTAGATTTCTCGCAACACTAATCATATCCTAAATGATTGTGTTTTTTTTCCCCCTCCTCATAATCAGCGTGCCATAATGGTCTATAATTTGTTCACACATAAATCTGGGTTGTGTGAATATCTTGTTTACATCCGTCCTTTTGGCTCCTGGATTTCAAATTTCAAACCATCACACAAACACGGCTAACGGTCACTAGTGAAACTTCATCCTGACGCTCCACTGCTCCAGAAACTGTAGCCAAAGTCTGACGTCAGCGCATCAGGCTACAAGCTAACAACGTGACATTCTCTGCAGGAAAGAAACAACACTGAAGTGGTTTGAAATGATTTGTTCAAGTGCATCTGGCAGGTTTTCATGTTTTTTCTAATTACAACTTCGTTTGGTGGAATAGTACCTGTGGTAAATATTTAATCATAGTTTTATATCAGTTACGTAAGTGGCAGTTTGTGGAAAAATTCTACTGGAGGGCCCACCACCTCCGTGTCTTCATGGAGATGTTAGTCCTTTGCCAGGAATGTTCCACAGTATGACATTAAACTCTCCTTTCTCCTTGGAGACACGCAAGTTACAGGTCAGATCTGCAGAAAGAAAACGAAAAATTGAATAAACTAACGATATATGTAAGTTTAATGCCATACTGTGGAAATTCCAACATTCCAGGCGAAGCAGATCAACCCCTTTCCCGTCAGGAAAGTTACGTAGTGCCTCTTTAAAGGTTAATATCATAAAAGCTGTATTTTATGTTTGATAAATATGTCAACAAAATACCGCACTATATAGACCCAGGCACCACTTGCTTTACACGGTTAGCATTAGCAACACCTAAAACCTGTGTTAGCATGCTTCTTGCTAATGCTATAAGTGTTAGCATCCATCTTTTGTTTCGTTATTATTCCTACTCCCCATTGTCACAGACACGACTCCATTTACAACCATTTCAAAGCAAAAATGTGTCCTTTCTTGTGGAATAGTATGCTTTCTCTTTACTGCAGAGTGGAGCTTTTCATCGGGGTGCATCACGGTGTCCAGTTTCTTTGTCACCTGAGAGTGTATGGCTATGGGAGGAGAGGGGGGAGGGGGGGGGAGGACCCGGGGCAATGGGTGGACCTAGAAGAAACACTTTGCCTCTACACAATGGGCCGCAGCATTATTTGTCAGAGTGGAGTATCGATGTGGGCGTGTCTGTTTGGGTAGCGCTTGTGTGGGATATTGTGTAGCTTTTGGCCTGCGTTGGTATGATGTGATGGATGAAGTGTGTGTGTGTGTGTGTGTGTGTGGGGGGTGTGTGTGAAAATGCTATATTTGCCAACAGAGTTCCCGCTCCATTTGCTGTGGGTTCGAAAAGCGCCTGGGAGAGATCACTAGATTACTCAAACATGAATGGAGGACATATAAAACCACGTCAGCCATGTTTTTTGATGACAAATCAATATTATAGCATGGTAGAAAGCTTAAAAAAGTCAATATTTTGCATAATACCCCCACTTTAAGAAACTTCCGACGCCATACTTTTACTGCTACTTGAGTAACATTTAGTTTGAAGTAACAGTTCTCTTACTTGAGTAAAGGTTTTGGTTACTCTCACCAGTCGTCAAAAAAGTAGCTACTCTACCCATCTCTGTTTATGTTTTTCAGCTAACAGCGTTGCCAGATTGCAATTTCGATTTGATCACATCTAGGCTCACACAGTTAATAGAATTTCAATAGAATTTGAGCTTCAATCTGCAGTTGTCCATGGAAAGCTTGAGTCGTTTTAAAGGAGAGGTCTAAAGCCAATCATGTGGTTTGGAGTTGGAAAAAATTGACCATTATCTTTCTTTTGTTTTTTTAAATGGCAATGATTAAACGTCTGTATTGTTCATCTTCGAAAAAAATAAAAAAATCTACCGTAAATTTCGGACTACAGAGCGCACCTTGATATAAGCCGCACCAGCTAAATTTGAAGAGAAAATCAATTTTGTACATATATAAGCCGCACCTGAATAAAAGCCGCAGGTTTTCATATTGTAACATGAGATATTTACACAGAAAGACGGTGCACAGACACGCTTTTTTTAAACTGTGCCTGAAAATTGGCACCAACACGACATCAACACGGGATGAACACATCTGCAGGTTTAGAAAATAAAGCTGCACCAACACGGAAAATCTGCTTTTATTTCCTCTGAAAACTTTTGTCGTCTTTTTACATTGACCAAGTTGGATTCATTGATGTCGAGCTTACGTGCAGTGGCTCTATTTCAGGGGTCGGCAACTCGCGGCTCCGGAGCCGCATGCGCCTCTTTCCGCCTCATACTGCGGCTCTGCGTGGCTTGGGAACTGACAGACACAGCTCACAGTCCTGCGTAAAGAGCCCTGATTTTCAGACGCTGTGCGCACAGGGGTCAGGAGCAACTTTGGCCCGTCCCTAATGACACACTAATAAGCTCGTCCGTAGATGTATCATGAAAATCCTGCTGGAAATCGCCACAGAAATCTATTTGATGTAGTAGCAAAAGTACATTATCTGCTCTTGTCTCCGCGGTGACGTATCACGTATAACACATCAGACATGTCGCCCAAAAGTAGAGCCACAAGCGAGTGAAAATGAGCCAAAACAAAAGTCTTTGGAGAGCTTTTAACAAAGGGGAAAAGGACAACTGAGGAGCCAGAAGAGGAGACTACGACCTCCAAGAAAAAGAAAGATAAATTTAACAGACAATGCCTACTTAAAATCTGGGTTTGTCGCTACAGGTGACTCTCACGCACAGAGTCCGCTCTGCGTAACATACGGGAAAAGCAAATAAGGCAATGAAACCTTCAAAACTGCTTTGGCACATGGAGAATAAGCACCTGGGATTAAACGATACGCTACGAGTTTTTTTGTTGTTGTTTTTTTAAAGAAACTGCGGAGTAGAGTAGACATAATCACATAATCAGCGCGATGCATGATGCAGCGGTTTGGTGAGTTGTATTTTTTTATGCACTTAAGTTGTTTTTGCCATATTTATCTGCCACGTGTAGAAGGCTTGTCCGTGAAAGTAAAACCTACATTATTCCGTTACATTATTGTTGTTATTATACAGTGTTATCTTCATTTTAGATGTCAAAAAGTATTTGCGGCTCCCAGTGTTTTATTTTATGTGGAAAGTGGGTCCAAATGGCTCTTTGCGTGTTAAAGGCCGACCCCTGCTCTGTTTCCTTTCTGTTTCTTTATCTTAAAAACGGCATCATATCCATTTCATGATGCGCAAAATGATCGTTCAAAATCAAAACTAGTGAATTCTTCAGAGCAGAATCTTTCCCCACGTCTGTCTCACTTTTACGTTTACAGCTAGAGAGCGCCCCCAGGGGCCGTTATCCAGTAAAATTCCATATATAAGCCGCACTGCTGTAAAAGCCGCAGGGTTCAAAGCGTGGAAAAAAAGTAGCGGCTTATAATCCGAAATTTACGGTATATTTTTTCTCCTATCTAATTACAATTACATTAAGCCTATGCTGTAGCTTTATATTAAGGAGGTAACAACTTCTGCTTCTTCTGAGAATTCACATTTCAACGAGGCGGCAGTAGCTCAATTGGTAGAGTATTTTCTCACTGATCCATAGGTTGGCAATTCGAATCCTGCGCTCGTTGGTTGAACGGTCACATCCACTGACCCATAGGTTGACTCCCAGTGATCATTGCGTCCTTGGGCAAGACACTTAACCCTTCTCACCCCCAGTGTATGAATGTGTGTGTGAATGGGTGAGTGGTTCCTTGATGTAAAGCGTTTTGAGTGTGTTGAAGGTGGAAAAGAGCACTCACTCAGATCATGGCAACGGCTGACCAATAGGGGGAGTGGGTAAAAGTGTCTTGTTTGTGCATAGAGCTGCATTACACAGAGAAGCAGTGATGTTGTCATAGATAAAATGATATTTCATTTGTATGGCTGAACAATTCTGGAAAATTGAATGGCAATTATTTTACTGATTATTTTACTGTTGTAATTCTATTTATTGTTTATGTTTAACTAATTGAAAACCTTAGCATTTCAGAACACATTTGTAGAGGTCGGAACTACAAGGTTAGCAGAGTCATGTAGGCAAGACACTTTATTCTTAGAAGAGAACATTACAGTGTCTTATCATTGCAGAACAGTTGAAAATTACCAGTGGTGGAAGGTAATGAACAACTGGTAAAGTACTGTACTTAAGTAGAATTTTTAGGTATCTGTACTTTACATTTTACACTGGATACTTTTTACTTTTACTTCACTACATTTAAGAGCAGGTATGTGTACTTTCTACTTCACTATAATTTGAACTGGACTGAGAAGTAAAAAGTACTTGAGGGTTATTTTGACCATGTTCGTGGTAACATCCTGACTAAAGTTTTCGAGTTCAAGCTTCGGCTTTGAGCAAACAAAAATAAATACACAAAATTCAAGAGAGACATGAAGAAACTGCTTGGTATTGTTACTGTGATTAAAATATGCAGCATTTTTGAATCAATATCAACACTTGAACAAATTAACAAAATTTGTGTGAGATACTGAATTTTTGACTGTTAAAGTACATTATCAAACAGGTACTTTAATACTTTCAGTTAAGTAGATTTTTCATGTAATACTTTTATGTTTACTTGAGTAACTTTTTGCTTCTGTATCTGCTTTTACTTGAGTAACACAATTGAGTACTTCATCCACCACTAAAAATTACAACAATGATGTGGAAGCGGGTACTTTACCACATATCATTATGAGTGACGTGTTTGTACTGTACTTTCCAGCTCATAAATACATTTGTCTGCATTAAACATCTATTATCTGGTTACATTACCATTAAAAAGCATATAAATTAGAACTATATTATTAAAAAGGAAAAAATAATATACGTTTCTAAATTTTCTGCTTGTGCTCCTTAAAAAAAATGGAAAAAAATGTTAGTCTGGACAATCAACTCCTGTTTTCACCGCCGCCGGCATATGCCCATTTCTCTGTACTTACTTCATTGTCCAATTATATTTTCTTAATACTTGCTGCGTAGCCATTTTGGCACAAATGAAAACAAATACACGGCTCGCTAGTGTGACGTGCAGCTTCTGACGACATTTACAGCGACGTCAGCTCCCAATGGGCACCACAGTTTTCTACCATGAAAGTCAGCGAGCTTGTTTCTTGAGTTATTTTAGATGCATATAATTTAATCATCCTTGGGTGTCATAAATTATAACTTTATGGCAGACTCAAGCACAGTAGGTCTTCTTTCAAACTTGGGCTATCTCTGCTGCCACCCTTGGACCATCCTCACAAAAAGTCTGTCCAAGAATAAAAAATAAGGGTTTAAAGCTACTCTGCTCTCTCACAAACCGGCATGTTGTGTTTGGATGAAGATCGGACAGCGCAATTATTCAGATAATAGAATGTCCTCTGCAAAGAACAAAATATTCTGTACTTTATGTTCTGAAATTTATGAGATGCTTGTACTAGTTTATCAGTTCATATTTAAGTCTCTCAAATGTTAAACGCGCTGTATCAGATTTTACTGTTTATTAAACGGTTTGTAGTGCATTCTGACCATCCTAATTATTCACCATAATGAGTTTATAAGCACTTTTCACAGCTTTCAGAGACCCGAGAAGAGTTTTTCCATCAGCCAAAAGTCCCATCACTATTTACAGTCTCCTTACGGTTAGCAGTACTGTTCCGTTCAAAACATTTCAGCTAAATCAGTTCCTGCTCGTGATTTGTTTGCTCATGCCTAACCCGAGAAACAAGAGCCTGGGCGGGGACCGTAGACCAGCCAATTTACCTCGCATTCAAATCTCTGCGTTTTTTTTTTTTAGACGGAAGCACTTGTGGTTTTCTTATAATCCTGGGATATCATGTTTCTATTCTATTTAGGATTTATGGAACAATGTGTTAGTGGCAAGGAATTCCAAAGTGAACCCACTGCAAACACTTGTAACAGCATCTGGGGCTAAAATGAAGCATGGAGTTTGACACAAGAGATGGGAGGTCAGTTTACACGCGCTTCCTCTATGGCCGAATGGGATTAACTCAATGGGATTTTAACTAGGGACAATAGTAGTGCGTATAGCCAAAGGAATATGATCTGCTATGCATTGGCCTGACATAAAGTGATTTTGGATTTTACCTTTAGCAGCTTGTAAAGATTTAAATATTTTGTGGATATATAAGAGTAACTTAAGTAACTTTTCACTGTGACCTTTATTTTCAGTTTGTCATTTTAATAGCCAAAATCGCCATACATTAATAAAACAAACAAATATGGTGACAATGTGCGCCCTTGAGGGACCCCTTGAGTTAGTGTAAAAGCATTTAATATATATTTCCATTATTTATTGCCAGGCTAGTGGGATGGTTATAGAGAGTTCTAAATCACTGTATAAAATCCTTTCCAAAGTTAAAACACCCAAGGCATTGATTTATGAACTCCCATTGAAGTAGAATCAAAAGCTTTTTCAAAAGTCAGCTATAAATAATAATCCAGATCTTGGTGATTGTCTTAATAATCTATTGAGTCAAGTATCTGTCTCCAATTATCTCCAATGAATCGGCTCTTAATAAAACCAACTTGGCCATAGTTTATAATGATTTTTATCCTTAAAGAAAGACATTTAGAAATAATGCGTGCTTCATAACAGCAAGGTCAATGGACGCCAGGCTTTCAAATACACTGGGTCTATAGTTTTCATCTGGATTCTGTAAGTACTGGTAATGAAATCATTCTTTCCTGTTGTGAATTGGGCAGTATTCCTTGTCGACATGCAAAATTAAAGCGTGTCAACATGGATTTTTATTCCTGCATAAACAGATTTGTAAACCTCTATAGGAATACCATCCAAACCAGGTGTTTTTCCTGCAGAAAATGTGCTTATTTCTCTCTTACAGCTTGATTGTTGTGCTGGGGAAAGTTTATAAGTGTTCTCTAAAGCAAAAAAACTGTTTAGTCACACTGCTGATGGGTTCCAAATTTTTATCCTGAGAATATATTGGTTTCAACTACCTTATAAAAAAATAATAATTAGTTTTCGATATTTGTTTCAGCACTCCTGTATGTTGTTGTATGTGGAGCGCTTGTTTGATTCTGTCCTCTGTACCTCTGTTTGTCAGGTGACCTAAATCGCGCTGCGCCTACACACATCACACCCAGAGTGACAAAATGTGGGGTCAAAGGTCGTCTTTTTGAAACACACTAATCCCCAGAGCTTATGGCGGCGTGGAGTTTGCTCTGGTTTACGCCCCTGCAGGATTGGTCCCCTTCCGAAGAGTAAATACGCTGTGTTATCTCTGCCAACATGCCCGCCTCCCACTTCCTGGTTTCTCTTGGATCGGCCCTGCCCCCGACTGTTCACACAAGCTGAAATCACAGTTAATTATTATGGCGACTGAGGCTTGCTGCGTTGGATGTTTGGATGGGAATGATATAGCCAAGCAGATGAAAGAATGCAATTGTAAAGATATGCCCAGTGTAGTGGTCCTCTACCTCTTATTTTGTGTGCAAGTTAGTAAATTAATGATTTAAGTGAATTTGAATTGAGATATGCTTTTTAATGGTCTATAGCCAATTAGAAGCAGAGTTCAAATTTGTGAGGAATACATTTTGCTATGTTGGGGCTAAATGGCAATGATTATCTTGCCCCATTGCAGATATATTGTATATGAGGTTAAAATTAGTTCACTGTGCTATGTGCATCTAATTGCAAAGCGATTTATTATCTGGTAATCAGAAAATGCACATTAGCTAGTTGTTGTAGCTTTCCCGTGATGGAAAAACTCTGCTCTGGCTTCTCAAAGTTGTGAAAAGCACTTATAAACTTGAAGCGAAGAACAATTTTGAACCACTGCAAAACGTTTCAAATGAACTAGTTCTGTTCTTCACATTTGTAAGACATTAAAAATCACATACAACTCCATGAATGTACAATACACTCCCGCAAAAACATTCTTTGAGTTTCTGTGTTCAAATTTACAACAAAGACAATCCCATAGCAGACATTTTAAAAGCTAAAATCATCCCGTATAACCGCTGATCAAATACTCAAGTACCACTGGCTAGAAAACACTGACCAGAACAAACACAAAACACCACAAAAGTAAAAGAAAATGTACCCAAACATACCCCGAGTGGGTGAGCCAGACATGGTTTCTGTGCTTTGCGTGATTACAATTGATTACGCGCTAAAATAGATTCCCTCTGATTCTATTCATTTTCAAATTACAACCCAGCCTACGCTTGATTGCTGGGGACTGAGAGTGTTACCTGGACTAACAAACAGTCAGAAGAGTGATTTGCAATAGTACTTTTTAGAATAACCACAAATGGATTCTGGGGACGTGTCTATAGGTTTCTGTAAACGGGTGAAGGTAGGTAGAAAAGCAATTTTGACATCAAATATTTGACCGGAGATATTGAAGCCTTCACAGTGGCACGCAATAATCCATATTGTTACGTAACTGCTGAAACGCACAACAATATGGAAAAACTGCGATTTCATTTCATGTGCAAATGTTTATGGAAGAACAAAGTGAAAGAAGTTAGCAAGAATATGATTTTCTTTGTCAATGAAAGTAGGGTGCTAAGTAAAAGTATTTTAAAAGGTCACATATTACGTCAAATTTACTCTTGTGATTTTCAAGCTAGGTCAGAATGTTGTTACCTCATCAAAAACATACCTGGAGATGTGTTTTGTTTCACTCACACATATTTCATTAACCCATTTTTATTAGAAGTCTGATTACATCTCCAAAGCTCAAAATCCTCTGTTCCACTTTATAACGTCATGAAGTGGTAGTTTTCAAGTTAACATCTACTTGTTACCTTTTGTTCAGCAGAGATTGGCAGTTCCTAAGATAAAATTATCCAAATGATTCTAGTGAAGATGTATGGAGTTTAAAAATATAGTGTAGCACTTCCTGTATTACCACATGACATCACAAGGTGGAACAGAGTGTTTTCTGTTTGAGAGAAAAACTCATCCTAAATCTGCAGGGTTTGTGTGTTAAACGTGTGAATGAAACAAAACACAACTCCAGGTGTGTTTGTGACGTGGAAACAACATTATAACACAGATCAGAAAACAGTGTAACATGGGCCCTTTAAGAAATAAACAGGATTAACTAGAATAACTAGAACAATACAGCATACACATTTCTTAAAACAGTGTAATGCTTTCATGAAGAAAATAATACAATGGGTTTAAGAGTTAAGGGTTAAGAGGTTGGATATTTATACTACACCTGTTCCCAGAAGATAATTGTATTTCCTCTAATATTACACTACTATGTGGGTCTACTCTATATTATTTGTAGTATGGATAAAAAAAATTAATAAATAAAAAAAATAAAAAACTGACGAAGACACAGGTCCAACTCGGCCCTTTTTTTCTTATATTAATATTGGCTCAAATATTTAAATATTTATACTAGTTTTAGTATTTTGTAGTATCTGATTTTAGTTTGACAGCTGGGTACTTGATTAAAAAATACACCTTAAATAGCCTTGACAAAGTGTGAACAAGACTCAATTCAAAAAAACAAGTAGTGCATGATGAAGCATGACTCAGGCTTAGTAACTACTTCATTCAGAGGCTAGTTTAAAAAGTGCGAAGGGCTACAGTACGCATCAAGTAGTAGTTCTTTTCTTCTTTTTTTTTATTTATTTCTAGACACAACATCACAAACAGCTTTCAAAGGACACAAAGGCACATGTGTTCACACTGGAAATGGAAAAAAATACAGGTTGGCTGAAGTATTGGGCCGACACCTGGACACTTCACTTCAGTGCCTTAAATCTCCAACTTGTAAAATTAGAATCACTGTTGTTACTTTTTCGTCCGTTTTAAATTATAATTATTATAGTTATTATTTTTTATATTGTTTCATTGTTATTTTTTTATTATTGCATTTATTTTTATTTTTTTTAATTACACAATTTACCAATATTTAATTGGTTTGCGCATCCTGTATGGGTCCAAGTTTTTAGCTAAGGAATTACAAAATGTTTCATCATGTTGGTCCTTGTTTAAGTCAAACATGTTCGCGTGCTCCTTTCCGAGGTCACCCAGAGCAAGTGCTGCATTTTTCATGGGAGACTAGCTCCAGATAATCTGACTTCCATTTATCCAGTTGAAAACCATTTATTTTACGCACTTTCCAGTTAACAAGAATTGTGCGTTTTACAGATAAAAAGGCAAGTGTAATGAGCTTTTGTGCCAATTTAGTGTCCGCTCCTTCAGCTTTTCCCTCCAATATGTGATCTTTGCTTATTAACAATTAAGCCTTTGTTCATTCTTTATTAAGGTGACTCAACATTTAGTTACTGGGAACAATACTGCTTGGTAATATAATATAAACTAATATAAACCATCCTCTAGTGGCCAGCAGCGATATTACACCAAAAATCCACCTGTGCACTGGTATGTCTGGGTGTATATTGAATTGTCTTGTCCGAAGGCGATAAATCACAAACTACAAACTGTCAGGTAACTTCCCCCGGTAACAGTTTGGACTCTGGTCTCACTGCTGAACCGTTGCGACACCTGAGTACACGGCTGGCCTGAGGAGAGGTAAGCTAACACCGGAGCTAGCGTTGGGTTCCCATCGTGCACCTGTCCCTCTCGCACCAGACCGGAGCTGTGAGAAAGGCCGCACACACAATCCCACCGGACAATGAGTCTTTTTACAGTCTTTTGTGGGTTTGAACAACAGTAGGTTTTTTTCTGTTTGTCATTGGAGAGCCATGTGATTAGCATAGTCCTTTTAAACAAGCCGCTTTTCATTGGTTGAATGGAGCGGGGAGAGCCTCAGGGAGAATACCAGCCAAGACAAACACAAATCAGTTTACTACTATGTATGTCAGGTTTCTCTAATGGCGTTAAAAATACCACAGAAGTGATTATTTTATTTAGATTACGAGAATTCATGTGGGACAACAGCAGAAAGGAGAAATTAGCGAGTGAGTTAGGTAAAGATTTGGTATTATTTGTGTATATATAAAAAGGCAGATGAAACTCACGATTCAAATTTAATGTCTATTTGTATAAATGCATTGTTTGCTTGTACTTTTTTCTGCATAAATAGTTCTTTTTGCATGAACTCCCCTTGCAGGTGTAGTCTTTTGCCACGCCCCCTTTTTAGTTGACTTATCGATCAGCCTTTAGTCGACTACAGCCCTAAAAAGCCAGCAAGCATTTAAAAAAAACAAACAAAAAACAAAAGTATGGTTTGTGTTATCAGGAGCCCACCTAATGCTATAGGTTTATGCAAATTAGCCTGTGACAGATACATCTGCAGCCATTGTTCCTTGTAAATACTTTTTAACCAAAGCCCTGTTGACAATTGAAATCACAGGTCAACTCTTGAGAAATGTTTTAAATGGGAACCACACAATCTTGGGAAAGCCTACGCAAACAAAGGGAGAATATGCAACAAAGACACAGAAAGAAGCCTGGTCCGAGAATCAAACCCAGGGGTTTCTTGCTGTGAGGCAGGAGTGCTCATAAATATGCCATGTACTGCTTTTAATTTACTTATCACATTACCAAAACACCTTTTTACACCTCCGCAACATTGTCTGCCTCCGCCCTTTCCTCTCTCAGCCTGCTGCAGAAATCCTCATTCACTACTGCAAAAGCCTTCTGTACCTTCTACCCTCCACCCACCTCCGAAAACTGCAATACATCCAGAACTCTGCAGCCTGCCTCCTCACCCCTCCACACCCTCTCCAGAGACCACATCACCCCTGTCCTTACACAATGCCAACGGCTCCCCGTACAACACCAAATTCGGTACAAGCTCCTTCTCATCACCTACAAGTCCCTCCATGACCTGACCTGTCCCTATCTCAGCAACCTGCCCCATCAGCACCGCCCAAGCCACCGCATCAGCCGCTGCCCTGCCACACCGGCCCTCTGGAACTCACTCCCACGATTCATCAAGAACTCGGACTCATTGTGGAACTTGAAATCACTACTAAAACCTTGCAATCCTCTCATGGTTTCCACCGTCGTGCTCTACAGTTTTCCTTGTTCTATTGTTTGTACAGCGTCTTTGAGTGTCTGACAAAGCGCTATATATGTCAGATGCATTATTATTATCATTACTACTTAAAACATAGCTGACATATATGGACAGTAGATATGACATAACTGTTACCTATAGCAACCATAATCTTAACAAAGACCAGAACCTGTAGTGTTGAATCCATGTTTAAACTGTGTTCCCTGTGTGAAAATTGTTGTTGCAATTTCGATGGAATTTTCGTGTTGATGACATCAGTAGGGGAGTTCGATTTTAGAACCTCTGTATTTTTGTATTTTTCTCTTCTCATTTCTGTGTAGACTCTGCACACCCGTCTGAATGGTTTGAAGAAGACTTCTGCACATTGTTTCACTCCTGGTTCACTTTTTATTAGTACCTGAAGAAAGTCAATCCCTCTGACCTTCTTCAGGTATGAGGACAGCCCCTTCTGCTCCCCTTATATAAGTTACGGGACTGTCCCCTTAAGAGTAATCGACCAATCAGAACAGTGAAAAAATACATTCACAATTAAACACCAATGTTACTGCAATATTGCACATAATTCACTTTGCACCGCTTTTGTAAATGAAAACAAATGGATAATGATCGATAATGAAAAATATAAAGTTTATCAACACACAAAAAGATAACAATTGTATTCCATTAATCTGAGTTTGTTTGTTTTTTAAAATGGGTGGTGCATCATAGAGTTTACATGAAGCTCAGAGGGAGGGCAACCAAATGTGCGGTCTTCATTACAACGCCTTTTTGACATCATAACGTTATATTAAACAATAATTCATCATTTAAGCCTTTTGGGTTAAGAGTTTAAGTGTATTTTTCTGTTCAACTTTTCCCCACAAACTGCCACTTCATTGATGTAAACTATGAGCATTTACCACAGGTACTATCCCTCCTGTCATACACACATTCATCTGGCAGTGTGCTGTGTTATCCCAGAGACCAGAGTCTGGAGGCGCTAATAAATTACACGTTGTATTGCTCCATATTGCTCCCAACCTATTTAAATTCACTGAAGATAATCCTGAGGTCTATAAGTGAGAAACACTCTAAAACGCGCTGTCCCTTTCAATTGCTTGTGATAAAACACCATTAAAATGGCGGTGCAGTAGCAGATTAGTAAGTATTCTCATGCTATAGTCAAAGGATCAGATAATTCCTCTTGGCTATTTTGTGATGAGTGGTGCTCTGGTTTCCCCAACCATGGGATGGGACTTTCGGCTCTTTTACGGGATCCGAATCTTTTGCATTTGTTCGTGTCAAACAGCCGTTCAAAAGACTGGCTCTTTTTATATTTATTTATATGACAGAAACCAATTTGAGAACTAATTTTAATCATTGATTTTTCTCGCTAATCACAAAGAGAAGCGCCTAAGGCAAAGATTCGTTTACAATGGTTCAAACTAAGAGTGAGAGTGTGTTTACCCTTTGAAATGATGCATTATCTAACTAAAACGTTCCAATACAATAACAATAATTAAAAACAAACTATTATGATGCCAAATGTGTTTTCTGTGCACAGAAAACACATTACACACTCAGTATAAAAATGCATAAAAATTAGAAAAAAAATGAGATTCAGTTTTAACCATTCACATTAAGAAACCTTTCAAGAGATCAGAACTAGTAAAGGGACGTTCGGCTCTTTTAGAACCCTTCAGGTCAAATAGCAATTCAAAAGGCTGACTCTTTTTTATAGGTATTTATATGACAGAAGCCAATGTGAGGACTCATTTTCAACATTAATTCACAACACACAGAGAGAAATGACTAAGGAACCGTTAAAAAGAGCCGACTCGTTCACCAACATCATGCCAAGCACCCTCAAACAAACATGATACTGTCGAGCTAGGTTCATTTACGGTACAAGTAATTCTCTGATATACATTCTGTAATACACGGGTTAGTTTAGGCATAGGATTAGTGTGCAAGTGGGGATATTTTTGTTAGTTTTATTATAGCTCAAATCGATTAGAGCAGTGGAAAATCAAATGAGTAACAGATTAAACTCACGATTCACAAGTTGAAGCTGTCTTTATATAAATACACTGTTTCCTTGTACTGTTTTTTGCATAACTAGTTGTTTCTGCATGAACTCCCCCTGCAGGTGTAGTCTTGTGAGATTTGTAATAGTTTTAAAACTATTAAATTAAAGTAAAAATAAAGCTGACTACTTCGCGGATTTCGCCTAATGCGGGTTATTTTTAGAACGTAACCCCCACGATAAACGAGGGACCACTGTATATCGTGATGCTAAATTTGGTGATACAGTATCGTTATCGCGGCCTGTTGTATAAATATATATTGCCAAGATAATTTTTTGGTATGTTTTACCAATTTGTTTTGTGACCTCACTACATTTTGTTGCCTATTTAGTGGAATTAACTTGTTTATGCAATACACCTGACATATCCACTGTTTTGTGATTAAGATAAATGTATTTTATCTTAACTTTGCGCAATAAGATAATCGTTAGTTGCAGCCCTATTTCGGTGGGCGCTCAAACATACCTCGAGTCAAAAATAGTTATAGCTAAACAAAACTACATCTTTAGTTTGAGTTACTATCTGCTTCTACTCCTGTTCAAAACGTTATAAAAATACATCACATTTCCTTGACAACGTTTTCGTACCGCCTATGCTCCATCTTTAGCACTTGTATGACCTGTATTATGCGAGTGCTCTTAAACGAAGGTTGAGGTTGTAAATGAGGTATGACATTGCTCGGCGTCGAAGGATCATCTATAGAACGCGGCATTGACAAAAGGGCCACTGTGTTTTACGAGCCGGAGTTAAATTAAAGTCTACCCCGCGCCCGCTTCCAATAAGTCATCAAACCTTCACTTTATTGCTATGTAAATGTCGGTATCGAGTTTCGCGGTTGGCTTGGGGAGAGGGAGGGCCTGCGTGAGGGAGAGAGAGTGTAGCTAGTCATCCCTCGACAAACAATGAACTCTGCGAATCTTAGTGTCACAAATTAAACTGCTATGTGCTGTCTAATTAGTGTTTTTTATTGTTAGCATGCTAATTGTCGTTAGCATCTGCGTGACAATTAGCATGCGTTTACAAACTCAGTGCAGTGAATCGTTAGGATGCCAGGAATAGAGGGGGGTATTTTACTTCTATTAACTGCTAACACAACATATTTAGTTCACCGTGTTGCGTTTTATTGTTTTGAAAATGCTATATGTGTTGAAATTAACATCTTAACATGTTTTAAAGGTTCACTTTTGACACGTTGAGTCTCCCTTCCCACTCCCCCTTCAGAGCGCTATCACAACACAATCAGCATGCATCCCATTAATCAAACTACTGCACATCGTTTCAGGTTTGTGAAGTTGTAGTGTACAGTTTTGTATCATGTTTTTGTATATTTAAGGAGAATTGTTGTGAGTTTAGTGTTTCGCTCATATTCACTGATATTTTATTACTTTTCTTTCCTCAGATTAATTTGATATGGATGGACCCTGCATGATGCGTGTCCCTGATTGGCTAATCCACCTGTCAGTCGGGCCCATCTGAACTCTAGGAGATGCACCGCTGACCAGACTCACATCTCTTTTCGCACTTAAAAACAGTTTATATGATAGACCACATACCCAATATTCTTCGTGTGCTAAGCTCCAAATCAACAATTCCCATTTTATCACATTAGAGAACTTAAAACAGTACACCATATGTAAGTAAAGTAAGGCAAAATCACTACTAACGCACACACACATGCTAATAGTAGTCACCACTTTTCCACTTTAATGCTATGTAAATGACAGCATCGAGTTTCGCGGTTGGCCCGGGGGAGGGGAAGGGAGTTGCTAGCTGTCCCTCAACAAACATGGCGACTATTACGGGTGTTTCGTTTCATGTCGGCACCGCAATGAAATCTGAAAAGTAAATAGTGTCCGTGATTGAACCCGAGTACAAAGCCAGCAGTACGCACTTCATCCCAGAGTCAACAAATAATATGAAAAGACTACTAGCGATTAGCCGCATCAAAACAGCCAGGACTTAGGGAGTGTTCGGCCTTTGTGTGTGCGTGGAGTCGGATTACGACATGGAAAATGATAGGAAATCATAACACTGTATTTAATCTATTGAAAACGGTATATTTTTGTGAAATTAGGTCTTATCACACACACAAAAACTATTAAACCTGTTTTCTTTAAAGGTATGTAACTTTCTGGAGGTGGCAGCTGCATGATAACATTCACTATGGCGTTAGGTACGTTTTATGCAATACTATGGAATATTATAACCAAAGGAACAATATTTCCATGGAGACAAGCAGGAATAGGCTCTCCTCTAGGTCAAATAAGAGTCAGGTTTGTGTAGATGCAAGCCCTATCACGACAACAATAACAAATTTTCAAGTGAGATATATTGCTGAAGGAAATATAGATGGTAAATGACAATTTTGAAACCAAACCATAAAGCAGAATTATCCCTCAAAAATGAATTTAAATGTGCAATATATTTAAAAGGTATGAGCTGGAATAAACAGAATGCAACACTTAAGTAGTTAGTTTGTGTCTATAATGAGTCAGAGAAGTTTGTAACGCTCTACAGCTCAAAACTCACCGTAGGAACAGAAAAATAACCAACATTTTCCCACTACTGCAAAGAAAATGTACCCACGGCAAATATTGACCCACAGAAATGATTGTTCAGTCTGTCATGTGTTGAAAAATATGTCAATATAGTCATTATCGTGACAGGCCTAGTAAGGACCACAAGGTTTTGAGTGTAATAAAAACAACCAAAATGAATTGTTTTTTGGCAAGTTACATACTGTGGGTTTTATGTTGGAAATGTTACTTATAAAAAGTAATCATTAGTTTAAAAAATGTCTTTAGATTTGCGAAAAGTGAGCGAAATTACTTCAAAACATCAACATGTTTTTGTCTGTGATGTAGATTATTTTCATGCTGTTACTTTGTTATTTTATGTAACAAGGACGATTTTATCTGTGAAGGGTGATTTTTTGTATTTAAAAAAACAAACAAAAAACATATATATCATGTTGTTTTTTTTTAAATACATGTCAGTACTATGGGGAGGCACGTTACATTAGCCCATTTAAGCCCTACGACCAAACACGGCGCAACAAACCTGGCTCTGACTAACACTCCCAGTGCAGTTCTTATGTAAATTCTGTGAGACTAATTCAAAGTATCGTCTCTGTTCTTGGAGGAGGTTTAGCACGCAGCTCTCACTCACATTCAGTCCAAAAAACAGCTCAAAGAATCTTACTTACAGACTACCACCTTTTCAAGCTCTAAGACTTAAATATTGATCATGAAGAATCAGTGGAGAGCAAAGCTGTTAAGCGTTCGCCCTTTATCGGATTTGACGTCTACACATTTGGACTGGTGTTTTCAATAGTAAACTGCACGTGTTTAATGATTTTAGATCTACACATATAAGTAGTTTTTAATCCCAGTAAGATAATTAGTTGACCAATTGAAAATGTTGTTCATTAAGACTCCATGGACTGATTAATCGATTAAATGACAAAATGACTAAAGCCCTACTGGCCATCTCTTGTTAACAATTCAAGTCAATAATGTAAAGACTAAAAAGCTCTCTCCCCCCTGACTATTCATATCATTTCAGCAACATATGAAATCCACGCAGCAGTAGAACCATCAGCCTCCTCGACCTCTCCATCTTCTCCTCTTCATCGCCACTAATGCCTGGGTGCAATTTAATCCATTTATAGCACCTCACTCATTTGACTGGCGTCTGAAGTCTTAGAGGTGCATTATACAACTTTATATAATGTTTCTGGTGGAGGGTACGCTACCTGCTTGTCTCCATGGAGATGTTATCGTTTCATGAGACTTTCCAACTTTTCATGACACTCAAAGAAACAAATAAACAAGGAGATGCACTTATTTTGAACAGGTGAGTTTTCTTTGAAGATGGTGAGTGCGGATGAGTCTCTGATGTGTTTGGACAGGGACTTCCAGACGGTGGGGGGCGGCAGCAGCAGCAGCAGCGGAGAAGGCCCTGTCCCCCCCCAGGTCTTGTGTTTAGTCCTGATGGGAGGCGACAGGAGGTTGGCATCAGCTGATCGGACGGCGTGGGTGGGTGGGTGACAGTGTGATGATGGAGGAGCCCAGAGTGGCGCATGTGGGCCAGGTTATGGAGGGACACGTACACAATGGTGAGGAGCTTGAATTGCGCTAGGGGGGGATGGGGAGCCAGTGGAGATCTCCGACGACAGGGGTGATGTGTTTATGGTGAGGAGTCGGGCAGCAGAGTTCTGAATGTTCTGGAGCGTTAAACAGCACGGCATTTAACTTATCTATTTTGTAATTCCCCAAATACAGATCCGACATGTAACGTGGCTTGGTCCTAACGCTAAATTATGGACAATTCTAGGCAAAGGAATGACAACTCCATGAAGAAAACCTATATAGTGGACTTTTAAAATTAAACTACTCTACTTGGCTTAAATAAAGATACCTGGCAACAGCTTGTGTAGTGCAAAACATGAAGTTACAAACCCACTCTACGCTGGAAACACTTTTTCATATGCTAATATCGGACGTCTCTTCAAATCCTGGTTCTTTTCCTTTCTACGCACAAAATATTTCACACGTGTGGAGTACAAATGTAACAGCTGCACTATTCTAATCAGTTCTGGTGAAAGCATTGAGCACACCGGGAAACCTAGAGAATCGCAGACAGAATTTCAAGTCAGGTTTCAACGCAGTTTGGTGCGATCCCTGACTGATACGACTGACGCAACACCCACCACGAATGAGGAAATGGAATTATATTTGCTGTAATTATGCTGGATTACACGCTTTAGTGAAAGTCATTCTCTGTGTTGGATGAAATTCCAAAAGGTAAACAATTCAGCAATTTGCAACTTTCTGTCTTTGGAAATGTACTTCAAAATGTACTTCAAAGTGGAACAAAACACTAAATTCACTTTTTTCATTAGTCACTGTGTATATGGTGTTTTAACTGGTTGCTTTCAGATGTGATAAAATGTAAATTCACAAATGTTGCCCCTGATTATTTCCACTGGTGATTAGACCCAACAGGAGGCATCAGCGGCTCAGTTGGTAGAGCGTTCGTCCTCTGATCCAAAGCTTGGTGGTTTGAATCCTGCTCTCGTCATAACATCATAGATAGAGCGGTCAGATCCAATGACCCACAGGTTGTCAACAGCATTCATCCCAAAAATTAAGGCTGTTGTTGTGTATTTTGGCAAGACACTTAACCCGCCTCACCCCCAGTGTTTGTGTGCACTGGTGTATGAATGTGTGTCTGAACGGGTGAGTGGTTCCTTGATGTAAAGTACGTTGAGTGCCTTGAAGATTGAAAAGCGCTATATAAAAATGTGCATTTCAACAATATTCATTTTAGCTGCCCACGTCTGTATTAAGTATTATTGGTCTGTAGAATGTAATGATGTCATCTGAAACCTACAATAATGTTATCTGCTGTTTCAAGACTAGGTAAATGTCCTGACTTCTGGTCAAAAACACTTAAATATGTGTGAGTTTGTGCTGCCTTCAGTGGCCTTTGCTATTTTAAGATGTTAAGGAAAGCCTGCCCTGATTGCTCTGCACAACAAAACATTGCAGATAATTGTCATGACGGTAAAGCAAACAACCAGCATTCTAACACACACATCCTGATGATCAAACATTAAAACACCTTGTTAATTAGATGCAGACAGCAAGCAGCAGACTTTAAGATTGTAACCTTATACAATACATCTGTACTGGGGCATGACAAATGTTGCTCAAATGGAAAAAAAAAAACGGGTACAGGACCTTCAATAATTGACACTTCCTGTTCAAACTGGATTGTCATTTATATGTTATTATATTACAATGTTAGAATGTGACATTTTAAAACCCTACATGCATCACTTGGGAGTCCTGACCATATAATTGCAAGTAAATACAGGGGTGTGGGCGTAAACAGGTATTTTCTGAGCACTCAAGCTTCGAATGCAATAAAGGTCTTTACTGCTGAAGAAAATATAGATCATAAATGATAATATTGAAGCCAAACCATAAAGCCGTATTTTCACCGTACTAAAAAATATTATAAATGCACTATATTATTTAAGACATGAGCTGAAATAACTAAATAGCAGAATGCAACACATAAGTAATTCGTTTGTATCTATACTTATTCATAAAAGTTATTTATTCAACCTTTTACAGCTCAAATCTTATCATATTGCAAAAAATAACCAAAAATGTCCCGCTACTGCAAAGAAAAAATACCCACGATAAATACTGACCACCCAGAAATATGGTTCCATCGATCATGCATTGATATAGTAATAAAATAAAAGACAGTAAATGATTTCTTAAACATGCACGAATTAATTAAAATATAAATTTGAGTTAGCTAATGATGAGGGAACATCATTATGACAAAGTTAAAAGCTCATTAAAGTACATTTCGAATAATACGTCTCCTTGAATATTGTATATTGGATAATAAAATGGTTTTCATGGTTACATTTAGGACATTTCTACAATAGCATTAAATGTTGCAGAGCATATTCTGAAATGATGATTAGCCTTCAGCAATTTGTATGTGTATTTAGCACAATGATAAGGCTCGACATAATGAAATACTATTTGATTTAATAAAGCAATTTACTTCTGTCCTTCGCAGTTAAAGGCCACGTACTAATTTTTTCACACATGTATGAGTAAAATTTGTCTTTCCTCAATACAGATATGTTATATAAGCAGCTCTTGAGGTAAAAATATGTCCACTGTGCTGTCTGCATCTACTTATAAAGCGTTTAATATTGTCTGATAATCACGAAGTGTGTGTTAGCATGATAGTTGTAAGCTTTACCGCAAAACTCCACTCTGGTCTCAAGTTGTGAAAAGTGCTTATAAACTCATCGCCGTGAATAATGAGGACACTCAGAACGCATGAGGTAAGTGAGGAATAACTTTGAACCACTGCAAACCATTTAAAATGAACTAGCTCTGTTTTTATGTTATGTTAATATGTTGTTTTCACCAAATACAGCATGTTCAAAACAACAAAGGTAACACGGTGATCTAAATATGTTATGTGTTAGCAGTTAATGCCCCAGAAATGTAACACTCCCTCTATAAGGCCCACTTTTGCTAGCAGAGGGTACAATGATGAAGAGGAGTGAAGCTGCCTGAATATAAAGGTTTACTCAAACATGTGAATGAAACAAAACACAACTCCAGCTATGTTTTTGATGAGAAAAAAATATTTCGCATGTTTGGGGACAAATCAATCCCCAGACTCAGACTTCCCAGAACAAGTTAACCGAGCAAATTCCCATATTCACAGAGCGCAGAGATTTTCAAGCCTGCACAACACAAAAACATAATAGGAAAAACATGATGAAAAATGCATTCAAAAATTGCTCACACACAGACACAAACACACTACTGATAGTCAACACCCCCCCCCCCTTGACACATCTTTCTATCATGACAATTCTACCGCAGCAAGACACCACAAAATTATATATTCTTCCACTGCAATTTTCTTCAAATTTCTAGTCATTTTTGTCTATGCAAACCACTATATTTATTCTTTCCAGGTACTATCATGTCAGTGCATACATGCTGGGATAAACTAAGGGTCCTCTTTTGATCGAAAATATTGATTCCTCCTTCTGAGCCTTAACAAAAGCACGACGAGCACCACCCAAACATGCCTGTCCTTTGTCTGCATTAGCTCCATTGTTAGTGGCTTGAAAAGATAACAGGAGTCACAAAAGTGTTCTTGTTCCATAGAGGATCTTTGTCCCCACGGACTGGCTTTGTGCAGAGGCCTGTGGGCAGAAAAGTGCACGGTGAATGGTGATGCAAGAGCCGAGACTCCCACTGAGGCTACTTTGAAAGGCCATCAAGGTGTGGTCCAATACACTCTGTGACCCAGGCACAGCTCAGAGACTAGAGAAGCACCGACCAGAGAGTTTTTTGCAAAAAGCTTCTGTTTGATTATTTGTAAAGGTCTTTTTTAAGTATTGTTTGGTATTCGTGATTGTAATCTTAAAGTGTGTATTGAAAATAAATTAACTTGATACATAGAAATGCTTAAAATAGTTGCAAGATGTCCTCAAGGAGTATAGCAGTTTACAGTTTCAGGCTAACAACAACGATGCCTGACCAACTAGCACTCTCGCTTCACATCAAGCAGGTTCCAGGCTTTTCAGTGTGGATACACTCTTTCACTTGGCCCTTCATTTCATTACAGGTAATGGATTTGAAACCCATCACTGTACACTCTGAAAAAGTAGGTTGGCCATCGCTATCTGTCAGAAGAGAACAACACTGTATAACATTTATTATCTATTTGATAGACTGCCTGAATATCTCACTCGCTTGTTAATCATTGATACAGGAAAATTTAATACAAGATCACATGATTGTACAAGTCTAAGGACTGGCCGCACCAGAACTGAAATGGGACAAAGGGCTTTTGGCTGTTTTGCTTGCCAAAATGTATATATATTTCAAGGAAAAGCTAAATTGGATACTTTGATGTCACAAACGCAATTTAATAAGAGCTCTGATTGTTGTTAGACTGTAGTATGATGTGTGAGTATAACTGTTATAAGATGTGGGCGGTCAGCCCAAGACAAATTTCCCCTTGGGGATAATAAAGTTTATCTTAATCTTAATCTGGTAACAAACTTTTATATTCACACCTGCACCTGTTGTTAATGTTTTAAATGGACTTATGTACTTATTTGTTTTTTGTTTGAATTGTATTTTGAACAGGGCACCGATGAAAAAGAGTGTAAATGCTCTCATTGAGTCTCCCTGTATAAATATAGATAAATAAAATAAGATCTGGAGATGGGTCCCCGATAAACGATGTGCTACGGTGCCCACTGCTCCTGACAGGCTCCCACTGAAGGATGGGTCACATGCAGAAGACAAACGTTCCTACCCCTATGGAGACAATAACATGTAATCTACTCATGAAGGGAAATAAAGCTCTAAAATGATCTGAATGAATCTGATTTTAATCTGATTATAATGGGACCAAGTGTTTTGGGCTCTGACAAACACAATCTAAATATGCAGCATCAAACATAGCTCTAAGTGACTGAAACAAATTGCAACTATATATATGCAACTAGCCAAAAGGCCATTGTTATGTTGACAATACATCTATTTACTCTGTCTACTGTGTCTACTCTAACTCATGATGATGCTTAATTGAGGAATAACTTTGGACCCTTTAAAATGAACTAGCTCTGTTTTTCACATTTTTCATTCAGTAAGAATCAGGTACAGTGCCTTTACGTACACGGTTTCCTAAAAATTACAGCAAATATCATCCCTTAAAGCAAAGATACGCTACGAGATACGATTACCACCAGCACGTATTACCAATTTATCACCCCAGACCTACCTTCATACTCCGGGTGCACGCGGGGGTGGTGGTGGACGTAGTTGATGAGCACTGGAACGTCGAGGCCTTGTCGGACCCACTCCACCACGTACGGAGAGTCGGAGGAGAGGGCAGGACGAGAGGGGGGGAAGACACAATCCAACTCCACTGTCCCACCAGCTTTACCCACCACCACCAGCTGTACGCACGGGACAAGCACTGGGGAACAGAGACGATGAGATTTAAAGTGGTTTCAGAGGGTCTACAGAAAACTAAGGGATAAAGTGGATTTTCAACTCGGGGCCTAAAGCTCTGTAACGACCAGGGATGTCAAGTTTCATTAGGACGACTTGGCTCAGGGGTTAGAGCACATGTGTCAAACTCAAGGCCCGGGGGCCAAATGTGGCCCGCCATGTCATTTTAAGTGGCCCACAACAAGGTAAATTTAAATGTATGACTGTCTTAAAATGGCAGTTTTTCTGGAGTTACGCAGTTACACAGGCATATTTTTTTTATATCTTTGCAAATTTGAGACGAACCATTTTGCTGATGCGGCCCTTGGTGAAATTGAGTTTGACTCCCCTGGGTTAGAGGATCAATTCCCACTCGGACCAAGTTCTGTTGTTGTGTCCTTAGGTAAGACACTTCACCCACCTTGCCTAGTATGAAAGTGATGTGTGTGTGAATATAAATATTGCCTATATGACCATGTATGTGTAACTTCTTTATACGGAACCCATTTTGGTGTAGGTGTTTGGAAATACTTACGGCAAAGCAAAAGCAGAGCGCTCAGAGTTCTCGTTGACCCCATATCTGTCACTCACACGGCCTCTGCAGCATGTTCAATCTGCAAAAACACACAATATTGCAACAGGCACATTAGCATTAGCATTAGCACGTCTGCCATCTGTGACACTTTTCACGGCTGCGTACGGGCTGAGGCGGAGGAGCAGGCCCAGCTTCTGTCATAACACCACCCAGACAGCCCGGGAGCAGCGTGCACATTTTTATACAGCTTTCTGATAATTGGAATTCATCCCATATCATTACACAAATGGGCCGGGTCGACCGCGCTGCCAGCAAACCTCCGGCAGCGCTCCTGATCCTTTCTCAAAGCAAATGTCATAAACGTCACATAAATCGCTTCCGGAGTCACGTGCCGAGCGGCGTTTAAGTGTTTTATTTAAGGAGCGTGGAAGAGTGCACGGGAAGCTCAAGGACATGGAGAAGCCAGGGATCAAGCTGAAAGGTGCAAGGCATGAGTCTACCTTTTGGATTCCTGGTCGTACTACATGAAATGTGTGTGAAAGATACCTGAAAGCTTGAAAGTTGATGTGATATTTGAACTGATCTTACGATGTTGAGGCCAGTACAGAGTTTTGCATGGGTGCTGCAGATTAGCATACTTGACTCAGGGGCAGCACAGGTGAAGTCTGTTGGAGCACTGGAGTCATAGCTTCAACAATCTTGCTAAGCGCTAAATGAATTCTTGTGATATCCACCTGGCTTGCTCCCACTGTTGCGATTTCCAGGGCCACCCGTGGTTCAAACCAACCACAGGGCAGCATTGTAGTTTGGGTAGAGCCAAAGGTGAAGCACCCAAACCAACTAAAACAAAAATGTTGACGCAGGAGGACGTACTTAGACCTCTTTTACTGAAATACAGACCAGTTTGCTCACTTGAAAAACGTGCAGATGGGTTTGTGCTTTTCTCTCAGCTGGATTTAATAAAAGTTGTTGTGATGCTTCAGTCCAAACACATTCAAATATACTTCAGGACATTCCGATTTCTTCCCGATCACTTTTAACGAGAGCCATTCGAGATCCATAAATGTGTACTCAACCCAACGAGTGACAAACTTATATCTATGCATCCTAAACATATTGAGATGCTGAGGGCTATAATTTTGAACTCTAGAGAGAGAAGTGGCAAACTAAATACAGAATTACACAAACATGCATGAAGGAATGGAACAAAACACAACATAAGAGTCAACTGATCGAGCAGCAGGACATGTCTTTAGTCGACCTAGACCAATAACTATGTATTTGGTATCTGATTATACAACTTTATATATTTACGGTACAAAGCTTAAGAAGTTAAATACATTTTAGGGATTTATTGATACAGATACTAGTATTGGGTCCAATCCAGAAGGTATTTCAGTTTTAAAGAAGACCTATTGTGCTTGTGTTTGCTCTATAGTTATAATCTATGACACCTATGGATCATTATGTTATTATTTGCACATTTCTAAAACAATTTAATAAAAGAAACAAGCCCACCGACTTCCATGTTAGAAAACTGCGGTGCCCAATGGGAGCTGAGGTCACCTTAAACGTCATTACAACAAAGAGTCAGTACTTCCAACGGATAGCTTTAGATCACACTAACGAGTAGTGGATGTTTTTTAATTTGTACCAAAATGACAAAGCCACGCGGCTGAATCCTACGTGAAACAGTGAAGAATGAAGTAAGTACAGAGCAATGAGCGTAAACTGGAGGAGGTAAAAACAGAGACTGATCAGCAATATGGCGTCTTGAAAGTAAATTATTAAAGACCGCTCAAAGATGCACAAATCACTCCAATTACAACTTTGATACGGTGAATGAGAAGGGGAAACAACTATAAAATGCCTAAAAGCTTTGAAAAGTCGATTTTGCATAATAGGTCTGCTTCAAGGAAATAAATGTGATTTTGCATCTCCGCTCTGGTATCCCTCAAAATCCAGTATTGGTAGACACTTGAAAGCTGGATCAGTGCTCCTCTATTGAACTGAACATAATCCATGGGGTTTAACACTGCATTAAAACACTCAAAGCCTTTTATTAGTTGTATGTCCAGATGAGCGAGAGAAATGGCCAGTCGAATTGTGTTGCCTTGTTGTCCGTCACGAGCGGGCGTTTACAGGATGATGTCACTCCGGCACTTACCAAACTGCATGTGCTGACCACTGCAGCGGCCGCGCTTTTCAATTAGGTCTGACCGTAAAACCTAAAGAGAAGTGCATTAAAACATTTAACGGGGCCACAATTTTTCAGTCTGTCAGAGCGTAACGGCCGGGCACCTTTTTAGAAATTAAAATCCATTTTGTTCACTATAATAATTTGTCAGCTCAAGAACAATTAGGCGATTCCCCGAACAGCTTTAATCTCGACGGAGGGCACATACGACGAAAGAGATAAAACATTGGTATTGAAATGGTTTATATTTTAATACACTAATCTATTTTCATTAGCCCGCGTGTTTTTATTGACATACAAATGCACTGTGTAACTGCTGCAGTAAAGTCACTAGCCTTTTGGTTTATGGGATTGAGATTAATGAGATTATTTCCATACATTTACCTAAGCAAGTTTCTCACCAGATATTCACTTTTTGAGTAGGTTTTGAAAGGCAAATTAATCTTTTTTAGAGAGTGTCAAGCCTAATGTTGTCACGAAAATTCCAATATATTCCAATATATTAGCATGTGGTGCCATATCTCTGTAATCCCTCAGTGGTCCAGTCCTCAGTGGTCCAGGTAGGTTCCATAGTGGTCCATGGGGTGTATACTACTCTATGTGCCTTATACTTGTTCTGATACAGCTCAAGATCATTCTAAAGCGATTCATTTCTGTCCTCTGAATGTGATTTTTTTAGTATCAATACCTGCTCAAATGAGTTTCTAGTTCCGTCTTAGAATCGATTTTTGCCTCCTTTGACAACCATTTTCGAGCCAAGTCCTTTGTATCCGAATCAATTTGAAATGTAAGTTCCGTGACAACACAGTAGACAAATATTTTCTTTAGTCAACTACTGACCTGCTGCACACTGCACTCCATAACCCTCAACCTATAAAAGACCAAAGTACAGTTAAAGCGCCCCAGACTGACAACTCACGTGCAGATACGCTACACTCATATAGACAAACAGAGCAAGAGTGTCAGATAACCCGTCACTTCAGTCGGTAATTCTACTCAACAAGCCTCCTTTACAGCCTCCAATGCAGTGCAATCAAACATTATTACGCCGAGACATACAGACTCATTTCAAAACCATTCCATCTCCTTGTAAAGTGCGATGCATGTAACGAGGAGCGAGTCAATGTAATGAAATGTTTATACAGCGAAACGCATTGGAAGCAAAGTTCAACCTTCAAACAGACTGGGATAGTCAAGTATTCAACAAAAGGCAAACAAAACAGGAAGATTACCAGTTAAATTGGTTCAAAGTCAATTCTCAACGTGTACAGCAAATATGGAACGGTATTACTAGAAGTGGTTACATTCCATCATATATAAATGGACGTCGCTAACCTGTCAGCCGCCACGTTCCAAATAGGAAATGATTATGGGGCGCTTTCAGTTCCATCGACTCCAATAGCTACAATTCGCTTCGCATTAGAAAACTGTTGCCCCTCTCTGTGTTACTGCTGCTATCAGGGTCGTCATTTGTTCGTATTGACCCGCTCTGCATGATCCTGGTATTTTTATTTCGCTATTGTGTTCGTAACTCAAGATATGAACATTAATGGCAAACAAATCAGCCCCCCCCCCCCCCCAAATTTGCCCCTATACCTGCTAGCCTGGATGAGCTTCATTTGACTGGAGCCGAACGCTGTGGGTGACGTCACACTCCCTTAGTCGACTTCTTTATGCAGTCTATGGTTTTGATACAACTATTGTGGAAGATTATAGCAAAAGGAGCAACATTTACATCAAAACGACCAGGAGTCAGGTTTGTGGAGATGATAGTTTTTCAGTGCAATAAACAAACCCAAAATGAAAACAATGTCTATTTTTTTGGCTAAAAAGTTACATACTGTGACTTTAAGGTAATATACCGTGGTCAAAGTCAACATCTTAACTGTGACGTGAGGATACAGTAGTGAGCTCTTTGGTAATATGTTGTTGTGTGGCCCAGTGGTAGAGCAGCAGGACATATACGGGACATTTGTTGAATTCCTCTTACTGTCTTCAAATACAAGCTATACTCTGCTCTGTCATCATTAATGTCCAGAAAGTAACTTATTGGACATATACTAAAATATACTCAACACAAGAGGGGAAAAAAGTATGATTACTCTTACTCCCCCTCTGATGAGAAAGAAAAAAGCTATAGCTAATTTTGACAACATGACGCCAACAGGCTAATTCTTTATAGTGATGCTAAAATGACCAATGGCCCTAGTCACTAATATAATTTATCAGGTTCAACATTTATGAATTACTTTTTTGGATATTCATTAAGAAAACACTGTGTAGGATAAAGATAAAACTAGCTCTTCTGCCCATCTGCCTACACTTTGTTGAAGGAGAACTAAGAGGAAGCAACTGCCAAGAACAGTACTGTACCTAATAAGAGATGTCTGATGAGAACCAGATGGAAACAACCTGTGACGTTTTTTGTTTTTTTTTTCTGTTATGGTTCAGCATCAGATGGGACAAAGTGGGCGGGGTTAAAACTCCATTCTGAAACATATTCTTCGCTTGTAGTTCCTTAACTCATCAAGTGAATTCTGCATAACATAAACTGTTTGCAGTCGTCCAAAATTATTCCTCACTTACCTTTTAAAATAAGCGCTTCTCACAACTTTAAGAGACTTTCAGAGGTTTGCCGTCATAGTAAAGCTAACAGCTACTATGTTAACCGTGCATTTCCTTATTACCGAACAATAAAACGCTCTGTAATCAGAAGGAAACAGTACACCTCAAGAGCTGCTTATACAAATTTTGCTCAAATATACGGGAAAAAACAGGTATAGAGCCTTTAAATGTCCAAAGTCTGTCCAATCACAGCATTTAACGTGTTCCTCTTTTTTTTTTACTAAATTGAGGTGGTCGACCTATGGACAACACATTTATTTCCTTTAACAAAACAACGTGTAACATAATCGTTTCTGAATTGTTGGATATTCTTAATACAGCATTCCGCACACACTTTGGTCAGACTTGGGCCATATCTGCTCTCTCCGCCATTACGCCTTTATGGGCCTTTTTATTTCACAATGGGGCAGAGTCCAGAGCCATACAAAACAATTACGCCAACCGTCGACATCTGCTGCAGCCTCCAATCACCCCCAGAACTGCCTTCAAAACACACATTCTCCTAAAAATAAAAATAGGGAAAAACAACTTGCCTATCCATTATCCAGACAGCCATTGCGCAGTGCCCTTCATAGTGTGGCATGATGCAAAGTAGTAGCCCTGACTCAGAGCCGGGATTTGAATAAGGCTAAGAGCGCTGGGGATGCAAACTGAAGTGAAGGCTGGCTTTTAGGTGGCGGTGATGGCTGGTCTGAGGAAATATGGAGCTTGGGGGAAATGTCAAACGGTTGAATTTTAAAGAAGGTGTGCAAAGGTATTGGTTAGACCTGTGCAGATTTTCAGTATATTGTTGATATTGTGGATGGTGTTTGGAATATATGTCAAATTTAAGTATCACGTCGTGTTTATATTATATTTCCCGCGATCCAGAATACTCACTTCGCTACAACACGCAAATATGGCGTCTTACAAAAAAAAAAAAAAGGAAAAAGTACCACAATCTGCAGAATAAATGAGCGAGATGCTAAACTCAAAATGTTGTTTTGTTCAAAATGATAGGTGAAATAAACTAATTACGTGGTACTGTTTGAATCTGGCTCGAGGCGCAACGGGCGGGGAGTGGTGACCAGACTGATATCCTTCTTTATTAAAAATACAGAGAGATATCATTCTGGACCTGCCAGGCAAATGTTTATAATAAGAAATGTTGAAAATAAACTGAGTAAAAATGAGTAAAATATCATGGGGCAACAAACCTAAAGGTAAAAGTAGTTTTTTCACATTACTCCCACACTTAACCTGAATGAATACATTTAAAAGACCGTAAGATTGTTTGAATATTGTTATTGGGATACTCAAAAAAAATTGGTATTGCTGGACTGAGCCTTTCAGCAGTTTATCAGTACTTAAAGAGGCACTGTGTAACTTTTCCAGCCACCCGCTCATCTCCATGGAGATGCTATTGCGTTGCCTCGAATGTTTTACTTTGTTTTCGTCAGTCTCAACTTTTATCCAGATACCATTTTCACTCCCCCGACTGAATTACAAAAATACTGTCTCTTTCTCCTCCTTTTTGCCATTTCAGCTAGCATCTCCACGGCAGCAGCAGAACCAACAGCCGCCTCAGCCTCTCCATCTCCTCCGGAATACACAGAAAACGTTCCCTTCCGTTTCGCTCTGTCTGTTCATCGCATCGCTAACAGTATCCAGGTCTCTCGCGCTTGAATTAGCATTTACGCTCTAATCTCAAAGGCAGAAGTTCTTAATCAAGCTATTATTTTCAAGTTGGACAAGTGTTACTGTGTCGCCCGTGGCAGCGGAACAAAGCCGACATTAGCAGCGGGAGCCGTGAAGCCCCTCCGACTGGTCCCTCGTGTCTAATGAACACACGGAGCTGCAGACGGCTCTTGTTCAAACCGCACACACGGGAGGGATAGGACTCAGCCGGGCCTAATGAGCCATTGTTGCTGATTAGAAGAGAAGACTGGGCGTTTTGTTCCGGAGAGGCGGACTGTTACACCTTAATGTAAGCATTGTTAAAGCGCTAAGCTAATGCGCGATCGTGGGCGAGATCTCATTCATTTGACGACGGTAAAAATGGAAGCTGATGTGTGTAATTAAAGAGGCTTGTTTTATGCTAAATAAACTTTTTGTTGATTTCTACTATGTTATAAAGTTATTCCCTCATCATAAACATGTCTTGAAATGTTTTATATGTAATTTATGGATGTTTAAGTAATCTAGCGATCTCTCCAGGGCCCTATTCGAACCCTCCTCACGGTTAGCAGCATGATTCTGTTCAATGCTCCACCCACTTGCCTACACACCCTACCTCTTTCCTTTCCTTTTCATTTCATCCAACATCCTCTCCTCTCTCTCCTGCTTTTTTTTTGCTATATCCTGCAATCCTACTTTGTTTCATGTCTAATTGGGCAAAATAACATAATTACCTATTCAAACAAACATTGAGCCTGATTTAACATGTTTTATCTTTTCAAATTATTACCACTCCAAGTGTAATTTCATCGTGGGGGGTCCATTTAAGCACAAAACCGTGTTCAAAGGCGCTGTACCTGATTGTTTTTGTCTTAGAAACATGACAAACAGAATTAGTTCATTTTAAACCGTTTATAGTGGTCCAGAGTTACTACTTACTTACTTACCTTATGCACTCTGAACATTCTAATTATTCACCGCAATGAGTTTATAAGCGCTTTACACAGCTCTCAGAAACTACTGTGCAGTTCTACAGTGACGGAAAGCTAACGCAGACTTCCTGATTATTGGTCGTTTCGTTTGCTTATTTTGGTATGTTTATTTCCTGTTGCCTAACTACCACCACATGAAACTAACCATCCCGAATTATAATTTTGCCTTTAATGAACACAACTTTTTACTCTCCACGTAGGAATGCCTTTGAAATTCACTTGCAGACGGTATTTTGAGTCATACAGTGAGGGCAGTTGAAACACAGACATATGATGAAACGCGTCGGGTAGAATGGAGCCAGCGTGAGCCGAGATGTAAGGACTAGAATGTTGCTTAGTCTGCGGGACATTTTGGGTCATTAAAAGAGAGCACTGGGCGCGAGATGGTCGTGGAGGTGACAGACAGATGGTGAGGGATACTTCCTGACTCTCCCTTCCTGTGACGCGTCCCACTGTGAGACATCGTAAACAGAGACGGTGACACCATGCTCCCTCAGTGGACCTGGATAAAGTTTAACAGCATACTTAACATTCAGAAAAGGGACAATGCAGCAGTGTGTATTACAATAACGTCATCCAACTATCCTGAAATAAAAAAACACTCAACTCATGTGCAGACCTTTGCTGTACGCTCACTTTGCCAATAGTAGGAGATGAAGTACTCAAATAAAGAAACAAAGGTGAAAAGTTACTCAACTAAAAGTATCACGTTAAAAATCAACTTAACTAAAAGTATTTAAGTGCCCGTTTAAAAATGCACTTCAAGAGTAAAAAGTAAAAGTATTTCACACAAGTGTTGTTAATATGTGAAAGTGTAACTGGTAAATGTTGTTCCTTTGGCTGTGATCCTTCGCAGTAAGGCGTAAAACGTGTCTATCTCCTTGGAGAAGGATGCAAAGTAGGTTTTAACTTTCTATTTCCATGGAATCATTCAGGTGACACCTTCAGAGTCCTGAGTCTCGAGTGTTGATCTTGATTAACTAATCATACAAAAAATTCACTGCACTGAATTAAAGTATCGGTATCATTCAAGGAACAGTGTCAAATTGAAATTAATCATCCCAAAAAACAAAAAAAATGTTTTGTAATCACATCTTTTGGCCATATATCGGTATGCATCGTGTCATTCTAAAACATTATTGTTAGACCCCTGTTAATTAGTGGTAAAATATGGATAACAAACAGCTAAACAAACATAAAGCTGTTTTAAGCCTCTGTTGAGTTTTTTACACTATACTTCTACTCATCATAAAAATATTCAGAATACAGTACTCTAATGCAAGTATTTGGTATTCTGTAACTAAATACATGTTGAAAGTATTTTTCCCGGGACTGATGCCCACAAAAAAACAAATATTCTTACAAACAAACATTACTACCTTCCGGTGACCGGGCAACTGAGCTAGCCTTAATCCTGTATCAGAATTATGATTGTTCATTTGAATCTAGACAAACTAACATCTCACGCTCGCTCAACACAAACCATAGACTATATGTACTGACTGTATATCACTTTCTATTGAAAAACTATCACCCCTCTTTCCGTAACTGCTGCTGTCAGTCTCGTCATTTTGGTCTTCAAATGTTTGTATTAACCTGCTCTATATGATCCTATTATGTTTATTTTGCTATTGTTTTCCGTAAATCAAGATATGAACATTAATAACGGACACCTTCTTTCCCTGTGGTCGCTAGCATTAGCAACAGGTTTGATTGACAGCGTTGCTAAGTGTCCACTTTACCTTCAACAGCCTCACTCCAGATTGGCTCAGTCCATATTTGCCCCTATAACTTCTTTATCCAATCTATGGTACAAAGAAGATAACATCAACGTGGCTCTATTTATGGTCTGATTTGACTCTCAGAAGTGGTGCCGTGTTGTCTGTCACAGTGAATGAGCACAGATCTGCACAGTGTAATGCAGTGGGCGGGGCCTGCCTACATCTCCCTGTTATCTGAGAATGAAATAAGACATGAACCTCTGACCAGGCGCACAGAAAAGCAAACAAATGTGTCAGTGCCGATTAAACATGCACACAACCAACCCGCTGACTCACACTTTGAAAGGAGGCCATTCAAAACCTAAGACTTAGTTATAGTGATGTTGCCATACTAAAATTCAATTCAATTTTATTTGTATAGCACATTTAAAATATAACTTAGCATGTCCAAAGTGCTTCACATAAACAACAACAGATTTTTGATAATAAGGAATAGACTTGATCAATTCCAATACCACAATGATCATTTAAAAAAACACTCTTTCTTTATACAATATAATGTGATTTCAACATTAAATCATAGTACTTTCTTTTACATCACCGTATATCAGCGTTATATCTGTGTAATCCCTCTGTCGTCCAGGTAACCATTTAAATTACCAGATTTTTTTCACATATATTTCAGCAAAATTTGTCTTGCCCAGTACCAATATATTGTATAAACAGTTCTTGCGGTCAAATTATGTCAGCTATGTGTTGTCTGCATTTAATTATTTTACTGACAGGAAGTGTACGCTAGCATGCTAGTTGTCGTTAGCTTTACCGTGACGACAAAACTCGGCTCTGACCTCTGAGCGTTGTGAAAAACACTTATAAACTCAAAATGGATAAAGTAAGTGAGGAATAACTTTGGCCCACTGCAATCTGTCTAAAATGAACTAATTATGTAAGTATTTCAAATTTTTAAGATCATAAAAATCAGGTACTACGCCTTTTACAATAACAATCACATGTAGCATGGGCGGAGCAGGTCACATTACTGCATTACAGTACTCCATCAAAGCTCTTTGCTGATGTGACAGATTGTACAAATGATTATCTCATTGTCCCCATTTCTTCTTGACCACAAGTCTTTCTGATGCATTAGAAAAGTAGCACGCTGGACTAACGACTTTGGGTTCTCAAAGTGGCAGGGACATCAATTCAGCCCTCTGTATGTTTAATACGAATATCCATATCTGACACAACGGCATTGGTAATAAATCAAACCAGGAATTATGCACGATATATCAATATTTTTAGCGACCCAAAACCAAGTCAGATTAAATTAAGTGTAATCTTTCATCCAAATTTCCCATCAAAATAAGTTAAAAGGGCCACAGTTGCTCAGTTGGAGCGTTTGTCCGTTGATCCGTAGGTTGGCGGCTCCAATCCCGCGCTCGACGTAGACGTCATTGGTTGAGCGGTCAGATCCATTGACGCACAGGTTGGCAGTGTGATTCCAGCTCCCACAGATGAATGCTGTCATTGTTTCCTTGGGCAAGACACTCGCCCCCAGTTTCTGTGTACAATGGTGTATAAATGTGTGAGTGAATACGTGAGTGGTTCTTTGATGTAAAGCGCTTTGAGTGACTTGAAGGTGAAAAAGTGCTATTAAAAAAATGTACTATTTACCAAAAAAGGGCTTTTCCACATCATAACAAAATAAATAAAACAATCTTAAACGTGCTGTACCTGATTTTCACAGTCTTAAAAATGTGAAAGGCAGAGCTAGGTCATTTTAAATGGTTTGTAGTGGTCCAAAGTTACTCCTTATTTACCTTATGTGTTCAGAAAATCCTAATTATTCACCAAGACGAGAGTATATACGCCTTTCACGACATTCTGAGACCAGAGCGGAGTTCACGGTAATGCTAACAACAACTACCATGCTAACACGCACGACCTGATTATCAGACAATAAAACGCTTTCTAAATAGACGCAGACAGCAGACAGAAGATGGTAGAATGAACACAAAAAGGGTCTATATTACCATGTGGTCTGATACTAGTTCTGATATAGATCGGGATCATTCTTCAACTATTCATGAAAGGTCCAGTTTTGGCCTATTTACGATCTTACGTCGAAAATAGGTTAGTAATTTCCATGGCAACAACTCATTTTTGGCCTTCAACAGGATTAATTGAATGGTAAATTAGGTGAGCATAATTAGCATAGGCCTTATAATAGCTTTCTCCAAAATCACTTAGCTGCTACTACATTATCTGATTGTATTTCTGAGAAGTAGGCCGGTTACGATAATGCATTTCAGAGTACGATGTATCGCTGCAGATAATATTGAAATACTGAAATAAACGATAATATTGAAACTACTACTGAACTACTTTCAGTTGACAATAATAAGTAGTAATAATTACCCAGAGCAGTTACTTTTTCAACCCAAAACAACAACAAAAATAAAAAAAAAATCCTCCCAATACAGCCAAAAAAATCTATATATAAATAAATCTATAGCGTAATTATCATGACAGGCCTATTACACCTGGTTTTTGAGAAAAATATTGAAATGCAATTTTTCTGACAAGAGTTACAATGATGATTCAATTTGTTACTTATGTTTTAAAAAATAGGATTCTGTTCACACCTCACATTTTAAACATATATAGAAGTTTTGACAAAAAAGAGTGAAATAGGCTTATGAATTAGAGATCCACTGGTATGTTTTTTTTGTTTTGTTTTTTTCATGGCTGATGCCGATACCGAATGTTTAGAATACTGAGCAAAAGATGGCGAATAAGCTCTACCGATATTTTTGAGTTGATATGTAGGACCGATTTGGATATTTTACCTTTATTATTTCTTATTTTGTACAAACTCCCCCTTTTTACCACAAACCTTTAAGAGAGCTGTATAGTCATGTTTTGTGCAGCTAGCTTTTTGTATTAAAGTGTTAATATAAAGCTTTGTGTGTATTTTCTAGGCAGCAGATTAACCAAAACAAAATATCGGCCTATGCAGGAGATTTTGAGGCCGATCGCCAAAACGCTAAAAAGCCCAAATATCGGCCTAATGTCTATATTATGAACTAACAAACTAATACAAGAGTCACATTTCAGAACATGCTTGTACAGATCTAAACCAGTTGGCAGTTTTTAAGCAGAAAAAGCGGATATTTTATTGTTTGTGGAGTACAGTGCAAAAAATATGTGCAGCCTTTGCGATGTGCTGATTGCGTCCATTTAAATTGTGATTTCGACTTTGCTACAGCTCCTGGACGCACCTAGAATTAAAATCCAAAAGAGGCATTAACCACTGAACCAACATTTACAGATAGGCCTTGTAAACCGCAAGCTAAAAGTTTGTGAGTGCTATAGAAACAAGAACAAGAACAAAAAAAGGTTGACTTAATTAAGGTTGAGAAACTGAATTCGATGCTGTTAACTGAACTGGAACTATTGACAAAGTGCTCCCCTTGAAAAAACATCATAACTCATTTGGAAAGGTTACAGTTAGTTTGGATAAATCTATCGAACACTGTATGCTACTTTCGGGTATTTTGCACTTTTTGCTTCTAAATGTTTTTCCTTTTCAACACTATTTCATCACCGACCGAAACAACTGCATGAATGAGGTTTAAAAGTCTTTCCTGTCGTGTCTCCAGAGTTTACCTGACTCCCCCTGGAGGCTGCTGTGATTAGCTCTGTCACAATAATACATTTTGAAGCGCGATATATTGCTAAATTAAATATAGACGATAAACGATAATATTGAAGCTAAACCATAAAGCTAAATTATCTTCAAAAAGTATTCCAAATGTGCAGTATAACGGAATAAATAGCAGAACGCAACACTTAAGTAGTTAGCTTGCCTTTATAATGAGTCATAGAAGGTCATAATTCAAACTTCTACAACTCAAAACTTATCATAGTACACCACTACTGCAAAGAAAAAGTACCCACGATAAATACTGACCCCCAAAAAGTATTGTTCCATCTAACACATATTGAAGGATAAGACAATATAGTAATTATTGTGACAGGCCTAGCTATGATGCTGCAGGACACAGAGAACATAGAGGAGGGACACTTTTGCCCAGAGGACTGTTACGCACCTCAAACTGCCCAGACAAAGGATCTGCTGACCCTATCTGACCAGTCCTCCACCAGTCCTCCGATTAAACTGCACTGGGACCTTTGACTGAGACACAAAGGAGGCTTAGAAGTGCAGTACATTTCTGCAGCTAAACTTGAATTTCCCTTGAGATCAATACAGTCTCTCTCTTTCTCTCTCACACTTTCTCTCTCTCTACATGGTTATAAAAAGTAAGCAGATATTCTAGTAACTCTAGTTAGACAGAAGGTGAAAGAATCAACCAATATGTTAACATGCACAGTCGAACCTGAGTGAGCTAAACAAGCTAATTCAGAGCGGCTAGCATTAGCACTGAAACAGCTATGATTACTAATAAAAATGGCTCATCGTATAAAATCACACTTTTGGGAGAAACAGGTAAACAACTGCATTACTTACAAGTTATTTCCTCTTGGAAGATCAAATATACACTGAAACTTTGGTCATTTTCACTTCACTTTAGCATAGAGGTCCAAAACAAAGCAACACGTGCTTGGTACAATGTTGTTACCTCATCAAAAATACACCTGGAGTTATGTTTTGTTTCATTCACACATGTTTGAGTAACTCTTTATTATTAATCTGTCTCAAAATGTCATGTAGTGGTAGTTTTCAAGTTAATAGCTACCATTTACCTTTAGTTCAGTAGAGACAGGCAATTCTAGGGCTGAAATTATCCAAATGATTCTAGTGAAGGTGTACGGAGTTTAAAAACACAATGGAGAACTTCCTGTGTCACTGTATGACATCACAACGTGGAATGTTTTCTGTTAGAGAGAAGAACTTGTGTGTTAAACATGAAACGTGAATGAAACAAAACACAACCCCATGCATGTTTTCGACAAGGAAACAACATTATACCATAGATCATCAAACAGCGTAATATAGAGCCTTTAAATGTTACACAGTGCACCTTTAATGAATGAAGAGTGAGCCACCGAGCCCCATCTCCACAAGCGCCGATTAAGACACACGTACATTTACGTTTTCAAAGACTTTACATGGTTACGCAGCCAATTTTCACATTCTGACAGAGGTCTCCAAAAAGAACTCTTTGTGAGGCCTGCTTTGATGTGCACTTAACAGAAAATAGGACACTTTGGAAATAGAGAGAAATATTGAAGAGGGTTGTACTACCATCAGTGCTCTGACAGAACAAACACCGTCTGCTCTGGTCTAAAGTGGATGGACAAGTGGAGAATGGCATCGGCAATATGCACACGGACTGGAACTGGGACTCAAAAAGGCTGCAACATTTAAGCGGAATAACTGCGACTAGTCAGCTATTACACAGAGATAAGTCGATATTTGCTCTTTTTCGCATATCGGCTATTGGCCTTAAATCAAATAAAAATTACTTCCAATGTGCTCCAAACCACATTCTTACTAACAGGATTGGCTGCAAATTAAAAAGCCCCAAATCTAATCATTGGCAATTTGAAATGTGCCCTCGAGGATACAAAAAAATTAATTATTCTTCAGTTTATACTTGGAGAAACTGCATTAAATGTGATTAAAATTGTTAATACACAACACAGTTACCATCATATTTAGCAGAATTCATTTAAACCCTAACCTCAAGTCAACCCTGACGACTTAAAAGGCCTGTACCGATGTATCTTGCCCAAGTACAGATATATTGCATAAGCAGGTCAAAATATGTCTGCTGTGTGCTCTCTGCATTTACGAGGTTTTTGCCGAGTGGCACTAAAATCAGTAAATAATGTTAAACACTTTACAAATGCAAAGAAAACTTCTCCAAAGGACTCTTCTTCGTTTACAAAGATATGTTTTTGCGTGTCGGGGCTAATGCTAATGCTAATTTCCGAGCCTAATAAATGTTTTTTTTTTTATATTGTCTATATTTCAATTAAATGAACTTCAAATATAATCTGCACTATCCAGCAGACATATTTCTCATAAAAATACGATTATTTCTCCAAAATCTAAACCAGTCTAAAGCAACTAGGTATTCCTCACCCAAAAGCAACGCTAGATTTGTCAAAAACTGAAAACTAAACCAAACCTTAGCTCTAAAATGTATGCTAAATAAGTGAACTGTTCAAACCAACAACATTAAACTCTATTTCAAAAATCCCTGAGCATCACTCTCCCACTTTCACTCCAGCGTGTAGTGCACTCCATGACTAGTGGCACTGACGGCTGAATGCCATTCCCTTGATAACAGTGTAGGTGAAGATAGGTGCCACAAATTTTCAAAGATTCTCACTCACTTTGACAGAAACAGGAACTCCCTATTTTGAAATGATTTATATCTTGCCACTCAGATCACTACCTGTAATGCTGCTACAGTGACACTTTTCAGGCTGCCTTCAATACAATACTACATCAAAAGTAGAAGTGGAGAAAGAAAAAAAATCACATTCATCATTAAAATGAATGAAATGATGAAATGGGTATGTAAGAAAAAGACAAATAACACATTCTTCTATATTCCAGATGGTGTTGTCTTAACAAAGGGATGCAACAATATGGGTAAGACAACAAGTAGGATTATCAAAAGTATCGAAAATCTGATACGAATCGATACTAAAAATAGTATCCAAACTAGATACTCATTCACAGGATAGAAATTAATCTTTCCTGAATAGCTGATTGATTATTTTGCTATTTTGTCCACAAATCAAGATATGGACAGACAAATCATGCACCTTCTTTGCCCAAGGTTGCTCCCGCTAGTGTTAGTAACAGGTTTGATTGACAGATGAGTTGTTGCCATGGAAACAGCCTGACTCTGGATTGGCTCTTTAGTTGCTATGATACTCGCAGTCGGATTTCCAAATGTGTAAATTGGCTTCAAATTTGCCGCTACAACTGCTAGCCTCGATGAGCTTCATTTGACTGGAGCTGAACACTATGGGTGACGTCACACTCTCTCAGTCCACTTTGTTGTACAGTCTATACCAGGGGTGTTCATTATGTCGATCGCGATCTACCAGTCGATCATGAAGGCATTTTGTGTAGATCGCGTCCCATCATCCATCCAGTCACATGACTAATATACAGGACAACAGTCAGATTACACCTGACCCGAGGTCACATCATGGGCGCTGCACACGCATAAACAAGCACGAGTTAGTTTAACCCTATAGCGTCGGATCCTATCGTCGCCGATAGAGCGGGTTGCGGACTTTCCAGCAGCGTAACTCCGCAACCAGTCGTGCTCTCATTCAAACTCAGAGCGGAGGCACAGGGCTATCTAAATATTTTACCATCATTACGGTAATCTGCCTCTGTTGTCCCTCGAAGGTGACGAATGAGAGCGCGGGGCTGCTGGGATTTTCCCAGTCATTTATTCGATGCGTAAAAGAAAAAATACGGATGGATGTGTAAAATAGAAGTAGTTGTGTGAAAAAATGCAGTAAATTCTGATACTTCGTTTAACATGATTTTTATGGCTATAAAAAAAGACAAAACCGTAATCAACATGATTAGCTCTGTTATCGATTTCAAACGAAAAATGCAATTTTACTCCTGGCTGTCAGAAGCTACTGCCCGAACTCTGCATCCCTCACTGATTCTATTCAGTGTCAGAGCAGTAATCATCATTCAAGTAATTATGAACATGTAAGAAGTTCAGTTGTGTTGTGCAGTATTATCTCATGACGCTGTGCAAGGTACATCAAAATGCACTGCACATGTAAAAATTCATAATACATTTACAAATAAATACATGTTTAACATTTTTGTATTAGATGGTAGATCTTTCAGATACGATCATTTTAAAAGTAGCTCACATACTGAAAACGTCTGAGCACCCCTGGTCTATAGTATACGCCCATGGACCACTATGGAACCTACCTGGACGACTGAGGGAGTACACAGATATAAGGCCACATGGTAGTAATATTTCATGTTTAAAATTACATCTGTTGTCTAAATAAAGAGTGTTATTTATCATTATCATCGTGGCATCGATATTGAGTATTGAGTCTATTCCTTAGTATCGAAATCGAGTTTGAAATTTTTGTATCGTGACAGCACTACTTCAAAAATGAACGGTTATCACACTACATTCAGCGACCACTGCTTCACATTCTAATATTTAATACAGATGGGGCTAAAATGTACATGGTTAAAATTCAGATTTCTGTTACAATCTAGCGAGTTCTTGGGTCTAGTCACTAATAGAAATGATCAGGTTCAACATTTGTGTTTTTAGATTTTGGATATTTCATGGCAATGAAATCTTTGGCAATCTTCCAATGTCCCCATTTGAAGAATCTGAATCTGAAAACCACCAATAAGAATTTTGTTGTACTGTGGAATTGCTTTGTGCCATTAATGTAAAAACCCATTGCACTAATACATTTTTCCAACATTGAAAGAGCTCATTGAACATGATTAAAATTGCTATTACACAACACAGTCACCATCATATGAAGCAAAATTCAATAAAAATCCGAACCAAGTCAAGTCAACCCTGACAACCTTAAAGTGCCTCTACTCAATTTCTTTCCACGTATTTGTGCAAAATCTGTCTTGACCTCGTACAAAAGTATTGTATACGCAGCTACTGAGGACAAAATAAGTCCGCTTTGTGATGCCTGCGTCTGCAAATCAGTAAGTGCGTGTCAGCCTGGTGGTCGTTGTTAGCATTAGCGTGATGGCAAAACTGCGATTTGGTCCCTGAAAGTTGTGAAAAGTGCTTATAAACTCATCACCGTGAATAATTAGGATACTCAGAATGCATAAGTGAGGAATAACTTTGGACCACTGCAAACCGTTTGAAATACACTAGTTCTGTTTTTTTCTTTTTTTTACATTTTTAAGACAGTAAAAATCAGGTACAGAGCATTTACATGTCAAAAAATTCCCTTTTTATTACCTACCGCGGAGGTATCTGTAATGACTTTGTATTAGCAGTCTTGGAAAAATAAACTTTAAAAAATTCGCTTTATAAGCCTGTCTTAAAAGTTAACAATTGCCACCACTTCTCATTGTTATTCTCACTCTGCGACATCCATTAGTTTAGTTTATTTCATCATGGCGCCGCCGATAAGGAAAGAATTTATCCCACAGCAATTACCCCAAAATCATTATTTAGATTTGCACATATCGAGTGAACCGCGGCGCTCGCTTTGCTATTCCAAACACTTACAGATATGGTATTTTAGGAGAATTATGCTGACAATAATTTGCATGCACTTGAAGCTGCCTCTGTCAGTCGTTAGTGGTGTTTACTGGATTGGGATAATTCAAAGTAAAAGCAGGAGAAGCCCTCACAAGCACTCTAAATGAATTCTTCTTCTGACAGAGTAAACTTAAAAGGGAAATACTGCATTATGGAAAAGTGCACCCACCCGCCCAGAACGCTGACAAGACACAGAGTGGAAATCTAAACTGGAAAATCACAAAATGAAGTCTGTTTGAGTTTGAGGATCCTGTAGAGTGAGAGGTAAATTGAAGAGTAGAGCTGAAGCACTCAAGGATTATGTTTGATATCATCTCAAGATTAAATTGTCCGTAAGAAACTTGAAACATGCCCTTAACAAACATGTATCCCAAGCAGACAAGCATTTGAAAGAGCCAGGCTAAGTTACAGGTCAGATCTATGGAGTGGCGAGAGTGGTCACTGGTTCTTTAAAAGGTCAACTGCGTAACTTTTATAGTGGAAGGAAGGTCGTGCGCTCGTTTCCATAGAGATAGCATTGCTTTGCCTAGAATTGTCCACATCGGTATCAAGCGTATGTATCCCAAGCAGACAAGCATTTGAAGCAGCCAAGCTAAGTTACAGGTCAGCTCTATGGAGTGCCGAGGATGGTCACTGGTTCTTTAAAAGGTCAACTGCGTAACTTTTATAGTGGAAGGAGGGTCGTGTGCTTGTTTCCATAGAGATAGCATTGCTTTGCCTAGAATTGTCCACATCGGTATCAAGCGTATGTATCCCAAGCAGACAAGCAGGTGAAGCAGCCAGGCTAAGTTACAGGTCAGATCTATGGAGTGGCGGAGTCACTGTATGAAAATGCATGTTTTCAGCGTTGAATAGATGCGAGTTAGTGTAAATGTAAGCATAATGCCGTACTGTGGAATCTCTCCACCCGAGGTTTTTTTTGGAGTGATTCGTGCATGTTTGATCGATCTTTACATAATGACCCACGGGTATCGTAGATTATAGCAATAGAGCAGATACAAGCACAATATGTCTTCTTTAAAAGTTCCACTGCGTAACTTTTATAGCGGAAGAAAGGTCATGTGCTTGTTTCCATAGCGATAGCATTGCATTGCCTAGAATTGTCCACATTGGTATCAAGCGTATGTATCCCAAGCAGACAAGCAGTTGAAGCAGCCAAGCTAAGTACAGGTCAGATCTATGGAGTGTCGACCATGTTCACTGTATGAAAATGCATGTTTTCTGTGTTGAATCAATGAGAGTTACGTAAGTATAATGCCGTACTGCGGAACTCTCTATGAAGATAAGTAGATGACAGACCCTCCACCAGAAAAGTTCCATAGTACACCTTTCATTAACTGACAAATTATTATAATGTGAATTTTTAATCTTTTTGTAGCACCATTTTATGCAGAAAGCTGGCACTGGTTAAGGTGGCATGGCAGCAGACTCATAATCACTTAGATAGCAAGACATTATTTTGCCCATCTTGCCAAAGTATTATAGTGCATTAAATTAGAGGTGTTTGGCGAGGCCGTTGGCACAGATCGGTCGCTCTGGTTTTTGGTCAACCCCAGGACAGTTGCAGCTACTTAAGACGTATACCTTCAAGTGTGGGTAGTAATTATTAAAGGTCCTATAGTACACAAAATTGACTCTTGTGAGGTTTACGCCGTGTTAGAATCATAATTGTACCTTGAGTTGTGTTTTGCTTCATTCACACATGTTTGAGTAACCCTTTATTATTAGTCTGTCTATATCTCCAAAGCTCAAAATGCTCTGTTCCACCTTGTGATGTCATGAAGCAGTAGTTTTCAAGTTAACAGCAATTTTTGCCCTCAATTTCAAAGATATACCTTAACCTTGATGCTTTTTGTTGAATATTTTTGTCCTTTTGTTCATTTAAGATCAGCAGAAAGTCTCTAGTATCTCCTGGTGCACCGAGAAGTGAAGCAGTTTCAGTGAGGTTTGAGAGAAGAACTCAGCCTAAATATGCAGGGTTTGCGTGTTAAACGTGTGAATGAAACAAAATACAACTCCAGGTATGTTTGTGATGAAGAAACAACATTATAACAGGTCAGAAAATAGTGTAACATGAGCCCTTTAATACTCATACTCATTTAATACCAGCTGAACCTATTCCACAGACAAACAATCTAATCAAATTTAAGTTAATGCCACTATTTCCTTATCCTCCAAATGAATTCCTACCGACTTTGAGAACCTAACTTTATAAATGATGTCTTATGTATGTATGTATGAAGAAAACCTGCAGTCCAACAGTGCTTTGAAAACTGCAGTGTCACAAAGCAGATTCAGACCAGGAGTTCAGACCTCTTCTCACGGGACAATGACACCACTTCCCCTGCCTCCTGCATGAATCAGTGTATCGAGTTACTGTCACCGGTGCATAGCCACTCTGAATAGTGCCAGCCTTTTAAAGCACGTCATTTGAACCCATACAGCAGATATGACACTACTACATTTGTTAGCTTCTCGTTGTAGTATAAGTGAGGGAGAGTGAGGACATAACTTACTCATCGCTAATCATCTCATAAAGGGCCTACGCTAATACAAAACATTACAACGATTAGGCCTGTGAGGATAATTAAAGTTGGAACAATAGTTTTTGAGGGGTCAGTATTTATCATGTATACGTTTTCTTTGCACTACTCGGAATTTTCGGGTTATTTTTTGGCTATAAAACAAGATTCGAGCTGTAAAAGGTTGAATGAATCATTTCTATGACTCATCACAGACGCAAACGAAGTACTAAAGTGTTTCATTCTGCTGTTTATTTACTGCAGCTCATGATTTTCTAACAATATTGTAGATTTAGAATAGTTTTTGTGGTTTAAATCTGCTCTTGGTTTTTTGTGTCATAAATTAGTTTTGATATTTACTTCAGCGATATATCAAACTTCAAAATATGTTATCGTGACATGCCTAAATAAGAACATAATAAAGCAATAATATAGCCTATAGAATATTTGCTTTCATAACTGGTGTTGTTATGACGATATTGAAATTTGGTGTCACGATTATCATGGCCAAAATAACGATTTACGATTATATCACAATAATGATTAAAGTTGCTGACAGTTTAAAAACGTGATGAACTGTATATGAGTAATTATAATTTCAATATTATGAAAAGGTTCCATGTTTAAACAGCTGTTATAGTATTGTGTTTTGTTATAAGTGAAAACAACAATGATCTAGAAAAGAACATCAGAAAGAAGTGGCTTTTTTCTGCACATTCTGGTGATGTAATGGTGATTATCTTTGTTGGCGATTATATCAATTCTGATGCCACAATCATTTAAATAAATAATTTATACAACTGAATATCAAATCATACTACTTTCTTTTATATTCCCATGTGGCCTTATATCTGTGTAATCCCTCAGTCGTCCAGTAGTTTCATTGTGGTCCATGGGTGTATACTTGTCTATGTGTCTTATACTTGTTCTGATACAGCTCTAGATCATTCTAAAGCTTTTCAGGAAAGGTTCATTTCCATCCTGAGAATGTCACTTTAGTATCGATACCTGCTCAAATGAGTGTCTACTTTCGATTGTTTAGTATCGATAGATTTTTGATACTTTTGACAGCTCTACTCTTCATCATTCATGTTCTGCAGGCCGGGAAATGCACGGGGAACTAGGCTAATCCAATTCAATAAGAAAGTAATAAAGCGAGAACTTAGCTTATAGAAATCATGTAGTCTTTGGTTTTATAACAAAACTTTGGTATATGGTAAAAAAAAATAAAAAATTTAAGAGCACATTTAAAACAGCCAAAGCTTACCAAAGTGCTGAACAACAAGTAGAACAATATAAGGAGCATTTACAAGCATCGATGCTTAATTTTAGCAACAAACTGCCACTAGTGCTGATGAGAGCACAGACCTCTGCCAAGGCATTATGCCATATTCCACAAAATTATAATCCTAGATATTGACTTTATACTCTCTGCAATACAAGGGTGCAATCCAATTTCTGTAAGACACCATTTCCTTAATTGGTTAATAATTTATATTTATATGCTTTGTCTCCTGACCTGATATATGACATCAATAACTTAAGCCCATAATTTGAGACAAATATAAAGAGCCTTTATATGTTCAAATATCCAGGCATCTTTTTGAGTTGTGCTTTGCTATTGGGCAAGCCAAAAGAAAATTGTACAAGATCATAGCTTTATGTGACCAAAAGAGTATCCACCATATTGCTTTTTCATAGCCCATTTCCAACTATAAGTTTTTTGGACATTCTTTTGCTAAACAATTAAAACTGTGTTAATAAAACAAAAAATATATTATGTAGCCTTAAATAATAGACCTAAAGTAGCCCATACAGGCTTGAAGATCTTACAATACATTTTTAAAATAACCCATTTTAATTTAGTTTTTCCAAATGCACATCTATGTTATTAAGCTCATTTCAGGTCTTGTACACAGAGCTAGCTAAAATGGCACATCGTTACACAACATTTCCAAAGAAAGAAAATGTTAAAACTACACAGTGACCTCTGTGACATTCCCCAAATTAAATTGGCGGAGTTAGACACTTTTTTCATTCAAGTTTTCTATATTTTATTCGTTTAATTTGACTGCACCACGTCGCTATATGGCTCATTACGGACGTTTAAATGCATGACACGGTTGAGGACGGAGCCTGGTGCTTCTCTGCAGGCACCTTTCACCGCGGATGAGAGCTTTTATTTCTCATCGTTTCAAAGCTGCTGGATGCCTGAAATACTTCCAAAGCCATTAACAATCCTAACACTCTTTATGGAAGATATATTTTTCTTCTTACCTGAATACACTTACAGACTGTCTGTCACAGCACGACTAAAAAGATTAAACCAAAGCAAAAGGACGGACTTAACCAGGAATATCCCAGAGAAATATTGCAATTTAACTTGAATCTAACTATTGGAAAACCAGCATTTCTCATTAATACAGGAGATTATTCACGTTATACCTGAAGTTGCTGTGGGCGCTGCCATCGTCATTCGGGTTGTATTATTTTGCATGAGGCTGTCGATCTTGACACCAAATAAGTTCTATATGGGCTACAAAGCCTTTCTGGAGCTTCCCAGAGAATCGGTGCAGTGTTGACTTGTCGTTGCACATGAACATTCAACATTTGACACAAATCAACCTACTTTATATAATACTTTTGAGGCAAAACTTTTCCCAAATTCTCCATTCAAAGGAATGGGTTTCCCACTTAACCGGAAGTGCCACCACAAAGAAAGCGCGGTTTAGTTGCATTTACGGAAAATGCAAATGCGGAAAAGTGGTTTTGGGCGGAATAAGGTCAATAGTAGCCCCCCAAAGTCTAAAAACAACTTGGACTATATTGGCATAACAAAATTAGACTTTGTTGTTCATGGTAATATCAGAAACTTATAAAAGAGTCTACACTGGCCAAAAATAGGCTATAGACCAGGGGTATCCAAGCTATGGCCCGGGGGCCAAATGTGATCCTCAGACCAGTTTTTATTGGCCCTTAGGCCTCCTGTTGAACTGTCCCAATTGATCATTAGCAGTACTTTTAACAGCAAATTACCTATTTCTACCACTATTTCCTCAAACATCACATTACATTGTGATACAGACCTAACATGAATGTGTTTCAAGCCTTATTAATACACAGCGGTTCTGTCAAAGCTGTGTATAAAGCACTGCACTGCATTGATCTCCGGTCTGTGGCCCTCCGCTCCGAATATGTTTTGAGATGTGGCCTTCTATAAAAAAAAGTTTGGGCACCTCTGTTATGGACTGATGCTAATGCTGCCTCCATGTGCTAAAGGAATTATGGTAAATAGGACTTGCCCAGTGGGAAATTGAACATGAACTCGTGTCATAATTTCTACTGGAGATCAGGAAATAATTTTGATGCCTGAATGGCCGAGATAAAAAATAACCTTTGCCCTCTCACTATGGCTGAATAATTATGTTGCATTTATCCTGGAAGTTTAATGTACTCATGCGTGTATTCCCACTTAATTAAATTCAGATCAGTTATTTCCTAAGAGATCTGCAGGCTACGGTTTTAGGAGAATTGACTTGTTTACACTGTGTGCATTTATATTCGTCAAGAAAAAGTGTGGTTCATTACGCACAGACAACACTTGAACAAACCGCACTTTTAACAGTTTAAACTCCATAAATGGAGATTAAATAAACTAAATAAACACAATTGTGCCACGATTATCTTAACTAAATCTTTGGGAAATACTCAAAAACAGAAACTAATCTAAGCTAAAGAAGAAAACGTAGCTTATATCAAGACTAAAACCAAGACTTACTCTGTGCGCATCACCATCATTTATCAATATTCCTTAGCTGATAAGAGCCTCAAACACAACAAAAGCTAAAATATACTTATCTTAAGACAGTATACTTCCGCAGAACTTACCTGTGAAATGAATTCAACGATCCTCAGCAGCGCATCCACAAAAAAACCCAAGTAAAATCCAACTTGGTGCACCCTCCGCGTAAAGCTCCAAACGAAGGACTGGTGCGTCTTTCTCCACCCGGGCCTTTACCCCTTTGTGCGGGCCAACAAACCACATGAAACGCGATAGTTTTCTTTTGTCGAGGCCCCCGGGCAACAGGTGTTCATTTCACGTACAGGTGACAGTGAAGCATGGACGTACCAGCGGGCAGTGAGCCAGTGGAGCGATGCGTCAGCCCCCACCGTCCCGCCCTTGCTAGCTTACCCTCCCCGCCTCTGAGCGCCTCCTCCCCGCAGAGAGTAGCACCGACCCACCGCTGATGCCGCCGCCGCTGCTGTTGTTGCTGTTCTCGCCTTCGGAAAAGTGTCAAAGCTCGTAAATTGTCACTCTCCCAAACGAATGTGTGATGTTCGGGCCAAAAGGGGTTTGTTGAAACAAGTCCAAGATGAAAAGGGATTATTTTCTTTGGCGTTTAAATGCTCAAATGGTTTACAAATGTGAGATTAGCAACAAGAGGGTGTCGTTTCAGTCAATAATCACGGCTAACACCACCTGTTGCTAGGTCTTTTAAGAAATTATTAGCATAGCCTGCTAAATAAAACCATGGTAGAGTAATTATTGGGTTAGTCTAACTTTTTATAGACTACTGGTCTAAAAACAACAAGAAATTAGTGGTAAATTAGTAACAGTATCCTAGGAATACTTTTAAAGTTTAAAAGTAAAAGCACAGATACCATAGTAGAAAAATACTCAAGTAAAAGTATCACATGAAAAAATCAAGTAAAAGTACTAAAGTATTAAAGTACCCATTTTAAAATCTACTTAAAGAGTAAAAAGTCAAAGTCATATTACCTTAAACAGTACTTTTACTGTATATTTCTGAAAAACTACTTTAACAAGCCCATATCAAATATCTAATGTGTCCCATTGAGGATGTAAGCATGAATAAAGGTCTATTGGTTCAGTCTAACTTGTAATAATAATGCAGATTTTAAGTATCCACTGTATTTGTGACCAGTCTATGGCCCTCAATCGGCCCTCAGCTTTGTCTGTGTTTTTATATGTGGCCCTTAATGAGAAAAGTTTGTCTTACAGGTTTCAAATGTAGTGATTTTGTTGCAGATTTGTGCTGAATTTTGTTCTGCAGAAACAATTGTATGATTTATTTATTTTTTTTCTAGCTGTTGGATATTTTTGTTTGCACAGAATTATGAATAAGTTAAAAATAAACCCTCAGCCTTTTCAGCAGCTCTTGAACAATAATAAAAAATACTTTTGTCTGTTCAAAAATGGAGAGTAGAAAATACAAATACCTGCTCTTAAATGTTGTGAAGTAGAGGTAAAAAATGTCCACATTAAAATGTACTTAAGTAAAGTACAGATACCTTAAAGTTGTACTAAAGTATAGTACTTTACTACTGTTACTTTGTTACCTTCCATGACTGTTTGTATGTGTAGGCCTGCTGTATGTCTGATAGCACAATTTCCCTTTGGGACAATAGCATAATAAGTGTCTTGACTAGCTCACTGCCCATTAGGCTAGCAATAATGTTAATTGATTAATACTTTTGGCTTTATGGCTATGTTACTGGGCTATGAGGGATAATATGTAGCTAATAAAACAGTAATTGCATTTACTACAACATGATCTACTTACTATGGACCTGCCAGCTAATTGTTTTTCCTAAAGTTAGCGCAATATTCATTTAAGCATAGCCTAACTATTAGCCTCCCCACTCATATTGCCAATGCTTTCTTTTCCCACCAAATAATGTTGCAAATTATATGACGTCACACGTCATAGACTTTACAGAGAGCCTAACGTTAAACCAACGGAGATTTTAAAATGCTAAATACTAGCCTTAGCGTTCATTCAAACGTATTGTGAGACTATAGGATGATAGATGTATTTACCAGTAATGACGCGGCAGATTATCGGGTTGTTCTATCATGTTTTCATTTACATTTTAACAGTGTTTTGGCTAATATATCTCTATGAGAGTTTTGCACTATGGCCACAAACATGGCGGATTTCCATGGTAACAGTTTTCCTTTGACATTCCATCTCAAACTCTATTATAATCACAGTAATAGGGTTGTCAGTGTTTTGTTTTTTTATTATTATTATTATTATTATTATTATTTAGGACATAAACTTACCCTTAATGAACTCTTTGTTTATTCTTTATTGCCCCAACCCAATTTAGGAGTTGGCTTCTTGATGATTTTGGTTATTGCTTCAGCTGCATTACTTTGCAACAAGAAGTCTAAACAAGCCAGCATATTTTGTAAGACCTTCATTTTATTCCTAAAAGCATAAACAAACACAAGAAACCATCTTTTTAAAAATATACAGCTACATCACATGTGCTTTTTGTATAAGATAAGCTTCTATTTCATTCAAAAATATACTTTCTAACACCGCTAGAGCTGCTTACAAAATCAGATAGGAAAAACATGGGAGAATAATAGCCTGATATAAAGTAGTTTTGGCGTAGAGTTGTGTTTATCGTTGTGTATCTGGCTGTAGTAAAGAAAGAGCTTGTGTGCGCTCTCTCCCAAACGCAGAGAGCTGTTAGCATTTGAGTAGTGAGTAATTTGAAGAGGTATACACGGCGGTGGGATAGTGTACTGACATTTCCCATTCATTAAGTGTCTGCAGTACTGAGAGAGAGCGATACTACACAACAAGTCCCCATACCAAAACAGTGACCGGCTTATTTTGTTGGCTACATTCACTGAAAAGCATTACAGCAGCATTGCAGAGTAGGATAGGTATTTGAAGATGGACAGCGCCCCCTAGCATCAAATGATAGCAATAGAGAATCGAGGGAATTGTTTTTGCGATTTAGAATTAAGTTACAACAATGTTAAAAGACAACCATTCCCATCAGTGACATCCATGGAGTTAAGAATGATGAATAACTAGGGCTGCTGCCATAACGATTAACAACTCAAAACTAAAATATTGGATCTTTTGAAAGGTTAAAAGTTCTAACAAAAAGTCATCTCATGAATAGATAGTATTCACGTGATATCACAACATTGAAGAGCTTCTATAGTTTAGAAATGAGCTGGACGACAGGTCAGACTTCAGGTCAAACATGGTATTACAGTCACAACTGAACCAGAGTGGCCAGTGTTTTAAACTGTATATAGTCATTTTAGGTTTAAACCAACTGGATTTCAGCATCGAAACTGGCAACCCAAATGCTTTCTGATTGGATAATTGTCTTGAGAATGAAAACACCAAATTGTCACAAAATCAGTGGGACATTACATCTATTTTTTTTTTCTTTTTTTTTTTTGTAATTAAGAATAAATCAGCATTTCAATTGTTATCAGGGAAAGCTATATCTGATTTGAACATGCCTAGCTCATATCTGTGTCCCTAGATACATAGATACAGTTACATACAGTTCCTTTAAGCGATTAGATCAATATGGCAGCTTTGTGGACCCAATCATGTTGATTAACCAACTTGTGGATAATTCAAGTAACAGAGATATTAACCATTAACCAACGTTTTCATTGTAAAAGGCAGATTGTTGTTACTTTCCTGCCTTACAGCTCATTTTACAACCACAAGCTCTTTACAATGTCATGAGTGAACAAAGTCTACAACAATGAAAACATTCTCAAAGCTGATTGCTGCTTAAGTAGCAATTAAAACCTGAACCACAATAAATAATTAGCAGAATGAAAGGTGTATTATGTGGATTGGAGGTTGATGTACATTTTCTGCTGGGCTGACACAAGGAAAACCAAGAATAATATGTTTGTTATAGCAACAGACTTCTATAATAGTGAGATTGGTAACAAAACAGCAGTATTTTCAGTGTGCAACAATAGTATGAATTTGACCTTTTAGAGAGGGCAAAACAACAATTTAAAGGCGCTGTACCTGATTTTTACTGTCTTAATGCGAAAAACAGACCTAGTTTAAACAGTTAGCAGTGGTCATCCTAACATCCTAATTATTCAGTTTCAGTTTATAAGCTTCTTTCACAACTCTCTGTGTTTTGCCTTAACAGTAAAGCTAAAAACTAGCATGGTAACGCACACTGACAGATTATCGGACCATAAAACGCTTTCTAATTATAGATGCTATAGATGACAGTACACAGTGCAAATTTTGTGGAAAAATCAGGTACGGGGCCTTCAATAGGACAGCTAACATCTCATACTCAGGTTATTGCTACAAATATAAGTAAAAGGTCATTTCAGACAGCAGTGTAATCTTATAGACAGTAATCTTTTAGTTTCTAGTCAAAAAGTAGCAAAATATATAATTATTGCTTATAGATGTATGCATATTTGTAACTGAGCTCTGTTGTGAGTACATTTAAATTCTCAGGACAGCAAGCAGAGCAGGAGGTAGCAGAGCTTAACATGGTAAAATTCCACAAAGTAGATGGTATAAACTTGTGCGGAAGGTAAATCGTAAATTTAAGGTATGTGTAGAAAGATCATCGCAGCGTACTAAAGATCAACGTAAGGCTTTAAAAGGGGCACTCTGTAACTTTTCTGGCGCAGGGTATGCTACTTGCTTGTCTCCTTTTTGCAAGACAGATAAAGGCAAGACAGATAAGTTTAATGCCATACTGTGGAACTTTCCATACAAAGCTATAAGCAATTGGATTCTGCTTTAAGTTGACAAACGAATACGAGAATCACATTTCAGAACATGTTTGTACAGATCTAAACTACAGGGTTAGCAGTTTTTATGTAGAATTAAGAGTGTTTATCTGTGAAGGAAATTATAGTCCTTCAAAAATTGCAGTCTTTGCGATTTGCTAATTGCATCCATTGAAATTTCGATATGATTTTGATTTATCTTGCTGGCGTACAAGCTATTACAGTACAACCAGAAAAGTTACATAGTACAAATTTAACTTTGGACACCGTTTTGGTCTGATTTTACTCCTTAATATAACCTAGAAAAATTGGTTGCAGTTAAGATAATGCTAAAAACAAAACGTTACATGGTGGTACAAGGACGTGGATTTTGTGTGGGAGTGTAACATTTTAAGGCTGCATCAACCTTCACTATTTACAAAAAAAACAGCAACTGTGATTTTTGAATATGGCCAGCTGTAGAGCCCATCCTTATGCAGTCGAATGGAACTAGCGGTGCGGCAGCTAATCTCCAAAATCCGGGATGTCGTCAAAGGAGTAACCACGGTAACCTTTGGAGGCGTAGTAGGCAATTCTCAAATGGTAAAAGCCAGGGAGGAAGACCAGGCAGCCGATGATGATGACGGGGATGGTTCTGTCTGGATGCTGTGAAGACATAACAATAAAACTTATATATTCTTTTTCCAGCTATTATAAATTGCATTGGGAAATGGGTTAAACTACTCATTTTACTCATTAACTCTTATATTTAACTCTTATATTTAAGATTTAACTAAAATGTTCTTATGCCGCAATCAAGTGAATTCAGTGTGAAAGAAATACAATTGTTTTGCTGGGTTTCAGATGACATCACAATATTCTATAGGCTAATAATATTTAATACAGATGAGGGCAACTAAATTGTATATTGTTAAAATGCTGATTTTTGTTGTAATCCTGTGTCCAGTCATTAATAGCAATGATCCGGTTCAACATGTGTGAATTTACCTTTTGGATATTTCATGGCAAAATACAATGTGATCAATAGAGAAAAGTGGCTCTGGTTCCCATCTGAGAGTTTGACATTATCACGTCCTAGAATTTAAAAGCTAGGAATAAGCAAAGATAAGATAGCTAGATAGATATTGATCTCCGAAAAAGGAAATTCAGGCATTCATGTAGCTCATTCATACATTTCAAGAGCCGCCTGCCACTGCTGCTCTTGGGTGCAGCCAGGACACGATGGAGTGAGTGGGAGCAGGTATTTCTTTCATAGGTCGCATTCGTTTTCTAAAAAATACTGATGTGATTATTGCAGATGGAGGGAAGGAGCCTATGTAACTCTACGGAAGAAATACCAATCAATTTTTTTGTTTATTTTATTTATTTATTCAATGTTTTACCAGGTAAGTCAATTGAGAACATCTTTTCATTTGCAATAACGACCGGGCCATTTTTGGGTTTGGGAATTAATAATAGCACCACCTCCTGAAGCTATTGTGAGAAACTCATTTCACTTTATTTATACTGACAGAGAAGACCTTTAATTTTGTGCCAGTTTTTGCCGAAGAGCAAATTCCAACATAGAATTCTGACTTGTCCTTCAGACCTGATTAAACCACCAATAGCATTCGGCTCCAGTCAAATGAAGCTCATCAAGGCAGGAATTATAGGGGCAAATATGAAGCAGAGTTCCATATTTGGAATTTCAACTGCAACCAAAGAGCCAATCCTGAGCAAAGCTGTTGAAGGTAAACACCCCTTCCCGCCCGCACCGCTGGTTTAGCAGGGGGCAGGCGCTTAGCAACACTGTCAATCAAGCCTGTTGTTAAAGCTAGTGAGAGCGACCTTGGGAAAAGAACGCGCCTGATCACACAACCTATAAAGCAATATACTGGTGTTTTATATAAAGAGAAATACATGTATCCTGAATCGTGAAAGAACTTGCCATTGCCAGCCCCAATAAAAGGAGTATTTCTCTCCTTTAAACCTCCCCATTCACGAGGATTAAAAAGCCATATTGTCTAAAATCCACACTTGTTCCCTGCTTGCGGGGTTCATTTGTACGAGCGGTGACAGCTTGCACATGACACCAGCGAAAGTTCAAAGTGTGGAGAGGGAAATCCCGCTGGCAGCTCCACGCCTCAGACGCAGGTTTAAAGGAGACGCAGAGAGAACACACCAGAGCCTCAGTGTGCTCACAGCTCTGCACCTGCACACTGCCACAGACAGGGAGGGGAACAGGGGCTTTAAAGGGGATTATGTATGTAATCAGGGGATGTGGGGTTCATATATCATTTTATCAGAGGTGGGTCAGGTTAGCTATATTTTCTGCCACTTAATAATATTGCACTGGATTTATGTAGCACCTTTCAAGACATGTAAAGCACTTTACGTTGCATTATTCACTTAAAACAAATCAAACTTTATTTGTATAGCACTTGTCATATATTTGAAATGCAGCACAAAGTGCTTCACATTACAACAAGGACAACACTCCCTGTTTTATTCTTTCTGTCTCATTTCTGTATGTATGGAAAGAACAATGAACTTTCTAAAGGTTATAGTAATAAAATTGGAGTGAAAAGTTAGACATAAAAAACTAAAATTTAAAACATTAAAAGTTAAGTTTTAATTAAAAGCTCAACTAAAAAGACAAGATTTGAGTTTACTTTTAAAAATATGAAGACTGGCAGCAGACCTCAGGTCCTCAGGTAAACTGTTCCACAGACGGGGGCCGTAAAAACTGAATGATGTTTCACCATGAGTTTTACTTTGGACTCTTGGGGCAGTTCAAAGATGACTGCCTGAGGATCTAAGGGTCCGAGAGGGCTCATATTATAAAAACAAACCAGATGAATAAACAGGACTAAACCGGTACAAGCTTTATAAACCAATAAAAGTACTATAAAATCTATGCTGAAGCTCACTGGAAGCCAGTGCTGAGACTTCAGTTCTGATGTGACATGCTCTTTGTCCTTGTCAACACTCGTGCTGCAGACTTTTGTAGTAGCACTAGTGGTGCTGTAGTTTTCTTTGGAAGATCAGAAAGTAGAACATTACACTAATCAACATGGTTTGTAATAAATGCATGTATTAATGTCTCTGCACTGCCTTGAGAGAGAAATGGTCTGACTCTGGCAATATTTTTAGATGATAAAAAACAGCTTTAGAGACAGACCTAATGTGTGGCTCAAAGTCAAGCTCACTGTCAAAAATGACACCTAAATTCTTACCCTTTTCACAGGGGTTCAGTGAATAGGTTTGGAGCTTAGCTTTGAGCCTCTCTGGAGGAAGTTTGCTGCCATCCAGGACTTAATATCTAAACTGCAGAGTGTCGGCTTAGGTCATCAGGACATAGAGTTGGGTGTCACCTGCGTAACTATGAAAGTTAATGCAGTGTTTCCTGATGACCTGTCCTAAGAGTTGGACCTAAAATTGATCCTTGGGGAACATCACACTCCCACTACTAAAATAAATGCCATATTTGTTATTCACTCCACACTCATTTGTGGTAAGATATGATTGTAACCACAGCACTCTGGCCACTCTCCTGTACTTTGTGGGTCATTTTACTCTCATTTTTTGCATATAACTTAAGAGCAACAACAATTTAAAGAGTAAAAGCTTTCTACTGTGGTATTTCTCAGAAGGATACCAACAATTTCAAATAACGCTTCACAAATTACAATTCCACACTTCAAGTGTTTTCATTTATGTATGTATAATACAAAAAGTCAGTCAAAAAGAGACTTAGGGGTATGTCTCACCAGCCCGAGGGCATAAGATGGGACAGAGGAGGATGATTCACAGTTCATTCACCCCTCCGACAGGGGCACGTTCAGTCTCTCCTCCAGGCAGAACTAGCTCATTAATTCAACTGTTCTGATGAGAAGTAACACACAAAGCACAGGTGTCTACTGGCAACCAAACCAATTTATAAAGAAGAGGAGGTCTGCTCCTTCAGACTAGTGAAATTAAGTGATTCATTTTTAATAACTATGCTAACTTTCTTTTGAAATACTTTATGCCCTAAAACTTGGCCTATCTGACAAGTTGCTATTTTTTCTGAATAATAGTCAGTGTTGGAGGCTCTTTAGTAACCTTGATCTAAAGTTTGATATAATGGGCAAATGCTAGCATAATGCATGAGGCACTTCACAACAGATACTTCAAACTGATTAATATTCTATCTATATCCATTTAATCAAAGATCAGTTCAGTTCAGTTCATTTTATCCTTGGATTTTATATAGCGTCTTTCACAATACCCATTTTAATTTAGACTATACTTGTGGTGGTACGCAACTACTGTAACTAAAAAATAATATCACCTTTATGAGGTAAATAAAGAGTTCATACTTCACTATGATTGGTTATTCCACCCGTCACTGACTCAGACCTTAGAAAGGTTGAGGAGTTGGTGGAAAAAACGGTCTGTGTTTGAGACTATCATGATGTGACGATGTCACCAAAAGATACTGTCACATGGATGAGATCACAAATATTGGCATATAATGTCTATAAATGTGCTAAGTGTATAACAAATGCAACTTTATCCCTGTGGTCTTCTATGTCATGACACCACTAAATCTACAGAGGGCGCACTGTGCGCAGTCTGTATGGTTTGGCTTGGACATAGACGCACTTTCTCTGTAATTTAGCCCTTTGCAGTACACATTTGTGTTCTGTCTAAAAGTTTGCAGATTCTTTAAAAATTGTAATTGTAATAATGCTATAGACATGTTGTACTACAGAGCTAAAGACTGCTGCCTGAGTTTTTGCCAAAGTACTGCACTGAAGATGAAAAAGAACGATCACTGAAGTCCTAAAGAAGTGTCCACAATGCTGGACTAGTTACTTTACTAAAGAAGATTAGAGTGTGTTTGTGTCTCTGGGCAAGTCATTAATTGACCAACATTGTTTTTAGCTTGAACCTCAAAAATTGTGCAGTGAAACAAAGTTTGTTTAGCTGTGCTCCTCTGGAGGACTTTGAGCAAACAACAACCAACATGACAGGATTATTTTGGCTTTGTTCATCACCTGCGTCCCCTCCAGCCCAGTGCAGTATGTAGTCTGACAGTCACGTGGATTTATATATTTGTTACATGAGTTAATGCAACTAAATACATTTCCACCTTCCAAAATGCACTTTAACTATTACATGCTCATATCAAGTGAATAAACTTTTATGTGATTTAAGAGTTCTAGATGCCATATTTGGCATTTCCACTTCCCATTACTTATGCAAATTCAAAATGCACAATAAAAATAAAAAGAGATGGAAACACGACTTATCTGTCTTATACTTGTTCTGATACAGCTTAAGATCATTCTAAAGCTATTCAGAAAAGTTTCACTTCTATCCTGTGAATGTGACATTTTTAGGATCAATACCTGCTCAAATCCATTTCTAGTTTCGATACTAGTTTTATTATCAATTAGTATTTGATTTTCGATACTTTTGACAACACTAGCTGCCTATAAGATTAACGCTATATCAATTAATGCAGTCCTCAATTAATTATAGGTAGCAGTTCCGGTACATATATTTGACTGTTACTTTACTTTTACAGCTCAAATATAATGTAATAATATATTGAAACGCCAACCTCTTTCTTTTGGCTATGCTTTTTTCCCTTTAATATCAGAAGAATATAGTTTGGGCCACCTGCAGAGCCTCTAACCTCTCTACAGGTAAAGTTTAGCTCAAGACCAACTTCTATCGCGGTCAGGTTTGGGGGACATTTTCAAATACGAGTGTTTTTTTCAAGTGCAGTGTGTGGAGCTGCAGTCCTTCTCACTGGATTCGGGCTCATGAAAGCAGCCGGTGAACAATGCACAGTGGGGTTTACGGAGGCAACGTGAGGCAAAAAGCACAAAGCGAGAGCCTCCAACCAGCCACCGCGAGTCAGGGGAGTGATACACAGCGCCCACATAAAAGCACACAAAAAGGAGCGACAACTTCAGGAGTGCTGACACCGAAGTACCTTACAAAGACGGCACTGCCACAGTTTCAAATATATGCCCTGACACAATGGGCCGGATGTAATAGTAATAGTTTTCTCTTCTTTTAAAAATCATGATTTGGTATGAAGCATTATAGGTGGAAGGTTCAGTTCAACTCTCAAACAAGAAAGTTTGCATGTTCTCTCTTTGTGGGACTATGGGTGGGTTTCTCCAGGTGCTCAGCTTTCCATCATCAACTGTAAATATGCATGAATACATTAGGTTCCATCTGATAAATAGTCCAACATCTTGGCTCAAGATCTAACTGCATTGAAGAATGGGAAAAAATTTAGATGGGATAGTTAAGTACATCTTGACCTAAAGCAAAAAAATCTCTAAAATATCAAATTGAAAGATTGTGGTTACAAAGGAATTAACAACGTATTAACTGTGAACTATAATTAAACTCACAAAAACAGACAATACATTTAAATCAATATTATTGCTCTTCCATTATTCCAGTGTTCATCCTAATGGCTTCATTGAACCAGGACCTGCAGCATGCACTGGGTCAGTTTGCAGCCAAGTGTAAAGCGGCTGGGATGAGAATCACCTCCTCAAAATCCGAGGCCATGGTTGTCGGCCAGAAAAAGGCAGAAAAAGTTCAAGTTTAAGTATCTCAGGGTCTTCTTCATGATTGAGGGAAGAGTGAGACTGACATGTGGATCGGTGCAGCATTTGCAGAGATGCGGTCGCTGTATCGGAGTGTTTTGGTAAAGAAGGAACTGATTCAAGACAAACCTCTCGATTTACCGGTCAAACTATGTTCCTACACTCACATTTGGTCAGGAGCTTTGGGTACAAGGACAAGATCGCGGATATAATTGGTCAAAATGCATTTTCTCCGCAGGGTGGCTGGGTGCTCCCTTAGAGATAGGGTGAAGAGCTCAGTCACACAAGAGCTCGGAGTAGAACCACTGCTCCTCCACATCAAGAGGAGCCAGTTAAGGTGGCTCAGGCATCTGTCTCCTGGACGCCTCCCTGGAGTGGTGTTCTGGCATGTCCCACCGAGAGGAGGAGATTATTATTTTGAGTATCTCAGTCCAACTAGATACTAAAACATGTCTTTAAAGTATATGTAACATGGTATGAAGTACTTTCACACTGTTGACCTGCTGTCATTTTGTCTCTGCCCAGGGACTAAGATGAAAATGAGCTTATAGATAAATTTGGTCTGTGCAATACTTTACTGTGCAATGTCCCTAAACAAATGAAAATAAAAGTATTTTTTGTTCTGTCTTCTTTTGTGTTTTGGTTTGGGTTTTCTGTATTTTCCCAATTCTTCAGAAATGGGGATCTCTTTATCTCCTCTACCCTCTTCTTCCTCACCAAGAAAAGTTACATCACACACTTAACAAGCACTGCACAGATTGTCCACAGGATGGCACTGTTGGACATGGTTAGCTCTGCTCAGTAGCCCCCTTCCACTGACCAGAGAATCCAAAATATAGGCATGGACATATGCGTGAAATCAATTAGATCACTATATTCTCTGCATTATTTTGAACAGTCACATAACATCTACTGGCATGTTGTTTTCTAATGGCCAATCCACTAAACCCATCAGTTCACCTGGTTTGTAATTACAAAAAGTTAATTTTGTGTTAATTAGGATGATTTTTCATTTTGACTCTTTAATATTTTCTGCAGAGAGGTTACAATTCCATCATGAATATAATACAAATGACTACTGCACACTTCAGTCAATAAGCTTAAGTCAAAAAGCTGAAATAAGGAGTGCGCTGGTGACATCTACTGGCGATACTTTTTAGGACATTCACACTAGCTCCATTTTCTATTATACATTATTACATTTTGTTATTGGAAGATTTAAACCAGGGGAGTCCAAACCATGGCCTGGGGACCAAATGCAGCCCTTAGACCAATTTTTGCTGGCCCTCAGCCCGCTCACTTTATTGGTCCATATGGTCATAGGCAATACTTTTAACTGCAAATTGAAGTATGTGAACCACTACAACATCCTATTGAATTATGATACAGTCTTATTAAAGGTATAATGGCTCTGTCACAGTTAAATCCATCTTAAAGACTCTGTATCAACACTATTCTGTGGCCCAAATTAAATGCTTCAATAAATGGCCCTCAGTGAAAAAAGAACAGCCCTGTTTTAAACATTTGATCAAACATTTTGGTTAAACAAGCTATCTTGTTTCGACATTTATGAATAAGGAATAGTCCTGGTCAGTTCCCGGTTCAAGTCAGGCCGAGTCATTTCCATAGGCAGGCTTACTTTAACCAGGGCTGGGTTTTTGACCAGTAGTGCTGCGAGATTAATCATAATCTCCTAGTCCTAATATCAAAATCGCAATTGAAATAGTTGCACTGATTGCTACTACCGCTCTGCTATATGTCAAAGAAATGAATCCATATTTTTTGCACATATTGAACGATCCTAATTTTCAACTCAATTTCATATTGCCTTATTAAATGTTTTTAAAAATGCCTTTAAATATTAATTTCCTGAACTCAATACAGACTTTTCATTGCCATTTAAAGGAACTGTATGTACGCTCTATGCACAAAGAAAAAAAACAAACAAACATATTCTCATTATATGTACAGACCATGCCTCAAGTGACATTTCGGAACCTTCAGAATTCACTCACTGAGCTGTAGAGGCTGCACTAGCACTGATCAATGATTGGCTACAGGTGCTGGGGTTTAGGTTGTGAGGATTGTGATCAGTTCTTTTAGGTTTAAACCAACTGGATTTCAACAATTAAGCTGCAAACCCAAATGAAAGACAGTGAGGCTCATTCTGCTTTCTGACTGGACAATCACCTTGAGAACTAAAACACAAAATTATAAACAACTTGCCCATCAGGGATCAAATGTTTTTGTAATTGATAAATCAGCATTATAATTGTTATCAGTAAAAGCTATGTTTCATTTGAACATGTTTACCTCATATCCGGGGACACAGATAGGTCATAGTTATGAAATTTAAAAACAAAATCTTACAGAAAATAGTCAGATTTCTTCCTCCAAAGTCTGAACTCTTCTCAATACAAATACTTTTACAGACAGAGAATTGGCTGTAGACCTCTTGATTACAAACCCCATGCTGATCATTAACAATAAGTAATGACAGAATCTCAAATTGGATTAATTACACAGCCCTGATCGTGACAGTCCTTCCTCTAAACTAAGCTTTGGAAAATTCTGAATCTTCTTCCTCCCACACAAAACACAGCCGGCTCCCCGCGGCATCACCTTCTTGTCCTCCATCTTGTCATATCATGTCATTGTGTGGGCTAATTGGACAGTACCTACTTTTTCGCTACACAAATGCCAAGCTAGATAATGCTAGGAGTAAAAACAGAACAGAGCCTTCTAGTGTTGTCACGATACTGACATTTCAAACTCAATTTTGATGGTAAGGAATAGACTTGTGGCCTTATAACGCTATAATCCCTCAGTTGTCCAGGTATGTTCCATAGTGGTCCATGGGCGTATACTTGTCTATGTGTCTTATACTTGTTCTGATACAGCTCAAAATCATTCTAAAGCTATTAAAAAAAGGTTAATCTCTGACTTTTTTCGATACTAGTCTTAGTATCTGATTTTCTATACTTTTGACAACACTGCCATCTCATATCATGTCATTGTGTGTGCTAATTGGACTAAGCTACATAACGCTACGAGTAAATACAGAACAGAACCTCCCCATAAACATCTCAGATCACATTATTAACATGACATATGCTAGCTCTGGGAGTTTTGCATCAGGCCACAGAATTTGAGTGGGAAAAACCCAGCGGGAGATGTACTAGCTAGCGCGCCGCACGGCTATAAAATATCAACGTCATTAGCTATAACCGCACGCTGCCATTAGAATGCATGGGAGAGGAGGCAAAATGGCAGAAAGAACCGAAATGTCAAGACAAGGGCTAAATTAGAGCGATTTAAGCAGAGCGTTAAGTGCGGCGCGAGATGCTAATTATGGTCGGCTCGCTTAGGGGAGGCTTTGGGAGATGTGTGAAATGAATTGATGAAAAGAAAATGAAAGCGGTAAAAACAGATGCGATGTACTGTCATTTTTGGCGGTGTTCCCTTAAAACTACATCAACAAAGTAGTTTATGATCCCCAAAGGTTGTCATTAGCAGTGATAATAGATGTTTAAGTGTGCGCAAGAGTGGTTTATAGTGAAATAGGGCAAATGTGTCTCACTTTGTACATTAGCGTGTTAGCAAACTTTTCACACCAACCAAGGAAATGTCTGGAATTCCGATTACCAGTAGATCTAAAACAGGTCTTTAACAGGACTAACTGGATCATACCATGACTTTAAAGAGACGATATTTTACTTTTATGAGGTATTAACTGCTAACACATAACATATTTAGATGTTTAGACCTTGTTTTGAAAATGCTGTATTTGCTGAGAACGACGTATTTACATGTTTCGTAAGTTTCACTTTAATTTTTGTTGCTGCAATTCCCCCTTCCCGTTGCTCTCCACACTAAGTCACTCCCCTTTCAGAGCGCTATCACAGCACAGTGTGCATCTCGCTAATGAAACTACTGCACATCGCATCAGGTTTGTCAAGTTTGTGTGTACACTTTTGTATCATCCTGTTGTATATTTATGGAGAATTGCGGTGTGGGAGCATGGATGATGTAGGATTGTGGGCTGAGCTGCTAACCATAAGGAGGTCTGAATAGGGCCCGTAAGAGATCACTAAACTTTGAAGAGGGAGCAATGTTATAACATAGTAGAAAGCTAAAAAACATGACTGACTCATAAACATAGGGTTCCAAAATGCTGTGTAGCATTTTTAAGAATAAAAACAGTGTAGCCCACATGAAAATCCACTAGGAAGAGAATCAGTTCTGCAGGTTTGAACAGGAAGTCAATGGACCTGTTTCTATTATTAAAATCACACCATGTAACTTTTTAGCCTGAAAATAGAGTAACCCCCCACCCGAAGTGAAAAGGATGTGTCGTTACTTTGAGTGGGCTTGCATCTCCACAATCCTGACTCCTCCTGCTTGTTTAAATGGAAATGTTGTTCCTTTGGCTATAATCTTCCACTGTACGGCATAACATACAGTTTGTTTGTTTTACATTGCCATTATGTGCAGCAATTTGGAAACTCTGCTGTTTATAAAATGTGCTATCCAAATAAACTTGGATTGGACTGGATAATACTCATCTATCTCCATACAGAATGTTCCGAAGTATGGCTTTAACTTTCTAATTTCCATAGAATGATGGAGGTTAGTGTTAAGGAAGGAGTTACAGTGTTATTGTAAGCTGCCTTAGATAAATGTTGCTCTTTACAATTAACAAAATATTAAATAATTATGTATGTATCTTAAAAGTTTAATATTCAGAAAAGGCATATTTTAACTATTCATTGCAGTTAATCACTTCAAGCAATTGCTGTCTTTTCAACATACTTTCATTTAATTTTCATTTTTTTGTGATTCAAAATGCGCAAATTAATAAAAAAAAAAATAGAGTAACTCTTCAGAACAACTTTGAAAGAGAATTGTATCTTGTCACTCCTCCGTGTAAACACTAAATAATAAATGTTGTCATTAGGCTGCCGACAGAAAAAACAAGTGTTTCAAAGCAAAGCGGCTTTCCTTTTCTCTACCTCCACAATGTAAACACAAATTCATCTTCAGAGGAGGGATTAGAGGCTCAACTAGCAACAGACACAAGCTGTTTGTCACCCATGGATTTTAGGAGGAGTTCTAAGAAGTTACGAGGCAAAACAACTACGCCCTGCTGCTCTGGAGACAGCGATTACACTCACAGTGACAATTTGTGTTATGTAACTTTCTACACTAGTTTCGGATGTAGTAATGGACCCTTTAAAAGTTTGTACACAAAAACATTCTAAATACTAGAATGGAGCTAAATGGAAGCAAAAGTGAAGTGGAGCACAATGGAATTTCAATTAGGAAACTGGGATTAAAGAGAGTTTAGGTTTTTTGTTTTTGTTTTTTTAATCTTTTTAAAATGTTACAGCATTGTTCCCTTATTAAAAACATGTCTGAACAGGTTTTATGTTTTGAGTAATTTAGCAATATATCCCGGGCACTATTCAAATTCTCCCCTTACCCTTACGGTTAACAGAACAAGCCTGAAGACTCAGCCCACAAGAATACGTCATCCATGCTCCCACACGGCTATTTTCCATAAATGTATAATTTAATTGAATATTTAATTGAATATTCAAGACACTAAAAGTTAACATGGTGGTCTAAATATGTTATGTGTTAGCAATTAATATGCCATAGAAGTGTGCAACCTCCCCTTTAAAGACACTTACAATTTGTATTTTTGATGAAGGCAAAATCCAGATTTATATTTTTTTACTGGTCAAATACAGACAGAAATGTAGACCCCCCCAGTAGTTTTTCATTTACAGATGTACAGATATTACTTTACCACATACCTTACCTTAAAAACTGTTTTGAGGCTCCATCATTTGTAATATTAAACCAAATTGATTAAAAATTGTTCCTTTTTTGTTATAAATCATTGAAATGTTTAAAATCCTTAGTATCTGGATTTGAGGTCATTTAATCAATGGAAATGTTTTACATGTACATAATTTGCCTCCAGACGCTTTCACTAGAGCATTTTGAGCAGTCTTATGACAGAGCATTTTAAAAGGTCTACTGTGAAAATAGTTGTGAAAAAGAGAAGTAGAATCACCTCGACTTGTATGGTGCCGGAAAGAAGAAGAGCCCCGAAGAGGATCAGCAGAGAGCCAATCAGGAAGAGGAAGATGGCCAGAGCGATGGCTTTATAAGGGACTTTGGGTGGGCTCCGCTTGAACTAGAAAACAAAAGGAAACATGAACATGAGTCACATTTGAAAATAGACATAAGATAAAGGGCTGCACGTTTTTTGGGGGGAAAAGAATCAAATTAATCTTCCTGTATTTGTGATTTATGATTACATATCAAGATTCAGCTAAAAAATACCCACTTTAAACACATCCAGGAGTGTTTTGAGAAATGATTCGCCTGTGGCTCTGTGGCTGCAAACCTTAAATAAGACTCATATACTTATTTCTACAGGTCAAAACTACAGAATGAGCTGTTTTATTGTTCACAAAGGAACTTTTATTATCGCAGTTTGTAAATTGCCATTTTGATTCAATTTCAATTCATCTTGCAGTCTTAGTTATAGTTTCTTATTGGTAATTTAAAATGTGAACAAGGTTTAAGTTGGAAAAAAAAATGTGAATTGAAGTACCATTAAGAGCTCAGGCTTCATACACCACTTTTAACAAGGATCCAATATGTTTTCTAGCAGGGGGCACTAATCAGTAAGCATTTGCCATCAGAGCAGAAGACAAGACACTTTGACATTTCCCTGCAGAAAAATCACCACACGACATGTTCACTATGGCAATGGCAAAAACATCCATTCCTACTGTGAGTGAGGTCACCTTTCCACAAATCTGACCTGTAATTTGCTTATCACATGAAGATAGCTATCATTTAATCATATTGTGGAACATTACAAGCAAAACCAGAACATCTCCACAGAGACCAGCAGGTGGCGTAACCTTCACTAAAACATTACAAAGTGCATCCTAAAATTTAAGAAGATACTTACAGTCTCACTAGTACAACTGGCTTGGCTCACAACTGCATAATAAGTCAGTTCATAGTTTATAATTTATGTGACAATAGAGTAATGAATGGTAGGGTTGTCAAAAGTATCAAAAATCAGATACTAATTCATTTGAGCAGGTATCGATACTAAAAAAGTCACATTCACAGGACAGAAATGAACCTCCTGAATAGCTTTAGAATAATCTTTAGCTGTATCTGAACAAATATAAGCCCACATAGACTAGTCTACCCACATGGATCGCTATGGAACCTACTTGGACGACTGAGGGATTACACAGATATAAGGCCACATGGTGATATAAAAGAAAGTACTATGGTCTAATGTTGAATATCACATTATATTGTTTAAAGAGAGGTTGTTTTCTATTATCATTATGGTATCAGAATTGGTATTGAGTATCGAGTCTATTCCTTAGTATCAAAATCGAGAAATCTTAGCATCGTGACAACACTGGTTCATTCTCAGTTCAGTAAGATAATGCATAATATAATATAATACAATACTGAATAGATATATGTCTGGAGTAATTTGCTTTTATCAGTGAAATCCTGCTACCAACGCCAACGCTTCACTTTACTGAGGCAGAACGATCTTGCTAAGAAAGTGTAAACTTGGCACTGAAACCTAACACTGCATCTTTGAATAAACCCACAATTAAAACTATATTATGCTTATTTTCATTTCAATTTGTTAACTCTAAGAAACGCAGGACTTGTTTGTTCTTGGCGTCAGCTCAAATAATCAACAAACACGATGCAAACACGGAGGTAAACACAAGACAGAGCAGACAGCTGGGGTAGATTCTCACTAGGGGTTGGTGCGCCCGCTAACGAATTAATTATGGGATTTCCTTCTAATTATTCATGGGAGACACAGTGAGGTGCAGATAATTAGCAGCTGCAGAGTGAGTGCGAAAGACTGAATGAGTCAAAATAGTTCAGAGACCGAGACAGAGCGTGTATCATAATGAGGAGGAGCATCATTTATATAACTTGTTAAAATCACGCTAACAACGTACAGGCACAAAGGTAAAGTGTTTTGCTCAAGGATACAACAAAAGTATGCTCTGCCACTAATAGTAATAGCTGTTATAGTAAAGTTTAAAATTAAATAGTTGAGGGAGTGTGTATTCTAATGAGGAGGAGAATAATTTACATAACTTGTTCGAAACTTGTTCAAAAAGTAACGCTAACAATGTAGAGGTGCAGGGGTAAAGTCTGCTGCCCAAGGACACAACAAAAATATGCGCTGTCGGAAATAATAATAATTGCTGTTTGTGGTAGTTTACAATATAATAGTTTGTTTTTTTTACAGAGATGTTCAAATTTTCCTTACAGTTTTATGCATTATTTAATCATTCATAGGCTAGTTGTCCTGGGGTAGATTTGTAGATGTGTCAGTCTGCACCAGTGGGTTTGAGTGTCGTAATAATAATAATAATAATAATAATAATAATAATAATAATAATAATAATAATAATAATAATAAGAAGAAGAAGAAGAAGAAGAAGAAGAAGAAGAAGAAGAAGAAGAAGAAGAAGAAGAAGAAGAAGAAGAAGAAGAAGAAGAAGAAGAAGAAGAAGAAGAAGAAGAAGAAGAAGAAGAAGAAGAAGAAGAAGAAGAAGAAGAAGAAGAAGAAGAAGAAGAAGAAGAAGAAGAAGAAGAAGAAGAAGAAGAAGAAGAAGAAGAAGAAGAAGAAGAAGAAGAAGAAGAAGAAGAAGAAGAAGAAGAAGAAGAAGAAGAAGAAGCACATTTCATTAGTAAACAATGAAAAATAGAGACATTAAAAAGGCTGCAGTTGTAGCAAGAGGCACATGCAGGAGCTTAACACAAGATGGCAGTGACAGGAGTTCAGTGTTGACAGGTCTGATTAGGACTCAACGCTTTAGATGTGAGCGGAATAAATGATATCTGGAGCTTTCCCTGATTGTTGCTGGGAGAAGACTGCCTGAGCTTGCTCAATGACACAACTACAGAGTCCACTGGTTGGAGATGGAGTCAAATCCGCCAAGCTTTGAGTTTGTGGGCGAACAATCTGACCACTGAGCCACTGCCACAACATATTGGGTAAGTGTGTGTGTTTGTGTGTGTGTGTGTGTGGGCAAGGGGCATCTCTAACAACGTGCTAACCTATAATTACGAGTTACAAAAGAATACTGCATTGCGAATAATGTGTGTTACCTGTAGGTCTATGTAACCATCATCATCTGCTGCCAGCCGGGAGTACTTGACCTTGTTGTTGGATGGCCCAGCGGTTAGCATGGTGCTACGAGTGGCCTTTAGCATTGTCTAGTCTGCAACAAGACAGAAAAGGAGAACTTAAAGTTAAAATGTGATAAATGTGATTAGTTTGTTAGAAAAGTTATTTTAGGGAATTGTGCACTTTCCAGAAAAGTCTAACACTTCCCAAGATAATGAAGCATTAGAAGTGATCGATGATGACCTGACTCAAGGCACTGATTTAATGTTGTTTTAAATTTGCATAATTGTAATATTCTGTGCCAGACCTCATCTCTTAAAGCTTTAACAGGTATTATTTAAATACACAGGCTTTGAGTTTCAGGGGGCAGCTACAGGCCTCCAATTAGATGTGGATGTTACTCAGTGTACTTCAATAACAGCAGTGGTGCAATGACATTTAAATGCCAAACAAACCTGTTTCCATAAATAAGCTGAATCTGAATTGACAGATGAGAATGCTTTTTTTTTTTTTTACACAATCTGATTGAAAACTTTTTTTTTTTATTTGAAAGTACTGTCACAAGGTGGCAGTGATATCAGGGCTATGACATTTCTGACCAAACAGTTGCCCACACAGACCTGGTCTAGACATTGTCCATTCGTAAAACTCCTTAAGTAACAGAGCCACTTGTGCGTTTCTCATTAACAGAAAGTACAAGAGTATTTTTTTTTGGCAAAAAAAAACACAGATCTTTCTGATTTTTAAAACGTGCATAGCTTTATTTAAGTTTAAACAATTGTCTCCAAGGAGATGTTTTGGCTTTTCCAGGAATGTTCTATAGTAGGGTATTAAACGTGTGTATCGATTGTTTATATATATAGGTGTTTTTATTGTGCAGATGTGACCTGACTTGGCCTGGTGACACCCCCTGCTGTGGCAACGCAATAACATCACCATGGACATGAGCATGTGGCATACCTCCAGCAGAAAAGTTACACAGTGTAGGGGTGCCCAAACTTTTCGGGCCAGGACCCCCAAAATAACAGTGTGACCAACTCCGATGATGTTTGTCTTGATTTCTAGTTGTAAAACGTTTAAATCAGCTCGAACTGTGTTTATTTGAGTAGTTCTTTGTGTTTTGTTTTTTTTATCTAATATCATGAAAATATCATCTTTTAATACAAATACAGTGTTATTGGTTAAAAACAGTATTTCACTGTGCAAATTAGAACCTGTGAGACTTGGCCTTTGTTGCCCCACCAGGAAAATGTCACTTACAGCCTTCAGAGTTTAAGCCCTCAGACTGAACAAGTGCTTTATGACAGCATACTTTCCCCTTGCCTCGTACTTACTACTGCATCCAGCCACAGACCTCAGTGGCTCCCCCTTCTGTCATGTCTCGGGCGGCTCAGGGGAGTGTGATGAGGTCCAACGTGTGTTTACTGTCACCAGAGCCAAAGGGTGAAAAACGATTGTGGTCTCCCCTTCTCTCTGTCCCTCTCTCAAAAGCGTGCTGTTATAAGGTAGCTGTCACATGCACTCACACAGGCCTGTGCTCACAGGGAATGCAGACTAAGACACTGCAACAGGAGGATACTGCAAAGAAAGAGAGAGGAAGTTTAGAATGGTTTTACTCTTTGGAGAACAGAAATGACCTAAGGAGAGCTTATCGGGCATCGGTTTCTCTGAATTCTAAACAAACAGTATCGGCATCAGCCATGAAAAAACCCATATCGGTCGATCTTTCACTACTAGTATTACTACTACGACCTTTTACGACCAGTGACTGCTCCCTTAACAACAATATCTAATTGTTACATGAAATTTTGTAGAAAGGATTTTTAACTTGGCCAACTACTACTACAGTTACTTTACTACTACTATTAAAGTTACTACTATAACAGTTACTATTACTATTACAGTTACTACTGCGACTACAGTTGCTACTACAATTACTATAGTTACTATTACAGTTACTTCTATTACTACACTTACTTTACTACTACTATTACAGTTACTTTACAACTACTATTACTGTTACTACTGCTATAGTTACTACTATTATTACAGTTACTACTCCTACTATTATAGTTACTACTACAACTGCAGTTACTTTACTACTACTATTACAGTTACTATTACTACTACTATTACAGTTACTATTACAGTTACTACTACAGTTACTACTTGTACTACTTCTTGAGTGCTATTATGTTGTCTTCCAATTAAGACGGCAGTTTAGAGGTAATATACTGATAATAGAGAACATTAACTAGCCTAATTTGTGTAAACAAGCACGGTTTGCTAATCCACGTGGAATACAAAGTAAGCAGCTAATCACTGTCAACAGCTAATTAGCATAATGTTTGCATAGACTACTGTCCAGGAGGATAACAGACATTGCAGCTCAGATTTGCAATAAAACCCTTCAAACAAATTTAGGCATACGTTTTTACCCAATCTGTCTTCATACTAAAGCTAATGTGAGTGTAAACTATATGAGATTAGCAGTTCACGTGTTGTAAACGAGCTGCAGATGACGTATTAGAAAAAGATAGCGAGTTATCGTGTTAAAATCGTGATTTGCTCGCGTTGTAAAGTGCATGTCTCACCCGTACAGCTGCTCAGAGGAGAGTAGAAGGCACTGGGAGTGAGATTTAATGGAAATAATGACGGGATAAATCAGGAACACAGGCACCGTACTGTTTTCTTTGAGAACTTGTGACGCTTCCTTGTTTTGGTGCAGTGCGCATGCGTGGATCTCGTGTCCTGGTGGGACTCACGAGGGAGATTTTAAGAATAGATCCATCCCACTTTTAGTTGTACTGCACACACCTGTAACTCGTCCCACTTATAGAGAATTTCCAACCTATAATCTGCAAAAAAAATAAAAATAAAATAAAAAATAAATAAAAATGAATTAATAAAAAAAAATATAAATGGGTGGCAGCCAATTCAGTTACATTTACTCAGTTAGGCCTACATACTTGAGCAACGTTTTAAAGAAATTGTAACTCTCAGAGCATTTTTCTAGCACCATACTTTTACTTGTGGTTATTATATTGTTAATTGAAGTAACAGCGCTCTTGTAGCAGGTTCATGTGTGTGCTTTAATTTTCCCCTTACACAAGAGGTTCCTCTTTCCACTGTAAATCTACAAGTGACAAAAGCTTTATATGAAATTATTTGAACATTTGTTTTTCCTGCACCGCTTCTTCTGATATCATTTAGTTTAGCTGTCTTTAAAATTACTTTATCAAATTATAAATCAGGTGTTACGTCCCCACAGTTACTCTTGAAATTACTCTTACTTGAGTAGTACTTTTCACATTTTTATTTTATTTTTTTTTACTTTTACATGAGTAATTTCTTCAACAATTATCTTTCTGTTCTTCCAGGTTTATCTGCTGTGATCTATTAGCTTATTGTCCAAACTCTGTAACTGTGTTTAGGGATAAACATTAAAAAACGTCTTTGTAAGACCACAGACTCCATACAGTCTATGGTCTGGACTTAATCTTGTATGATGTATAGGTTAATTTGAAGTTAATGTAATTAGAAGGATAAAATATTGAATCATACACAAAGCTGGTAATTTCCGAACATAAACTGACATGTAAACTGAAATAGGCTCACAATGCAGAATAAATGCAATGGAATTAAGGTTGGATATATAAATATTTGATCATATGGATTTTCTTTTTTTAAATTAGCATTAAGTAATGCCTAAAGCAAAATGATCCAGTCTGGAGCCAGAGGGCCAATAAACATTGATCTGGGGGATGCAAAAGCAAAAATAAAAAGGAAATGAGTTAAGTAGATGCCTTGTTTATAATACTTATGTTCTTAGGGCATGTGGTTTTGCCATTGGCCTTTTAGATGAAATTGGAGAAGCATGCTAATACTATTGTAAAGTCTTGAACTTCTTCTGAAACATATTGTTGGTTTCGTCACAAGATTTGCAATGAATTTCAAACTTGTTACCTACAATGTGACTTTTTACTAACTTGACCACCATTCTCGCAATATGTATGAGTTCACAAATTCAAGGCCAATCACAGAGCAGCATTGTGGTTTGGGTGGAAGCCAAAAGGTGAAGCGTCCAAAACATCCAAGACATACATACATTCTTGATTTAACTTAAGTTTGATTTTGGCCTGTTTCCGCTGTTGTGACGCATCAATCAATCAGCTTTAATTAATGTGTAGAACTCGATTCAGAGAGCTACACATATTAATCTGAAGTGAGGTTAACTTTAAAGAACACGCTATCCATTCCTGCAGCTTTAGTTTACTTTTAAACATGTTGATCTGCATGGGATAAGATGTTCTTATTTTCTGACTTAAAATATTGTCTTTATTTGGAAAATATACTTTATAACCAGTTACAGCTGACTGGTCAACAGTTCTTCCACTCTGGCAGGGGACCTTAATTTATTCTTTGTTCATTTTGACAGGGAAAACAAGGATGCTGTTTTCCCCCATCCTCTGGAGAAACCACAACACTTTTAATGATGCTTACATGAGATGAGACTCTGCCTTCGCTACATCAACCCGAGGAAAGCGGCCGGACCAGATGGTATCTTCCAGGAATGCTAAGCTAATAGAGGCATGCTTTCGTTGTGTTTGGTAATGGTTTATTGGCTTGAAAGTTGCGTAGAACAAGTTTGGAGTTTTACCTATGACACGACAAAATGGGCAAAATGCAAACAGAGCATTTTTGAGAACTCAGACAAGACTTGAATTTAGTGAATGAATGAAACAAAATACAACTCCAGGTATGTTTTCGACAAGAGGACAGTATTATAGCATCAGTAAAAGGTCAAAAAAGTCTTATTTGCAGGTGTTCTTTATGCAGCATGGATTCTTTTTGTGATCAATTTTTTTTTTTTTTTATTGTTTACATAATAACAGCAAAAACACAATACACACCCCCCCCCCAAAAAAAAATGCAGCATGGATTCTGATTCGGATATAACTCACTTTTATAATTTTACCATTCATCTCTCCACTTTTCCCATATTTCACTCGACCCGAATCTTTCATACATTGTCTGCGACGTGCCCTGTATTTATTCTAATCTATTAAGCACCAAGAACTCAGACTTTTGAGGACAAATGTCTCCGAAGGTCGCTCATTTTCATAATATCAAACCCATATGGCACTGTCTGATCCTCCTGCTTCCTTATATCCCCTCTAATGTCTTTGTGTCGATGTCAGCGTCGTTCTACAGGATTTCTGTCAAAGCCATCGCAGACTAAGTGACCTAAAGCGGCGTGACCTTTCATGTGAAGATAACATTGAGAATTCCAGGAAATTGAAAGGACTATATATGAAACAGTGTGTTCTAAGGAAGAATGGGTGATGATAATGACCCAACCTTTCAGAGTATAACAATAAGCTACTGCTGAGTGAAGACCTTGGAATGCTTATTTAAATATTCTATACAATATATGATGTATTATTAGATTGCTCTTTTGAAGTGTTTGAGAATATAGTGCTTACATAATGCAGCTTGGAGTCCTTCAAACTCCATTTAAGCCGCACAATAGAAAGGCAGACATAGACAACATATGGGTGAAATATGAGAGAATTCTGACAAGTTCGTAACTACTGCCATTTCCTTGAGCCATATAACTATATAGTCTTATATTATTGTTTGTACATTTGAGGGGAAATGCTACTTTTACTGTACGCTAAGGCATGAAGGCGTCAAAACTATGAATGGACACAAATGAAGCAAACAAAAATATACTCAAAATAACTCAAAACTCTGTCTTAGACTTTGAAAAATAGATACCTTTTGCTTCGATTGATGATTTGGACACTTGGCATTCTGATATTGATATGAAAAGCATTTCAGGAGACTTCATCATGAGGCTCAATGAGAGAAGGTCAAGGGTTTGCAGCGCTGCTAACGAAGCAAAGGGTGGAGATTTTGAGGAATTTGAGTATAAATCAGATGTTTGCTTCATGCTTCACTAAAATAACTGAACTGATTTTATTTCTGAGCCAGAGAAGCAGAGAAGGAGGTGAGGACCAGACTAAGACATCTTCTGTGAATGAAACCTTTGTAAAATTCCCCCTAGTCTTAATTATAGGCACAAAAATGCACAATATGTATTCTTTAAAGTGGGACTAAACACTGTTATGGCTTTCTTTATCTAAACTCAACACAAAACCATATTTCAAAATGAGCTGCTTAACTGGGCAGTGCCTGGAGGATTTAAGGGCAAGGCATGGCAAGTTTATTTGTATAGCACAATTCGTACACAAGGTAATTCAAAGTGCTTTACAGAATAAGAAAGACATTAAAATCACACAAATCTAAACATAAATAATCACCCAATCTGCAACTCTCTCACCCATTCATTTGCACCCTTTAAAAACTCTCTCTTGCACTCTTTACACTGTCTTGCTCAGTTTAAGAACTTTCCCATTACTTTACAAAACTTTCCTGTCACTTTACTATGTCTAATAAAAGTCTGTCAGTCCATGTTTCTTTTGTCATCATAAAATTACCATTAAAGGAGAAGAGTGCAGAATAAAAACCTTTCAGTCGTATGCACAGCTAAACAGAACCATTTTGAGCCTAGATTTAAATATTGTCAAAGTAGAGGCCTGTCTCACATCTTCTGGAAGACTGTTCCAAATTTTAACTGCATAAAACTGAAACGCTGATTCCCCATGTTTAGTCCTGACTCTGGGCACCAACAGGAGGCCGTTCCCTGAAGTCCTCAAATTGCGAGATGGTTCATATGGCACTAACATGTGGGAGATATACTTTGGACCTAGGCCATGGAGAGACTTATACACAAGCAGAGCTGCTTTAAAGTCTATTCTTTGAGCTACAAGAAGCCAGTGCAGAGACTTGAGCACAGGATTTATGTGCTCATAGTTCCTGGTTCTAGTCAGGACCCGAGCAGCAGCGTTCTGGATGTACTGCAGCTGTGTTAAGGCTCGTTTGGAGAGGCCAGTGAGCAGGCCGTTACAGTAGTCTAACCTACTGGAGACAAATGCATGGATAAGTCTCTCTAAGTCTGACTTTGACAGTATACCTTTGATTTTTGCAATGTTTTTTAGGTGGTAAAAAGCTGCAGATGTTATTGATTTGATGTGGCTGTTAAAGTTCAAGTCTGAGTCCATTATTACCTCTAGATTTCTAGCCTGATTTGAAGGTTTTAGAAAGAGACTGGAGGTGACTGCTGACACTTTCTCTATGTTTCTGTGGGCCAAAGATGATGACTTCAGTCTTGTCTGAGTTTAGCAGAAGAAAGTTGTTTTGCATCCACACACTGATCTGCTGGATGCAGTGACAGAGTGAATCCACTGGTCCATATTCACCTGCTGCCAGTGAGATATAGATCTGAGTGTCATCTGCATAGTTGTGCTAAGACACATTATTGCTGCGTATTAACTGGCCTAATGGCAGCATGTAGAGATTGAATAGCAGGGGTCCCAGGATTGAACCCTGGGGTACCCCACAGGTCAGGGACATTTTATCTGATGTACATTTTCTAATTTCAACAAAGTACTCCCTGTTTTCTAGATAGGACTTGAACCAGTTTAGTGCAGTACCAGTGATGCCCACCCAGTCCCCTAGTCTCTGTAAGAGGATCCCATGATCCACAGTGTCAAAGGCAGCACTCAGATCTAACAGGATCAAGGCTTTTTCAAGGACTTTGCCTAAAAACGGCAGATTTGAGATCGGTCGATAATTGTTCAATATTGTGGCATCAAGACTGCTTTTCTTTAGGAGAGGCTTGATAACTGCAGTTTTCAAAGCGCTTGGGAATGTTCCAGATTGAAGTGACATATTAACTATGTGAGTGAGTGGTGACAGCAAACTGTTGAGCACACACTTTAGAAATTTAGTGGGTAACACATCGAGGCAGCATATAGATGAACTCAGACTGGTGACAATCTCTTGGACAGTTTTGTCAGTTACAGGGGCAAAGTGAGTCAGCTCTAAGTGTCTAGGTGGGTGCTGGGTTGTTATTTGCGTTGTGGAATTTATGGCATTTTTAATGCCCTGAACCTTGTCATTAAAGAACACTGCAAACTCATTGCACTTAGATGTGGAAATTAGTTCTAACGGCAGTGGAGCTGGGGGGTTTGTTAATCTGTTTACTGTTGCAAACAGGACACGAGAGTTGTTACTACAACTTCCAATAATGTCAGAAAAATACCTTTGCCTTGTTCTACATAAACTGTGGTTGTATGTGTGCATCTTTTCTCTGTAAATCTCATAATGAACCTGGAGCTTTGACTTGCGCCACTCCCACTTGGCCCTGCGGCACTCCCTTTTCTGTGCCCTGACTGAGTCATCATTCCTCCATGGCGCTTTTTGCTTATCTTTAACCATTTTAACCCTCATCGGGGCAATGGTGTCCAGAACATTCAAAACACTCGAAGTTACAGAGTTCAACAAATCATCAACATTAGAACATCAGGCATTTTCAAAGTGTATCATTTTCATGAACAGTGCACCTGTTTTATCATTTATGTGTGTCCTACGAACAACTGCAGGAGCAGCTGCTGGTTTGGGAATAACAGACAGGTCAAAAAAGACACAGAAATGATCATACAGAGCAACATCCACCACATTGACATTTGAAATATTTACTCCTTTTGTAATGAGCAGGTCCAGAGTGTGTCCTCTGTTGTGGGTGGGCTCGCTGACATGCTGAGTCAGGCCAAAGGTTTCAAGGACAGAACTGAGCTCTTTAGCGTTTCTGTCAAACACATTATCCACATGTACATTAAAATCACCTGTAATGACTAAACCATCAAAGTCTGTGCATACGACTGAAAGCATCTCAGTAAAATCATCAATAAAACTCAGACAGGGCTGGGGAGGTTTGTATATAACTAAGTAGAGTATGGAGGGGGATTGTTTTAGCTCCATTTTGAATGAAACATACTCAAAAGATGAAAACACCCCAAATGACAATCCGTGAGTAACTAAATTATCTCTAAAAAATGCACACACACCTCCACCCTTTTTGTTTACTCGTGTTTCAGATTCAAATTTGAAGTTGGGTGGAGTTGATTCCACTAGAACTGCATTACCTGTGTTTTTGTCAAGCCATGTTTCGGTTATAAACATAAAGTCAAGACTAAAAGAAGAAATAAAATCATTAATTAAAAAGGACTTGCTACATAAAGATCTGACATTGAGCACAGCAGGTTTCAAATTAGTTTCAGTAGGACTGGATGTTATCGTCTTACAGGGAATGTGAACGAAATGTCTCTGATTGGACAGTCTAACTGTCCTTCTGTTAGTCTACATGGTGTAACTGTAGATATAAATACAGCTCCATCACAGGGCCTCAGCATGACATTATTTTTATCATGACTGTATGTCCTGAGACAGCAGAGGCCCTGTGTGTCCTAGCTCTTGTTGATAACAGCTCTGGGGGAAGGCAGGGAAGGGCAAGCTGGGGGGAGTTTGGGTGAGGGACCAGGTGAGAGAAGGGGAGTTATTCCAGTTTGTATTATAACTGCAATGAAAAAAACTCACAAGGAACAGTGGAGAATCCTATTAAAACACCATGTACACAGTTTAGTAGCATAAAAGTTGATTTTGTGTTTAAGCCCATTTAAAATCTATTACAGCCAAGTGTTTCTGTTTACAAACCCTGGCTGCAGAGGTGGCGTAGATACCTCACAGTTCAGATCAATCAATCACAGTGTTCCTTGTACCTCCAGTCCCCGCCCCTTCTCCACCCTCACAATGGCCATGTCTCATTTCAACAGTTGCACACTTCGAAGTACAGTTCAAAATACCCGGCCGATGAAGGGTGCTCCTCCATGTAGCCTCCATCAACCGCAAAGGCCATGCCGGAATGGGCCAGGCCTACACCATGGAGCGTATGTCAACCACTGTCTGTGCGTTTACGTTATGTCGCTTACATTACGTCGCTTAACAATCATGACGGCTGCTGACTAATGAGCTAAGCATTTAAAATGGACTCCGAAATAATTACAATTTTACTTTTAACTATTTATTATTTAATTGAAGAGCAAAGGTATCATCATCATTTATTTCAGTTTAATCTGAATGAAGTAAGGAATTCATCTTTCCAAATATAACGTTATAAGTAATTTCTTCCTAATTGTAGCTAGTATTACATAACTTTAAGAAAATATAGCTTGTTTCTCCCGTGGAAGAAGTCACGCGCAGTGCATGATGGGATACAGAAGTGTGCGAAGTCTGCTCGGACACACGCTTCGTTCAAAGGTCTATCTCCATGGAAACGCTGGAAACGTGGGGCATTTGTTGGCCGCATTTGTTGGCTGCCAACGAAGTGCACAAACGTCAAATTGAGACACAGCATATGCTCTTTAATCCTCCTGATACTGCACAGTTTAGCAGCTCTATCTGAAATGTGGTTGTGAGTTTTTGTGTTTAGTCTCACTTTAATCTGAAGGTGGTCAGAACAAAAATGCATGATGGAAAATGCATTTATCTCCATCCGTTTGTGGCTTTTAGTGTCTCAAAAAACTGAAATGCTCTAGATTCTGATTAAAATTTCGTGTTACTGTGGAGTTCAGAAAGTATCAACAACATTTACTTAGCAATTACGGTAAGTGTGTAGTATTGTGCTGTGGTGGTTGTTCCAGTGCATATGGAGGGCAGGATTAGTTCCATCTCTGTTTTACCAAATGTCTCTCCCTGAACTTTTACCCATTTTGTTTTTCTGTAGCAAACCACTCAGAAGTCTGAAAGATAGCTATTACACTTCTTTCAGTGACACAGCATGCGTCTGTAAGTCACCCACTGCACAACGGTTTAATAACAGAAACTTTGCCACAACTCTCTCCTCTGAACTTGTGGAGACGATAAAACGTGATAAAATATCTCTTGCACCAGACAGTACTTCCACTAAATCATCGTGGCCTATAGCGGTGCTAAGGTATTGCATAGTCCATCTTAGTGCAAGATATTTACTCGTATGGGCTGTGTTCTAATCCACCTCTGAAACGTTTGTTTTATTAGACCAGTCACGCAGTTGCAGATAGAGTGGTTAGATAAAAGTTTACTTAGTCCATGCGCTCTATTTTAAGTCCATTCATTGATGTGATTAAAGAGATTGGCATTGGCTTCCAGCGTGGAAATTTGTCTTCTACGTTTGACTCATCTGTGGCCCCCCAATCGGAAGTTTGAAAGCCCATGTTCGGACCATGTTCTCGGATCATGTTCTTCTGTTGCGTCCTTAAGCAAGACACTTCACCCACAATGCCTAGTATGAATGCGGTGTGTATATTTAAACTCTGTACAGACATATTCACATACACATACACTGACTCCCAAATGAGAACAACAATATCATTTGCATTACTTTTAATTTATTTTTCGTAATCCAATTATTACAAGAAAGGAGCAAGACATAACACATTTTAAGGAGTTAATCAGGTGTTATGTTTAAACGCATTTATTTATAATTTAACTTTACAATACAGAAAAAAATAAGATATAAAAAGAAGGTGTTAAGACATTTTACAGAAAACATTTATAAAAGAAATGTAGAAAGAAATGAAAAGTAAAATGAGATGTAAAATTTATTATAGGTGTACGCAACTTCACCGGAGGTTACCACAGTCACTTGTCTCCATGGTGACAGGATGCCATGATGTTTCTATTTAGCATATTTGTCATGATCCCTGTCTGTCCTGCCTTTTTTTTTTCTTGTACTTTCCCCCCTCCCTTCTGTTTCTGAGCCTGGAGCTGGGGCTGAGATCTTGGCTCCTCCCGTGCACACCTGGAGCTAATCCACAATCAGCTGCACCTGGGGAGGATAAGAGGAGCCAGGCCTGACACTCTGCGCCAGATCGTTCGCGTATCTCTGTGGTACTCCCTGCATGGCTCAGTTCATGTTGTTTCACTTTTTGACTTTGCTAAACTGGATACTTTTGCTCTTCACCAGATCCCGCTCAGCTCTCCTGCCTCCGACCCTGCTCTTCTCTACCGGTACTATTCGTCCCGTCTCAGACTTTGCTACTCACGCTCTGTCCCTGGACCACAGCAAACACCCCGCTCCCGACTCACCAATTGATCTACCATCATTTTTGCACTTTAAACCTTTCCCCGAGTTCTGTCTTTTTGGTCCCTCCTGTCAGACGTTACGACAATATTCTTAAAACATGCTTTCTTTCTGTGAGTGGGCTTGCCTCACCACAGCTCTGCCCTATAAACTGGCCCGCTGCCAAGCTCGTCTCTACGGAGATTGATAAATTATACTTTTGAAGATTATAAGCAAAGCAATAACAAGCAGATGGCATAGGCGTACACTCAACCACAAATTACACTCTGCACATTTAATTACAATGCAGGAGTACAGATACAAATACATTGTGAAGAAATAACTGACAGAGCGCATAAGGAGCAAACACTGTTATGCTGAATGCAAACTTTTAAATGGGTTTTTGAAAGTCATTGGAAACATTTATGATTTTTTGTCTTGAATTGAATAAATCCACCCTCCTATAGCTGCACCCTGTATACAGTGACCGTATAGAACACACTGGTACATGCTGCTGTCATGTTCCTGCACTCGTGTAGGTGGGACAAGATCTTAATTAAGTCTGCCTAATTAAGTTGTGAATGCAATAACGGCACTTGGAATGATGTCTATATGGAAATCAAATGAACCGCTACGCCAAGCTAATATCACCCAGTGCCAAAAGAACATTGTTAATAAAGGCGGCAGTGATTATCAGCCACTATGGACATGTGCAGAGGATAAAAAAGCACGTAATATGAATTGAATTATGATTGTTATGGATTATCGTTGGATTAGAAAGGGTATTTTGCAGCATGCGTGGATGTTACTAGCAGAAGAATGTAGGCTAGGCTTAGTTTAGTGTTTCAGATGACATCACAACATTCTATTGATACTTCGCAGTGACATGACAAAGGTACTGCGTGTATGTCTATGGTGAAATGTTCAGCAGTTACCATAGCGACACTGCATATCTTATCAAACAAAGCCTAATATGTTTGATTAATGACTGCGTGAAAACTCAATATGGATTTAAACACATTTTCAAGCACTTCTGATCAAGTTGAGCATTCATGGTTCTGTTGATTTTCAGCAAAAAAGATGTGACTAACTGAAATATTGATGCTAATGCTAGCTAACTTGTGACTGTAATGTTACTGGAGAGGGACTTATTTATCTGCACAAATCAGCTCACCTGGTCACATAGTGTTAAAACAAGTCACAAATTTAGTAAAGGAGCTTCAGACAGAGCAGTGCCTCAAGTTAGCATCACCCCCAAGGAATGTTAATGACATCAGTTGTATCTTAAAACTTTTTTTTTTTTTTTTGGCTGTGTTTGATAATGTGTGCATTGTGTCACCATGGTAACTGCACAAACATTCCGCCAAAGAAGTGCATGTAGGACACAGAGATGATCAGGTTCAACATTTTGATATTTAAATGAAAGTACAACATAAACAATAGGGAAAAAAGGCTCTTGCCCCCCATCTGAAAATATGACATCATCACATTCTGTAATCTGAAAACCACCAATTGTGCAGTATTTATATTACTTAGCTTTGGTATTGCATGTGGCTCTCAGATCAGTTTTTATTGGCCCTTCTCCACGGGCTCAAGGCGATACTTTTTACTGCAAATGTAAGTCTACTTGTCTATCTTAAATTATATCAGACTGCACTGTGATACAGACCCAATAGTAAAGTCCCAAACCTTATTATAGTCACTCTCAGAGCTGTATAGAATGCGCCAATCTGGATGATTCACTAGCCCTCCACTTGAAATATCTTTCAGTATTTCCGTCGGTTTGGACAGCCCTGGACTGAAGAGGGATTTATGTAAAAGTAAGTAATATTACCTTCTTCAGAAAATGTCTATAATCTTTGCAGAAGGCACCAGAACTTCATCAGCTAGTCCAATGCAGAGGGAACCCATAACAATAGCTGCAAATCCAGTTGATTAGCCGTGCTGGGAGTGCATGCCGAGCGCTCATTCTCTAATCAGAATCAGAGTCCAGTAAGTATTAGAGTTTAAAAACGCACAGGACCTTCATGGGCTACACAAGACGATGTACACAAAGGAGCATAGGGAGGTGACATTGCTATATGGAGTTAACTAGGGCTGCTCAGAGCTTCAGCAGGGTTGTAAGAAACAGGTCTGTTCATTAGCGTTTTTGTAATTTGAAACAGGTATTCTTGACTAGGCCAGATTAATCAGTCCTAATTGGGTCACAAAACCAAACTTTGCCATGTTATCTTCAGTTTTAGTCACAGTTTCATAATCTGGGCCTAGAGGTGAGTAGAGGTGTGCAGAGGCTAAGATTTGATGGAAATGTTCGATGGCCGATCACGTTAAAGGTCTTGTATTGTTATAATGTTACCTCCTCAAAAACATACCTGGAGTTGTGTTTTGTTTCATTCACACATGTTTGAGTAACCTTTGTGTACATCCCCAAAGCTCAAAATGCTCTATTCCACCTTGTGATGTCATGTAGTGGTATTTTTCAAGTTAACATCTACCTTTTGTTCAGTAGAGATTGGCAATTCCAGCGCTGAAATTGTCCAAATGATTCTTGTAAAGGTGAATGGAGTTTAAAAACACAGTGGAGCACTTCCTGTATTACCGCATGACATCACAAGGTGGAACAGAGTGTTTTCAGTTTGAGAGAAGAGCCTAAATATGCAGGATTTCTGTGTTAAACATGTGTGAATGAAACAAAACACAACTCCAGGTATGTTTTTGATGAGGAAACAACATTATAACAGACCAGAAAATAGCATAATATGGGCCCTTTAAGGTCATACATAAGGTCACGAACTTCACAATGACACAATGCACTATCTTAGTTTCTGCTTTCATTATACTTACATTGAGTTACCAGAGTCTTCTAATAAATAAATCAATATCTGTATACTTCTAGGTGCACAGCAAGTTACTGATAGATTACAACCTCTGACAGCATGTTAAAGCTAAAGCACGCATGGATTCAGTTGAATGATTCATGTTTTTAATGCTGTCTGTGGTCCACCAGCAACCTGCCACCAGCTGCATAAATAAACCTCTTTAAATATTGATTTATTTTAGCATGACTGGGCTAATTCCCTGTCATAGAATTATAACGAATGGAAATACAGATAAGAGTGAACCGGATCTATAGCACTGCGTCATTGTGAAAGGGTGCATTAAGTTGCTATTTCTTCCACCTTATTTCCCTGGTTGATGTCTCAGCCCATTTTATTCAAGGAAATCCAATTCGACCAATAAGATATGAGGATGAATCATTAGACATGTACATGTGTCTCACTGGTCAAGCTACTTAAAGAGAGGGTATTATGCAAAATCGACTTTTTGGATATAATGTTCCCTCATTAAAAACATGCCTGAAGATGTTTCATAAGTCATCCATGCATGTTTGAGTAATCGAGTGATCTCTCCCAGGCACTGTTCGAACCTTCCTTATGGTTAGCAGTACAAAAAAGTCTTCTTGTGAAAGAATTTTTGTAAATACAGTGGTCCCTCATTTATTGCGGTGGTTACGTTCTAAAAATAACCCACAATAGGCAAAATCTGCGAAGTAGTCAGCTTTATTTTTTACAATTATTATATATGTTAAGGCTGTAAAACCCCTCACCACACACTTTATACACTTTTCTCAGACTGGCATTAACATTTTCTCACATTTCTCTCTTGTTTAAACACTCTCAAAGTTGAAACCTTCGTAGGCGCCTTTGTCGGTGAAGAACGTTTCATCGAGATTGTGGGTTTTGTCAGGGAGAAAACTTGCAAACATACAGCACTTCAGAGTCACACTGCGATCCAACATTTATGTAAATTGGGCTGAACACATTCTGTACTGTATAGGAGACACGGCACGGAGGAGACTGATGGACAATGGTCTACTGTCCCTTAGCCAATCAGGACGCAGAACACAATGCACGTTCATACGCTGTAAAAAAGCATGCAAAATTACACCAAAAAAATCTACGAAACAGCGAGACCGTGAAAGGTGAACCGCGATATAATGAGGGAAAACTGTATACAAAAGCATGATACAAAACAATACACTACAACTTCACAAACCTGATGCGACGTGCAGTAGTTTAAAATGCACCATAAAAGAAACCAAACTTGTTGAACATTTGAATATGTTGTTTTCTGCGAGTATAGCATTTTCAAAAAAATAAAAGGTAACATAGTGATCTAAATATGTCATGTTAGCAGTTAATACCGCATAGAAGCATTTTTTTTTTAGTTTTGTCTTATGTCGCACTTTCATAATTAACATCGTGGACTGAATTCAAAAGGCTAGTTCTCCAAACTTTTTACTCCGCCACTTTGCATTATAGCGACCACTCATCCACTTCTGTGTCTTTTTACATTCCACATACATCCTCCCCTCCCTCCTCCTCTCCACCAAATATATCCATCTCTCCATCCAGCACAGCAGCCCTTATAAACGAATGAAACAAAAGCGCCGGCTGGAAATTCCATTTGCCTCAACATAAGTGCACTCGTGATTAATAGAGCCAACTTGTTCCCGGGTCTTACAGCCCTCCAGACTAATCCAATCAGAATCCGCATCACTGGGACACGCCCACCTTGTTGTGTCCAGACATAGCAGAGACTTGATGGATGTGAGTGCGCTGTAAACCTGAGCTATTGTTAGTCATCATTTCGTGCGGCAGTGGTGGCAAAGCAGGCTGGGAAAATGCGATTGGATGGACAGGATTGGAAGTACTTGGGGCTCATGTATAGTATTTAAGAGATGGCTGTCAAAATAATGGATTCTCTCTTATAGTACTTCTGAAACAGTCAATTTTGCTGCACCCCACATTCAAAATGACAACAATTTGTGATCACCGTAACCCCGTGGCTGACTGACAGAAACGTGGCAGCCTTTCTGTGCCACTGGCTTGTCCAAATCAATTACATTTTCAAGGCAAAGTACTGGAGCTCCCTACATCTGAGACATAGACTACATCCATTGTACCAGGCTTAAGTGGTAAATTGCATTATACTGTTTGTGTATGTTTGTCACAGGCTCCTGAAAATGCGTTGTTTAAATCCATTTTGTATTTTTTCTTGAGTTTTCAGACTATCTTAAGAAAAGTGCAGCTTTAAATAACTTTTGAAGCGTGACGTAAGTATTCATTGTGCGTCTATAGGCATACTTTCAGACAGTATAAGACTTAAGTGTGTGGTGTGGGTGCAACTTTCTGATGAATTGTCAGTGTTTAGGTTGGACTTTGGACTGACAGGTGCCAGTGTTGGTCTTGTCTGTCAGTTATACTTCATGTAGAACATCTCACGACCTCTCCGCCTCCTCCTCTCTTCCCTCTTCGTTCTCTTTCCCCTCTTTTCCCTTGTCCACCTCTGCCCGGTTAGCGATGCTGATCATAGACTGACCTGTCCATATCCACACTGCTGGGACCAAGTTTTCCATGTGAACTCTACTCAAAAATGTTTTAAACTTTAGGGCAACTTAAGACAGTCCTCAACTTTCAAAGACAAACTTCATTCTGGAGACAGGAGCGCTCATACCCCCCGTCTATAGACTTGAAAGTCAACTTTGGTATTTAAGGAGAATCATAATGACATGTAATGAGTCACAACATAAAACAGACTCAGTGGTTCTCTACGGTATATCCTGGGGGAACTGAAAATCTATACCTTGAAAACACCGTCGGCTACCTCATTTCTAACATATTTTAAACAAGATAAACAGAACTAGGTCATTTTAAACGGTTTGCAGTCGTCCAAAGTTTTTCCTCACTTACCTAATGCATTCTGAGCATCTTAATTATTCACCACGATGAGTTTATAAGCTCTTTTCACAACTCTCAGAGACCAGACCAGACTTCCTGATTACCGACCATGCTTTATAATCGATGCAGACAGCACACAGATGACTTATTTTGACCTCAAGAGTTGTGCATACATTATATCTATATTGGAGCAGCACAAAGTTTGCTAAAAACATCAGAAAATTCAGGTATGGGGCAGTTGAAGATACTCGCCCCTTTCCTACTCTGAATGTTCATTTCCTGATTTATGAAGCGAATTTCTAAATAAAAACACTGAGGTCATGTAGTGCGGGTTAATATGAACATTTAAATTCCAGAATGACGAACCTGACAGCAGCATTTACAAAGAGAAGCTAAGTTTTCAACATAAGTCAATTGGAACCAGAGCTTAAAGGAATTTCTTCGCAGCCGTGCTCACTTCCTATTTGGAACGTGAAGGTTTGCAGGTTATGTACATTTATATACACTCCTGAGCAAAGTTTTAAGTCACATTTTGCACTGTTGGATCTTAAGAAGGTTCTAAGTAGTGCTTCAAAAAGCAAAAAGAAGAAATGGGAGTGAGACAAAAAAAAAAAATGTGTAAGAAATTTATTACAAACAACCATTAAAGTGAAATAGTCTGTTCATAAGCTGATCAAAAGTTTAAGACCACAGGTTTAAAAGCCCAAATCTTCGCAAAAATGTGGATTCAGTGTCATTTTCTGTCAGGTATCCACACTGTCACGACTTCCTGATGACAAAGGCAAAAAAGCTTTCTCTCTTTGAACGTGGTCGGATCATTGAGCTGCATCAGCAAGGCCTCTCGCAGCGTGTCACTGCTGCTGAGGTTGGACACCGTAAGATAGTCATTTTAAACTTCTTAAAAGTTCCTGAGGTTTATGGGGGAAAAAAGTCAAGTGGTAGACCTAAAAAACTTTCACCAAAATGTGAATTCTTGCAATATTCCAACTGGTCTATGCTTGACTCCCTTCAAATGCAGTGGTAAACAGACTTGTATTTGCTGGTTTACCAAATTAATTCATCAATCCTGTGTCCTCAAAATTAAATCAAACATTACACATAGATCTTCTTTAACATTTTGGAGGAAGCCTGTGTTTGTTGCTTGTTTCTTGTTATTACTCATGGCTGAAAAAGATTGAGCACCACCAGTATGAATAATAGACATTAACACCGAAGGTAATTTGGGTACGGACATGATCGGGACAAGTCTGGTGAAGCTGTAGCCTGCAAACATGAAAGACAAGAAAGAGACGCTTCACTGATTACAACGTCCTTGATTTCTGAGCCACTGTCGCCACCACAGGGCACATGGAGCAGAGCAAAATTTAGAGGCTGCATTGACGTGCATCTTGGTGAAAGGAATTTGAAACCTAAATGCAGTCCATAACTTATCTGTGAAGGAAAGTTAAAGGCACTATATCTGATTTTTACTGTCTGGCAAACAAAACTAGTTCATTTTAAACATTTTTCAGTTATTTTCAAGTTATTCCCCACTTACCTTATGCATTGTTCGCATCCTAATCCTAATTATTCACCATGATGAGTTTATAAGAGTTTTTTTGCAACCTTCAAATACCGGAAAGGGGTTCTGGCATTACAGAAAAGCTAATATTAACTAGCATTAACAACAACTAGCATGCTAACTCGCACTTCCTGATTACCGAACAATAAAATGCTTCATGATTAAATGCAGACAGCACGCATTGGACATATTTTGACCTCAAGAACTGCTTATACAATATATCTGTATGGGGGGGAAGACAAATTCTACTCAAATACATCTGGTAGAGGGCTGTTAACATAAATCCCACAGTGTATTATTATTTTAAATGGGACACAAAACATTCTTTACGGGGGGTGTTGTGATAGAAGCAATGCACATTTGAACCATTTCACCCAAACAAACTGAACATATAACTAACCTTATAATCTTCTGCCATTATTCCTGTGGCTCCTCTGTGAACAATCTTTTGTGTTTAAATGAGATCTTTATAAAAAAAAAACAAAAAAAAAACAACAAAACATTTCACAAAACTTTCGTAATTATGAGAGATGCAGGATGCTATTATTTCTACTAAATGACACAAAATGATAGGTTTGGAAATATCTATGAAAGTTTTAAAATGTAAAAGTTGGAGTGAAGCGTCTTCTGACTTTGTGCAGTTTTCTTCCATGTGATGGCGCTCTTTCTTTACTTGGAAATATGAAAAACTGTGACATTAAGCATTGGACTGGCAAATCTAGAATAATATGTCTCCTCATTTTTATACAGAGGGATATCAGTCGGGTTCCCACACCCATCGTCACATAGCTGTCCAATCAGATTTTTTTATTTCAGTGACACATGTGAATCGGAGGATTTTTGAAAGACAAAACAAAACATTTTCTTCTTCAATTACCTGTACAACCAAAAAAGGATTGGGCTGAAGCCACGTGCGTATGTAAGTCCATCCTGACCATTATTAATAGAGTTTGGTGCTTTGCTCATTGATACTGCAGAAATCCATAATATTTTTTCAGTCCGCTGTGATTTTTAATTTTTTTTATTTTGCCTTTTTTTGCTCATGAGCAGCCACGAAGGAAACATTTGTTAAGGCGGAACTGACAAATAACACGACATACATCTGCAGTAGGAATGGAGCATTATGCAGTGGAATATGAGCTGGAATCACATGATATTTTAGGTCTAGTAGAAGTGTGTTAATGAGGTTATCCTTGTTAAATACAGAATGGGCCTTAGCACTCGTAGTCTGCACTTTCTCCTTGTTTATGCGCTGGTTCCAATCAAAAGCATCCGTAATCGCCCTGATAGCAACCTTAGCGATTTAATGAGGAACAGAACAGAGCTGAGACAGTTTGTCCAGTGCAGACCCAAGTGCATTTATTCCAACACCAAAAATATTTATAAAAAGCAAGGAAAATTTTAAAAGAATCAGCATGGCAGTACCTCCTGTACACACAGCATCCTTCTTTCTTCACTCTGCCGTACAGGTAAGTTTATCCACTAATATTGTTAAAAGTTAGCTCTAACCAAACAGTGTAAATATTTATTCAATCAAAACATTTAAAACTTCTTGTGTGTATTGTCCTTCTTTCTGCTAGCTTGAAGATAGGCTCATGTAATGGACTAGCTACATTACAGCATCCATTACCGTATCAACTTAAAACGCACACTACAGGCAAATCCACCTGTAGTGTGTGTTTTAGCACTCCGAAGGTCTGAAGAAGGGGGTCCCCGCAGTAGTTTAATCCTCATTTCCACCAGTGCTATGAATGATATGACTGTGACCAAGATTTGAGCAAAAATCAACTCCATGCGTATCCTATGTTGCCTTGCCTATCTCTTAACAAGAAGGGACCCAGAACTGATCCCTGGTGCACACCCTTCACTTTTATCCTCTTACGTTTGCATCACAACATACACTCAACAACCTTAATGGAACAAAAACAACTTTATATAACTATTTTAACATTTGGGTAGCCTACAACCAACCTCAAACTGACATTTTAAATCCATTACAATTTCTTTCGTTAACTTGGAAAACACCAGTCAGCAAACTAAATTAAAACTTTTAGGAGTCCTCTGCAAATATCTTTTTCTCATTACCAGAGAATGTCACAGCAGACCAGGACAGAGCTGAGCACTAGCTTTAGTAACCTGTGCAAAATTAGGAGCGCTAATCTCACCAAGGCACACTCTCACCTCCACATGAATAATTCAACATTTCAGTGCAGCAGGAGACAATTACAAGGCGGCTGTTTCTGAAGACAACCAGGTTTGGGGTTCAAGTCAAATAGGAAATGGGGAAAAGCACAAATGATCGACCATGTAGTTGTCAGTTTAAACAAGTCTGTATAGAGAAGTGGTTTGGAGAAAGAATTCAAGACAGATAGTAACAGCGCGGACAAGACTGCACATTTTGACAGTCAAGGTTTAAGGCTGATCTGATTTTCTTTCCATGTATTTGAGCAAAATGTGTCTTGCCCCAGCACACATTACACATATATTGTATAAGCAGCTCTTGACGTCAAAATTTGTCTCCTGTGTGCTGTCTGCTTCTAATTATAAAGCATCTCCGGTAATAAGGAAGTGCGTATTAGCATGCTCTGGTCTCTGAGAGTTGTGAAAAGTTCTTATAAACTCATTGTGGTGAATAATTAGGATGCTTAGAATGCATAAGGTAAGTGGGGAATAATTTTGGACCACTCCAAACTTGTAAAAATGAGCCAGTTCTGTTTTTATTTTTATTTTTTTTTTATTATCATAAAATTCAGCTACAGCGCCTTGGACAAAGTTTATGATAATCATTAGCAGTAAACAATTGTGATACCGTATCGTTCCAATAAAAATAGAAAAATAGAGAGAGTGTGAAGGACTTCTGAATTGGAGATGTAGACAGAATAACAAAAAATCGGTTACTGAAACATGTGTGAATGAAACAAAACACAACTCCAGGTATGTTTTTAAGGAAGTAACAGCATTCCAGTATTTTTTAAGCTTGCAAGAGACAATGTTGGATAGTCCAGGACCTTTAACAACATGACATTAACAGATAGATGCTTTCTTAAGTCATATAATAAGGGCTGAAATGATCAAAATCCAATAGTGAATAGTTTCAAAAGGAGACAGCTTCAGCAACACACAAAATAGGCCTACTCTACTCTCAAGGCATGGGTTTGAGGCACTGACAACCTGACATGACAAGGTGAATAGCTCTAAAACCGTGCACCACGCTGGAACCTTAACTGTGTTTCTGTGAAAACGCAGTTTCATAGTTTCAGTGTGTGCCCTGACAGCTCCAGTCAATAGATAAATGTGTTTTCATGACAGTTTGAAGACTATTCAGATGCTTCTACTCAATCTATAAACCTTTTCCACTCCAGCAATTACTGTGCATAATATGAAGTGAATAGCATCGTGTCAGGTATTATCTTGTCTGAGTTATTTGGGTTTAGTTTCCATAGTAACCGTAAAAGTTTGGGTTGTTCATATATAATTTATTGATAGGTCTAAAAGTAGCAAGTCTAACCGCAACCCTCCTTACGGTTAGAAGTACAAGGCCACAGCTTTTGTAACAAGCTCATTCCACAAGCCTACATAACCCATGCTTCCACACAACCATTTTTCCATAAATATACAAAAGCATGATGCAAAACAATACACAACAACTTCACAAAACTGATGTGATGCGCAATAGTTTCATTAGGGAAATGCATGCTGATTGTGTTGTGATAATGTTCTGAAGGGGGAGTGACTTAGCATGGAGAGCAAGGGTCCCCTGCATTAGACATTTTAATATATTGTTTACCATGAATGTAGCAGCATCAGAATAATAAAAGGTAGCATGGTGATCTAAATATGTTATTATTTAAATGCATGTTAATGTGTTGGGATATATTATTATTTTTTATTTATTTATTAATTTTTTTATTTTATTTTAACCAAGTGAGATGTACATTTGTCAACTTCAGGACTTGAAGCATATTTGTGCATTTACTTTTCCCCAAACACACAAAATTGATATTCTTGTCTTATCATTTCATTTTTATTACCTCACTATAATAACATTTGGGACTGAGAGAACCATCTTAACCAAACTTTAAAAACACAACGAGAACATTTTTCCACAGTATGCCCCACCGCTGCACTGAGACTGCTTCTACAGTAAATCAATACCAGACCAGTGCATCAGCTGAAGATGGATGGCCCCCACAACCTACTATACAGTCACGGGCCCTGAGACTCCCAGAATCCTTCACTTTCACTGGCACCTCACACACCTGTGGTCAAGTCTCCAGGGAGTGAAGGACATAAATAAACTACGAGAGAAGGAGTAAACCGAACAATAACTGCACAACAATATAGTGGAGTTATCCTGAAGGGGCCAGTGGAGCAGAGGTCGTCCATTGTGTCAGTGGCTCCTATTAACCCTTATTCTTCAGAGGTTAATGGACTTCTGTTGGGAGTACTCCAAGCTGTCAGTGAGTCCGCTGTCGTTTAGGCTGTGTACAGGGTTTGCTATTAACACTGTAGCCAACCAGGGAAATGTAGGCCAGATTTCAGTTTTGGCTGCTAACACGATCAGTTCAATAGGACACCTAGCTGCCCATTTTTTCTGTGTAAAGTCTTGGATGGAAAAATATGCTAGTATGTATGAGTAACGTTGAGAGGAACCAGCTGAGGTGGCTCGGGCATCTGCTCAGGATGCCTCCTGGACGCCTCCCTAGGGAGGTGTTCTGGGCATGTCCCACCGGGAGGAGGCCCCGGGGAAGACCCAGGACACGCTGGAGGGACTATGTCTCTCGGCTGGCCTGGGAACGCCTTGGGGTCCCACCGGAGGAGCTGGAGGACATGTCCGGGGTGAGGGAAGTCTGGGAGTCCCTGCTTAGACTGCTGCCCCCGCGACCCGGCCCCGGATAAGCGGAAGAAAATGGATGGATGGATGGATGGATGTATGAGTGGGCGATATGCCGGAACACAATTTCGATTTGATCACAATTTATGTTAGTATCTTTTGTAAGAGGTAATGTCAGGATTTGTGTTTTTGTGTGTTTTACTGTTTTCCCCCCTCTCTTCTGTATTTGAGCTTGGAGTTAGGCGGAGATTCTGATTCCTCCCTCACACACCTGTAACTCATCTTCAATCAACCTGCACCTGTGAGTACAAAAGGACTGAGGATCTGCCACTCAGGGCCAGATCGTCTTGTTATCGTCCGGTATTTCCACAAGTCGGTCTTCATTACATGCTCCGGTAAGATCGTCCGTGTATCCACTGTGGTACTGTTCCGCCTGGCTCTGTCTAGTTTTGCGTTTATGATCTCAGTACTCGGCTCGTTATCTTTCATTCTTCGCCAGATCCCGCTCCTTGGAAAACTCTGCACCTCCGCCTCCGACCCAGCTCTCCACAACCGGTACGAACACCCCAGCCTCTGACCCTGCGACCCACGACTTGCTCCAAGACTACTGCATATGACACCGCTCCCAACTGTCTGCTCTGTCTACCTTCATTCACATTTCCGTGTCTGTAAATACACTTTGTTCAAACTTTTACCCGAGTCAGAATTTTTGGTCCCCCCGTCAGTTGTTACAACACCCCGACATTGTACTGATCCTCAAGGCAGGATATTGGTAGCGTTTACATTGTTTTGATTGAATATTTCATTTTGCATCATTACTATTTTTTTATTTTTTATTTTAGTGTGGATATGTGTGTTCCCGTGCCACACACCAATGTATAAAAGGCCGTTCTTAGTGGTTGTTTATCCTCTAGGCATCTGTGCTGGACATAGACCTTGGCCTTTTCCTTTTTTCTATCCACTTTTACTAACTTCTCTATAAAACTCCTTCACAGCTGAGCGGAGGTTCTTTCATTAGAGCGCTCAGAGCTTCGACTATTGCACACACTCCCCTCAGTCGTAGAGGAGAACCTTTGCACAGCCCACAACTGCAGTGTAGAATCATGTAGTCATAGTAACTCAATCGTGGTGACAACAAAAGCTAAAAGTCTGTCATTTCTAGAAGTCCGCGATGCAGAAATAAAAGTCTAAATGAAGAATATGCACTTCTAAATAAGCATGAAACTAGTGCAGGAGCTGATCACGATGAGTTTATTAGCACATTTCACAACTCTCAGAGACCATAGCGGAGTTTTTCCATGGCGGGAAAGCTAACAACAACTGGTATGCTAGCACGCACTTCCTGATTATTGGACAGTAAAAGGTTTTATTATGTAGACAGTACCTAGGGGACATATTTTAATCTCAAGAGCTGAAAATTGATGGTCAAAAACTTGGGAAAAAACGGGTATAGATCTTCAATTTCATTTTTTTTTTTTTCATATGAACTTTGCACAAAAATAAAAATAAAGTTTGGCCTTGAATGCCACATTATTATAAAACAATATGCACTTAAATATGTTTGTTTTGTTCATTGGGTCAAATTGTAGCTGTCTAATTAGTGCATAATTCACAATCACTGCAGTCTTTCAAATAGCAGGTAGTAGCTATTATTCCTACCGCTAACCCATTCCCACTCCTTACACCACAATGTCACGGCTGGAGGCTAACTGCGCCCGCAAGTCAGCAACGGAACTCGAAATCAGTATTCTGACTTAACCTTTTTTTTAATTGTTTTCACGCACAATGCCCCTGGGTAACCCCCCGTATATTTGTCCTTTTCCCATAGAAGTTCAAAGCTCTCTGGTCTGGATGCACTGTGGACATGGAGATTTATGAGCACATTGTTAGTCCAGTCTAGCCTTTCTCTGCTGGACAAGGCGTTGCACCAGTACATAAGCTGTTAGCCGTGTCGGTCTATTCTATCTCCACGATGCAGAGCTAACTGTTGTAGCGTACATTCTATCGATATACGCTTAGTATTAAGGCTATTTTGGGGGTTAGACTGTATTAAAGGGCTTGAACCTCATTTCAAACCATGAGTCTTGAACATGTTTTAGTTTGAACTTTTAGTCCCACCCGCTTCGTCCTTTCTGCCGCTGTAATATTGCACCATGACACAGAAACAATTGCCCGGGATAGTGTCAAGTGGTTATTTCCTCACAGTTCTCCAATCTCTGCCTGTTATTTCCTATGCTGTACCATACCAACCCTTTATACAAGTTTATTTGGTGCAGGCATGTGACTCATACCTCACAGCAAAAACATCCCAAAGCATCTGAACTGGGTGGGATGCAGAGTTTGCATGTTCTCCCTGTGTGTGTGTACTTTCCCTTGACTACTCAGCTTCCCCCATTAATCCAAAACGTGCACAAAAGGTCAGAATCCTCCAGCTAAAGTAGTGCTGACCAAACCAAGCAAAGTTGCCCCATTGGCATTGTTGTACGGGTCAAATACAGAGGACGAATTTTGTAAAAGGAATGGAGGGAACTGGAGGTGAAAGTAAAGTGGAAGGTAATGTGATTTCAATGCGGAAACTGGGATTAACCACGGAATATCACAGAATATGAAAAATCCAGATGCGTTAGCCCATTGAGAACCACTCAGATACATGTGAGAGATACATTTATCCTTGTCAAAGCCTTGTCAGACCTCACAAGCTAAGATAAGGTTGGATCTGGCTAGTACTTGGATGGGAGACTTCTGTAAATATCAGGTGTCAGTAGCAAAAAACGTTGTATTCTTAGGCGTGACACTTCTTTTCATTTTATCTACAGATATATTACATAGATACATACTCTACCACAATTTACACAATTTGTGAAGCTTGAATACTATTTTGAGACTTGATTTTTTTTTTTTTTTTTTCATATTTTGTTATAGAAAAGCAAGCTGTCATTTTTACCCTGGAAAAAAATCAAACTTCTGGCTTATTTTTTGTTATAAAAACTTCAAACCATTTCGATCTGATGTCAGTTAATCTTTGAAAACTTACTATGGTTGATTTCTTTTTGGCCCCAGTCACCTCCACTCTGGAACATTCTGACGACAAAGCATTTTAAAGGGTCTATAGTGCCACGGACCTGTCATCCAAATCACTCTTCAGGAACAGGAAACGAGGAGGCAGGGTCTATAAAGCACACACTTTTTGTTCGTCTTTTTCGGCTCTTGCAGACTTGGAGCAGACCATCATTACCAGTACGGCACGGCCCGGCTTGTCAAAGTCAAACCTGTCACTTTATCCATAGTGGAGAGAAGCTGTAAAATGGCCCTGAGCTCCCGTTAACCCTCCCCGCCGCTGAGTCTCCATGGCAACCACATCATTCGGCTGATGCGCTTCACCTGTCGGATGTTATGGTTGAATGAAGCGCGAATATTAATGAGTATGTGATTTGTAAAGCCCAAAATCCAAGTGAGGAGGGAACATTTTGGAGTTGCTTGTTGCTATTTGAAATAAACTACATTTTTGCTCATCTCTACTTTCAACAAATTACTAGAAGTTACTACAAGATAAAGAAATGCAGGTTTTGACACAAGTTTACAAAAAATGCACGGATCACTAAATACAACTTAGAATTAATTTTGCGTTATCCTTTAAAGGTTGGTAACTTTCTGGTGGAGAGTCTAGGGTTGTCAAAAGTATCAAAAATCAGTTTCTAATCGATACTAAAACTAGTATTGAAACTCATATACATTTGAGCAGGTATCAATACTAAAAAAGTCACATGCACAGGACAGAAATGAACCTTTCCTGAATCGCTTTAGAATGATCTTGAGCTGTATCAAAACAAGTATAAGACACACAGACTAGTATACACCATGAACCCCTATGGAACTTACCTGCATGACCGAGGGATTACACAAGAAAGTATTATTTAATGTTATTGTAGTATCAGAATCAGTAATGAGTATCGAGTCTATTCCTCGGTATCGAAATTGAGTTGAAATTGAGTGAAATTATAGTATTGTCCATCATCTGCTTGTGTCTATGGAGATGTGATTGATTTGCCTGTGAAGTTTCTGTCTGGTATTAAACTTATCTCTGTGGAAACATGTAGATGATGCCAGTGTCCAATGTATAGGTCTGATCTGTGGAGAGGCGATCCCACTCACAGTAAGAATGTAATGCGAAGAAAGCCCTAGAAAAACATGCAAATATCTGTAATTAAACAATTGCAATATAGATAGATATAGGCAGTTTTCAGTTGATTTCAGAAGCGTCTCTGTTTGACCAGTGGTGGAAAGTAACGAACTATAAGTAGTATAGTACAGTACTTAAGTTGAATTTTTAGGTATCTGTACTTTACTTATGTTAATTTTGCAGTGGGTATTTTTCCTTCACTACATTTGAGAGCAGGTATCTGTACTATCTACTCCACTACAGCTTTGAACTGTGACTGAAAAGTAAAAAGGACTTTTCAGATGATTTGAGTTGAAGTTTTCAAGTTCAAGCTTTGACTTTGACCAAACAAAAATAAACACACAAAATCCATAAGAAAATGAAGAAATTGATTTGCGTCACTATGGTCACTAGATTTACATTTTAACAAAACGTGTGTGAAATAGTTTTACTTTTTACTCTTAAAGTTACAACAGTAACAGGTACTTAAATACTTTTACTTGAGTAACTTTTTTTACCTCTGTATCTGTACTTTTACTTATAAAAAATAGTGTGAGTACTTCATCCACCCCTGTGTTTGACATCACGGTATATATCCCTCAACAGGACAACATCGCCTGCAACTGAGGTTTGTTATTTAAGGCACCACTGCACATTTTTATCTCCTCAATCCAAGGCCCAATTATGAGGCCTGCTGGTACAACCCCACACTGCTGCAAACAACATGTGCCAGAGAACTGACATTTTCTTCAGCGTACTAGACAAATATTAAAAAAAAAACAAACTTGTCTTCATTCTCCCACTCACAAAAAAGCAACAATTTACCTCAAATAACTATACTGCAATTGTACACCGTTATGTCTTTGAGGGAAACTTTCCATACCCCAGTGATGTTCAAAGACTGCAACCAGAAAATATACTTTAAGTCCTGGATGTGTCGTGTGTCTGCATCAAAGAAATCTATTATAACAGGTTCAGGTCAGGTGATTCTCCTTGTCAGCCCAAGCTTTTTATGGGGCTGACCTCGATCTGCCTCTTGGAGACTCGGAGGAGGTTACAGGCAAGTACAGAAATGTTATTCTTGGCCTTTGGCAGAGGCCTCCACCCTCCAACACCTGCTTACCAAAGACACCTAGCATCTATATAAAACACTGGACCCCTTTGTTTTCTTGCCTTGAACATGAGCATGCGTTCTTTGAGTCTATTTACGTATTTCATAACATTTCGATAGTCTTAAAGGCCCTGTACCGTTTTTTTTTCCCTATGTATTTGAGAAAAATGTGTTGTCTGACTAAACCAGTGGTGGAATATTTCAAAGTTCCTGTAGTAAAGTATTGTACTTAAGTAAAATTTGTGTGAGAGATGCTAACTTTGTCATGTCATTGTCTTCTCTCGTGTAGTGTGGGCTGGATCGACAAACTGAGGCACATATTCATACAGTTGTGTATTTGTATGAAACAGATTAAAGGTGACTGCCTCCAAAAGTTCACACTGTATCTTGTGGCTCCTTAGCACCTCACAACACAACGGAGAAGTCCACAGGTCACCTTAATTAAGTAAACGTTACAGCAGATACTTTTTACTTTTACTTCACTACATTTGAGAGCAGGTATCTGTACTTTCTACTCCACTTCATTTTTGTATGAGACTGAAAGGTAAAAAGTACTTTGTGTATGATTTGAGGGGTTACTTTGACCATATTCGTGGTAACATCCTGACAAAAGTTTTCGAGTTGAAACTTCGGCTTTGAACAAACAAAAATAAATCTACAAAATTCATAAGAAAAATTAAGAGATTGATTTGTATTGTTACTGTTGGCCAAAATATGTTTACAGTACATTTACAGTTCAACAAATTAACAACACTTGTGTGGAATACTTTAAGTTTTTTCTGTTTGAGCCCATTGTGTAAAATATACTTTAATATTTTTGCTTACGTCAGTTTTTTCATGTGATACTTTTACTTTTACTTGAGTAACTTTTCCCCTCTGTATCTTTGTACTTTTACTTAAGCAACAAAATTGAGTACTTCATCCAGCACTGAACATAACAGAGTTTTTCCTGCTGTCAGAATTTGCAGTACAGGGATGCAGCACGGTAACCCTCAAACACTGTGATTTTTGCTAAAACAATCTATTTTGTATTTTCCCCAGACAGTTACTATCACGAAGCTTATTATTTGTGGAGGAGACAAAAGAAAGATCACAGTAACTCCACAATTTCACTTTACAATATGAGATTTGATCCAGATTTGATTATCTCAGTGAAATGTCTGAGCTAACAGAGGCCAAATACTCACATAATTCTATTCATTGAACTAGTGCCTGTTAAAGTTAATACAAGAACAGATCCAAAAAAAAAAAAAAAAAATGCAGGCAGAGAGGAATAAATGCTTTAAAGTTTTATGGCACACAGGAATGGCTCGCTAGCAAAAGTGGAGGTGACTGGAATGAGAGTGAAGGTGAACAGAAGCTGGTCCTGATAATCTCATGGAAAAATCAGGTAAGTATAATGTAAATGCATGGAAAAACATAGGGTGGTAAAGCCTAATTTCAAGATCATTTTCCTCTATGAAACAACAGTCTGGCAGAGTCTTATGGCGGAGCTACTCCTTAAATACCGATGGCGCTCAGGTGTGGTGGATGGACCTTGAATTGGCGCTCCAGTCTGCAGGTGACCATGGAAAACACAGGACAGTAGAATGGACTCAGACAGGTCAGTCATAACAGTGCCAGTGCCACAGTTGGAAAGCACACAAAGATAGAAAATGTTGCTTTTATCATCTCTGAAGGGCTGGAGAGAGTAGCTTGAGTCATCGGACATCCCCAAGTTTTCAGTTGATATTGAGCAAGAAAGGTCAAGAAAACTCCTGCACACTGTCTCACTCTTGGTCCAGGGATATATCTATATACTTGAGGAAGGTCAGAGGGGCCAAAACGTTGTGTGAATAAAAGTGAACCGACAGTGAGACAGTGTCCAGGAGTTTTCTTAACCTTTCTGAACCAAGTGCTTCTCCTCCGACGTACCTGTCGCCCAGTCAGGTGTGCAGAGTCTACACAGAAACGAAGTCGATGTTGAGTACAAATTTCAAGACAAGATGCACGTTTGTGATGGAACCTACCTTAAGCTTTGTTCTAGAGATCATTTATAGTTCTTAAACCAACTAAGGGGGCATTCGATGCTGTAGCAAACGCGTTGGTTGGTGGTTGAGTAAAAGTTAAGACCAGCTGGTGCGCTCGACTCCTGGAGCTAAAGCGACACATAAAGTAGGAGAAGCTGCACCTGCTCTTTTAAAAACATTTATTTACACCAGACCAGTGTTACCAGGTCTTTCAAAAAAGGTCAGATTTTGGCAACGATTTTTGGATCATAAACCTTTTCTCAATTCAAAATCTTCCCATCTTTTGAAAAACAACTTTTTAATCTTTAGCTTTGGCTCGTTTTAGTCAGTTCTCGTGTTGAATGTTCAGGGCGGTCACGTTGTATGCAAGCGCTGCACTGTATTTGGACGACTCAGGCTGAATCGATACCAGCCAACTGTGTCTCGTAGTCATTTTATTCTCGCAAAAAACAAAACAAAAAGTGATTAACTTGTTCACTACATCAAAACACTACATTAGCAGACCCAAGAACCCTACCCTAACCCTACTTCCTCCTTAATCCTGTGTGGTAATCTTCCGTTTTGGTTAAGCTTTAAAGTATTGCCTTTCAGCGAGTCTGTGTAGAAATATTTGTCAAAGATATTATACAGCTTTTAGAGTTTTTGGAGAGTTGTGCCAGCAGCATGTGGCCAGGCGGTTAAACAGTACAACACAACCAGTCCCCAGGCTTTCTCCCTAACACAACATTTGATTCTGTTCGCTCAAATTTTACATTCATATTCATAGCCTCATAACCCCATCCTTTCCATCATTAATCATGCCCTTGCGTTGGCTTCTAACACAGCAGCTGTCATATTAAGTCTATGTAGAGCTGCAGAGTCTCATGGTCATATAAAAACATCATGAAGACTGTATAGATGCTACTAGTTCTTTCATCTATATATAAACGTCTGTGTGTATAGGTGAATGTAGTGATAAAGGCTTATGGCTGCTGCAAACGGCTCGTGAAATGAAGATGAGAGGACGAGTGAAGGTGAGCACCGCGGGGGCATGGGACCACTGCAGTATACAGGGACTGGACATTTTATTAGGTACAGTATTTTAGTTTTAGTATGCCTAGCGTATATCAAGTGACTATCTGTAAACCATAAGCAGCGTTCGAATCGAGCCAGGGAGATATAACGAGATTACTCAAACGTGCATGGATGATATCTCCAAACCACATCAGGCATGTTTTTGATGAGGGAACTACTTTTTCGCATAAAACTGCCTCTTTATGTTTTCCAGTGTAGCATTTTCTACTATTCTGCTACCTTCTCCTCTCAAACTACTCATTTAGTACGTGCCATAACCGCACTCGCCTTATTTCCACCGCAGCAGTAGAACTATCAGTCGCCTCAACTTCGCCATCTTCTCTTCGTCAGTCGCCTCAACTTCGCCGTCTTCTCTTCGTCAGGCGCCTCAACTTCGCCGTCTTCTCTTCGTCAGGCGCCTCAACTTCGCCGTCTTCTCTTCGTCAGGCGCCTCAACTTCGCCGTCTTCTCTTCGTCAGGCGCCTCAACTTCGCCGTCTTCTCTTCGTCAGGCGCCTCAACTTCGGCGTCTTCTCTTCGTCAGGCGCCTCAACTTCGCCGTCTTCTCTTCGTCATTCGCCTCAACTTTGCCGTCTTCTCTTCGCTGGATAGACTTTATTTTATCATCGCCCGTCAATCGCTGTCCACCTATCGGAACCTGCCCTTGCCTCTCAACCAATCGGCTTTCAAACGGTTAGCGAATCATATGTGTTGCTTGGCTGGCCATGACAAGTTTATAGTACTTTACAAAGACAAATAGCATGGCCCCTCCCATTTACGATGAGTGTGATTGACAGGCAGATTGGCCAATGAGAGAAACATGGTCCGTTCATGTCTAAACAAACATGGCCGCTTACATGTAATAAAGAAAAAATCTAATGACTGTCTTGTTATTCACTGCACAACCTCATATGTAGATTTTGAGTGTTGAGTGTGGATGTGCTCACTATGTATGTTGTATTTTCGCCTACTCTACATGCAAATCAACAAGGACAAGTGCTAGTGAGAAGGGTCCCCACAAACCTCATAAAGATAGAACGAGTCAGGTGCCATTGTGCACAGAGCCTTCTTACCATCTAAGTTTCAGTTTTTGCTCATTGCGTCTTCTCCATACTTGAGTTGTCCTTGTAAAATTGCTGTTTGACATCATAAAATGTCTTTTGTTTGTCCACCACAGCTATAAACATTTCATAGGCCATCATGAGTCATTCCCCGGGGTCCTAGATGCGACGCATGCTGTTTTTGTGTCTCTTATTTTTTAGATCACTTATTTTGAAAGGGCATCGGAAGTTTATTTTGACACTATGAGCCGTTTTGTTATCTTTCCCCTAGTAAAAGCCGAAGTTAAATCTGTCAAGTGAACAAAAAGTTGTAGGAGTGAAGACGTTTCACTGCTCATCCACGCTTCTTCAGTTCTGGTCAGATTGCTAAAGAAGCGGAACTGAAGAAGCGGCTTGGATGAGCAGCGAAACGTCTTTTCTCCTACAACTTTTTGTCCAGTTGACAGATATAACTTCGGGTTTTACTATGGATCAGACCTGGACGAATGAGGTATTACACAGACATCTTTCCCCTGTTAAAAATCTTGAAGATGCTCTGTTGACATCGAAATAATTTGAACTCTTGATGTAAATTGTGGCTAGAGATCTGCATGTGCTCAGACTAAAGTTGGCCTGGACTTGCGTGTTTGTAAAGGGCTTTAGACCAGAGTCGTGAGCTTCGTTCATGTGACATAATAACATTCCTGAATGCCTATAGTTTAAAATCAAGCAGGTCAGATGTTATGAACTGTTTAATTGTCAGATTGCAGATTTGTTGTCTGGGTTTATGGTTGATGTCTAATTACTGGCCCTGTCCACTTGATGTTTGGTGCCATTATCCAACCCCAAAGACGTGATTGTTGTCAGTTAAAATGACTTTAAACCATAAGATAAACATGGCAAGTTTGTGAAGCCCATCTCTAACTTGATAATGACAAGGTTTAATATTTGTATTGTCATTCAAAAACAGTGAATTTCCCATTGAGTAACACAGGCCCCTGCTTTCCATCTGAAATTATGACATCAAATTGCAAAATGTAATCTCCAGGCATAAAGTTGCTAGTTGTGAGGTGTTGATTGTACATTTGCATTCTGAAGCATCATCAAACCTGTATCCAGAGAGAGTAAGAGGTGGACAAGAGGTTCTTAACAAATGAGAGCATAGTTTTATGAAAGGATTCCTCCACCCGGCGATGGAGTGGCCTTTTAGTGGCTTGTGTCCAGGTCTGAAGCTGCTTCTCCATCTGTGAATGATACTTGGTAAATCTCCACATTTGAATAAATCAGAAGCGATGCCAGTGTTAGTCATCAGTGCAAACAGAAAGGTTATGTTATTTTTTTTACATGGGATGTGAGAATTAGCAAAACATAATATTTGAGTCATTTACAATAAAACCAGAAACTCATATGATGCAAATGAAACAAATTGATTTGGCGACAACAAAAACACTGATAAATGGTCACTTTTATGGAGATCTTTTCTACCTTCAAAGCACTCGAAGCGCTTTCCATCAAGAAACTACTTACTCATTCACCAGTATATGCACACATAAGTGTCTTACCCAAGGGCACAACAACAGTGTTCACCTGTGGGAGCTGGAATTGCACCGCCAACCTGTGGGTTACTGGATCTGACCGCTCTACTAATGATGTTTATGTCAAGAGCAGAATTTGAACCGCCAACCTATGGATCAGAGGAGGAACACTCTAATAAACTGAGCTACTGCCGCCACTAATAACCATCTATTTCTTCATTCTTTCTGTCATTTATTTGATACTACACTACAATATTTATAGCCAAGACTAATTTGCAGTTGGCTAACCTGGCACGACCAATTGATTATGCACTCTGTTGTTGTTGTACACATTTATCAGTCTGGAACGGCTCTTGTTGTAGTAATAATGGCTTACACTTGTAATGCGCTTTTTCAAAGCACTACACTATAGTCATTATTCATTCATTCCCACACTTGGTGGTGGTAAGCTACTTCTGTAGCCGGAAGCGAGGCTGCCAATCTGTGCCATCGGCCCCTCCGACCACCACCTATCATTCGCACACACCACTTTCATACTAGGCAATGTGGGTGAAGTGTCTTGCCTAAGGACACAACGACAGAACTTGGTCCGAGCAGGACTCGATCCTCCGACCTTCGGGTTGGGGGACCGACACTAACCACTGAGCCACTGTCGCCCCACGAAAACACAATAAGGCATCTGGTGTAAAACTTCTTACTAGTTTATTCTATCATTTACAACCAATAGCCTGGATAAATGTGCAGGAATTACCAACATTTGAACCAAAATGAACCCATAACATCATGTATGTAAGTGCTCCAAACTCAGAAATCTCCATCTGTCAAAGCAGAACTAAAGCCTGGACTTCCCTCTCTCTGGACACTTCTCTGGGCTCGTTAGAAAAAAAAAAAGTTTTGCTTCGAGTTCCAACCTGCAGACGTGGTTATTTCAGTATTCTCACTTGTCTGTTCTCGCTTCTCTTGGTGGGCGCAGAACAACTCCCTGGTGAGGTGTGGGGGAGGCATCCAAAATACAAGCCTGATAAAGCTCTTCTCCGGGGGTGAAATAGTTGAAAGAAACAAAATTAGGTACTAAGAAGAATTTTTAAGCACAAACTACGTGACTGAAGACATATTGGTCTTGTGTTTGCTATATAGTTATAATCTATGACAGCTGTGGATGATTAAGTTAAAATTTGAACATGTGAATTTGCAATATAGATCTAAAATGACCACTGATGTATACGTTACAAAACTGTGGTGCCCAATGGGAGCTGACGCCATCATAAACGTCATCACAACGAGACGTGCAGCTGCCTCTTATAGAAAGCTGCACATCATACACACGAGCTGCAGATCTTTTTCATTTGTACCAAAATGACGAATCCTACATATATCACTGATTAAGAAAATAAAATTGTAGAATAAATTAAAAACGGAGCAGTGGGCGTGTTGCCAGAATACACACTACTTCAATATTTTATGACGATGTGAGTCTGGTCACTGGTAAATCTTCCCGTCTGTAAGAAAAAAAAAAAAGAAAAATCACATGGGACTGAAAAATATTGCCGACTTTTGCAGAATCAACTAGTGAAACATTAAACTCTCTTAATCTGAGCTGAGATCAGTTTGATTTTATTTGTAAATCATAGGTGACCAATGAGCTCCTTCTTTTCACATGTGTCACTGAAAAAAAATCATTGCACAATCATGTTTGACTGAGTTTGAGGGGCAACGGAAGTCAAGGAAACCAGACTGATATCAATCTGTATAAATAATACAGAGAGATATCATTTTAGATTTGCCAGGCAAGTGAGCATGTACCAGGAGAAAATGGGGGTTGACATCTTGAATAAAGGAGAATAAAGATCACTCAAACGTGCATAAATCACTCTGAATACAACTTCAGAGGGTAAATGAGAAGAGGAAAGAACTATAATATGGTTTAAAGCTCTAAAAAGTTTTATAATTTGAGTTCTTGGTTGGAGACGGGCAGCATATATGACATATGTATGGGTTAGCAAATATCTTAACAAGTTAACAAAACTAAACTAAAACAAAATTACACAAAAATTAGGATTTGACAAAAACAAAACAAAAAAAACCCTCAAATGTCAGAACATTGCCTTCCTTGCACGGAAATTGTTGTTTTGGATGGAACTATTGATTCTGTTGAAGTCAGCTCTACTTCCTGCATTTTCCAACTTTTTATTTTCTACTTTTCTCCAAAATGGATTAAAAATCCATACATTTTACATAGCAAGTAACAACTAATGCAAAATCTACTAACAGGGTCATCTTTTTTCATCCAATCCGATGCACAGTTACAAAGAATCATGGGAAATCAACTGCCTGAAACTGCCCCAGACTGTGTCATCGTGCTAAATGTACAAACTAAAACACACTCCTGAATTCAAATACAGATAAAGTTCTTTCATTTTCCATCTCCTGACGTTTTTCTGTTATTAAATGTGAGCCTGCTACCTTCACCTGTCAAACTATTAAGTACGTTTCGTAACGTTAATCCCCTTATCTCCACCACATCAACTGCCTCAACCTCTCCATCTTCTCTTCACTAGATAAGGTTTATTTGATCATCAACCATCAATCACTTTCCGCTGATCAGAACCTGCCTTTGCCTCTCAACGAATCAGCTCTCAAGGGGTTGGCCATTCATATGCATTGCCTGTCCAAAAACAACACCCTTCTACACCACTTTACGAAGAAAAGTAGCCTGGTCCCTCCCATTTATGATGAGTGTGATTGACAGGTAGATTAACCAATGAGAGAAACACATGGTCCATTCACATCTAAACAAACATGGCAGTAAAATTTCAAACTTGATCCTGGTAAAAATAAAAATAAAAGATACTGAGGAATCGAATTGATACTTACTTGATAATTAAAAACACACTTTCTTTCTAAAATTATCTAGTTTTGATAGTAATTTTAGTGTCGATTATCTGATTTTTGATGCTTTTGACAACCCTAAGTAATAGTGCATAACATGGATTTCTGCAGAATTAACAATTAATATTTGCATTTGAGAGACACATGCTAGAAATAAGTTACTGTGACTCGACGATTGGACAAAAAGGCGCTGTTTGGTATGGTTCCGTGGGTGTGAATTTCAAAGCTAACGTACTCAATCGGCCTGCAGTTTTAACCATTACCCTCCTCGTCTGCAGAACTATCGTCCTCCTCAGCCTCTCCATACCATGTACCTGATTTTTATGGTCTTAAAACATGAAAAACAGAACTAATTCAACAATTTGCAATGGTTTAAAGTTATTCCTTACTTGCCTTACGCATTCCCACCATCCTAATTATTCACCACGATGAGTTTATAAGCACTTTTCACAACTTTCAGAGACGAGAGCAGAATTGACCTTGATAGTAAAGTTAGCAACAGTTACCATGCTAGCAGCACACTTCCTGATTATCGTACAATAAAACAATTAGATCCAGCGAGTACACAGCGGACTTATGCTGACCTCAAGAGCTGCTTGTACAATATATCTGTCCTGGGAGAAGACCAAAGTGCTCATATATGGCGAGAAAAACTGATACTATTAAACATTTCTACATGCCGCAGTAGAATAAAGACCACTATTTATACTTCCATGGACTATTCATTGAAAAAGCATTAACATGTCTTTGGTTGTTTAAGCCTTTGCTGGCTGGAAAGACTACAGACATGTAAATAGTTTCACTCAATTATTTATCTTGCAGGAAGGTAATGTAGACTACAGGAACATGTTTATGGCTAACTGTAATTATGGTGAATACTGTGTTCAAAGTATGGCTCTAAGCCAGTTCTTAGCTGTTAAAGACGAATAGTAATCATCATCATTATCATGGTTATTCCAAAATATAATGATCAATGGGTGTCATAGATTATAACTATATTGGCCTTATTTGCCCCCTCCCACTTTTGCCATAAATGCCACTAAACCGCACTTTCTTTGTGGTGGCTCTTCTGGCTAAATTCCTTTCAATGGAGAATTTGGGACAAGTTTTGCTGTTAAAATCTTATATAGTAGGTTGATTTGTGTAAAATGTTCTATGTTCACGTGACCAGCAAGTCAACACTGTGCCGATTCTCTGGGAAGCTCAAAAACAGTTCTGTAGTCCCTGTAGAACTTATTTGGAAGATTGACAGCTCCATGCAAAATAATACAACCTGAATAACTATGGCGGCGCCCACGGCAACTTCTGGATTAAGGTGAATAGCAGACACAAACATATCTTCTTTAAAAGGGGGGTATTATGCAAAAAAACAATACTACAACATCAGAAACCTGATGCAATGTGAAGTAGTTTCATACACTGATTGTGTTGTTATGGCACTCTGAAGGAAGAGTGAGTTAGTATGTGGAGAAAAGGGAGGAGGGAGAGAAAACAACACTATGTTTTCAGCAAATATTGCTTTTTCAAAATAAAGAAAGGTAACATGGTGATGTAAATATGTTACATGTTAACAATTAATGGTCAATAAAAGTGTAATCCGATTCACAATTCTCATATTTGGTTTTTATCTCGAGGCCTGAAAAGAAAATCAGGTCAGAGTTCTTGGAGTACTTTTATAATCATGAGTCAGGAAAACTTAGACACATGCACATTAAAAAAAACATAAGCAGTATTTCGAAGTCTATAAAATACTTCAGTAATTCCACATAAATGTCATATGCCGTTCATTTGTGTCTTTGCACTTTAGCAGATCAAATTATAGGTGTTCCTCAGGCCTTAGTCTTTACCCTGTTGCTCTTTTTCTTACTGTTGGACTCATAGCTCTGCCCCTGGTCTCTGATTGGATGTTCTTCACTTTGGACTTGCTCTCTGATTGATCGCTCTCCACTTTCGCAGACACACATCTTCATCATAGAGGTAGTCATTGCCCTCCTCAGATTGGTCATCATTGTCATACCAACATTCTTTCTTTACGTGGGGTTCAGTACGGCCATTGGCATGCTGGATGCTTTTTGAGGGTCTCCATTAGATCTATTCGCTCATTTTTGTCACTTTTGTTCTTTCAGTTTGTTGGACTGATTGTAGTAGTCTGACTTGAGGAGGTAGGCCGAGACCGTCTGTCTACTTTCATTTGTGAAAACATAGGTCTCCATCGAGGTATCGAGTATTTGTTTCAACAAGACCTGCTTGTCGCCACTTGAGATTCTTGCAGATTTCCCCCCCAAAAAAATCTACTTTTAATTTGTCAATTTTTCAGGCAAATGCCACAGCTGAGAACCAATGGGGCTTCTCAGATTTTGACCATGAACTAATAACGGCACAGCTGTTCACTCAAAACACAAAGATCACAGCAGCTGGATATCAGTCTCCTGTAAGAAAAAAGCAAGTGTAAAAGATGGTGCTCATCTTTCGCGTCAACCAACGTAATGCCACCAACCTGCTTCTGTATGTTCATAGATTAGTTAGTTAAGATTTCTTTAAATTACGCTTACATCCACAGACTAAGTAATTATTATTCCATTGCTTTCCTTCTTTTGTGGATGCTTTTGGTGCTGATTATTATGTTTGTAAAGTTGCTGTGTAAGACGGGTACAGTCTAGAGATTTTATAATTTCCCTTTAGATCATGTCAGCAGAAAACGGTCCACTCTAGGTCTCTCAACTGCGCCAAAAAGGCTGTGTTGGCCCACCCCTTATGAGGTCTCTTGAGGTTCCTGGACCTCATTCACCTTCAATATTGCCGTTTTCTGGTGATCTTCAGACTTGGCAGTTGTGGTTTGGGAGATTTCATCCACCCAATCCAGTTATCTTGTTTATCTTTGTTGTTGAAGATTTGATAAACTAACTGAAAATACCACTCTCTGGTAGCAAAAGAAAAATAAAAGCTGTCAACTGGACAAAACATTGTAGATGTCCAAGTCCATGTTCTGGTCAGATTACTGGTGGACACTGCTTTAAACTATCTGAAGGTAGGAGCTAGCTGCCCTGAAAATCAAAACAGCTATTTTTTAGTTTCTGTTTGTAGGCTAGGTCTATTGTGCTACTGTGCTGCTGTGTACTGTGCCTGAGTCCGACTTACCCCAGTCAATCAAGCCCCTAGTGAGTGATTTCACACCTATTCGCATCTTGGCTAGCCCTATTGTTTTCTTTGTTGTTTGTTTCGCTTTGGGTCTGAGGATGGAGTTATAGATAGGGGATAGATGATGTCTGAGGCCTTCATAATCTGACCAGAACTGAAGAAGCAGCTTGGATGAGGATCGAAACGTCTTCACTCCTACAACTCTTTGTCCAGTTGACAAATTTTCTTTTTCATTTACTATGGATCAGTCCTGGACGACAGAGGGATTACACAGATAACACTCTCTAGTGGTGCATCCTGGGTAGTGATGGTAATAACTGAGGTGGGATAAAATGCATCTTTAATAGCTCCTGTTGAGGATTTCTCCTGTGAGCGTATAAATACACTGGTAGCTGCTTCCAGGTGGGACACGGTGGGCTGGTGGTGGTTGAGCTGAGTGGTTTTGGGCTCTGGGCCTAAAGACTTTTCCTTTAGGTCGATACAAACACCAGGCTTTTCTCTCTTGGAGCTGTTTCAACAGAATTTGGTCATGGAGCTCCGCGGCTTTAGCAAACTCCACCTGCTGCTGCTCACATTTCTGTTTCTTGCTGGATGTTTTGCAGTAGGTGAAAATAACATAGTACAATAGTTAAAAGTACTGTAATTTAAGGGTCCACATTATGCTATTTTCTGATCTTTGTTATGTTGTTTCCTCATCAAAAACATACCCGGAGTTCTGTTTCGTTTCATTCGTATGTTCCACCTCTGCTCTGTTCCACATTTACATAAATACATTTTTGACAGTGGATACATTTTACTTCTCTATATTTAAGAGCAGGTATCTACACTCTCTTCTTCAAGTTCAAGTCCTGGCTTTGAGCAAACAAAAATATGACAGAAAAAGTCTAGTAACATTGTAAAGATTGATTGACTAAAAAAATCAATGAAGTCTTCATCGACATTACCTCATTTCATGCTGTGGTACTTGTCAGCAATATGTGGGAAATTTTTACTCTGAAAACACATTTTTAAACATGTACTTCAATAATTTTACTTGGGTATATTTTTATATGTGATAGTATTTGTTTACTCCTGTATCTGTAGTTTACTTTATTTCTTCCGCCTCTGGTATTCTGCTCAACTTGCTCTTTGTTCCTTTTCTCCTTTTTTCAAGGAGATTGAAGCAGTTTTGACGTCTGGCATAAATGTATCTGAAATGTGCAGTGTGTCTGGTCTGTTGACTGTCTGAGTGTGAAATAAAGATGAATACTTGTTCTTGGATATTTGTACCACAGAATGTGTGATTCTGTCAGAAAGTTTAATAAAAATAAAATATCCCCTCTGCTAGTCTACTCCCGCTCTCACTGGGGTGTTTGAGTGACACAGGTGGTCAAATTTTTATTTTTGCTGTTTTCAATAAGAAATGTTTTGAGCAAAGTTACCAGTGCATTCTCTTCTGAAAACTGATAGACAGTTTAATTTAAGTTTTTAATAAAATTGTCAACAATTTCACGAGACAGTTGTGAGATATACGATGCTGTACAAGGACATAACAGTGGTCTTTGTTATATCACAAGCATATTCAGAACTTTTTGAGGAAATGATGGTTTTGAAAATAATTTTCTGACACCATACTTTTACTCCTATTCCTAACCCTATTTGAGCAATATTTGTTATACTTACATTCATATATGTTTTCACTTTTGGGAAGAATACTCAGGCGTCTGTTCTGGATGCCTCCTGGTCATCTCCCTGATGACCCAGCACATGTTGGAGGGACTACGTCTCTTGGCTGGTCTGGGAACGCCTTGGGATTCCCCCGGAAGAGCTGGAGGACATGTATGGAAAGAAGTCTGGGCATGTCTGCTCTGACTGCTGTCACCCTGACCCGGGTAAGTGGAAGAAGATAGAGTATGTTACAAAGTCGATTTTAAAGCATCCATCTGTTACATTGTCTCAGTATTGTATTCTGATTACTTTTACATTATATCATATTATAGAGTAAAAAATTACACATAGGTTGATTGGCATCCAGAATACACACTTCTCCAATACTTTATAAAGATGTGAGTCTGGTCATTGTTAAATCGTCCTATAGTTCAGATGGGTGCGACTGACAAGTGGATTAGCCAATAAAGGGCATGGTCATGGTCCATCTGTATCAAAACAAATATGGCTGCTTATGACGAAAAAACATGAAAAACATGGCAGATTTCTGCAGAATCAATGAGTGAAGTAAATCAATGAGTGAAGTAAAACTCTGTTCATTTGAGGTGAGAGAGATTTGATTTTGTTCAAAATGATAGATGATGCAAAGTATTCAGCATTTGATTATAGTAACTGTATTTTGAATCCCACCAAATGAAACTAGAATGCAGTTACTCAAATTATACTACATATTTTTTGTGCATGTAGTATTAAGTTACTTTCCAACAGTGACTTCACTAAAATAACACGGAACATTATCCACAAATGACTACTTGCTACCTCCAGCTAAAACTGCCCCACTCCTCCCTGCTCTGCTCGTCTGTCCTTTTCCCACTTGGGGTCGGTCACACTACATTACCACACTTGTCTCGCGAGCATCCTCTCAGCAGCACACGAGTGGACGACAGTGACAGGAAGGGGGAGGGGCTTGTCTTAGAGTCAGGGTCTGGGGGCGGGGCTTGGGTCTCCGTGAGGGGTCTGGGGGTGGAGCTTGTGAACGTGGTTCCCCTGTGAAGCTGACTCTCTCTCTCTCATTCGGAGGAGCAGAGTGGAGCAGGAGGAGAGGCAGGATTCAACAGACCAATGCTGCAGTTACAACTAAAATAAGGTAAGAGTTTATGTTTCTTTCTTTGAGGAGACACTTGATTAAGACGTGTTCAGAGTAGAGCTGCATAATGTTGAAGAATAATGAAGTGGTATGACTGCTGACAGAGGTTGGTATCCAAAGATTATACTCACGTAAGGGTAACATTACTTCACAATAGTATTACTCAAGTACAAGTGCAAAGTAGTAGTCCAAGAAATTACTCAAGTAAAACAATATTTGGGAAAACTACTATTCAAGTATGAGTAACCTAAACAGTAGCATCTGATTTATAATATGAATGTAATTTGAAGGACAAAACATTAAATAATGCACAAAATCTTTTCAAATCTTTTCAAAGGATAGACACAAAAATGAGACAAACTAAATTATATCTGAAGGAGTGGTGCAAGAAACACAAATGTTCAAATCATTTTGTCAACATCAAGCTTTTGTCACTTGTAGACTTACTCACAGTGGGAAGACGAACCAAAACTCAATTAAAAGTATTGGTACCCTGCCGTATGTATTACTAATGTAGGAGTAAAAGTACACTGCAAGAAAAGTACTGTGAAAAGTGCAATGTCATTAAAAAGTTACTCAAGTAAATGTAACTGAGTAGTACCTACCTCTGGCTGTTAAGAACTGAAATTGTGATATTACTGTGATATTTTAATCTACTTTTTGACTCAATTATTTTAGTTCTAATAAAACAAAAAGTACATGCTTTAATGTACAACTGAAATTCTGGCAAAATAAAAACTTAACAAAAACAAAACCAGGATTAAATCAAGAGTAATTTTGGAGAAGGAAAATCATTAATAAAATCAGCTTTATTCAAAGAGGGGGTATTATGCAGGATTTTTCTACCGTGTTATAATGTTTCCTCATCATAAACATGCCTGAAGAGGTTTTAGATGTCATCCATGCATGTTTGGGCAATCTAGTGATCTCTCCCAGGCAGTATTTGAACCCTTAGAAGAACCATCCAAAGCTCAGCCAGTAAGTCTCAACGTAACAATTCTCCATTAAAAAAAAGCTAAATCATGACACAAAACAACACACTATGAACCTAATGCGATGTGCAGTAGTTTTATTACCAAAAAAGGATGACTATTGCAATATGACAGTGCTCTGAAGGTTTTATAAAACATGTTAATGCATTGTTTTAAGTGAATATAACATTTTAAACAATAAAAAGTAACATTGTGATCTAAATATGTTATGTGTTAGCAGCTAATACCCCATAGAAGTAAAATACCCCGTCTTTTTTTAATCAGATTGAGAAGCCTGGTGATAGAGTTAGCTGCAATATTGATAACTGCATCAGCCAATATTGCAATATCGACACTTGCGATGTATATTGTGCAGCCCGAGTTCATAATAATATTAGGATAAGTACCAAGCTTTGGAGAATAGGCTCTGCTAATAAATTTTGTATGTGCCAAGACTTACTTCCTCCCTTTCTTATTATTTTCCGCGGGTATTATTTTGAATTTCCAAACTTCAGCCTTGAGCGAGTTTGGTGATGAATGAGTTGGAATAAGAGCTTATAAGAATATGCAATGATGGAAGTAGAGATGGGTGGTACTCGGGTAGTCAGAGTAACTTTAACGAAATTCGGAGTACTTTTCTAACAGCATACTTTTACTCCTGCTTAAATAATATTTTTGAGGTTTTCCCAAATACTGTTTCACTCTTACTTGAGGAATTTCTTGAACCACGACTTTGTACTTCTACATGAGTAATCTTATTTTGAAGTAATGTTACTCTTACTTAAGTATTTTTGGATACTCTACCCACCTCCAAATGGAAGTTTTAGTACCTTGTTAACGAGGCTACAGTAACAATGTGAAGATGAGAGAAACGCCAGAGGTTGTTTACAAAAGTCTGAGGGGAAAAACTCTAATTAAATTCTTTCTCAATAAATTTTTTTTCTGATAACTATTACGTTTTAATCAAGTTTTAAATAAGTGCACAAACCTGGAGCGATAACATCTGAGAGACGACTGAAATATGAGCTGTTAAACTAATACAAAAATCCCATGCATTTCAGATAATGTTTGTGTTATAAATGAAAAGGTTAGCAGGTTTTACTAGACTACATGGAGATATTTTATAGTTTGCAGTGATTTTTTTTTATTTCTGTAGTAAATCTCACAGTTCCAGGCAAAGGGACTTAAAAGCATGTCTTCACTGTATCCCTGGGCACCATTAACGCAGACCTTTTATGCAAAATCAACCTTTCAGAGCTTTTAACCATGATATTCATTTATTCTCTGACGTTGTATTTAGAGTGATTCATGCATGTTTGAGTATTTTTTTATACACCTGTAGTCAAGACGTCATTGCTCTGATGAACCATCATCTTCACCGTTACACGCCCACTGCATCAGAGCAAGTATAAGACACATAGACTAGTATACGCCCATGGACCACTATGGAACATACCTCAACTATGATTTAATGTTGAAAATCACATTCATAATCACATTGTCTAAATAAAGAATGTTTTTTATTATCGTTGTGGTATCAGAATCGGTATTGAGTATCAAGCAGAAACTCTATAAAGAAGTGGACTAAGTGAGTGTGACGTTACCCATAGCGTTCAGCTCCAGTCAAATGAAGCTAATCGACACTAGCAGTTATAGCAGCGAATTTGGAGTCGAGTTCTATATTTGGAATTCTGAGTTTGAGTATCATAGCAACCAAAGAGCCAATCCAGAGAGAGGCTCTTGAAGGTTGAAGGCAACGCCCCTTCCCGCCCGCACCACTGGTTTAGCAGGGAGCAGGCACTTTGCAACTGTCAATCAAATCTGTTGCTAAGGCCAGCGGGAGTGATCTCGGGGAAAGAAGACACCTGATTTGTCTGTTATTAATGTTCATATCTTGATTTACGGTCACAATAGCAAAATAGAAATCCCAGAATCATGTAGAGCGGGTCAATACGAACATTTTAAGACCAAAATGACGAGTCTGAAAGCAGCAGTTACATAGAGAGGTGTGACAATTTTTCAATGTAAAGTGAATTGGAGCCAGAGTCGATGGAGCTGGAAGTGCACCCAGGTTAGCTATGTCCATTTATATATATAGTCTACGATAGAGTATTCTGCACCGCACGTATAGCATGTATATACGCAGTGTTATGGACATGGTTATGGGTTTAGAATCACAAAATGCTTAAGGTTAAAAAGACAGTTCTGCACCTGAATGGCACAAAGCTTTTGACATTGTGTTCCAAATGTAGAGAATGTTTTTTTTAAAGCTGACACCAGAATCTGCATATCATGTTTAGCCACTTCATCAGTTGCATTTCCTGTTGCAGAGATATCATTCATCACAATGTCAAATCTGCTGTAGAGCTGTGAACAGTACAAGAGATATCACAGCAAAATCTTTGTAAGAGTTCACACAATATTGCATAAGTTTTAATAACAGGAACAACACTGCATTGCTAATCTGCTGTTTGTGACCTTCAAACCACATTACAGTGTCGTTTCCCTGTCAACATATCCCCAGAGTTGCATTTTGCTTTATTTATGCTTGTTTTAAAGAGGAGGCATTATGTAAAATTTGCATTCGTTTAATTTCTTTCCATTAGCGGGATGCATGATGATTGTGTTGTAGCGCACTGAAGCGGGAGTGACTTAGAGCGTCAGAAATTAAACTGAACTAAACTTATTACACATGTTAATACATTGCTTTTGGCGAATATAGCATTTTTGTGCACAAATTCACTCCCCCTTCAGAGCGCTATCACATTACAGTCACTGGATTTTGCTAATGAAAATACAGCACATCGCATCAGGTTTGTGAAGTTTGTGTGCATTGTTTTGTATCATGATTTTGTATATTTATGGAGAATTGCGGTGTAGGAGCATGGGTGACGTAGGCTTGTGGACTGAGCGTTGGACAGTAAGGAGGGTTTGAATAGGGAGCCTAAACATGGCCGCCCATTCAAGTCACTGGGTCGTTCTCAATGGTGCATGTCGCAAGTTTCATCCAGTCCTGCCCACCCCATTGAGCTACCCATCCCCATGAGACTTTGCGCAACGAGAGCGAGTAGAGCGGCCGCGAAAGAGGCAAGGTCGTTTACATCGTTCCCATGCTCAGCGTACCACGTGACCGCTCTAATCAATCAGCGCTTGAGCTTAGCTAGAGTGGACCTAGAGCATAGCCGAAGCTAAGGATTAAAAAGAGTTTTTTTTAAGACAACAGAAGGATTTTGAGCTGAGAAAAAGTTAATGATCTGAAAATAGGTAAAAATCACCACAAAATTCGACCTTTGTGAAGGCTGTTGTTGCCCTATCAGCTGAACACGAGCAGTTTGTGATTACATTGCGGTCTATGAGAGAAATCCTTTCTGTTCACAAGGGATTTTTTCATTGTAGCACAAATGAGTGGCTGCTAATCCAACTCAAGACAGTTTTAAACTAGCAAAACCCTATCCAGTCATTTTAATAGATCAGTGAGCTTGGGAGAGATCACTAGATTACTCAAACATGCATGGATTACATCTAAAAAACACTTAACCCTTTAAGGACTGACCACATTATAGACCATTATTGCTATTTTTGGCATAAACCTCATGTTAAAGGAAGTATCAGCATGTAATTTTGCCTGTTTTCACACAACTTCCTCTAAGTTTACATATCTATTTTCATTTTTCTGCGCTCTGATTGGTCATCTTTGAGGGACGACGTAAGCACATTACCATAATGACAGTAACATTTAGAGAGCCTCAAGCCTCTGCTTTGAGACGCCATTAAATTTACATGAAAGCACAATTTGTTGCGGAGTTACAGTAATGGAAAGTCCACAACCGCGAGTCTATCGGCGGTGATAGCATCCAACGCTATACAGTTAAGACATGATAGATAGAAAGCTCCTAAAAGTACATTATACCCACTCTTTAAACATAAATCACAATTCCTGTTAGATAATCCCAATTAGATATTTTCCCGAATCGTTCAACCCTACGACCGCTCTTCCATTGTGTTGTCCTCTTCTCAAAACTGTTGACATTTTTCCGTTCAGGGTTTTGCTGCATAATCGATAGCTGTCCTCCCTCCACACATCGTCTGACTGGTGTGTAGAACAGAGCATGACTCCGGGGATGAGTCTGACTGCGGTGCTGCATTCTCACTGACTTTAATGAGCTTAGACATGATTTCAAAAGACGATAAAAAGTGCTGCCATTTTGATTTATACTAGAGCCCGTTTTTAATGACATGCTACAGTGACTGTTGGGTTGGATCATTTGGTTTGGTAACTCCAATGCAGATTTTCCATTGCTCTATTCCCATAATGAAAAGTTGGATGTGTTTAATGCATAGGTGGACAGATGCCAACTACAGGATTTTTGGCAGGGCATTGAATGTAAATAATTCTAAGTGCTCATAGGCTGTTTCATTCATCCTCCAAACTTGTACTTTTGGAACTGACTGACTCTGCGCTGCAAAAAAAAAGTATCTTAAAGCTCAACGTGGAACTTTTTAGCCAAAAAAACGTTCTTTTATACCATTTTGGCACTGGAAAACATGCGCGAGTGGGCTTGCATCTCCACAAACCTGACTTTTATCTGGTCTTCCATGGAAATATTGTTCCTTTGGTCGTAATTGTTCACAGTGTAAACATAAACTTATGTCTTCATGGAGAATGTTCCGAAGTACGGTTTTAACGTTCTATTTCCAAACAAACATGCACATGACAAGCTACCTCTAGAAAGTTACGCAGTGTTGCTTTAAATATGAAGATAAGTTATTAAGTGCTTCAATTTTAAGTTGCTTTTTTCTTCTTTTTTTAAATTTCAAACTCAATTTTCGAAACTAGGGAATAGACTCGATGCTCAATGCCGATTCTGACACCACAATGATAGTAAAAAACACTCTTTAGACAATATAATGTGAAAAAAAACCCAAAAAACATTGCAGTATTTTCTTTAACATGAAATAATCAAAAAGTACAAACTAATTCCAAGAAATTATAAAGTTACTCAAATGCTGTCAGTATTTAAAATTTAAGATTAGAGTTTTAGTTTTGTTTTTTCATTTAACATTTAAACAGAACAAAGAATTGGCTACAGCGAGATCCGAGCTGAGACGCTGAATTAAACCCTATTCTTGTTGCAATAAATATCCAATTTCTTGAACCTTTTGTTATCTAGTTGAAATTTCGCAGGCTTGTCTCGTCTCCGGGCTCATCAAAATGTCAAATTTGCATTGAGTCAAATCTTGTTACCGACTGAGAGCTTGGACGAATATACCCAATAAAGTGGCCACTTGTTTTGCTCGTACCTACTGAACAAGAAATCTCTGTCCTTTCAACATGGAAAATAAACACATTTAAAATCAATGCTTTTTAGACACTTTACTTTTGGTTGAAATTGCACAGATTTGTCTCGTCTTTAGCACTTCACTCTATAATTTGCTAAGTTGAAAACATGTTTGTAGAGGTCCAAACTACAGGGTAAGTGTATTTTTATACCAAAATATTTTCAGTCCTTGAGATTTGCCATTTTGTGACAGTAAAAAGTGCTATTTGAGTGCAAGTTTAAAGGGGCCATATTTCGCAATTTTCCGATCTTTGTTATAATGTTGTTTCCTCATCACAAACAGACCTGGAGTTGTGTTTTGTTTCATTCACACATGTTTAACGCATAAATCCTGCATATTTAGCCTGAGTTCTTCTTTCAAACTGAAAACACTCTGTTCCACCTTGTGATGTCATGCAGTAATACAGGAAGTGCTCCACTGTGTTTTAAAACTCCATACACCTTCACTTGAATCATTTGAGCAGTTGTAGCTCAGGAATTGCTGAACAAAAAGTAAAAACTAGCTGTTAAACTTGAAATTGAAAACTACCACTTCATGACATCACAAGGTGGAACAGAGCATTTTGAGTTTTGGAGATGTAACAGACTAATAATAAAGGATTACTCGAACATGTAAGAAAGAAACAAAACACAACTCCAGCTATGTTTTTGAGGAAGTAACAACATTATAACACAACTTAAACCTCACGAGAAACCATTTTGTGTAATATAGCACCTTTGAGACGTTGTAACAGTTCATTTTTTTTCAACGGTGGTCATCTGGACAGTTTTTGCGTTTCTCTACATAGGACCTTAAACAAAAAAAATATAGAAAAATAGCCAAAAATACTTTAATTGTACAAATGATTCTAGGGAATTTAATGATTAAAATAAAAACTCAACTCCAGGTATGTTTTTGATAAGGTAACAACATTCTAACATGGCTAAAAGCTCTCAAGAGTCAGTTTTGCATGACATAAGACGTTTTAACTTGGGGAAAAGATTAGTCAGTTGAGTGCTCACCCAACAACTGGATGGTAGCTGGTTCAAACCTTCCCTCAAAGCTTGCCTTGGCCAGACACTTAAACCACATTGAACATCAACCGAAGAACAGCAAGTAGGAGCCCATTATAATACTTTTAATAGTGCCTTATGTAACATTTCCAGTTGGGGTTTTTTGCTACCTGCACGTTTCCATGGAGATTTCATAGTTTTTTTTTTTCAATATTGCATGAAATGTATCTGTCTTGTTCTATTCAATCTATCTATTCATCTATTAAATCTATTCAATCTATTCAATTACAAGTGTTTTTCAAAATACCTAGAAAAAATATATTCTTACTGTGAGCTGGATCGCCTCTCCACAGATCTGGCCTGTAATTTGGCTTAGCTGCATCATTTCCTTGTCTCCTTGTAGATAAATACGTTCAATGTCATTACAGGAACAAACAGACAAGAAGAAGTTACACCTTTAATTCTTTTGCACATGGGTTTGAATCCTGTTACTGTCCATGCAAACTGCCATGATGCCTTTGAGCAAGACACTTCCATCACCCAGCCTCTAATATCAGTAATTGTGAGTACTTCCTCAACCTAAAATACCTCAAAACTCAGTGTCCGTCCGTTGAAAAGGACTAAAAGCGACTAAGCAAAATGACTATTTGTAGCTTCATGGTCACCCCTAAATTAAACCTAAAAATAGAGTCTAAAGGGAGGCACAGACTGGATTAGCGCCCCCTGGAGAGTGTTCTGTGCTATGTCCTGAGAAGGTTGCAGAGTACAAGCTGATAAACCCGCTTTGAACAGGGCTCACTCCCTTTAATGAGACAAGACTGCAGGTCAATAGCGTGATTAGAATGTTCCACAGTATGGCCTTTCTACCTTGCATTAGTACAGGTCACGATACTAAAATTCCCAGTTTCGTTTCGAAGGAATAGACCGCGTTTCTGATACCACATGATAATCAAAAACACTTTTTTTAGACAATAAATTGCGATTTTCAACCTTAAATCATAGTACTTTTATATTACCATGTGGACTTATACCTGTGTAATTCATAAAAGGTTCATTTCTGTCGCGTGAATGTGACTTTTTTAGTATCGATACCTGCTCAAATCAGTGGTATTAGTATTTTTATCGCTAAAAAGCTACATAATGCATCTTTACTAATCATATATTGGCAAAAACTACCCTCCTATTCCTGATGTCCTCTCATTTTCTCGTCATTTTCCTGTATGCCTTCGGAACACAAGGGAGCAGATAGGCCTTGTTAGCAAGATTACAAAGACGATCCACTATCTGAGTTTTGAGAGGAGGTTGATTTCAGGTCAAGCAGGAAGTTGGTGCGGAACCTATGCCAAATTAAATATGCAAATTACTGCTCGCTAACGGCAACACGAGATTATTAGCGATTAGCTGTGGCGATGGAGAACAGGCAGGATGGAAAAAGACGTAGGAGAAAGGTGTGAAATAGTATAGCAAGTGATATAATAAATATAACATGGGTGGGTAGTACTTGATTACATTTACTCGAGTAACTTTGAAGGGAATAGTACTTTTCAGAGTACGTTCCAAGGTCTTATATTACACGTTACTCCTACTTCAGTAAGACACCATGCAACTTTTCTGGTTGAGTGTCCGTCACCTACTCGTCTCCATGGAGATGCTGTTGCTTTGCCTGAAATGTTTCACAATAGGGCTCGCAGTAAGAATGCGTGTTTTTCACTGTAATTTTGAAGCAATAAAAACATCTGTAATGTAACAAATGCAAAATGTCCAGAATGTTCAACAGCATGGCATTAAACATATTCAAAGTAATAAAATCCACATTGAAAATCCACCTGAAAAGTTACAGAGTGTATCTTTAAAGGTCGTATATCACGCAAGATATAAGAAAGAATGTTGTGCCTTCAGAAACATACCTGGAGTTGTGTTTTGTTTCATTTTGTTTGAGGAAGCTGCATTATTAGGCTGTTTACATCTCCCAAGCCCAGAATGCTCTGTTCCACCTTGTGATGTCATGAAGTGATGCTATACTTTTATTACTCACTTTTTAGGAGTATTTAGTTTGAAGTAACAGTGCTCTTACTTGAGTACTTTGAAGTTTGGGTGACTCTTCCCACTATGAGTAAGTCTATAAGTGACAAAAGCTTTATGCCGATGATTTGAACATTTGTGTTTCCTGCACCGCCTCTTCAGATGATTTAGTTTGTCTCATTTATGTGTCTACTCTTTGAAAATATGAATGTTTTGTGCTTCAAATTACTAATGAAAGGGTATTTTTGAGCTTTCTACCATGTTATAACATTGTTCCCTCATCAAAAACATGCCTGAAGAGGTTTTATATGTCATCCATGCACGTCTGAGTAATTTAGCGAACCCTCCCAGGCCCTATTCAAACCCTCCTTATGGTTAGCAATAAGATTCTGTCCAATGCTCAGCCCACAAGCCTATGTCATCCATGCTCCCACACAATAACTCTCCAAAAATATACAAAAACATGACACATACACCACTGTTTACATGAACTTGTGTCCTCTTATTAGTGGGATGCACACTTTATGATTATGTTGTGATAGCGCTGTGATGGAGGAGTTTTGTTTTTTGGCAAATATAGCATTTTCAGAACAGTAAAAAGTAACATGGTGATATAAATATGTTATGTGTTAGGAGTTAATACCCCATAGAAGTAAAATACCCCCTCTTTAACTTCAAATTATCTCTCAAATGTTACTTGAATACATTTTTTTTGTACTCTGCCACCTCTGATAATAAAAAACGATGTAATAAGTATCTCATTCATTATTGAGCATTACCAGACAACTACAAAACATCGCTCTGTTCCGTTGTCGGGTTAAAGTATCCGTTCGCACACTCGCCCCGGGGCAGACTAATGGAAATGTGGCAACCCGTGTGCAGCTATCATGTCTCTATCGAACTCACCACTAATCTAATCCAGACCAAGCCCAGTCTTTCAGTGTAGAGTTTGCGTGTTTTCTTTGGGCCTGGGTGGGCTGTACTGATGTGATGTTTGTGAACGAGGCTCCTTAACGTGAACGGTTGGAATCGGATCTTAATTTTTTAATAACCAAACCTTTTTCTTTGTAATCTGTATGTTGTTTTTTTTACGGTGATAAACGCTGGACTGAGACAAGAATCAGCACAGAAGTAGAGCGGGCGACAGGAGTGAGCTTTGTGCTTAAATAAAAACTTATCGGGCAGTAGGAATGCACCGATCTAGCTTTTTCAGTTCCGATACTATGTCTTTAAGTATCTACCACTACTTGATATCAACTGATACTAGTGCAGAGACTGTAAAAAGGGTTTATTTCCTAAAACAAAACAGTCAAATGAGAAAACTGGTCCAAATGTGCTATCTAGCTGTTATTCATCTCATGAGTAACTACAGAATAGCTTTTTGTAAAGAAAACTTCAAACATTGAGACTTTCTGGACCAACTACAACTAGTAAATCGTCTTATTACATCTATTTATATGTCCAACCAGGATATCGACTGAACCGATATTTGAAATCAAGTACATTTCTGGTGCATCCCTAATTTGACATCATAACAACAGTCTGAGTTTTTTTTTTTTTTTTTTTTGTTATTATTATGGCAGTGCAATCTTTTGTTTATATTATGCATAATTCCAAAGGGTAAACACACTCCCACTCTCAATTTGAACCATTTTAAACAAATCTTAGCCTTGGATATTTCTCTCTCTGATTAGTTTGTTGTTAAAACGAATTCTCACACTGGCTTCTGTCATATAAATAAATATAACGGCTCTTTGACATGAACGGAATGACAGGATTCGGATCCCGTAAAAGAGCTGAAAGTCTCATCACTAGTGAGCTGCCTTAAACATGCACAATAGATTTACCCTCTGGCTGTAGGCTGTCCTGACCGTGAAACTGGCTCAAGATCTGGAGATAGGACCCCAGGCGCTACACTGCGGTCGTCCCACTGAGGTCGACCCGCTGCTCCTGGCAGGTTGTCCCAGCGGTACTGGAGGAAGGGTCAGATTCAAAAAGCAAATGTCTGACAAACTGAGGACATACCGCAGAGAGACATTTGGGGTTTATTGCTGGTTTAAGATGTAAGCTCTGGCAACTCAAAGTGAGGAGCTTGTTCTGCTTTCTGACCAAACCACAAAATAAAGACAAACTACTTTCACATCACAATGGTTTTATTATAAAGAATGAATCAACATTAGTTATTAGTGAATTCAACATTTAATTTGAACACAAATATAATCTATTAAATATTTCAGAAAAAAAACTACATGTACCAACGTTAAGCTTAAAGGACAACAGGGGCGGTGTCAGGGGGGGCTGAGGGGGTACTGGCCTCCCCTAGAACGGCCAATGCCCCCCTATAGCTCCCCTAAAGATTCTTGCCCCATTTTCATAGGACATTTTGCTTTGATTAAATATGTTCAAATGGCAACCACAGTGTTCAAAAATAATTTCATTTTAGGTTTTATAAATCACTGCAGGGGGCTAAGGTGGGATCTAAATGAACATGTTAAGCTTCTCCAAATACAAATGTCGATTGTCAGCCGTGGTACCCAAATTTTGTTGTTGAGTTTTAGTTTAGTAGTTTTTAGGGTTTTTTTTCCCCAAGAACAGATGTATTGTAAAAATAAGTCTTAGATTGCTGAGTGCTGCATCTAATTGCAAAGCGTTTTTACTGGTCTCACGCACGGAAGTAAGGCTGGTGCTCTGTTAGCATGCTAGTTGTAAATGTGATGACAAAACTCTGCTTCGGCCTCTGGAAGTTGTGAAAAGCACTTATAAACTCATTGTGCTGAATAATTAGAATGTGTAAGGAAAGTTAGGAATATGTACCATGTTTTTCCAATGATATTTTGAACTGCAAATAGGCCTAGAAAAAGTGTCTAACTAAATAAACGAATGTATTAAACGTGCACCATGCAACTTTTCTGGTTGAGTGTCCTTCACCTACTCGTCTCCATGGAGATGCTGTTGCTTTGCCTGAAATGTTCCACAATAAGAATGTGTGTTTTTTACTGTAATTTTGTAGCAATAGAAACATCTGTAATGTAACAAATGCAAGATGAATATGTTTAATGCTCTACTGTGGAACATTTCAGACAAAGCAATAAAATCCACATTGAGACAAGCACCAACGCTGCACCTGAAAAGTTACAGAGCGCAACTTTAAAGGTCCTATATCTCATAAGACTGACTAATGTGAGCTTTCAGAATGTTGGGACCTCTTCAAAAACAGATCTGGAGTTGTGTTTTGTTTCATTCGCACATTTTTTGAGTAAGCTGAGTTATTAGGTTGTTTATATGTCCTAAGCTCAAAATGGTCTGTTCCACCTTGTGATGTCATGAAGTGGTAGTTTTCAAGATAACAGCTCCTTTAACCTATAGATCCGTAGAGATTGGCAATCTTTATCCAAATTATCCAAAATGATTCTTAGTAAAGGTTTGTGGAGTTTAAAAAAACAGTGGAACACTTCCTGTATCACCACATGACATCACAAGGTGGAACAGAGCAGTTTGAAAGAAGAACTAAACATGCAGGGTTTGTGTGTTAAACATGTGTGAATGAAACAAAACACAACTTCTATATTATTAATGAGGAAACAACATTATAACACAGATCAGAGAATATTGTATAATGGGCCCTTTATGAAATCAGCAGTGACAGCACGAGTCTAGTCCACACATCCAGCTGTCCTCAAAACACTTCTGCACAGGAAGTGAGGACCCCGGAGAGTTGTGTCCCCAAAGCAGACGCCTGACCTTTGGGGACAAACATGAGCTATCCACCGCTGTATCGGCACGTCGACATCGGGCTTAGACAACACCACGGGCAGGAGGCCAGCGACGGGATAAAGTCAGTTGCTCAACACTCGAGGAACTAGTGATAATGTGATAAATAATGTCATCTTGAAATAAATGTCATACGTGTAGATATTTCCTGCAAACTCAAAGTAGATTAAAGCCACAGTTTGTAACTTTTTCCCCATAAATTACACTAAAATCACACTGTCTTTGCATTAATGATACTTTTACTGCACTGAAAAACATGCGTCTCTACTCTGAGCGGGCTTGCATCTCCACAAACCTGACTCTTATTTGACCTCCTGCTGGTTGCCATGGAATAGCACCCACAGTATAGCATGAATAAATCTAAAAGTATCTAAAAGTATGGTTTTAACTTTGTTTCCATGGAAAAATGCACATGACAAGCCACCTCTAGGAAGTTAGCATCACTTTAAGTTTAAATACAGATAAGTGTGCAAGATCAGTGTAAAAGTAGAGAATTTGAGGATTTCAAAACAGTATTTTGATTACGCTTAGACTTGCGATGAATATTGTAACATTCTGGTGTAAGGAAACATGCCAAATTTCTTCTGGTTGTTTATTTTCTGAACATAAGGGCTACTGTAGGCCGTAACCCGCAGCCAAAACAAGATCAAAACAACAGCTGTCTCAACTCACTAGAGCCAGTCTCCAAAACAGACCAGAAACTGACCGATAGAAACTTCACATCAACTTGTCGGCATAGCAACCAAGCGTCACATACATTAAAAACAACACAAACAGCTACAACAAAAGGCGTCAACTCTGAGCTAAACGCAAAATATCAGAGGGTTTGAATTGTCCTGCATCAGCTTGAAATTTCTGTTTTCACCTACCCCCTATCCACGCCCTGCTCTCTCCTACTTACTTACTTACTCACACCTCTTTGAAAAATATAGACTCCAGGTTACACAACGTAACAAAAACATCTTCATTTATGTCCTGCTTGCTCAGTTGAAACACCATTAAAGACACAGGCCCGGCAGCACACTATCAATTCTGCAGATTTGAACAGGGAATCAATGGACCCGCTTCTATTATTTATTAGTTTTGGATCAATACCTCATTCATATTTATAATTTCCACAAATTCTACTTATATGCTTTAAGTATCTGCCTATCTGATACCTGATGTTAACCGATATTAGGACAGAGACTGAAAATATAATGGATTTCCTTTTAATCTAATGGTTGAAATGATCCACTGTGTTATGCAACTGTTATTTATCATTTAAATTTAAAGTGAGTACAGAAAAGCTTTGAAAAAAGTGTAATATTACGACTTTTGACACAGCATAGGACAGTAAATAGTTGTATTACGCCAGTTATAGACCAAAATGGGATATCGACTGAAACGATATCGATCTGATCCATGAAAAATGTCAATATTGGTGCAGATATCCGATACCAGTATTGCATCGTTGCATCTCTAATATAAATACTAACAGCGTAACAGCAATATTTGGTTTTGGTTAAAAATGCACACAATCCTTCAATTTTTTCCTTTTTTTCCCTTTTAAAATTGTGTTTAATTATGCATTTTATTTTATTTTTTCTTGTTGCTATAAAAGACACTAAATTTAAGCAAAACAAGGCATGAAGGAAAATGGACTCTTCAAACCGATTCCAACTGTGTGTACTGTATATAACAATTACTGAACTTTATATGAACAATAACATGAGACATTTTACCCACATGAGCTAAAAAATAGTCTTTTAACATTAGTATAAATTCCCAACCAGGATATCTTTGTATCTTTTGTCAGAACACCAGCATCAGTATTGACGAATCCCTCATTTTTGTACAACAGAATGCAATTTCCAAACCAAAAACCAAAAACTCTTCTCAGTAAAGCTCCAATTTTTTCCAGTTTTTGTGTTCATATCCGTTTTTCGTCCTTGTCTTACTTTGATTATTATGTGGGAATACTGTACATTTTTCACAACCTTCACTTTGACCCTATAAACTGCTTTTACAACAGCTGATTGGATTAAATGTCACCCTGTCTCTGTTTGGTTTGACAAATTAGCAGCAGTGGTATTGACAAATTGATAAAGAGCTTCCCTGGCAGCTGTTGCCAGGCTACTTAATCCATAGTTATTTAAAATTCCTAAATTAAAGAGGGGGTATCATGCAAAATTGACCCTTTGGAGCTTTCTACCATGTTATAACGTTGTTCCCTCATCAAAAACATGCCTGGTTTTACGTATCATCCGTGCGTGTTTGAGTAATATTGCGATCTCTTCCTTTACATTTAGCTTTACAAACCTGTTCAAGCCTATGTCACGCATGCTCCAGACACAAAACGATACGACTTCACAAACTTGACGCAATGTGCAATAATTTAATTTGCGGAATGTACGATTGTGTAGTGATAGGGCTTTGAAGGAGGAGCGACTTAGCAAGGGGAGCAGCGTCAAAAATGAGACTGAAACTGATTAAACATGTTGATTTATTGTTTTCATGACACTATACTCACCAAAAAAACAACATAAGGTAGCAGTTAATACCCCATAAATGTTTATTCAGTACCGTATTGTACAAAAATGTGTTATTTCTACCAACCATTTATGTTTTTTGTAAATTTTCCCTGGGCAGCATCATTTTTCACTTGTTGCGTTGCGCTCCGAAGCAGTTCATTCCAGTCAAAGTAAGGACATTTCTTGGGCATTTGTTGCTCCTGTTTTGTTATGGTAAAAATGAGCAAGGTCTGCAACTTTGCACAGTGTGGTTTTCTGCTGCCTGTGCCAAACAAATCAATAAAATGTCTACACAGTATATTCCAGTGTTTGAATGAGATTCGCTTTGCATTTTAAAGGTGCCGCTATGTTACTTTTACATTCTCGGCCTGTCTCCATGGAGGCGTTATTGCTTTCCCTAGAAAATTACATAGTATGGCATTAAACTTCAAGCAATCATGTATTGACTTGACTTGTAAATTGGCCCGGTGGCATCTCTTGTTTATTTTTTCTCACTTGGTTATTTCTTTTATTTTATTTACCTTATTTCGGCCCAACCAGTTTTTCCGTAAATGCAACTAAACCGCGCTTTCCTTGTGGTGGCACTTCCGGTTAAGTGGGAATCCCGTTCATTTCAATAGAGAATTTGGGGAAGAAAAAAAACAACAAAAAAAACAAAAAAAGAGAATTTGGGAAAAGTTTTGAAACTAAAATCTGATATGAAGTAGGTTGATTTGTGTAAAATGTTCAATGTTCATGTGACCAACAAGTTAAAATTGCAGCGATTCTCTGAAACTTCAAACGGCTCTGTAGTCCCTATAGAACTTATTTACTATCAAGATCTGCAGCTCCATGCAAAATAATACAAAATACAACCCAAATAACAATGTAACAATGGCGGCGCTCGTGGCAACTTCCAAAATAAGGCTAATACCACAGTCCGACAACAGTTAAATCACATTCTATATCACCTGACCTGTAAACAAATGGTTATTTTGACTTTTGAATGTAGGAAGTACCAAAAATAACACACATGAACAGGCTTTTCACATTCACAGGTGAGACGTTTCAGTCAGTATAAGTGCATTATGTTCATTACATTACATATTCACTAATCACTACACATGTTTTATTGTTCTTTGCATGTGTATCGTATCATCTGTATATTTGTTTTTTGTTGTCTTTTTATGTGAATCTCTTTGTGCAGCTGAAGTTGCATTTAAATGTGCTATATAAATAAAATACAACTGAATTGGATATGTTAAAACTGGCCTCACCCCACCATCACCTGCTGGTTTCCATGGACATGTTACGGCTTTTCCTTGGAATTTTCAATGACATCTCTATGGAGACAAAGATGTTTTCAGACACATTAGTGCACTTTGGTGACCGTCCCCAGCGCACACTAGATTTTGCGCTGTTTATTTTACTTTTGGGTCGGTCTTGTTCACACACACTACGCATCATTAACCCCAAAACTTGCACCACGAGCCACGGGAGAGTCCATCACCTGATCAAAAAAACGTACTTCTATGACAATGTGCTTCAAGCGAACAGAGCCCACGTTCACTTCTGGTGGTCTTTTCTTTGGCCGTGTTCACAGCGCAGTCGTCCTACTCCAGAGTGCAGGTGGAGCCGCTCCCAGACGTCCTGTTTGAAGCGTTCTTGGACCAGCCGTTTCCTGTGGTCCAGAGTGTAACGGTTGGGTTCAAACTGGCCCAAGTGCATCAGTCTCGGAGCACAACCTAAACCAGAAATGTTACACAACACACCTTTAATACAAACCGGCACCGTAAGCACCCCTCAACTTCGAAACTATTTGCTGAATGGCCCAAATACCAAAGTAACTGTAATGTTTTACCCATGTGTGCCACTACACCCTATACATCTGTCATCTCCTTCTACCTTGATGCCAGAAAATATGTTGACTTTTTTCCAGCCCAGTTTTGGGGAATGACTTTTTGGCTGTTGGGGTTTAGACCGTGGCACTTGTGGAATTGGAACAGATTTGAGCCCATGACAACCATGCACAGCGCCAGCCCCAACAAAACCCACAACACGCCAAGTGAATAAGAGACAGAGCCAACAGGCAGAAGTGAGTAGAGTGCATATGTTGTACTCAAGTAAGAGCAATGTTTCTTCAAAATTAATTGACTGAAAAAGTATTTGGAAAATTATTAGTCAAGTAAAAGTAACTGTTGAGGCGTAACATCTGATTTAATTTGAAGTTAATGCAAAAAGAAGGGCAAAATATTAAATAATGCACAAAATCGGGTATTTTTAAAGGATAGAAAACATGAGACTAAATCGTATCTAGAGTAGAGGTGCAAGAAACACAAATGTTCAAATCATTTCATATTGTCAACGTAAAGCTTTTGTCACTTGTAGACTTACTCACGGTGGGAAGTAAGTGTACTGTTACTTCAAACTAAATATTACTCAAGTAGGAGTATGGTGTCCAAAAACTACTGTGAAAAGTACAATTTCTTAGTCTTGAGGTGGGTAGTACTCAGATAAATTTACTTGAGGAACTAAGAACTAGCCTTCCATCGTGGGTCCATATATATGTGTCGGGGATTGGATGACATGTGGAACAATTTGCCAAAACTGACACACGCTTTGGCAAATACTCAATCCTGGTACTTAGCAAGGAAAATGTATAGTGCGTTCTCCAGACAAGTTAATGTTTAGTCCTGGCAACCGCTGGATTTCCAGACAAATGCTTAGACCATTGCGTCACTACCACAAGAATGATTCCTTATGTGTCACTGTTAAATATGTGTTTCATTTCTATAACATATAGGGAAGGCAAAATGCTTAAAGTTGCATTAGTGAAACAGATAAGGTAATGGAGTTCGCTCTTAAATTGTTGACTTCTACCCCAACTTCTTTTTTCAGACAGATCCTTCGCAGCAATTGTTCTTCCAAGTTTTAGATTAGATTTTTTTTTTAAGTAGAACACTAAGTCCCCTTTCGTGCTACTAAACTGCGTATGTGGTGTTTTAATAGCATTATCCACTGCTCCAAGTCATTCTTTGGCAAGTTTAGTGCAAACTAGGTACATGTGAGGCTTTGTGGTCAAAAACGTATATCACTGAGCGCGTCCTGCCTCCAGTGGCCTCTGAAGACTTGACCAATCAGTTGTTTTTAATCGATCTTATTCCCGAAGTTGCCATGGGCGCCACTATCATCATTCGGGTTGTAATATTTTGCATGTGGCTGCCGATCTTGACAGCAAATAGGTTCTATAGGGACTACTAAGCTGTTTTAAAGCCTCCCAGAGAATCGGTGCAGTGTTGATTTGTTGGTCAACATCAAACATTTTACGCAAAACGATCTACTTTATATCAGATTTTAGCGACGAAAGGTTTCTCGAATTCTCCTTTAAAATGTTTGTTGCGGTTTAGAAGCATTTATGGCGAAAGTGGGCAAGGCGGGATAAGGTCAGTACCTCCAGATCATACCCCTCCTCCACTTTGACTCTCGTCTTTAGTCCTTCAGGTACAGCCCAGTTCGGCAGCTCTATTTCCATTTACTCCCGCTTTAAATGCAGACAGTGTCTCCACAGTTTGTCCATAAAACCCTTAAAAGTTCCCGAATGGAGGGAAAGTAAAGTAGACACATTTTCAGTGATTCTGTCTTGCCCTAGACACAAACGTTGATGGAAGTGGGGATTGAACAGTGGTCAGAGGAGGAACACTTTACCAACCGCTGTGTGAAAAGCAGTGCCGCTGGAATACAGAATAATGTGCTTTTTGTTGTTTGTGGTTCAAAGGGCCCATATGACGCTATTTTCTGATCTATGTTATAATGTTTCCTCATCAAAAACATACCTGGAGTTGCGTTTTGTTTCATTCACACACGTTTAACACACAAATCCTGCATGTTTAGGCTGAGTTCTTCACTAAAACTGAAAACACTGGTAAACATGTGGTAATACAGGATGTGCTCCACTGTGTTTTTCAACTCCATACACCATAGTTCTTCTGAAGACATGCCGTTTCTCCAGGAGATGGGGAACGAGGGAGAACTCAGGGTCGGCTAAAGTACTAAGGCTTTCCATCGGTGCAGCTGGGGAGTTAGTGTAACCGTTTAATGAACAATGAGGTGGTTTTTGAAAGCTGTTTTATAAAAAAGAGCCATATTACGATATTTTCTGATCTATTTTATGTTTCCTCATCAAAAACATACCTGGAGTTGTGTTTTGGTTCAGTCACACATGTTTAACACACAAATTTTGCATATTTAGGCTGAGTTCTTCTCTCAAATGGATATACTCGGTAGCTATTAACTTGAAAACTACAGCTTCATGACATCACAAGGTGGAACAGAGCATTTTGAGCTTTGGAGATGTAGACAGACTTAATAAAGTTACTCAAACATGTGTGAATGAAACAAAACACAACTCCAGCTAGGTTTTTGATGAGATTACAGCAAATTTAACATGGCTAAAAGCTCACAAGAGTCAATTTTGCATAATATTAACAGCTAAATTACTTTTAAAAGCTAATTACTCACTTGGGCTAGTGGATTCATTGAAGGTGTACTCGTAATATCTATGACACTGCATTTACAACAATAAAGTCCAGACTGCGACATTTACACAAAATCTCTATTGATCGCAGCATCTGTTGCCTTTGTGTGCGCCCGAAAGGGGACAGTGCCACGTAAGCTGTGCCGTGTTCATCTTCAAAGTTAGTTGTACAAATACTTTCTAGTGTTCCAAAAAAAAAACATGAAATGAAAGGAAAAACATGTCTGCAGTTGTCTTTTTGTCTTTTGTTCATTCACACATGTTTGAATAACTCTTCATTATCAGTCTGTCTAGTCTCCAAAGCTCAGAATGATCTGTTCCACCTTGTGATGTCATGAAGTGTTAGTTTAAGTTAACAGCTACTTTTTACCTTTTGTTTAGTAGAGATCGAAAATCCCATGGTTGAAATGATCACAGTGGAGCATTTTCTGTATTGCCACATGACATCACAAGGTGGAACAAAGTGTTTTCAGTTTGAGAGAAGAACTCAGCCTAAATATGCAGGGTTCGTGTTAAAAATGTGTGAATGATACAAAACACAACCCCGAGTATTGTTTTTTACATTTACATTACAACAACATAGATTGGAAAATAGTGTAATATAGACCCGTTAAATAATTCAAAATACAATTCTTGAGGAAGCAAAGGATGAAAAGCCTTTTATCGTAGTTCATAAAGGTAAATTTGCTTATGTCCACTCTGAAATCTGAAAAAGTTGAGTGCGCTTAATTCACTTTAAACCCCAAATCTGTGTGTACTTTTCCTCCTTGCTCGGTGAAGCGAGTCGGCTGATGGGGAGTCCAAGGACAGCACACCCTCTGCCCCTGTGATAATGCGCTCCAATGGATGAGAGACAAGATCCTGCTATAATGAGCTCTCTGATGATGACTCCGATGGACAGGGGCAGCAGCAGGAGCAGAGGCAGGAGCAGAGACAGGAGCAGAGACAGAGACAGGAGCAGAGACAGAGGCAGGAGCTGAGACAGGAGTAGAGGCAAGAGACAGGAGCAGAGGCAAAAGCAGAGACAGAAGCAGGAACAGAAGCAGGAGCAGAGGCAGGAGCAGAGGCAGTGACAGGAGTAGAGGAAGGAGCAGAGACAGGAGTAGAGACAGAGGCAGGAGCAGAGAGGAGCAGAGACAGGAGTAGAGGCAAGAGACAGGGGCAGAGACAGGAGCAGAGATAGTGTCCTCCACTATATCCATGATCTGAGTAAAGGTTCTCAAACTGAGGCCAGGCACCACTTATTGAAAATAATGTCATGAAAATATTCCAAGGAGCAACTATCGTTCACCATAATGGCATCACAATAAAATGCAGAAGTTCAAACCAGGTCCATAACCAAAATTGGATGAAAAATTTATTTCTCAGGCCTTAGTTTATCGGTGTACAGTAGTCGTTTCCGTCAAAGCGTTGTAGGTTTGGGACTGTATAAGAAATTGTAGTATTCCCTGATCATACGGCTCAGGGACGCAGACCCCACTTTGAGAACCACTGATCCAGAGTAAACATGGGAGACACTGTAGAATGGGGCTATACGAGGACCAGGTGTGCCAGAGAGGATAAGTGGTCCTTATTTCACAACCGAGGGCCTTGGGTCAGAGCAGGTTGTTCAGGAGGTTTGGGGAAAGGCTGAATCACTGTAGTTTATCCTGGTGGATTTTTGTCTCAGCAAATAAAAGTAACTATCTTTTTTAGTGACCTCTGTTTGGATAAAGGGTGATTGCACTGTGTAACTTTTGGGGAGAGTGCGCTGCCTGTTTGCCTCCCGGGAGGTATTATTCACCTGGAATATTTTAGATTATAGTGAGAATGTTTTCTCGTTTTTTTTTTTTGTTTTTTTTTAGTATCACACCCCCTCCTCATGCAGTCATTGAAGAGTTTTTAGTGAAGGTTTGATTAATCTGTGGCCTGTACAATCTTGAGCCTTAATATGCCACTTTGGCCTCGGCTGTCAAACTAAAATAATTAACATAAATCACAGTTACAATTGTATAATAAAAGACATAAAAATGACAGAGCACATACCTTGCTGGTTGACCCATACTTGGGAGGTAGAATGACCTTAAAATACACCTCCATTCACTTTGTTTTAACTTTAATTAACTTGGATAGCCGACACGCCAAGCTTTTACTTGTCAACCAGGTGTGCGTCTCTATCAAGTGTCCAGTGGGAAAAAAACAACAACTTCCCACCTGTTGACTACCAAAATAAAAGCACTAAAATGCCAACAGACATCCATTCATTCATTCATTTTCTTCCACTTAACCAGGGCCAGGTCGTGCGGGCAGCAGTCTATGCAAGGACTCCCAGACAAGTCCTCCAGCTCCTCCGGTGGGACCCCAAGGCGTTCCCACGTCAGCCGAAAGACCCTCTACCGGGTCTTTCCCTCCCGGGGGATATGCCCGGATGTAGTCGAGCTCCTCCGACATTATTTAAACTTATGGCAGTAAACTTTAGTAATAATGAATACTTGCAAGATAGACCCGTGTAATGCCATAAATGAGATGACATTCCAAGGAAAACAGATGTTTGTGGAAGTGAGAATTTTGAGGCAGTGAACAGTTAATTATTATTTTTTTTTATTAAAGGTCCTATAAGCTCAAAATGCTCCGTTCTACCTTATGATGCATAAAGCAGTAGATTTCGAGTTAACAGCAACTTTTTACCTTTTGTTTAATAGAGATAGGAAATTCCAGGGCTGAAATCATCCAAATGATTCTAGTGAAGGTGCATGAAGATTAAAAATACAATGAAGCATTTCCTGTATTACATCACAAGGTGTGCTTTCTGTCTAGAGAAGAACTGCAGAATTTATATATGCAGAATTTGTTAAATGTGTGAATGAAACAAAAGACAACTCCAGGTATGTTTTTGATGAGAAAACATAACATAGATCAGAAAATAACATAATACGGGTCCTGTAATCAAAACTACATTTTGTCTCCATCGCCTTGACTGTTCTCCCCAAGTTGAGAAACTTTTGAAACTGTTTAGTAGGATTCTGCATTAAGAAAAACAAATTGGCAAACAAATTACGTACAGAGTATTGATCAGTAATATGTCGTCTTGAAAATAAGTGTTTCAATATTGCTCATACATGCCTGAATCTCTCCAAATACAGAGGGAAAATGAAAAGACTAAACTATAACATGTTCAAAAGCTCAAAAAAGTCGATTTTGCATATCAGGTCTGCTTAAGTTTTTTGACATTAGCTAGCACATAGTTGGTTAGTCCGTCTTGTCTTTAAACACTTTGAACATTTTGAAAAGTGTATGGGAAAAATTAACCAGAGTGGACTTTGAAGCAACTGTTGAGCTCTGTCTGCAGGTTAAGGCTCTGGCAACCCAGGTTCAGTTGTGACTGCAGTACCTTTTTAAAACAGTAAGAGCACAGGCTACATACAGTTTCTTTATAAAGCAACAACCTCAGGACCTCTACTGCTCTATATAGATAACCTGACATTGATTGTGATGAATGCTACGGCAGCTGGTCTGTCAGGGGGAGGCTGTGTCACAGGAGGGTAGCTGTAGCTCCCCATGTGGGATCTTCCTGATTACGGGCCTGTGTGGGGATATGGGGTATAAAGACACAAATAAATGAGTGGATTAATGAGCGCTCTTGTTTTTTACAGACCCATGTCCTCTGGATGACTGCCAAAAAAGTAATATTGGCTTATAGATTCATAGTTATGTATGCATGGGTAGTCCAGTTCAGGTGTGCATGAAGATCTATGTTTTTACTGAACTGTTGATGGCAAAAGACAAAATTTAAATATGTCAACTAGACAAATCATTGTAGGAGTGAAGACGTTTTGCTGCTCATCCAAGCCGCTTCTTCGGTTCTGGTCAGATTGCTGGTGATTGGCAGCAGAGATTTAAATTTCATCTTTTGCAATGGATCAGACCTGGACAACTGAGGGATTGCACAAATATCTGAGCTGTTGATGGCTTGTAAATGACTGCCAGTCCCTTAGAACTTCTGTTTGATGCAGAAAGGTCTGGAATCCGACCGTAGAATGTAACAAACCTCAAATGCAGAAGACATCTCCTTTTGAAAACCGTCCTATCATTCAGAACAAAATAACTTGGTGCTTCTTCTTTTGTGTGTTTTTTTTTTTTAATGCTTTTTTATCTTGCATTTAAGAACATGTTTTCTACCAAACTACCACAGGACAGGTCAAGATTCATTTTGCAGATGTTTGGACCTCTTTGGGACTTCCTGGGTCTTTTCAGCAGTGGCTCAAAGGTTAATGCTAAAAGTCAACGAGTCGATCACAGCTCACACCAGTGCATACAGTTGCCGTGTTCACTTGACCCGTCTAGACAATAGCGAACTGTCTCAGCTAAGTAAGCAAATGACCTATCGTTCCCCAATCCCCACGTATTGTTTAAACTTTTTCTCATAAAAAAAGTCTTCCTTACACAATTTCATAACTAACTTTTCAGACATTTCTCTACAGAATTCTCCAGCAGGTATTAAAAAGTAATGCCTGTCTGCACCAAAATCATCAAACTTTCAATGATACTGTAACTCAAAATGTCCTTCAAAACGTCACTTAGGTAGATTGAACTTTTGGTGGACAAGTTTATATTTACATAATCAGTTTTACACCAAAGCTAAACCAAACGATACCAATCAGATCTTAATTTAACTAAACTTGCAACAAACCCAGAAGAAAAATGAGTATCAAAACGACAAACTTCTGCAGCTTTTCATAAATCCTGGTACTACACTGCTGTAGTTGGTATATGAGATTCCACAGAATTCCACTGGATCAAATAGCAGCGCACAGATTGGCTAGCATTGCTACGCTAGGCTAATCCCGCGTCTTATGTTAACACATTTCCAGGATTTGGGAATAAGAGGGAGATGAGACTGTCCCCATAGCACCCTGACTGTATATAAGCCCTTAAGAAAACTAGATTTCGTAGCATTAGGATATAGTAACAGATATATATAGATAGATATAGATAGATATAGATAGATATAGATAGATATAGATAGATATAGATAGATATAGATAGATATAGATAGATATAGATAGATATAGATAGATATAGATAGATATAGATAGATATAGATAGATATAGATAGATATAGATATTTTGTACTTATAAAGCTTTCCATATGTAAATGTTTCTCTTTTTGGTTTTGAAGATTGAAGCCAAATGGAGTATCCATTACGTAATGCCAAAACTCTGAGGTGGCTTTGGGGTTTCGTGAAAGAAGTTGTCGTGCTAACTGAATGGTTCGATTACCAAAAAAAGCGCTCTTTTTCTTGTGTCCTTGGGCAAGCCACTACACCGAGCTCGTTACTAGAGACATTTGCCCTTCAAGCGCTGTCTAAATTAAATGTTGTAGTTTTGATCTGATTTTGGTTGATGGTCCAATTCCCACTGTCAGCTTGCGCAAACACGTCACTGAACCTTTGCACTGGGGTGGTAAAAGATGATTTCTGACGTTTAGACATTTGTCCATTAACTGAAACGTTTGTGGTTTAATTTCCAATTAGCGGAGTACTGCTGTTGTGTCCTTCAGCAAAACTCTTCACTAACTTTGCATCAAAACGTACGCTGGAGCTGCAAACACAAATTTTGGTGCTTGTTGTGTCCTTAAGCAACACACTGCACCGACTTCGTCTGTAGTGTTAATCTGTTATTTGTGGCATTTGCCCACTAACTGAAAGGTTGGTGGTTTAATTCCCGCTACCAATAATGAGTTCTGTTGTTGTGTTTTAGAGTAAGGCACTGATGTTGAGTTAATGTACACTGATCATTTCAAAGAGATGTTTGCCCACTTGCTGAATGGTTAACGGTTCAATTCTCATCCCCAGCAATGAGTACTGTTGTGTCACTGAGCAAGACTCTTGACCCATCTTTGCAAATGTATTGTTTAATTTTGCGATTCAAGAGGTTGTAATGGTGCAGAATGGCAGCCACATTTCAGTCAGGTAGTCCCAGGGCAACTGTGGTATATGAAGGAATCTCACCATTCAAATATGAACTCATGTAAGGCACTTTGAAACTCTTGTCAAACATGATATAACTCTGGAACGTTATTTTTATGACTGGCAATACATCATTTTGTCAAACTGGAGGTCAGGTGGAGACAAATCAACTAGTTTCGCTGTGAGTAGTTTGATAGATTGGCCCTTTTAAAGTAGAACTTGGTCATATTTTCACCACATGTCCAAAAGTTTGTTTTTTTTAAAACTTGACCTATTCATTTAACCATAATAAATTTGTTTTTAAATATTTAATCTTGCCTATAATTGAATTCTAATAGGCTATACCACAAAGTAAGCCATCACAAATGCCATCCATAAATGTTTGAGTAATCTAGTGATCTCTCCCGGGCCTTATTCAAACCCTTTTTACTCAGCCCACACGCCTACGTCGCCCACGCTCAAGCGCAACAATTAGCAATAAATAGTGTTGTGATAGTGCTCTGAAGGGGTAGTGACCAAGAGAGGAGAGAAAGGTGTAGCATGTATTTGCGTGCTAATTTATATTTATTAATTAATTATTAATAAAAAGAAAAGTTACTGTGTGAATTGGGCTGAGATCAATAGATTGAGATTCGACTGCTGGAGCTGGTGTAGTAAGTAAGAAATGCAGGCAGGAGGCAGGAATTATGTTGGGTGCTGGTGCCGTATATTGAAGTGAATTATATTACAAAATAATATTTACAGAAACTAAAATAGCAAAACACAAAATGGTAATAATGACAACAATAATGAAAACCCCGAATATTTACAGTCTGCAGATTTGAACCGGTCAGTTCTACTTGGTTGAGATGAGTTGGTTGCAACAAAAGGAAAAAAATTAAAGGAAGTAATCTGTACAGGTGTCGTCCACTTATTACTGACTTCAGTATTTGAGAGTATGTCTTTGCTTAGTATCCATTTGTATTGTTCGTTAGAATAGTGTCCATTGGCTTTGATTATAGTTAAAAAACACACGTTTTGCACAAAACTGGACACTGTATAACACTGGCCACTTTAATAAGTCATGCTTGCACTGTTGTTCTGATGCTGCTGTTGTATATATTTTCTACCTTTAAGTATTTTATTTGATTTTTAAGCATATCTTTTTTAACTTCGTGCATGCCCTTATTTGTATTTATTCAGTGTGTTTTATGTTGCACTTTATCACCAAAATAAGTTCCTAGTTTGTGAACTGTGTTCACAAACGATGGCAATAAAAAGATTCTGATTCTGAAAAGTCAGCAAAAGATAGAAAGAGTGGGGGGGCAGGCTGTGTCAGCCTCCTACCAGACCCGTAGGGTGATGAAGCTGTAGGTTCTGGTCTCAGCTCGCCATCGTAATCAAGAACACCTGGCCTGTATTTGAATAAACAGGACTAAATAGGTGACTTGAATAAAAATCAAATATCTAAAGTAATTAACCTTAGCTGAGTTACATTGTTCAGTTCCATTGTGTACACAAAATAATGTACCATTCAAATACAATTAATCAATAAATTGCAAATAAATAATCTTTGAACAAGGTGTTGTGGCTGTATGCTGTAGCCCACAGCTGCAGTGTTAACCTTGCAGGTTTTCACATAAATACATTCAAAATAAACATTTAGCAATAAATGGTCTTAAATTACCGGCATAAACATTAAATAGTCATCTCACAACAAAGTGCTAAATGCTCCAAAAAGGCATTAAATGTGTTTTACAATGAGCACAAACAAGAAAACAACGTTAGCCCGAGCATGCTGATGCTAAGCTAATTAGCTTAGCATCGGATGCTAGCAGCACTTTACATTCATTCAAACTCACCAATTCCCCAGTTTAACATCACATGATGGCGGCAACGGACTCCCCACGGACCGGAGGTTAGCTCTACAATGTTAAGAGTGGAACTACTTAGTTTGTTGAAGCTTAAAAACACAGAGAAGAGCGAATATTGTAAATTGTTTGGGACTGACCTTTTCACAGATGCCTCGGTAGCTTCCCCCACAACTCTGACTAGGAAGACACAGATTGAAAAGACGCTCTGCGTGCTGTGATTGGTGGACTCGGGTCACGTGATTAGGGGTGCGGTTACGTAAGGCACGTATGAGACACGGAGGGCAGAAATAAATATATAAATGTAGCTTTTATATAAACAAGATTTAACGGCAGGTCAAAGCAGGAGTTTAATAAAACATTTTTTTAATAAGACAGAATTTTAACCTGGGTTACAAAGGGGAGTGGGGACTGTCAGAAACAAGACTGAAACTTATTACACATTTTAATACGTTGTTCTTGGCAAATATAGTGATCTAAATATCTTATGTCACAAATAATACCCCATCTTTAAACAACACCGCATATTACTTTCACCATACCACAATACAAATTACGATAACTAGGCCTATATATTTTACTGGACATTTATTTATTTATCCCTGTGTCCATGGTTACAACTATAACTGTAATATGTAAGCTTCCCTGGTCTTAATATATCCACAAATGACGAAGCAATGGAGATGAATGGCCTATTAAAAGTGTAATTAGTCTTAATATAGTGGTGCTGGTGGGTACATTGACATGGAGTCTGCAGAGATGTGGCGAGGCATTGAACTGTGTCATCTCCAGGGGGACATTTCCTTTAGATTCACTGTAAATATAATCGCAAATATGAAGCATGAGCAGAACAAGCATACAGGTACAACTACAAAGATGTATTTAAAATTATCATAGTATTTAGGATGAATTACTTTTATTATCATGTTAAAGCTAGCATTGTTATTATGAGCGGGGATGTCTTTCCACAGATATGACCTGTAACTTGGTCCGGTGGATCCAGCTCCCATATTTTTCTGGACTATAAGTCGCCTCCGCCAAAAAATGCATAATAATAGAAAGAAAAAAAAACAAACAAACATATATAAGTCGCACTGGACTATAAGTCACAGTTTTTGGAGAAATGTATTTAACAAAATCCAAGACCAAGAATGGACATTTTATCTGTAAAGGCAGGTTATAATAATAATAATAAAATAGAGAACAGGCTGAATAGCAGTACAACACGCTAACGTAACACATTTATATATATTCAGCTACATGAAGCATAGACAGTGAACTGGTATGATTCAGACTCAGCAGAATACGATTTTATTTTCATCAGATGTCTTTTAAATTAACGTAATGTTAAAATTTTAACATTTCAATGGTACAGGAGTAGTAGATACAGTACTAATACAGACAATAACGAATATGTGAAATTATATGTTTTCAGTAATTTCATATATAAGTCGGATTTGAGTATAAGTCACACCCCCGGTCAAACGATGAAAAAAGTGCGACTTATAGTCCAGAAAATATGGTATTTGTCCATACTGTGGAACATTAGCTCCATGGAAACAAGTAGGTCAGATCTGTGGAGAGGAGAGCCTGCTCACATAAGATTGTAGAGATTGCAAACAATACAAATACCTGTAATTGAATAACTGCAAAATACGCAAGTTAAATGTCTTACTGTGGTTGCCTGGCAAATCCAGAATGATATATTTTCTGTACTTTTTATATTGGTAGATATCAGTCTGGTCCCCACGTCCTCACTTATCAGGTCAAACATTGTCTCAAGTCAGGTCAAACGTCCAATCAGATTTTATTTTATTTTTTTCAGTGATACTTGTGAGCTCATTGGTCACCTATGATTTACAAATAAAATCAAATTGATCTCACCTCAGATTATCAGAGTTTAGTGCATCGTTCACTGATTCTGCTGAAATCTAAAATGTTTTTCTGCCCACTGTTACATTTTTTCCTTAATTTTTTTTCTGATACGGAGCCACCATGCATGTCCCTGACTGGCTAATCCACATCTTTGTACTTCTTTGTTAAGTACTGAAGAAGTGTGTTGTGGATCCCAGGCAAATACTGGGAAACATTCCAGGCAAACCAATAACATCTCCACGGCGATCATTATTGATGTGACATTTGTGAATAAGTCGGCTCTTTTGAGTGGCTCCTTAATGTGAACTGTTGGAATCGGATCTAATTTTTTAAAAGAACCAAATCTATTTCTTTCTTTTTTCTTGTGCATTTTAACACTGAACCAATGCAAGAATCAGCACACAAATTGACATCATAATAACAGTTAGTTTTAGAATTATTATTATTGTAGTGCAACGTCTTATTTATATTATTCATAACTCCAAAGCATAAACACACTCCCACTCTCAGTTTGAACCATTTTAAACACATCTGAGCCTTGGTCGTCTCTGTCTGTGATTAGTTTGTAGATAAAATGAGTTGTCACATTGGCTTCTGTCATAGTAATAGTAAAAGAGCCAGTCTTTTGAACGGATCCAAAAGATTCAGATCCCATAAAAGAGATAATATACCCTCCACCAAAAATGTGTATTAATTTATTTATTCAATGCAAGATAAGACATAACTTGGCATAGCATGAGTTTGTAGACAGGGAAAAATAGGTGATATTTACAAGTGTATGTGACAAGTGTGTTTTTTGTGCGTGTGTGAGTGTATATGTGATTTTTATGTTATTTTGGAGAAGGCAAGGCTTGGGGACAGCAGGGGAGAATCCTAGTAAGTAAGAAAATAAGATATAGAGAATGTAAATGGGAAGGGAATAAAAACAATGCAGTATTCGCCAAAAACGATGTATTAACATGCTATAAGTTGAAATGCAATAAATTTCAGTTTCGTTTCTGATGCTGTGTCTCCCCTCCCTTTGCTCTCTCCGCTAAGTCACTCCCTCTTTAGAGCGCTATCACAACATAACCTGTATGCATTCCGTTAATGAAACTACAGCACATCGCATCAGGTTTGTGAAGTTGTAGTGTATTTTTTTAATCATGTTTTTGTATATTTATGGAAAAAGATGTTCTGCAGGGCGTAGGTGATGTAAACTTGTGGGCTGAGCTTTGGATAGGATTACGCAAACAGACATGGATGACATATAAAACCTCTTTAGGCTTGTTTTTGATGAGGGAACAACGTTATAACATGGTAGAAAGCTCCAAAAAAGTCGATTTCGCGTAATACCCCCCTTTCTAAACTTTTATTAAATTAGCTGAAGCTTCAATTCAAAACATTCAAACCCCTTATTGTTGACTTTCCATCCATCCATCCATTTTCTTCCGCTTATCCGGGGCCGGGTCGCGGGGGCAGCAGTCTAAGCAGGGACTCCCAGACTTCCCTCACCCCGGACACGTCCTCCAGCTCCTCCGGTGGGACCCCAAGGCGTTCCCAGGCCAGCCGAGAGACATAGTCCCTCCAGCGTGTCCTGGGTCTTCCCCGGGGCCTCCTCCCGGTGGGACATGCCCAGAACACCTCCCTAGGGAGGCGTCCAGGAGGCATCCTGAGCAGATGCCCGAGCCACCTCAGCTGGTTCCTCTCAACGTGTAGGAGCAGCGGCTCTACTCCGAGCTCCTCCTGTGTGACCGAGCTCCTCACCCTATCCCTAAGGGTGCGCCCGGCCACTCTGCGGAGGAAGCCCATTTCAGCCGCTTGTATCCGCGATCTTGTCCTTTCGGTCATTACCCAAAGCTCATGACCATAGGTGAGGGTAGGAACGTAGATTGACCGGTAAATCGAGAGCTTCGCCTTCCGGCTCAGCTCCTTCTTTACCACAACGGACCGATACAGCGACCGCATCACTGCAGACGCTGCACCGATCCGCCTGTCAATCTCACGCTCCATCCTTCCCTCACTCGTGAACAAGACCCCGAGATACTTGAACTCCTCCACTTGGGGCAGAGACTCACCACCCACCCGGAGAGAGCAAACCACCTTTTTCCGGTCGAGAACCATGGCCTCGGATTTGGAGGAGCTGATTCTGATCCCAGCCGCTTCACACTCGGCTGCAAACCGCCCCAGTGCCTGCTGCAGGTCCTGGCTTGAAGAAGCCATCAGGACAACATCATCTGCAAACAGCAGAGATGAAATCCTGTGGTTCCCAAACCAGGCCCCCTCCGGCCCCTGGCTGCGCCTAGAAATTCTGTCCATAAATATAATGAACAGAACCGGTGACAAAGGGCAGCCCTGGCGGAGTCCAACATGCACTGGGAACAGGTCTGACTTACTGCCGGCAATGCGAACACAGCTCCTGCTCCGGTCATACAGGGACCGGACAGCCCTTAGCAAAGAGCCCCGGACCCCATACTCCCAGAGCACCCCCCAAAGGACACCACGAGGGACACGGTCGAATGCCTTCTCCAGATCCACAAAACACATGTGGACTGGTTGGGCATACTCCCATGAGCCCTCGAGGACCCGATGGAGAGTATAGAGCTGGTCCAGTGTTCCACGACCAGGACGAAAACCACACTGCTCCTCCTGAATCCGAGGTTCGACTATCGGTCGGATTCTCCTCTCCAGTACCCTGGAATAGACCTTACCGGGAAGGCTGAGGAGTGTGATTCCCCTGTAATTGGAACACACCCTCCGGTCCCCCTTCTTATACAGAGGGACCACCACCCCGGTCTGCCATTCCACAGGTACTGTCCCCGACCGCCACGCGATGTTGCAGAGACGTGTCAGCCAAGACAGTCCCACAACATCCAGAGACTTGAGGTACTCAGGACGGATCTCATCCACCCCCGGAGCCTTGCCACCGAGGAGCTTGCCAACCACCTCAGTGACTTCAGCCAGGGTGATGGACGAGTCCGCCTCTGGGTCCCCAGTTTCTGCTTCCTCCTCGGAAGACGTGACAGTGGGATTGAGGAGATCCTCAAAGTATTCCTTCCACCGCCCGACAACATCCCCAGTCGAGGTCAGCAGCTCTCCACCCGCACTGTAAACAGTGTTGGTGAAGCACTGCTTTCCCCTCCTGAGGCGTCGGACGGTTTGCCAGAATCTCTTTGAGGCCGTCCGATAGTCCTCCTCCATGGCCTCCCCGAACTCCTCCCAACCCCGAGTTTTTGCCTCTGTGACTGCCCGAGCCGCGGCACGCTTGGCCTGCCGGTACTCATCAGCTGCCTCAGGAGTCCCACGAGCCAACAAGGCTCGATAGGACTCCTTCTTCAGCTTGACGGCATCCCTTACTTCCGGTGTCCACCACCGGGTTCGGGGATTGCCGCCGCGACAAGCACCACAGACCTTACGACCACAGCTACGAGCAGCCGCATCAACAATACTTGTTGACTTTCCACTGAACAAAATATTAGTTCATAGAAAATGTCCATGCAATCGCCATTCTTTCCTCCCACTATTACTGCAAAAGGCCAAACAACAGTAAGGTGTGATGCTCAGAAAAGTAAACCAGGTGAATGCAAACATAATCTATATGAGTGATTGTGTTGCAGTGAAAGCAGAGGGCACGTTTGGTTTATTTACCATTACACTGCGGCGCAAAAACATGAATGAAACATGAAGCACACAAGAAAAGGAGATTGGACTATTCATTTCAGTAAGTATGTTCTACCCACTGCTGCTGTATAATGTAATGTATGAAATGTAGCTAGAGCAGGGCTGTGTGCTATGGGGAACATGGACATGGGGTATTATAAACTATGGGTTTTTGACATGTTATTACTTTAAAATAAAATTAAAAGTAGCAGACGCAAGGACTAAACCAGAGTCAACACCAAAGTCACATTACAGGCAAATGTTCATTTTAAACAGTTTGCTATAGTCCAAAGTTATTCCTCATTTACCTTATGAATTCCGAACATCCTAATTATTTACTGCAATGACGGTAAAGTTAGCAACAATTAGCATGCTGACGCACACTTCCTAATTATCAGACAATACAACTTTTTCTAATTAGATGCAAACAGTACACAGCGATCTTATTTTGACCCCAAGAGTTGCTTTTACAATATACCTGTACTGGGGCAAAAGACAAATTTTGCTCAAATACATGGGATCACATCTGATACAGGCTTTTTAATTATACAAATATCTACAAAGAGAGAAAAGTATGGTACACAGGACTGGACTATGCATTAGAAATCTTGTCTAGAGTGCCAAAAGAGTTCGGGTCGGCACTGATCAACATTAACAAAGGTCTATTTGCTTTAGTTAAGTTGGTTTGAACAGACATATTTATTTTTATTTGAGTAGTTGTTTTGATTTGTTTGGATTGACTAATTGTGATAAGATAATTTGACATGTTTTAACTTTATAACACCATGATTTCGTCAACATTCAAGCAACATCTGCTTGGAGTTTGAGCATTACACATAATTTAAGAAAAACGTAATCCCTTGAACTTTAAAAGGTCCTGTATTACACAAAATTGACTCTTGTGAGCTTTAAGCCATGTTATAATGTTATTACCTCCTCAAAAACATACATGGAGTTGTGTTTTGTTTCATTCACACATGTTTGAGTAACTTTATTATTAGTCTGTCTGCATCTTCAAAGCTCAAAATGCTCCATTCCACCTTGTGATGTCATGAAGTGATAGTTTTCAAGTTAACAGCTCCTTTTACCTTCTGTTCAGTAGAGATTGGCAAAGGGCTGAAATTGTCTAAATGATTCTAGTGAAGGTGTGTGGAGTTTAAAAACACAGTGGAGCACTTCCTGTATTACCACATGACATCACAAGGTGGAACAGAGTGTTTTTTTTCAGTTTGAGAGAAAAAAATCATCTTACACATGCAGAATTTGTATGTTTTCAGTTTTGTTTTTGATGAGGAAATTAAAACATAGATCAGAGAATAGCATAATATGAGACCTTTACATAAATTCTACACTCTAAATAAGTTGTCCATTTTATGATGAATTTAGAAATCCTTTATTTAATGAAATACTCACCCATTGCCCTGTTATGTTCCGGTTTGATGACGACAACAAGATGAAATTGTTGTTTAATTCTAAAGTTTATAAGTTGGCATAATTTCTTCGTAAAGCCTGAAGGAAACGGCAGAGTTTGTTGAGTTTGTTTAAATGAATCTAGTGTTTTTTGTAACGCACATCTGGCAACTGGCCTGTTGTATTTTATTATATTTTGTTTAATGGTGTCTTATAAGGCCATTAAAGGGCTCGACATTTTTTGTATGCAAGACACAATAATAGAATAGAAAAATAAAATAAAAGTCATTGTATTAAAGGTCCACTAATGGTGCACTATGTAACTTTTCTGGTGAAGATCCTCCACCTGCTTGTCTCCATGGAGATGTTATTGCTTTGCCTGAAATGTTGTACAGTTTTTAGCATTTAAATCTATCTAGGGAAGCAGGTGACAGTGGACGAAATGCTGTTTAGTAATAAAAACATCTCTAATTGAATAAATGCAAGATAGTTAAGTTTAATGCCACACCAAGGAACACTTCATGCAAAGCAACATCTCATCTCATTTCATTTTCATTTATTTATTTGTTTATTTCGAGCGCATGTATCAGGTACGCTTCACAAATTTGCTGATATTTAAGCTCAAAAAAGAGTCAGACGAAGAAAACTTACTAAATCCCACCTTTATCCCCATGCAGACAAGCAGGCGGAAGACCCTCCAACAGAAAAGTTACACAGCGCAACTTTAACCTGTTCAAATCTCTATGTTACACAACCTGCCCGTCCCTGTTTCATGCACGTAAAATCACAGGTGGACCAAAACAACCAAGCCACTCAAGTAAAATAGCTTTAATCTCATCCGGCACGCTGAGAAAGCTGATTACGCTCCAGCCAAAATACAAGCACATTTTGTTTTTTTTCTGACAAAACCAGGTAGGCCTCTGATTTCCATACACAGATTTTCATCTCCCTGTGGTCGACCGGGCATCTGCTGTGTGCCGGGCTTTGGATATTGTCTCCAACCGTCTACGGATATGAGGCTAGCAAAGGGCATCTCACAACAAAACAAGCCCTCAAAACCAATCTAACATATTTCCTGGTGGACTCTGGCGCAGTGTGAAGAAAATGATAGAGTCTGCCACAGAGGGTTAGACTTCTAGAGATACTTTTGTTGGGGAAAAAAAAGAAATTGGTTACGTTGACATAATAAGTTAGTTGAGATATGGATGAGAGTGAGGCATTTGAATGGCATTTGTGAGACTTTGAAATGGATTTATTTATCTTTTTTTTTTTTGCTGTGGCAGAAGATAAACTGTTGGGAGGCCAAACAAAATAAAATTAAGTATTGAATTGTATTGAAGTCAACAAATATATTTAAATAAATATTTTTTTTAGACAAATATAACTAATTTTGACAAATTTTTCACAACCAAAAATCAAATATATTATCTTAATTAGTATTATTGTAAGGATTTATTCAATACAAGTTCATAATAACCATTTTGTGTGATCAAATTTAAGATGCACGATCAAAAAAAGTTCACTTCGCATAAATCATTTAAAAAGAAAAAGTTATATATTTGTTGGAGTGTTCATCCAGACATAAACACTTTACCTAAATGAATGTAATAGTGTCATTTCTCCTACATCCTCCAAATATTTATAGCAATCTAAAAATATATAATTTTTGTTGTACATTTGCTTGTTGTAAATTATCAAAGACTGAACTGCTTTTGACCAACAGCCTCAAGCATCAACCTAAACCCCACCCCAACCCCAACACGGTCCTCATTTCAGCTCGCTCACTGGTCCTTTTATTCTACAAATGATTTCCATATAAGTTTGGATGGACAACCAGTCTTTTTCCACTCAATCCTTGGATGTTGTGGCCTCAAAGAATTTTCCAATGTAAAAGACGAGTCAAGTCGTACACAAGGTCTGTCCAGTGTTGCAAAGGTACCTCTGAGGTTACTAAGGTGATGCTTATCTAGATCTGTGCATACTAACTAGCCCTGGCGGTTCAGATAACCCACATATAATGACCCCTTGAATAGGTTTTTCCATAGCTGGGGTATTGAAATCAATTGTAATTACAAAGTGGAACTCCTTGGGTCAATACGCCATCTCTTCGATGTCCTGAGTGCAGATAAGATTTATGCTGTCCTATCTCCAATAAATTAGTTTCACAGCCCCATAGTTTTGTATTCTTGAGTTTCTGTGTGGAGCTTCCATGTTTTCTTTATGTTGGTGGGTTTCATTTCAAAGAAAAACTCCGAAAACCTCAAAAAGAACCACAGTGTATCCAGGACTGTATCAGGACTAGAGCAAGACTATTCCACGGCCGTTGTTTATATGTGATGTTCCAAGTTTATTATTTAATCAATTAACCGTTGGATTTATATAGCGCCTTTCAAAACTCCCAAAGCGCTTTACAGTGCAGTATTCACTCAGTCTATGCTCGATGGTGGTAAGCTACAACTCCAGCCACAGCAATGATCTATAAAAATACCAATTGTCATGGAAATGAGCAGTCCAGTCCAAAAAATCTCTTTGGGGCTTTCAGAAATGAGGCAGAAGATGTGTGCTCAGAGAGACGAAAAGTGAGTGAGTTTGTAGAAGCTTGTGTTCTCTCCATGTGTACACTTCTAGTAAGAATTTCACGGAAAGTTTTATAAATGAGACCCCAGAGCTGAACCAGCACCAACTGAACCAGGACTGTAGCAACTGATAATGGAATAACACCCAATCATGTAATAAGGCCAATAATGTAATCATTTTGGCAAAGTTTAAATGCAATTAGCTAACAATGTAATAACTATGGTAAGCCAATACTGTAATCACATCTTAACAATAATGTAACAAGTCTATGGCTCTCAAACTTTTCACACCAAGTACTAGTAGTACAAAAGAAAATATTTGGTTTTCTGAGTGACACCAGGTCTAGAACAGGACTATTCCAGGTCTAATCTAGGGCTAAACCAGGTTTAAAAGTGAACTACATCATTCCACTGTAGTTCTAAGCAAGAAATTATCCACAGAGTACAAATAGAGATAAAATGAAATTAGGCAAACCTACAGACTGAAGACCCAGTGACACCAGTGTTACATGTACCACAGTTTGAGAGACACTAAGTTATTATATTATTGGGTGAATATTATATCTTCAGCCAAGGAAAATGTTCTCTGATAATTTAGTAACTGCAGCCAACAATGTGGTAATTATTGGCAAGATGTGATCATTTTATTGGCTCACCATAGTTATTACATTATCTGCCTGTTATTACATTATCTGCATGTTATAACATTATCTGCTTGTTATTATATTATTCACCTATAATTACATTATCTACCTGTTATTACATTACCCGCCTTTTATTTATTATCTACCTGTTATTACATTATTCACCTGTTATTAAATTATCCATCTGTTATTACATAATCCGCCTGTTATTACATTATTCACATGTTATTACATTATCTACCTGTTATTACATTACCCGCCTGCTATTATATTATCTGCCTGTTATTACATTATCTGCTTGTTATTATATTATTCACCTATTATTACATTATCTACCTGTTATTACATTACACGCCTTTTATTATATTATCTGCCTGTTATTACATTATTCACCTGTTATTAAATTATCCACCTGTTATTACATTACCCGCCTGTTATTACATTAACCGCCTGTTATTATATTATCTGCCTGTTATTACATTATTCACCTGTTATTACATTATCCATCTGTTATTACATAATCTGCCTCTTATTACATTATCGGCTTATTACATTTAAACAAAATTATTACATTATTTGCCGTTATGACATTATCGGTTGCTACAAGGATTGAACCAGAACTAACCCAAAACTGAACCAGGGCTACACCAGGATTAAACCAAGTATCTAGTGTAACTGAAACGAAACTAATTCAGGATCAAACCAGGATAGACAGGTTGTAGATGCGAGTTCAAATCTGCAGAGACAAAGTCTGACAGAGGGAGGCTCATTCAGGATTGTCTAAATAGTTAAGATGTATAGTATTTATCACAATCAAAGGCATGTCTGGAGTTGTGCTTGTGTCATCTTTAGCCTGTCTCCCTTTAAAGAGCTCAAAACTAAGACCCCTGCACATCATCTACAAGTGCTCTGTGTTTTTTAAAGAGGGTGTATTATGCAGAGTTGACTTTTAAGAGCCATGTTAATTGTTTCCCTTCTAATTTACCTGAGAACTCCGTTATATTTAAAGTGATTCATGCATTTTATGAGCAATCTTTATTAGCTTGTTATCAAGACACTATTAGCCCCATACACACCCCCTCCACAAATGAAAAGATGTATTCGCTTCTCGGTAAAGTGAACTATATAGATATCATTGGTGCGAAATGTCAAAAAAAAAAAAAGTTTCTTCTACATTACTTCCTCAATACACCTCCGACCTGTGTGATGACAGAAACGTGCAGTGTGTCATCAGTTCTGACCAATCAGAGCTAAGTTTTAGGCAGTTTGAGGATTTTAAATGTTTTAAAAGATCATGTAGTGAAAATAGAGAAGAATATATAAAACCCAACCTTTGTGGAAGTTCTCAATGTCCTGTCAGCTGAACATGAGCAGTTTGAATTCTCAAAAAATGCTATGGGACAATTCTTTTTGAGCTGGAGCTCCCAGGAGTTACATCACCTGTGGAGCAGCCACTTGTCGATTTTGCACCTGGACAAAAGAGTCTTATCCAGTTCTTACAACAGGTCCATGAAAGCTCTCTATAAAAGGGGCTGTCAGTATAGTCTGCCAGTTTGTTGTGATGACGTTTATGGTAATGTACCGTAAAGAGACCGAATCAGTTCCTCAGTTTTCAACTCAAAAGTCAGCAAAATTGTTTCTTTTGAGTCATGATAGATCAATATTGTAAGTCAAAGTTTAAAGAAGACATCGTCCAGGAGGGTTCAGTGCACAGAGAACTCCTCCTTTTTTGGCTGGATTTAGTTAATTCAGAGTAGTATAAATCCTAGTTCCTCAAGCCAATGCCATTAAATTTAAAATGGCTTCTGGGTGGGAGCCGAAACATCTTGATTGCAAAATCAGTGTCCAGATGACCATCGTTAATGTCGTATAATACAGCAGACAAAATCATAACACAATCCAGAACTGTTATTCCCTTAACTGCATTGTGCCAACTTATTAAATCTGAACTATCAGGACACACAAACAAGTCGTTTAAAATCCTGACATTTAGCTCAGTTCTTGTCAATTTGCTCGGATCACTGTAAGTCTTCAAAGATTTCCGAAAAGCTTGAAAATATTAAAGGGAAGGTACTTTACTTCTATGGGGTATTAACTGCTAACACATAACATATGCTATTTATATCATCATGTTACCTTTAATTTCCTGGAAAATGCTACATTCACAGTGTATTAACATGTTTTATGAATTTCATTTTTGACGCTCTGAACCTCTCTCCCTTGTTCCCCATGCTAAGTCGCTCCCCCTTCAGAGCGATATCACAACACAATCAGCGTACATCCTGCCAATAGTACTGCACATTACAACCATAAGAAGAGAGATCGCTAAATTACTGAAACACGCATGGATGACATCTAAACCTTCTTCAGACATGTTTTTTAATGAGGGTAGATGCACAATACCCTCTTTCATTTCTCAAATACAAAAACCACATGTTCCCATTTAGCCAAACAACTGATTTTATCCCTCTATAAGGTATCTCTCTCCCCAGCTTGTATTTATTTGGTCTGGGCTCTGCATTCATCAGTTGTTGAGGCAGATCTGGGAGCAGCTGTCAGTCGTTAATAAACTGTCCTTTCGGAGCTGTGTTACGGAGCGCTCATGTAGAACCGGAGCAGCCCAAGAGGAGACACTAAACTAGGGAGTCACCGGAGCGAGCAGCATCCCAACCGCTGTGGGCCCAAACTCATCCCTCTCTTCCCCTATGGACTCGTCTAAACGCCATGATATTTACAAAGAGCGTATGAAAACAATACTCATACTTGCACTAGAGATTTACGGTGGATAGTTATATAATAATTTGCATTTGAAATCGCAACATTCATCTAAAACAACTTAATTAAAGAAGCAGGTCCACTGACATCCTCGGTATAAAACTGCAGTGCCAAATTCAATTCTTCAGCTGCTCAAACTGTTTCACGTAATAAGTTTAAAACACCAAACAGATGATTCAATACAAAGGAAAAGAACAATACAACACTAAGCTATCCTGTCTAGCTAGTTATTAAATGCCAGGGAGAAGAGATGGGTTTCCGTAAACATCATCGCGACAAAGAGCCGTGTAGCTTTTTCATTTGTACCAAAATGACTTCACCACGCTGGGAAATCCTACACGTATCACAGAACGTTAAGTACAGAGCAGTGGGTGTATGCCTGCGGCGGTGAAACAGGAGTTGATCGGCAAACTAGCGTCTTGAAAATAAGCTATTAAAAATTCCTCAAACATGCGCGAATCACTCCAAATACAACTCTGACAGGGTAACTGAGAAGGGGAAACAACTGTAACAGGCCTAAAAGCTCTGGAAAGTTGATTTTGTATTATAGGTCTGCGTTAAAGCGTCTGTGCAGTTGAGTAAAATTATAAAGCGCTTTAATGTACGAGAATCAGGAAGTGCACTGTTAGCATGCTAGTTGTTATTAGCATTAACACGCGCATAAACTCATTGCTGTGACTAATTAGGATGCTAGGGCTGCATAAAGTAAGAGGAATAACTTAAAAATGAACTAGATCGGTTTTCCACATTTGGAACGCCAACTGTTTTTAGGAGGTGGCCAGACCTACTCAATTTGACAATTTTAGAAATAAGTGATTAAGATTCCAAATATGTGCTCGAGTGAGAAGCGTTAAAGAGTAACTTGTGAGTCTGTGGGTTGGGAAAGAGTTGTGTGGTTCGACAACTCTGAAAGAAATAGCTCTGCACAGTATCTTTGGAGTCATAGGGTCAGTCAGATGGCCTCGTGATTTGGACAAAACAGGTGTATATTTGAAACTCGTCGTGTCTGAAGAAGGGCTCTGACTCAAAACATCACTTGTGGTGTTATTGAAAACCTGTGTGGATATACTTTCTTTCTGCTGTTTTGGTTTTTGGATCCAGCAGGCATGTTTAACAGTTTTGGGTGCGTGTGTGTCTAGCTTCATTGCATTACTTTTAATATTCAACCAGTCAGTCCATCACAATAAGAAGATGCTCTTTAAAGGTTCTATATTACACTGAATTGAGTCTTGAAAGCTTTAAGCCATGTTATAATGCTGTTACCACATCGAAAACACACCCGGAGTTGTGTTTTGATTCATTCACACATGTTTGAGTAATCCTGGTTTATATTCTGTCTATATATCAAAGCTCAAAATGCTCTGTTCCACCTTGTGATGTCATGTAGTGGTAGTTTTCAAGTTAGTTTTCAAGTTTACCTTTAGTTCAGTAGAGATTGGCAAAGAGCTGAAATTACCTAAACGACTGTAGCAAAGGTGTATTGAGTTTAAAACACAATGGAGCACTTCCTGTATTACCGCATGACATCACAAGGTGGAACAGAGTGTTTTCAGTTTGAGAGAAGAATAAGTAGTATCAGCCTAAATATCCAGGGTTTGTGTGTTAAACGTGTGTGAATGAAAACAAAACACAATTTAACACCATAACAGATTAAAAATAGTGTAGTATCGGCTCTTTTATGGTGGAGTGTCTGCCACCTGCTTTCCACCATAGAGATGATCGGTGATTGGTTTGTCTGTAATATTCCACAGTATGGCATTAAACTTATCAATCTCGCTTTTACTCAGTTACAGGTATTTATTACTCAAAAAATACCTTGGAAAACATACATTCTTATAGTGAGCGGGGTTGCTTCTCCACAGAGCTCACCTGGCTGCAGTGGTGGAAGGTAACGATGTACAAGTAGTAAAGTACTGTACTTAAGTTGAATTTTTACTGCACTTTACGTAAGTAAACTTTACAGGGGATACTTTTAGACTTTCTACTCCACAACAACTCAACTGGAATGAAAAGTAAAAACTTCTTTTCATATGATTTGACGGTTTATTTTCGTGGTAACATCTGGACTAAAGTTTTTGAGGTCAAACTTTGGCTTTGAGCAGACAAAAATAAATACACAAAATTCATCAGGAAAATTAAGAAATGTATTCATATTGTTACTGTTGACAAAAATATACATCATTTTTAAATCAGTATCATTACATTTAACAGTTTAACAAATTAACACTTGTGTGAAATACTTTTACTTGTTACACTTAAAGTACAGTTTTGAGTACTTTAATACTTTTATTTAAGTAGCTTTTTTTATGTGATACTTTTACTTTTACTTTTTACCTCTGTATCTGTACAAAATTGAGTCCACCACTGCCTGGCTGTAACTTGGCCTGGTGCCCTGCTTTACTCCAAGTAGATATTCACGTTTAATACTATATTGTGGAACATTCTACAGAAGCGATGACATCTCCATTCATCCAGGCCTCTATGGGAAAAGTTATAGCACAACTTTATCAGAAGTAGAATCCATTTATTTGGACAAACACTGGATTTAAATTGTTGTTAATCACTGACCTTTTCCTCTCGGCTGTGAGTTATAATCGTTCATTTATTTATTATAAACCACTTATTCTAAACTGGGGCTTCGTTGCTTTTCAATGGCCAGTTAATTTCACTGCTTAAATTATGTATGGTAATAGAACGTATTTCTATTTTCCATGGAGCATGTTCATCAACTTAAGTGTTTTTTGGAGCCATAGCAAACTCATTATTTTAACGTTTATGAATAACCTCCCACAGTCTGTTTTCTGTTTTTGTCCTTCACTTAATACTCTTAAACATTGGACCTGGTTAAATGGAATCTCTAATGGGACAATAATCATTGGTTTGTTTGTCGGCAAAGCACAAAACAGCCAAAAGTGGTAACGGTTTTGTGATGAAAAGGAAATTGTCAAATGCCTTTTAGTTCAGTGAGGCGTAATCTGTGGTCGTGCTAATGCAACGGTAATGAGAGGGGAAGAGCTGTCCTTAAAAACTCACTGATTGGTTTGATCATAAATAATTTGTTGTTCTCTTGCTTATATATCTTTTATATTTTCAGACAATTGGTGACAAAAATATACCATATACTTCTAAACACCAATGGAAACATATCTGCAATGACTACCCAAATCATCCGTATTAAATTAGTTTTATGTTACACTTCTATACTTAGATCACCATGTTACCTTTTATTGTTCCAAAAATGCTTTATTCATAGAGAAAACGTGTTAAATAGCCCCTTCAGATCACTCTTATCACAACACAATCAGCCCACAAATGAAACTACTGCACATCGCATCAGGTTTGTGAAGTTGTAGTGTAATGTTTTGTATCACACTTTTGTATATTTATGATAAATGGCTGCGTGGGAGCGTGGGAGGTAGGCTGGTGGGCTACTGAAAACTGTAAGGAGGGTTTGAATAGTGCCCGGAGAGATTGCAAGATTACGCAAACCTGCAAAGATGACATGGAAAAACATGGAAAAGCTGTTTGATATATCCAGTACATCCTGTCATCGTATGAATACATTGGCAGAAAAAATAGGAAATAACAATTATAATGCTATATTTTTTTACCTGGGACGCAGCAGATATGTGTAGCGATTGGGAAAAGGTTCAACATCATGTCGAATCACTGAATCTGACTGGTCGAAGTGCCAAAACAGCAGAACAACCTCAAAAGTCAGACTTCCAGTTGTGTTACATCCATTTGAGAGAAGCAGCACAGACATCTTCCCTGTCAATAAATGCACAAGACACTTACCTTCGGCACATTTTCCACAAACAAAATCATCTATTTTTCTGCTAAAATAAGCCAAAGTTCAGTTCAGTTTATTTGCCAAAACCACATTGGAAAAAAGGTTTGAGCAGCCTAAAGTGCACCACATTCATTCATCTATTCTACAAGACAGACATAATTGCATAAGACACAAATTGCATAAAAGTATGTCCTGTGTTGCCGTGTCATGTTTGGCTTCTGCTCAAACTACAATGTTAAACTATGGTTGAACTGAATATCACGACAATTCATCATGTGGGCCAGGTTAAAGGGCTTTTGTATCGGATTTTAATTCATTCCTGTCAAGATGAATGCACATTACGTCATGAATTGTTTGGTAATTGCTGCTAAATAAGAAAAAAGTGAGACTATAAAATATATTCCATCCATTTTAACATAGCATTTTCTCAGATAATAACTTTCTCGTCTAATCAGGCACATTGTTACTAAGAATAATGAGAAACAAACTGCCCCAGAGACTTGATTCTAAATGGCTGAATTACGTTAGATTAGGCAAAAAGTATCTGATGGCAACATGGGAGGATTAAGCAGCTGGAGATCTCATCCGGATCACAACAGGTTTGACTTAAAAACGCAGGTGTTCTTGTAAAGGGCAAATTATAAAAAAGATCATAATTCAAGGTTCTCTGTGTGTGACCTCACCTTTGAATCTTCATCAGGGTCTCAGGGTTAGGAGAGGTGTTGTAATTGTGATCAACTTTTGGATTTGGGTAATCTTTGCGTGAAATGCCAATGTGTTACAGGGCAAAAACATGTTAATTAAGAGTTTCACATAATGAGAGAAAACGTGCAGCACTTGGCATCCGTCGTAACATTGAATCTTCCTAAACTGGACTTTATTAGCGACTAACAATGGTACTTCGACTGGAGGCATCTTCAGTAACCACATTTTTGCGCTAATGAGCCCAATTACTGTGACACCTTATGTGAATCCGTGGTTAACGTTGAACTGATTTCTTCTCGTCTCTTGTTTTTCAGGTTGAAATGGATAAACCTCTTCAAATCCGTCGGGAATGCCTCCACAACACATTAGCTGTCATCTCTACAGAACCATACTGGGCCCAATCTGACAAACCGTACCACAGTGACATTTAGCCAAGCAATCCCATCTGATCCACTGGCAGGCACATCGCTGGACAAGTTTACCCACTGTGAAAGAAGACGAGATAGTGTGCGGAAGTAATCACAGGGAGTAATATTGATAAGTGAAAAGAGTGAATGGTCTGGAATACAAATGCACTTTAATGACTTCCAACCGCTTGACTGAAGCTACTTTAATGGCACAAAAGAAGACTTGCTAAAAGTTTGAAGTCCACTTTGCCCAAGTAAACAAAAGGATTATCTTGGCACAGGAAAAACATACGGATTCCTCCAGCGTCAAGACAAGATAAGAGTGATTAAACTGAAATAACTTTCAAATAGGGCTACATTTTTGATGGATGGAAAGATGGCTGCGCTGGAATATAAAGTATTTTAGGCCACTTAAATTGGACAACAACACAACGCATGACACAACCAACCAAGCGTCATTTCAGACGGGGAAAGTGAAGCCTAATTACACTTTTTCCCCAAGAGTTACAAATGAACTGTCCATTTGAGGTTTAAAGAAACAATTGGAAACTAGATTAAAATGCAAAGCAGATATGGAAGGTAATATCTTGTAGATAGCAGAGTTTCATGGCCCATTAAACGCTAATACTCACCATAAGTTCAACATAGTCAACCCATCTAGTTACTTTTTATTGCATTATCAGCTCAATAACTATAGAATTAAATAAATTCTGACATGTTAGCATGGGGCTGACTATCACTAGATAGTGTGTAGAAGTGATAATGTAAAATATATTGAGTCTAAGCCTAATTTTACCTCTTTTTGTTAGCTTAACTATGGCTAGTTTTAATAGTAATAGGTTAGTATCATTAATATCTAGCTAAACAGCGTAGCCCCAAGATGCTAACATCAAAAAATGGTCGCTAATGGTCCCAACATGAGCACTCTCTGTTCCAACTGCAGTGTGTCTTTTTACCCAGAGGTTGATATCAGCAAAACTGTTATTATGGGAATCGTCATGGTGGTATTTTTCATTTTCGGTATTCTTGGAAACATGCTTGTCATCTTGTCCGTTTTGTTCCACCACCACTGGCGCTCTGTGACGCACTACTTCATCGTCAACCTCGCTGCCGCCGACCTCCTCCTCAGCTCTGCGGTCATGCCGTTTTCCGCCGCCTCCGAAGCATTGGGACGATGGGTTTTCGGACGGACATTTTGCAGCGTGTGGGCGGCTTTGGACGTTCTGTGCTGTACAGCGTCAATACTTAGCTTGTGCGTCATTTCCATTGACCGCTACCTTGCTGTTAGCTACCCTTTACGTTACCCGACCGTAGCAACCGGGAGACGATGCCTTGCTGCGGTCGCTTGCCTGTGGGGCCTATCCGCGGCTATATCCGTTGGGCCGCTTTTCGGATGGAAGCAACCGCAACCTGAAGACGAAACGGTTTGTCAGATCACGGAAGAACCTGGATACGCCTTGTTCTCAGCTCTCGGTTCATTCTACATACCTCTGGCGATTATCTTGGTCATGTACTGCCGAGTGTACACCGTGGCGACTCGGGAGACCAAGAGTTTGAGGAAAGGTAGCAAAGGAGAGAATACGGAGGGAGTGACGTTGCGGATACATCGTGGTAACGCTGGACATTCGGACAAGCAGGATAGCGTGAAGCATAAGCGCGCCTCCTTCGCTGTGCTGAAGAGGATAAAGTTTTCCAGTGAGGAGAAGGCAGCTAAGACTCTTGGGATTGTCGTGGGCTGCTTCGTTCTCTGCTGGCTGCCGTTCTTCCTGGTGCTACCCATAGGTATGTACCACTTCTACATTACGACACAAACTACAGACTCAACCATAATTTGTATTGGTCCCAATGAATGAAAAAAAACGAAATACTTGATTGGTTGAGCGATACAATAAGGATAAGCAGGTGATGCCATTAGTTGCAAGTTACAGGTCAGGTTTTTTGGCTAGATTAGGGTGACCAGACATCCCTATTTACCCAGGATAGTCCCAGTTTTGAACCCTTTGTCCCTTGTCCCAGCAGATTTATCCAAAACCATTGATTTGTCCCAGTTTTATTCAAGAAATGTCCCAGATGTCCATATTTTTACCCAATCTGATCCCCGCCAACAGGACGGAGGGCCATATATTGTCATTTGTTTGGCTAAAATACAAGAAATTGTGCTTGAAAATGAGCATAAGGCAAAAAAATGCACCAACAGAAGTCCATCCGATTATATACAAACCCACAAGTGAGTCGAGAAGGGACAATGTTACGTGCTCATTTCAGTTTTATACACACGTGGACAAAATTGTTAGCACCCTTCAATTAATGAAAGAAAAACTCAGAATGGTCACAGAAATAACTTGAATCTCATTGACAGTTACAGGAATCGTTTGATTGCAGTGATTGCCTCAAAAGGTTGCGCAACAAAATATAAAATTAAGGGTAGCATCATTTTTGTCCAGGCCTTTTTCATGAGTTTATTTATTTTTTAATAATTCTGTTGGAGCATGGTTGAAAAGCAATGTCTGACTTTCATTGGTTACATTTCATAGAATTTTTATTTATTATTACTTTTGTCAGATTCAAGTTATTTCTGTGACAGGTACCAACAATTTTGTCCACATCTGGATATACCACCCTACCATCCCTGGCTGTGTCCCAGTTTTTCTTGTATAAAACTGGGATGGATTGTTACACAGCCAGAAACAATACAGTGTCCCGTTAAGTTGAATCCACCATGTGTTAGTTAGGGCTGTGCAATTAATTGAATTTCAAGAGAGATTCTAATCGTCAATAATCAAATCGGATCTTTTTAATGGCGAGCTCTTCGGTCGTTTGGGGTTTGGTTCAGAAACTTTGTGGATTCTAATAACGTATTAGTCTCACATAGAGCTTTTCCAGACCCTCAAAGTCTCTTCTCTTGCCGTGTCAATTGTTACCATAGCGATAGTGGCAGTGGATGATTGTCTGTTTGCGTAGGTCTATGTGTCTGTCCTGTTATAGCCCTGCAACAAACTGGCCATTGTCCACTGTGTACCCTGCCAAAGGCCCAAAGTTGTGGCCCGTAACAGGAATTAGCAAAAGAAGATGAAGGAATTAAAGGTTTGTGCGTCAAATTTATCAAATGTATCACTTCGGTAAAAGTTTTGCATGGATTTTTTCACTTGTGTTCTGATTTAGAGTTTAGTTTTTTTAATTGAGTTAGAGGAGAAGACATTTGTATTGTTTACGTAATGAGACAAGTGACAAAAATCTCAATTAGTACGAAGTCCCTATGCAATCGCTGTAATTGTTGTTGTATGAATGCTTTAACTGATAGTGACAGACAGTAAACTAGATTGAGGCCTGGGGAAGGGAAAGCAAATAGAAATAAGATCAAATCCTGGATGGTGAGATGGACTGTACCGCGAAAGCCACAGCAGCACCTCCAGGCTTATCAAAGGTCTTCATTTTGAGCTTTCAGAGAGTGACCCTTTAATTCCATGTGTGCTCGAAGGGTCCAAACACAGACAAGTAATATCTGCGGGAAAGCTGGTCATTTCAGGATCGCTCTTCTCTGGAAACTAACTAGAGTTCGTCCTTTCTGCCGGAAAAAAGACCGAAAAGCTTGACAAAAGATGGAGGATAGAAATAGAATTGTAAAAGACAAAACAAAAATAAACTCAGATACTATTTGATGCTGAAGCTATGGTGTCAAAACAGTACTTCTTTGAGCACGTAACAATACTAAACATGACAAGTTATTTTTTGAGAATGGTGTGGGGAAAAAAAAGTATAAAACCGCAATATTAAATACATGGCTTTGTGTTGAAAATTGCCGTCTGTTGTAGAAAGGAGTGATGTTTTTTTAGTCCTATGTGGCATTGTCTTCTTTTCCTTTTTCCAATATGAATGGACGATGTGTGTCCCTGATTGGCTAATTCTCTTGTCAATCACACCCATCTGAAAACGGGGAGATTCACCATTGACCAGACTTTTCATCTTTACAAAGTATTGAAGAAGTGTGAAGAATAAGTAATCTGGATCATAGACAACTTGCAATTGAAAAAATGCAAGATATTTAAAACAGAACTAAGTAACTTCAGGGACAGAGCTCCCCCTGCAGCTCCTTTATGAGAATACATTGTTTATTCTTTTTAAAAAGCTGCAAAATCTTTTTCTCTTCCTGGGAAACCTGGAGAATTTGGGTTGGAGTCTGCCATGTTGCAAGGCTGGTTTTCCATGCAGAGACAGCAGAGGGAGACAACGGGCCCCGAAAATACATATTTAACCATCACAGAGATTTAAAACAACATTTAACTTAGTTCTGTTGTAACTTTAATTACTATAGCAGAGCAATAACATCTCCACGGAGACAAGCATGTTGCAGATGCCCCAGCAGAAGTTTAACACGTTATAGACATTGTGCTTGTGTCTGCTGTATAGTACACCTGCAGATTATTATGTTAAAATGTGGGGAAAAAATTGCAATATTCATCTAAAATGAGGTAGTAAAAGAAAAAGGTTTGCCGTGTTAGAAAACTATGTTGCGAAGGTGAGATAATGGGTGAGATAATGTCACCTTAAACATTATCACAACAAAGAGCTGCCCATCACAGTAGCAAGTAACATTTTTTTAATTATTATTTGTATTTAAAAAGGGAGGTTAAATACAATTTTGAAAGGGTAAAAAAAGCTATAACATGGTTAAAGCTTTAAAACGTCGATTTTGTATGACAGATCCACTTTAAACCCACTCTCCAACTTAGAAGATGATTCAGTTACATTATATTCATTCATAGCCTGTAAACAGAAGAAGAAAATTTTGATGAAATATAGTGTTCCTATAGAGGAGGATATTCAAACAAACCAAACTCAGTCAAACTTTAAATAAATGCAGAGTCAACCTTGGGCTCTGTTGGTAGTGTTCTATGAAATGATGTTTACTGTGGGCTGCTGTAGCCTGAGCTGTGATTATAAAAAGATGATGGATTTTCTGAAGGACTCACTTTTGTTTGTGTAGAACTATTATATTTGATCAGTGACTAACTCAACAACGGCTATTGCTGCGTTGGAATTGACTTTCTTCAACTTTCTTGAAAGATAGTAAATAAAAGTTGGAAGAATGACGGGGCTCACAGTGACGCAAAGTAAAAAGTAATCACAAAAGCCACTGCAAACCGTTTATGAGCTAGTCCTCACTTACCTTATGCATTCTTGGCATGCTAATTATTCATAGAGATGAGTTTACGAGAACTTTTCACAACTTTTAAAGACCAGAGTGGAGTTTTTCCATCACTGTAAAGCTAATAACAACTAGCATTGTTAACACAGACAAAGACAAATTTTGCTCAAATACATGGAAAAAATGGGTACAGGGCTTTTGTTTTGTTTTTTACGTTTTAAGGTAAATGTGTAGTAGAAACTGGGTTGACAGTGGTGTTGTTGGTTAAAGCTTTGTCCTCTAGACAGAGGGTATCTGGTTCAAAAATTCACCCATTGCATAAAGTTTCAGAGATATTGCAATAGGATGGGCATCTGACATTAAAAAGTAAACTGCCAAGTCAAAGTGCAGTCAAAGAAATAGGTTATTAGAGGTGGATAGTACTCAGTTACATTTACATATGTACTTTTACTTGAGCACATTTGTATAATTCATCTTCTGAGACCAGTTTTAGCCTCCATTATTTCTGTGTAACAGTGCTCTTAGCGCTAAAATTAAGTTTAGGTTACTCTCTGAGAAAAGCTTTTGTTGATTTTTTATGATCTATACTTTGAAAATATGAGGTTTCATGCATTATTTAATGTTTGTCCTTCCAGTTATAACTTCAAATGTTATGTCCAAACATGCTCTATTGACTCATTGCCCAAAATAGTAAACCCTATTTCCCCTAGCTGTGTTACACTTACATTACATTACTCACTACTTTCTACTTCTTGAACCATATTAGTTTGAAGTAAGGACATACGTGAGTAGTATTTTGCTACTCCACCCACCACTGGAGATGGATATGGTTAAGACACAAGGAAAACAAAAATGAGCGAAAGCGATTGAGCTACAATAAGATTCCACTGAGCTTCCAATTCATGGGTGAACGGTAAACCCACTGCACCACCATCACATAGATACTGCAAAAGATTTTGAAAGTTCTAAGCCTGATTAACTCTTTCAAGTGTTCAACTAAATTAGTCTTGGATTTCTGTTAGAATTGCAACCACGTTGACTGGTAAAACCAATTGCAGAATCAAGGCCCATTATTACCAACTCAACAAACGCTAGTTACAGAGCAAGAAAAGACCTCATTTAAAATGTGATTGCCACATTGTGTTCTGCAAAATTGCTTTTTAAGATGGCATAAGGACAAATAAGTGGCTTGAAAGTTCTAAAAGTATTCCAAATGTGAGAGTAACTTTGGATTGGCTTGTCACACTGTTAGACCCGTGTACAATCTGACTCCCGCAGCTGTCGGGTGGTTCAGTGACAGACACACTGACACAGGCAATTAGAGACAGAGAAATGCATCGAATAAATTAAAGCTTATGCTAATCAAATAGTTAAATAAAAGTCCACATTTGTCTATGTTTGACTATAATGTGAATGTGCAGAGGGTTATAGCTCCTAAAATTAAACAAAAAATAAAGATTTAAATGTGTGGTTTAAAGACAGAGTAATATGGAAAATTGACTTTTTCTATCATGTTATAATGTTGTTCCCTCATCAGAATTATTCAAACCCTTCTTACGGCTAGCAGTACGATCCTGTCCAATGCTCAGCCCCTAGGTCTACATGGTTAAAAATAAAAGGTAAAATTTGTGTCTTATAGGGTACACTGGTTCGCCACAGGGTAGTAAAGAAGGTACAATTTACTACCCTTATTCACCTTATTCCTGAAGTTGCTGTGGGCACTGCTTGTAGGTTGCATGGGATTGCAAATCTTGGCAGCAAATAAGTTCTATATGGACTACAAAGCAGTTTTAAAGCCTTACAGAGAATTGGTGCAGTGTTGACTCATTGTTGCACATAAACATTGAACATATGAAACTTTCCCAAATTCTCTGTTGAAAGGAATGGGGTTCCCACTTAACCTGAAGTGCCACAACAAAGAAAGGGAGGTTTAGTCACATTTATGGAAAAAGTGGGCGGGGCAGAACAAGGTAAATATTTTTTACCCTTCCAGAGCAAATTGTACCCCAGGGAACATAGATACATCTTGAAGAACATATTTGTACTCTGTCTGTACCCTTATTTCAGATGTTTATGCGTATGTCATCATGATAATTGTGCATAAACATACAAAAGATAGATTTAAAACAATATACAACAACTTTACAAACCTGATAAGATGTGCAGTAGTTTCATTAGCGTGATGCACACTGATTGTTTTGATAGTGCTCTGAAGGGAGGGTGATTTAGCGCAGGGAGAAGAAAAGAGAGGTGTCAAAAATGAAACTGAAACGTATTAATGTTAATATGTAGTTTTTTGTCAAACATAGCGGGAATGGAACTTGTTCATTTTCAACAGTTTGATCCATATTTATTCCTCACTCACCTTATGCATTCTGAGCATCGTAAGTATTCACCACGATGAGTTTATAAGCACTTTTCACAACTCTTGCAGACAGTGTTTTTGCAGTGATGGTAAAGCTCACATCCAGCATGTCAACACACAATATTTCTACCTTAGAACTGTCTCGAGTTGGCTGAGTGGCCCCTCATTGGTAGATCAGTGAAAAATCCTCCTGCCCAAACAGCATTTTTCCCATAGAGCGCAATATAATCACAAACCGCTGGTGTTTGGCTGACAGGGCACCTACAACTTTCACAAAGGTCAGATTTTGTGTCAGTGTTTTCCTATTTTTAGATCATAAAGTTTTCTCAGCTCAAAACCCTTCAGTTGTTTGTCAGAGACCACGCTCCTTACACGCGCTCACATGGGAGAAGAGCGCAGCATTTACCGCCTCCGGATGGACTTAGCGGCTGAAGGATAAAGCAGAGACATGAACCATTGAGCTCGGCCCGTGGACTCAAATGGTTAGGCAGTGGAGCTTGATTAAGTTTCATTAAATAGTTGCAGAATTTGTAAATCTTTGGCTAAATTGTTTGTTTCTGATCTGATTGGAGAAGCTTAAATCTGGGTCCGTCCTCATGAAACACAACCCCCATGTAATAACTCACTCTGCATTTTTGATAGGAAAAATTGTGATAACTTGAAGTACTTGGAGCTACTTCTGCTTGTTTTCATTCATGAACATAAATATTCCTCAAGTACACGATTCCTGAGTGGTTGTTTTTTATTTTGCTCTTTACTTGATTTGACCTTTGTCCTAAACGGTACATTTAACATTTAAACAAACCAAACACAGATTCACAAGCACATTTATCATCTCAACATCTACTCACATCTGAGGTAAATATTATGGCAAAAACATTTAAGAAAGTTGTGAGTGAGATAATTAAACACAAGCACATTCTGGCTGTTACGTAAGCACTTTGAAGTCCACTCCACATCCGCACTCTTAGGAAATGAAATGTATACAGTGATGCAGATACCATCTCATCTGGGAAAGTCCAGGGTTAGTGGATTTAACTGGTAGACATAAAGGCACCTTAAAGAGAGTATTACAGGTTGTGTTTTTTCTAATTATGACTTGGTTTGATGGGTGGTAAAGATCACATTGGTTTTGCATTAGTTAAGTGGCAGTTTGTGGAAAAAAAGTAAAAACACTGAGATTGAAAATGGAATAGTTCTACCTGTGTCATGAACATGGAACAGTCCACCCAAAATTATGCACGAGGAAGACATTTTTCTGACAGTTTAGTTTAGTTTGTTTAGTTTATTTTGCAGGGACCATGTAGAGAAGAAGGATTGAAGAGTTGCTTTGTACCAGACTATAGCTCTCTTCATCTGCAGTTCCCTGAGACATACAAAACATTTAACGTTTAAACATTCATTTAACAAAATAACAGTGTTTTTATTAGTCTAATCACAGCTATTGTACAGTTTAGAGAAGTCATGGCCCTTGTTTACATTATGATTGCTACGTAACAGTTATGAAATTACCTCTGTTTGTCACATCTGTTGTCCGTGTCCAACCAGGAAGTAAAATGATAAGATAAAAGTGAGATTTTTAGTCAAATCTGAAATAAAATGACGTTAAAGTTGGGCTAAACACCTAAATTCCGAACACAACCACATTTCAAATACAGCCGCTCAATTTAGATCTAGACGTTTTTGAACAGAAAACTGCAAAGAAAACTGGGATCAATACTTTATGAAAATGTGAGCCTGGTCACCGGTGAATCTCCCTGTTTTCAAATGGCAGATTGACAGGTGGAGACACATATAGCCGATCTGTATTGGAAAAAAAACAAAGAAAAAAAATATCACAAACTGACCAATAAGCTCCTTCATTTCACAACATTGGAAAAAACTAATCTGATTTCATGATCCCATTTAACCAGGCTTGAGATGCAACTGAAGAGTGTGGGGATCAGACTGATATCAATCTGTATAAAAAAATAATAATACAGAGATTTCCAGAAAATTAACCTAGCTTGCAGGAAAATTATTGCCCCCCTCCCAAAAAAAACCCAAAAAAACAATAGGAACAGAAGATAATGCAATTAAAACACCATATGCACACTTTAGTAGAGAAAAAGGTGAATTTTGTGTTCCCACTTTAACTGTTTTAGTGAAATGAGTGGTCTAACCTGCATATGCACTTTAAAGATTTCCACTGGAGATAACAGAGTGCTTTGATGACCTTGCGTTCGGGGATCCAGTGTGTTCTACCAGGTGAAACACAAACACTATTGGTTCTGTTTAAACGGCTCACAGGTTATCTTCTGCACGAGTTAACCCTGGATTTATTTGTCAAGCTAAAAAAAATAACTTGTCACAGGTTATCTGCTTTCGAATTAGCAGAATTCCATTGCAATCATCAGTGAAACAGAATAAAGCTGGCGCCGTGAAGCTCAATGTGAAAAAAATAAATATTTTTTTTTTTTTTTTTTTTTTTTTTTTTTTTACAATTTTTGAATTAAAAATAAATGTATTTCTGAAGATTCAAAATAATATTATAAACAAAAAATTAACTCTGCATGAGATTTTAGTTTTCCATAATTTTCTGTTTGATTATAACTGCGTTGAGATCATTATTCACGTCTTAGTTGATTTTTTAGTTGTACCTTGAAACTCACATTAACATATAATAATATAGTGACAATATGCACTTCCTGATTGGACAATAAACACTTCACAGTTAGAATTAAGTTACGTATTAGGTGGTTGGTCAAAGTTATGCCTTGAAACCTTAATTTTTTTAAGACTCAATTTTTTTAGACACAATTTTACAGTTCAAATTTGGTACAACACTTAGAACATTAGCTGCACAGTAAAAACTACATTTCATATAGGTGGCAGTAGTGTGTAAAGGGAGTGCAGAGAAGACTAGACATGGGATGATTTAGTGTCACGCTTAACAGTTATGTCACGTCCACTGATTATGTGAATGTTCTGTATAAATCACCTTGTTTTCCCTAAGGACAGCTGCGGCAAACTGTGACCAGGAAGTGAATATAAACCATAACTATTTAAACTCACTATTAGAACTATGTTTTTCTGCTCAAGCCAATATCAAAATTTACAGTACAGTCAGTCACCCGTTCTACAGACAGAATTATGTCTGGGACTTAAACTGTCACTTTTATGTTGTGATAATCTATGTCTCCACATTATGAAACTGTACTGACTCACTGTACTCATTCATAGAGTGTGTAGGCGCTGAGGGAAAGGTGAGTCCAGAACAACACAACCAATGAGGTATAATTAAAGAAGAATCATTTGTGATTAATTGTGGCCTCCTTGTCAAAGCCTTATCTCAGAAGCTAAGCCGGGTTGGGCCTGGTTGGTACTTGGATGGGAGACCACTCCAGGTGCCACAGTGGGGCGCTAGTTGCCTCTCATTGTGTCCTTTGGCAAGGCACTTCACTCACCTTAACTAGTATGAAAGTGGTGTGTGTGTGTGATGTTGGTGGTGGTCGAAGGAGCTGGTGGTGCAGATTGGTAACCTCGCTTAGGGTCCATCTGCCCCAGGGCAGCTGTGGCTACAGTCTTAGCTTACCACCACCAATACATTATTATTAATAGTAACATTTTTTATCAGCAGTCATGTTCTAATTGCAATACTCTATGGAAGAACTCAAATTATACAGAGCTGGACATGTCCATTTATCAAAGTATCCAATATTGCAATTAACTTATTATTTGTAGTACGTTATCTAATCCTCATGCTCTGCATTAACATATTTTTATTTCTGGTAATAAAACTTTAAATTTATAGTAACTGCTGTGAAGTAAATTGAATAATTATCCATGATATACAAACCGTCAAAATGAGTTTCCTCCACAGGGTGGCTGTGCACTCCCTTAGAGAGAGGGTGAGGAGCTCAGTCACACAGGAGAATGCCTCCCGGATGTGTCCCAGGGGAGGTGTTCCATGCACGTCCCACCGGGATGCAGCCCTGAGGAAGACCCTTGAAACGCTCGAGGGACTATGTCTCTCGGCTGGCCCGGGAATGCCTCGGGAATAAAGCAGAAGACAGTGCATGGATGGATGTGTTCATATGGTGTATTGACCTGTAAACAGACTACAATTTGTCACAGACCAGTGTAAGTGAATATTCATCAATAATTCAAAAAGACCACAGACACGCCATTATGTCAGTTTAAACCCTTTATCAATCCATTCTCTGGTCTAGGTTTCACCTTATTTATTATCAGAATTTTGTGTAAAAAAAAAAAAAATCCTTCAAAATCTTTCCCCCAGTTTCCATCTTCACTACTGCTGCGTCTCAGTATCCTTCTGTACATCAGCCCACCAATGAAGTCCTATGTCTAACCCAAGTCCCCCCTCTAACCCTTTAAATCCCTGTTTCAGACTCTGGGGCCTCTGTCTGGCCTTACAGTCCTTACCCTGCGTGACAGCCTATAGCTTCTATAGGTTTTCCCAGTGTATAGCAGCAGGCGATAAGCTGCCAGACGTTTAGGAACCAAAATATAAGGCACATTCTTGGGATTTCCAGAGCGCTCGACCCGATGGTGACCTGAACACGGTGGAATCTGTCCTTTCTTCCTTTCGCATCATTTAACGTGGCTCTTTCAAATGTCAGTCTGGAGCAGGGGCAGACAGGTTAAAATGATTGGATGGGCATTACGTAATAAGAATCATACACTGTACAATAAAAAACAGTATAGTAGCTGCCCTTCCCCATGTTCCATTCATTCCGCTAATGAAACTACCGCACATTGCATTAGTTTTGTGAAGTTGTAGTCTATTGTTTAGTATTGTGCTTTTTAATATTTATGGAAAATGGACGTGGAAGAGCACTGACTGTAAGGAGGGTTCAAATAGAGCCCAGGAGAGATCGTTAGATTACTCAAATATGTATGGGTGACATATTCAGGCGTGTTTTGATGAAGGAATGTTATAAATTGGCAGAAAGCGCAATCTGTCTATTTCCTTATTGACTGATGTTGTGTTGATTGGACCAATGTTTCTGCAGAAATCCACATGTAAAGTTTGGAATTACTTTGTAAAATATACTAAAGCCTAAAAGCATCCACGCTGCCACTATCAGCAGGAACAAATGCAATGTTCATGTGCTAAATGAGGTCTTACGTTTCACTCATAAACGGTGTGAAAATAGTCGTTTACTTTCCGTAACTTAGATTATAATGATGAGAAGCAGCAGAGGAGTGAAAGAGGAGAAAAGGTGAGGAGCTGCTGTTGGATCAGAGAGAGGGAGAGGAAGAGGAAGAGGAGGTTAACGGCACCATACACATAAACACAGAGGAAAGACGACACTGGACTTTTATTCAAACTGCGCAGTTTTAAGTCAAAACTTGTGAAACGTAAGGACACGTGAGGAAACATAAAGAGACGTGCTGTGACTCACATCTTTCACCTAAACAAGAGAGCGTGACTCACATCTTTCATCTAAACAAGAGTTGTGACTCCTCTTCAGCACCACACACTTTTTTTGCCATAGAACTGACTGGCAACCTGTTGATTAAAATGCGTTCGGTTTATCATCAAAATTGACCAAAGTTTGAATTGCGACCTATCAATCTTTCGATTTTCGGCACAGCCCTATCTAAGAGTAGAGTTTAATCTGTTTGGTTTTTTTTCATGGCCAGTGCTGATACAAATGTTTTCAGATGCATTTCAAGATTAATACGTGGGACTTAGTTTAATAATATCTGCCAAATTGTATGTTATTAAAGATGCAGTTTGTGTATCGTTTCTAGTGAAGGCTATGCCACCTGCTTGTCTCCATGGCGATGTTATTGCTTTAATTTTATTTTATCAAGCAGGATCTGTGGAGAGGTGACCCTACTCACAGTAAGAATGCATGGTATTTTATTAATAAAACAAGAGAGCAAGATGAATAAGTTGAATCCAGGCAAAGCGATCACATCTTTACATGCACCTTTAAAGTTACTAAGAACTCATAGCTACTACATGGCACTGCATCAAATCCCTGTTTTCCTAGACCTGTAAGTGGACAACGTACAGCGCCCCCTTCTGATGCAAGGAAGTTAACGTTGATTCAAATAGTTCAATGATTTATTCATTTGTTTTAGTCTGAAGTTGGCAAATGTATCAGTAACAGCTTGAGAAAAGTACATGAGAAAACTGTTGGTGCAAATATTTATGGGAGAGGACATTTTAGATAATGAAAAAAGGATGGATAAATTAAATGTTCTTTTGAAAACCTTACTTTATAATGCATACAAGACATCTTTATTCTCCTCATCATTTTACTGCATTGTGTATCTAATAGCGACACCGATACTATATAAAACCCAGCAGGTGTTTCCCTTTCCATTTTCTTTTCTCACAGTTACTCTCTGCTGCAGTATTGTCTTGTTATGTGCTCTGTCTAGATTGTTTCAAAACTTTCATTGGAATTGAGACGAAATTCCCGTGTTGGTTTAAAAACTCTTCTGTTAAGTTTTTCACTACTAAACTGTGCATATGGTGTTTTAATGGCTACTGTTCCTAGTTATTTGGGGCGACTTTAAGCATAAACAAGGTAAATTTGCAGTTTTCTGGTCAAAAATGCCAAAATCTATGTTTGTGTTGACTTCAGTGGTCTCTGCAATTTCAAGTAGTTGGTGACATCACAGAAGACTGCCCTGACTACAGCCAGGTGTTTCTGATTGCAAACATTTGGCTGCAGGGGCAGAGTTTGAAGTGTGGATACCTGTTAGAGCAATCACACTCCCCCCTCCTCCTTCACTCTTTTCTTTAGTCTTTCAGGCACTGCCGAGTTTAGCTGCTCTATTTAAAATGTAGTTGCAGCTAAACTTGCGTCTTATTGTGAGCGGATCTGGCCTGTAACTTGACCTGGTGGCGCCAACTGCGTGTCTACATGGAGATAGATATGTTTAATGCCATAATGCAGGCACAAGAACAACGTCTCCAGACAAGCAGGTGCATCTTTAAGACATAAAACATGAAATACTATGTCCAATTAATCATGATTATTGATGTTATTGAAGGTTAATCATGATTTTGTTTACACTGTATGTTTAAACATAATCTGACTATAGTAAATGGATGTAAATCACAAATGTGCAAATTATGTTGGCCACTCACAGGAAATAAGTGATGTTTTGAAGTCATGAAGTTTACTTTAAAGGTGCACTATGTAACTTTTTGAGTAGAGGGTACCTGCTTGAAGATGTTAGTGCTTTGGAATGTTCCACAGTTGGGCATTAAACATATCTATATGGCATTTATGTTTATTAATAAAATTTTAATGCTCAAACATATCTTGAAAAACATGCATTCTTACTGTGGGATTGATTGCCTCTCCATAGATCTGACCTGTAAGTTGCCCTGGTGGTAACGCCTGCTTGTCTCCATAGAGATAAGTAAGTGTAATGTTATACTGTGGAACTTTCTGGGCAAGGCAATAACATCTCCATGGAATTAACCAGGTACCGGACTATCCATCTAAAATTGAAGCGTACGATGTAACTTGCTGATGGGGGTGCGCTACCTGCTTGTCGTCAGGGAGATGTTATAGCTTGGCCTGGAATGTTCCACGGTATGACATTAAACTTTTCTATCTTGCATTTATTTCATTACAGGTGTAGTACGTTGAAAAACATGTACTCTTACTGTGTGTTGAGTTGCCTCTCCACAGAACAGACCTGTAACTTGCCCTGATGGCACGACCTGCTTGTTTCCATGTTTAATCCCATACTGTGTAACTTTTCTGAGCAAAGCAAAGCAAACATATCCTTGTAGCCCAGCAGGTAGCAGTCCCTCCATTTAAAAACATGCACATGCTTTTGGAGACACAGTAAATGGAGTGATTTAGTTCACTGTGTCAATATTTGCGCTAATACTAACAGCAGAATGTTTCTTCTCACAAAACCACACACATTTGGTATTGTATTCGAAGCTCCATTTGCCATCTAAAGACTCCAATAATGCAGTGTGAAAAAACATAGACCGACAAAGGTGACTGCACAAAGCTTTCCCTTGAAATTACAAGAAATTACTGTTATTTTTGTGGAGAAGTTGCTACAGTATTTCTCTGGTGTGGAACCCTCAAAGTGTCATCTAATAACAGCAATCAGACTCAATTACCCATAAAGCCACAGTGCTACACAAGGGAAAAATACTGACTGTGATTGGTGGAGGCTTTTCTTTGAGTGAAAGGAAGGTTATTATTGCTAGCTACAAAAGTCATTACAGCTACTACCTGAACGATCAAAATCTTCTTTCTTAAAACTTATTTCACCTTAACAGACCTTAACAGTCATTTGAAGAGAAGGTTTTACACGTCTGTGTAGCATTAAAAAAAAAAAAAAAAAAAAAAAAAAATATATATATATATATATATATATATATATATATATATATATATATATATATATATATATATATATATATATATATACATAGTTTTTGCTATCCTTTATTGTCTGTGTAACGCCTCAGTCGTCCAGGTTTGATCCATTGTAAAAGCCGAAGTCTATCAACTGTAGGAGTTGTAAACTCTATCAACAGTCTATCAACAGTCTATCAACTGTAGGAGTTGTAAACTCTTACAGTTGATACAGTCTTCCCGCCTACAACAAAACATTGTAAGACTGAAGACTGTTTCGCTGCTCATTCAAGCAGCAAAGCAAACACTAAGTTAAATCTATCAACTGGACAAAACGTTGTAGAAGTGAAGACGTTTTGCTGCTTATCCAAACCCCTTCTTCAGTTCTGGATGAGCAGCACGTCTTCACTCTTACAACGTTTTGTCCGGTTGATAGATTTAACTTCAGCTTATGCTATGGTAAGGGGGGAGCTTCAGCTCCTCACAGGTTTTAAAGATAGCCATCTTCTCCTTCTCTAGTTTATTTTTTCTTTACCTCTCCTGGTCTACCTCTTGTTGTAGTGCACTGTTCTTCTAGACCAGCAGGGAGCGCTCTTTTATAAACAGCTCGTCTGACAAACTGTATCTCTCCAGCATCAGGGAGCGCTCTACCCTTAGGTCTTCACAGGTCGTTAAAAGGATAGCCTTGTCTTTCTCAAGTTCAGCTGTCCTATTTTTCTCCTGTTCCACCTCCTGCTGTAAAACACGGTTTCTTTCAACCAGCAGGGGGCGCTCTACCTTTAGGTATTCAAAGGTCCTCAAAATGGCAGCCTTGTCTTCCTCTAGATCAGCGTTCCCATTTTTCACCTGTTCCACCTCCTGCTGTAGTACACTGTTCCTTTCGGCCAGCAGGGTGCGCTCTCTTAGCGTTTTCTTCAGGAGCTGTGCTAGGAAAATGCACTTTTCCTCCTGCTGGGAGAGCTCTACGTCCATCTCACCACAGGTCCTCAAAATGGTGTTCTTCTCCTCCATTTTTAGGCATGAGTGTGTTGCTATGGTTACATATGAATGCCAGTACAACAGTGATTTATTTACATAATTGTTTATTAAAGCAGTATTAAGTAACATTTTCACCTGATTAAACGTCCATGTGATGGTTAAATTCGTGTTTCCATGGTGTTTGAAGTGTCGTCTCCAAAAAGCGTCTGCTTCCTGTGTGCAGAAAACCAGCCTTGCAATATGTCCGACACAGCCCTAAGAGAGTTCTTATGGGAAAAGCTGTCTCGTATTTTATATTTGGTAAAATGTTTTTGTATGTGATTATACTGCTTTATTTCAATTTTAAAAAGTCTTTAAACAACATGTAGTTAACTTTATGTTGTAGTTTTGGAGACTTTCTGGGATCCAGGACTACACCAGGATTAAACTGGGTATAAATCAGCACTATCAGGATAAGATAGGCACATATCAAACTAATTATACTAAAATAATGATCAAACCTTGTTAAACTGATCTCGTCCGATCTCAGAAGCTAAACAGGGTTGGGCCTGGTTAGTACTTGGATGGGAGACCATGAGGAAAACCCAGTGGGGGCACCTGTGGCAAAACTGTTGTTGTGCCCATAGGCAAGACACTTCACCGACATTGTCTAGTATGAATATGTGAGTGTTGGTGGTGATGGTCGAAGTAGCATATGGCACAGATTACTTTACCACTGAGTATGGAGCAAATTAATAATATACAAAATTGTAAAGCAAATTTGAGTGTCTGGAAAAGTGCTATAGTTAAATTCAATTTCATTTATATTGGACATTTAAAATACAACTTAAGCTGCCCAAAGTGCTTCACATAAAAAGCAGATATGTATAAAATTTGACAAATAGGCAAAGAACAGTAAAACAATAAAACACCAAGATATCCTGCTTAGCTTGACCCAAATGCCAGGGAGAAAATGTGGGTTTTCAGTCTGGTCTCAAACTGCACTACAGACTGATAAGATTAATGCATTATTATTCATTCTGAACACAATTATTCCCCAAATGTTGGAAATGTTGATTTCAATTGCTAATAACTCACTTAGCATTTGGATCCAGGACCTGGAGAAATGAACCCTCAAGACATTGTGATAGTGTTGGCAGTGTGTGCCAATATCCCAATTTAAATAAATTAAGAGACGACTGTACCATATTTTCTCATTTGTCTAAGATGCCAACATTAATCAAAGGTACTGCACATTTATACACACTTAAGATGCACAATGCACTTTTTGTATTTTTGTCCAAATACTACAGTTTCCTTCATCTTACATAATAACGCACCATACACCCCTGCTCTGCAAACTGCTCCTTCTACTTTCTGAAGAGGTGAACACAGGAATTCAATTACGAGCAGCTAAACAGAACAAATAAAAGAGCGTACAGCGGGCCCTGTTGGTTTGCACTGCCCTGATGCCACTGCTGCTGCTATATATGAAAACCTATTATAGATAACAAGCATGGGGTCTAATGACCCGTGATGTATCCATGCCTGCTCTCACCCTAGGGTGCTCCCAGGACACCCATGGATGGTCCGTACTTATGCATTTCAATTAAGATGGACATACCCAACTTCAGTCGTGAGTGGCTGAAGAATGATTGGATTTTTTTTTTCTTTTTCAGCACGTTTTTTCTTCAGTGCTTTAACCATAGGGGTTGGAAGAGATCTGCAGGTCATGTAGTGCTTTTTAAATTATGTTTGTAAAGGTCTTATATTGCAAAGACTCCAGCTGCTGTTGGACTGATGCAGGAAGTAGATTTAATCAGGTTAAAAATGAATATACACTACCAGTCCAGTACCTTTATCAATGTTTTTTTTCTTTAGTTTACTCATTTGTACATTTTATATACATAGGGAAGACATCGAATGTATGATGCAAGATGTATGGAATTATTATCAGTATCCACACATTGCTGCAGACCTTGGCCTTTGCTCAATGATCTTCTTGATGACGTCTCCTGAAATGGTTTTCACTTCACAGGTGTGCTGCGTCAAGCTCAAGAAATGTCACGAGTGCAAAGCAGGGATCAAAACAAAGGGTGGCTATTTTTAGAAATCTGAAAAAAAATTGCATAATAGGTTTATTATTTAGTCTATTATTGAGTATTATTTGTTTACTACATTCCATATTTGTCCGTTCATAGTTTTGATGCCTTCAGTGAGAATCTACAATGTAAATAATCATGAAAATAAAGAAGAACTATAAATGAAAAAGTATGTCCAAACTTTTGACTGGTAGTGCATGTCAGAGTTGGTTAGCTGCATGTTGTTGTAAATTTTAGAGTTGAAATGAACAGAATGAGTGACAAAGGTAGCAGGCTAGTTCCAGTCAGAGGGACAGTTGCACTAATCAACTTTTAGCCAGATTTTTGCTATTTCCAAAACCATACCTAGAGTTCACTAGGCCATCTGCTTCCCCACGTAGATCCTAAAATGTTCGGTCCCACCTTATCACATCATTAGGTGCTAATCCAGGAAAATTGACATTCTCAACTCCAGTCTTAAAAAGGCTGAGGAATGATTGGATTCTTCTTTCTGAAATGGTATGTGGGTTCTTGGGTGTCCTACGAGGATAAGAAGTGACACATGCTTACTTAGCACTGAGACCAGCATGTGCCAAAGAGATATACGCCACTATAGTTCACTCATAGAGGATTCTGCAAGGTTGTCCCCAATCCGAAGATATAGACTTCTTAGATAGTTAATGGAGCCTGTTATAAATGCTTAGCTGTGGGCTTTTCAGGCCAAGAAATTCAGACTCACAGATAAAAATTGATTTAAATTGCTGTAGATTTGTCTTTTTCTTCAGTATTTGCAGGCAGGGGTCATAGGACTTTCGTGATCTTTTATGCTTGTTATAACAGTGCTCACTCATCATTAAATTGGAATTAAACACACTTTTTGCCAACTATGTATATGGTGTAACTGTGTAATACTGTTGCAATTTCAGTGCAGATAGGTAAATTTGCAACTTTCTGGTCACAAACATAGAAAACTAAGTGTGTGCTGCCTCCAGTGATTACTCCAGTTACTTGTAGTTGGTGACAACACAAGAGATTGCCCCGATTACAGTCAGGTGTTTCTGATTACAAACACTTGGATGCAGGGGTTGAGTTTGAAGTGTGGATGCCTGATAGACCAATCACAGTGCTCCTTAATACCACCCTCCAGACCCTGCCCCCCTCACCCCTCACGCTCTTCTTTAGTCTTTCAGGCACTGATCTATTTTGAAATGTGGTTGTGGGCGGAGTTTATGTGTCTGGTCTCACTTTAACCTACCCAAAGATGCATTTTGATTGATTTATGTATGTTAGGTTAGGTTTCTGATTGCTCAAAAATCCCTGTGGTCACCTATCCCCACTCACACTTCTGTAATTCTGTAATTTAGATTATTCAAGATATTCAAAATTTGGGCCATACAGGCTGGGTTCAGTGGAACAACAGCAATGTCACCATGTAAACTCTGTGTGTGTGATATCATGAGAGTGTGGGAGGGCAAAGTGATACTGAGAAGTGTGAGTGCATGAGTTGTGTGTGGATTTTTTTTTTTAATACTTTTTGATTCTCTTGACAAATTCACTGTATGTACTGAAATTTTTTCTACAAATAATCCCATTGCTTTTTAGAGAAATCTGAACAGTTAAAAGCCCTTCTGAGGACTGGTGTTGTGACAAACATGTAACTGAAAATCTGCTGCTTGTTGCGGTGAAATGCCACTATGAAAAAGTGTGGCCTATCAGCTCTGACATTTTGAGCAGGAAGTTGAAAATGTAAAATGATGATCGTTAAGCAATAATAAGGCATCTTTTAATTTATAACTTAACGTATGCATGATTCCTTAGAGCTAAAAATGTTTGGTTCCACCTTATGACATCATTAGGTGGTAATCCAGGAAGTCCATACACTTTACCACATACACTTTCAAATGTATTTAATTTAATTTAATTTAATTTAATTTAATTTAATTTAATTTATTTTTATTGTTATTTTAATTTAATTTAATTTAATTTAATTTAATTTAATTTAATTTAATTTAATTTAATTTAATTTAATTTAATTTAATTTAATTTAATTTAATTTAATTTAATTATTATTATTATTTTTTAACTAGGATAATATATATATATATGTATAAACATGTTTTGTTTTTTTGTTTTTTTTACTGCTGTCCAGAGCTTGGATTTCCAACGCCAAGATCTCAAATGTGAACTTACCAGCTATTAGCCTCATTTGAAGTGTTTGGAGTGCCATTTTCTTGTACCGTGATAACCAAAAATCCAATTATACTTGTTTTCCATATTGTAAAACTTTGAATCTACCAGCTGTTTCTAGCCTCATATGAACAGCTTACATTTCTTTGCTTTTACTGTCACATCCTAACAAAAAAGAATAATAGCCCTACTTTTTTTGTAAGCTGTAAAACCTTCAAACAAGAGTAGTTACAAACAAACAAATAAAATCCAATGTTATATACTTATGATTCCCTTGTTTGTTTCTGCAGGCTCCATCTTCCCCTCCTGCAAGCCCTCGGAGACTGTCTTCAAGATCACCTTCTGGCTGGGCTACTTCAACAGCTGCATCAACCCCATCATCTACCCCTGCTTCAGCAAGGAGTTCAACCGCGCCTTCCAGCACGTCCTGAGGGGGCGCTGTCTCCGCACAGGCCCTCAGACCTCCGTCCCCGTCACCTCCACCGCTGCCGCCCCCATAACCCAGGTCGTGCCCCTCCCTGCAGCCAGTCAGGTGCTGGAGAGTTCAGGCCCGTCCCCGTCCATCTGCTTCTGCAGCTGTTGTGGAGGTGGTGGAGGTGGGAAAGGACATACGCAGTCACGGAGTAAGGTTCTTCTGAAGACGTGGTGCTTCTCCAGGAGACAGGGGACGAGGGAGAACTCAGGGTCGGCTAAAGTTCTAAGGCTTTCCATCGGGGCAGCTGGGGAGGAAGTGTAACAGTTTAATGAACAATGAGATGGTTTTTGAAAGCTGATACATAAAAAGGGTCCATGTTACGCTACGTTCTGACCTATGTTATAAAGTTTCCTCATCAAAAGCAGACCTGGAGTTGTGTTTTGTTTCAGTCACACATGTTTAACACACAAATCCTGCATATTTAGGTTGAGTTCTTCTCTAAAATGGACAATGAAACAAAACACAACTCATTCTAACATCCTAAAACCTCACAAGAATCCATTTTGTGTAATATAGGACCTTTAAACATGGACTGTGTACATTTACTCATAGAGTGTTCCCCACCAGCTTGTCTCCAAGGAGATGTTAATCCTTTTCCATGAATATTCCACAGTATGGCATAAAATATATCAATCTAGCATTTCTTCAATTACAGGTTTTTTATTGCTAAACAAATACATTGATTTGACCTGTTATTTGACCTGCTTGTCTCCATAGGGGTAAGTAATGCCATACTCTGGAGCATTCTAATCAAAGTATTACCATCTTCATAGAGACAAGAAAGTAGTGGGCCCACCACCTGAAAAGTTACATAGTGCACCTTTATTTGCTACCAAACTGTGTACATGTTTTTAATAGCATTATCGACTGTTCCTAGTCCTCTTTTGCAGATTATAATAAAAAATAGATACATTTGCAGCTTTGTGTTCAAAAAGTACTTGGTGACATCACACAGGACTGCACTGATTACAAGGTGTTTCTGATAGCAAACACCTGGCTGTGTGGATTCCTGTTAGATCAATCACACTGTGTCTCTTCCTCTCCCCTTTAGTCCTCCAGGTACTGCTCAATTTAACAGCTCTATTCAACTGTGGTTGTGGGTGGAGTTTAGATGCCTAACTTTAAAGGTGGAATTTGTAACTTTTCTACTGGGGAGTTCGCCTTTTTGCCTCCATGGAGATGTTATTATTTTGTCCAACAGTGTGTCATTCAACTTGTCTATGACTGTTGTATGTACTGCGTTGTTTCTATAGCACAAAAATACCTTGAAAAACATGCAGTGATCGGGGTCTATTTTCGACAGATCGGACCTGTTACTTGAGTCTGCTGCTTGATTCCACGGATATAGATTAGTTTGATGCCATACTGTGGAACATTAAAAGTGAAGGAATAACAAGAAGAAACAAAGAGGTGCTGTTTGGTGAGGCTGTCTCTGCTAAGTGAACAAAATACCCTGTTTGACATTTTTATATGAAACCCACTGAAGTGATCCTGCAAGTTTTCAAAGTCCGCTTTTACATTTCTGTGCTGAAAATTGACTTCACAACAAGCATTTTTTGACTTTGACGTTAACATAACATACAGCTTCAAATGTTGGACGAATGCCAATGAATTTTGTGGAAAATCTTGGAAGTATAGACTTGTTAAGTGTAATATCACTTCCAGATTTAAGGTCCATAAGTTTGTTAAACATGCACTTTCTAAAGGTCATTGTCTCTTTTTTGATGAATAAGGAACAAAAATAAAGCTACAAATTAGCAGTGAAGGTGCTAGTTGGACTCGGAAGTGACATTATCACTTAACAATCCCATACCTTGGAAATTCTTGGACATTATTGGACTTTTTAATTTCAGGCACGTGGTGATTTTTATTTATTTTATTATTTTGACTACAGTGGAAAATTCTGTGTCCCAAGAAGATTTGAACCTGTTACTCCTTTGTCTGATGGCAGATTCTATACTGGCTGCACCTCTTAATGGACAATGAAAACAGACTTTAAAGACAAAGCCATGTTTTGCCAATTATGATGATGATAAAATGGATGTGGTGTAATTATTTGACGTAAAACCCATGACATTTTTCTGCATGAAAATTAAACCTCTTCTCAAAGTCAAAATGTATGTTTAAAAAAGCATAAAAAATATTAAAATGGATTCAAATCAATATAAGAATTTTAGTTGTGGCTCAGACTGTTTTTGTCAGTGTTTAATGTCCGTTCCATATTTAGTTTGTTGATTCACAATACACTAACATAAATGAACTTGTTTCCATTTACTTACATTATTTTAAAAGGATCGTACAATAAAAGCAGAAGGTCTACTGCAGTCACAACTGAACCTGAGCTGCTAGTTCCTTAAAGGCGCTGCACCTGATTATTATTATTAAGAACTTTTAACCTGCATATGACACAGGTTTTTCTCATTTTCCGGATATGGACAGGCCATGCCTCATGACTGATCTGCAGAGGCTGCACTGGCACTGAATAATGATGCAGGTACTGGGGTTTAGGTAGTGATGATTCAGATCAGAAAGATCAGAGAGTTGCAGTTGTAGTGAGGTTAATTCTGCTTTCTAATTGGATAATCCTCTTGAGAACCAAAACATCAAATTAGAGATTAGATCAGAAATTTATGTTTTGATTTGTTGTATTGTGATTTTAATGTCTTTCTTATTCTGTAAAGCACTTTCAATTACCTTGTGAATGAAACTGTGCTTTACAAATAACTTGCCTTGCCTCGCGTCATTACCTAGCAACCATAATCAAAACAATTTAGCCCTTGTTTACATTATGGTTGCTACGTAATTTATGGAATTCCCTCTATATATGTCAAATCTGCTGCCAGTGTCTAAATCAGGAAGCAAAATTATACACTTCATTAATCTATTAAACTGTAAATCTATTTTTGGTAAAATCTTAAATAAAATCGTGCTAACTATGTTTTAGTTAAATGAGTATTCTAACCCGTCTATGCACTTTAAATTAGAGCCAGATCCCTATTCAAAAAGCAGTTAGGTTTCAAGACAACTGTAGCCCACTGTTCTGAGATGTGAGACTAAGTTAGTTATTTCAAATAGGTGAACTGTGAGTGCATCTCCTTTGTATTCCTGGGCTTGAGGGGCTAAGGACACGTCTGTGAAGTGAAAAACACTCTACTGAGGCTGCTGAATGCAAGTCAGTCACAACCATTTCGGTGCAGTCTACAGGAGGACACTTACCGTCGTCATGGCGACAGCTTAGATGATAAAAACATCCTTTGACTGCTTCAACAGAGCCTGGACCAGACCTTGGGCTGTCTGGATACTGTCACCATTCATCGGAGTCAATCTCAAGTTACAGTGTGCATTTTAATCATAGTGGAGGAAAGATAATAGCCTCAAATATAAGAAAATTGGTTGGTTTCAAATTCTAGAGGTTGGGATTGAATGCCAAAAATGTTAAGGAACTGTATGTAGCCTGTGTAGTGGTGATGCATGCTCTCCCTTCCTCAATATAAAATGCGCTCTTACTCATACTTGGCCCATCTGACCTCTCAGGTGGCTTGCTGTCATACCTTAGAAGCCGAGGCATGGCATCAAGCCGCTAGGAGCATGTATAGCCAGTTTGAAACCAATGTTCATGCTTAAAATTTACTAAAAGTCAAGTCTTCATTCCAGAAGCATCAAGCCCAGATGATCAAAACTTAAACTTTGCCTGGCGAATGGCAAAACTGTCTGATTATAGTGTTAAGACATGTGTTAAAATAAGCTAATGTTGTTTTTAGTTGTGGTACGTGTCGCCGTTGTGTGTTGGATCCCCACCAGTGCATTGGTCTGGGAACGACAAGACCCAAACTGTTGCCCCTATCTCTTCTTGTGTTCATGTATCTCCAGATTATGTTTTTATGTTGTGTATGATTGATACTGCTCATAGACTCCTGTCCACGTTGGCGCCGCCCTTTTCTAGTGAATGAATGAACTCCCTGTGCTCCCTAAATCGTGAGCTTCCTGGATACATAGGCTTATGGTAGAACTTTGCACAAGAGGCGTGAGTTCGTGCTGCTTCAGGCATGTTTTTGATGAGCGAACGACGTTATAACAGGGTAGAAAGCTCCAAATTTGAACCCTGGTCACGTTTAGTTGTGAGATTCTGTCCAATTCTGCTCAACTCACAATCCTATGTCACCCATGCTCCCACACGACAATTCTTCATAAAGCAGGATGCAAAACCCATGACAAAACTGTACACAACAACCTCACAAACCTGATGCGACGTGCAGTAGTTTCATTAGCGGGATGCACGCTCTGAAGCAGAAGTGACTTAGAGTAGAGAGCAAAGACAAAGACTCAGAGCATCAAAAACAAAACCTGTTAATGTTGTTTTTTGTGGTGAATATAGCATTTTCAGAGCAATAAAAAGTAACACGGTGATCTAAATATGTTATGTGTTGACGCGTAATACTCCATAGAAGTAATATACCACCTTTTTAACAATGCCACTACTAACTGCAAGTGCCCAGTCCCTAGTGAAGTTTTTTTTAGTGCATTTAGTGGGAGCAACTTTCTTCTCAAATGTTGATTGGTGAGAGACTATCACCAGGTCCCAGTGTATCCCTGTGACAGTAGTGATAACTCCTTTTAAACACTCTTTAGACAATACATTGTGATTTTCAACAGCAAGTCATAATACTTTTATACTACTACTTTATACTTTAGTTCTTTTTTCCTCTCCATAGTGGTCCATGGGCATATAATAGTCTATGTGTCTAATACTTGTTCTGATACAGCTCAAGATCATTCTAAAGATATTCAGGTTCATTTATGTCCTGTGAATGTGACATTTTTATACCTGCTCAAATGAGTATTTAGTATCTGATTTTCGATACTTTTGACAACCCTAGTGTGTTTATGCGCCACATTGTTCTCTGACAGACACTTGTATCTTATGTCTCACACATAATCTAATTTTATTGTGACAACCAAAGCAGCACTTTACCACCACCTTCTGGGCAAAGGGGTGAAGCAGAGTGACTTGTGCCAGAATTACAAGAAGAAGACTCATGTTTTATAAGCATTTCCACACAGAAGGCCCATGCGTGTCAAGAACCAAATCCCTGTAATTCCCCCAGTCCTGGGTCCTGTTTAGTCAGACAAACATACACTGTGACTGTCGCTCAAATTGGTTTTAAAGAAGATCTATTATGCTTTAGTCTGCTATAATAATAATCTATGACACCGGTGGCTCATATTGTTACAATTTGGACATTTTAAATCACAATATTGATCTTAAACGACTTAATAAAAGAAAAAAAGGCCGCTGACTTCTGCGTTAGAAAACTGTGGTGCCCAATGAGAGCTGACTAAACAATATCACAATAAAAAGCCACATGCTATTCATCCCTCCTATGGGTAGTTGCACATCACACTAGTGAGTATCAGATTTTTCTATGCAATGCTGCCAAATCCTACACATATCACCAATTAACAAAAAAAATTGGAGAATGAAGTAAGTAATAAAAAAGGTATAGATCTGAGCAATGACGTCTTGAATACACAAGTATAAATGTGCAAGAATCATGCTAAATACAGCACTAAGAGGTTAAATGAGAATGGGGAATCATGTTTAAAAGCTCTGAAAAGTACATTTTGCAGAACAGATTCACTATAACATTGGCATTTGTGAAAAGCCTAGAACGTTTAGCTCTATAATTTAACATGAACTCTCTTTGGAAAATATTCACACACCTATAAACACAACCTTACTGCTGTTTCTTTTTTCTTTCAAAGCTTTTGACAGTTGAAAGAAACCATATTAAACTAACAGTATCAACACAGAAATAGCATGCAGGCTACATTGGGTGTTTACACTCTGCATTTAAAACAGTTGGCCACAGTGAAAGTTCAACCAGATGAGCAGGTCCGTCAGAAAGTACCAAATACTGAGACTGAAAACACAGGAGAGACTAATCAACCAGAAAAACACTAAGCTTAAAGAAGCTCAAAAGTCTCTCCAAAATAAACAAGGCAAGCTGCAACATTAGATCACTGCTTACAAGGAAATCTGTTATATCTAAAATGCACCTGTGAGCGACAAACTCAAACTGAAGCAGGAACTTGCAAGCGCCAAGCATGAAGTTTCACAGCTGAAAGAAAAGCTGAATAACCAGGCAAAGCTCAAAGGGGTTACACAGACTCTCCAAGATACAGACAATAAGCTACAACAACAGATCACTGCTAACAACGAGATCCCGTATCTCTACCGATACATCTGTGAGGGATAACATAAACTTGAAGCAGGAACTCGCTAGTGCCTGCTGTCAAGTTTCAGAGCTGAAATGAAAAGTGAGCAACCAGGGTGAGACTAAAGAGCTACAAAACACAACTCAGAGTCAAGTGCCTCTGGTCTCTGTCAATGTGTCTAAATGTGAAGGTCAAAAGCATCAGAGAAGAGAAGGAGCCCCAACCTATAAACTCAACTCTGGATGCAACGGTGAAAGAGAAAACAGAGCTGTCGGAGAAAATGGGGGGCCTCTGCGTTCAACTTTACTCCTCGCTGGGGTAGATGTTCAGACTGATCCTACAGCAGAGGACTGAGCTGAAGAAACTCAATGTGAAGAATAGCAAAAGTCGAAGTTAAATCTGTCAACTGGACAAAACGTTGTAGGAGCAAAGACATTTTGCTGCTCATCGAAGGCGCTTCTTCAGTTCTGGACTGCACGTGGTGACAGATTTATCTTCGGCTTTTGCTATGGATCAGACCTGGATGACTGAAAAGTTACACAGACATCAACGTGAAGAAGTTGGTTGTCCAGGCACCACAAACTGTAAACCATCTCCAAACATTACCTTTAACCGCTAAAATAAAAAAAATTAAAAAAAAGTTTGTGTTTTGAGTGTTTTGTATTTATGTGAAAAAATAAATAAATAAAATAATAAGTAAATATATAATAATAACAACAACAACAACAACAATAATAATAATAATAATAATAATTGTTATTATTATTATTATTATTATTATTATTATTATTATAAATATATATATATATATATATATATATATATATATATATATATATATATATATATATATATATACATACATAAAAACATAAATAAATAATAAATAAAAGTGAATAGACTGTACAGCAGTTGAGCAGTTGATTGAAAAAACAAAACACTGAACATATTACTTGTAGGCTGTATAATACCAAAATAATATCAAAATTTCAAACTCGCTTTTGATACTAGGGAACAGACTCGAGACTCAATACTCAATACCAATTCCAATACCACCATAATAATAAAAGCACTCTTATTTAGACAATATAATATCATTTTCAGCAATAAATGATTGTACTCTCTTTAGATCACAGTGTAGCCTTATATCTGTGTAATCCCTCAATCGTCCAGGCAGGTTCTATAGTGGTCCATGAGTGTATGCTTGTCTATGTGTCTTATACTTGTTCTGATACAGCTCAAGATGACTCTAGAGCTATTCAAGAAAGATTGATTTCTGCCCTGGGAATGTGACGTTTTTAGTATCGATACCTGCTCAAATGAGTACCAAATTTCAATACTAGTTAGTATTGATCTGATTTTTGATACTTTTGACAACCCTAGTGTAATGTAATAAAAACAGCATAAGAAGAATCAATAGACACTAGTATTCACTTCCTGACTCCTCCTCTTTACAATCATCTGAATAACCTTTCTCAGACATCTTCCTGGGAGGATTTGTTCTTTATGTAACAGCCTCATCTGGACCTGTCTGCTGTGAGGTGCACAGGCAGCTCACCTAATAGAGGCCATCACTATCTGTCAGAAGAGAACAACATTGTATAAAATGCATTTATAAGGGACTATTTGATAGACTGCCTGAAAATCTCACTTCCTTGTTGAACTTTGATTTGGGAACTTGTAATACAAGATATCATGATTAAAAACTGTTCGCACTAGAACTGAAATGGGGAAAAAAAGATTTTAGTTATTTTGTTTCCCAAAAATGGAATACATTTCAAGGACATGCAAAACTGGATACACTGGTGCCACTAATGCACTTTTATAATCTGATGATAAACATTTATAATCACACCTGCTCCTGTTTTCAATGTGTTAAATGGACTTGTGTACTAATTTGTTTTGTTTGTATTGTTCTGTATTTTAACATGAAAAAAGTCAGGTACTTTCATTGGACACTCTGTCTAAATAAAGATAAACGAAAAAAACCTTAATTAGTTGTTTCAATCACAGTCCACCCTGAGCAGCGAGGCACTGCTGCTAAGAAGTAGTGTTCTAGCCCTGTTGTAGAAGGCGAGCTACCTTATGTTCTGGTGCAATGTAGGAACTAAACAGTCGTACTTTAGACCATGGTTTGGCCCGGTTTGGCCCCTGGTGTGGGCCCTTGCAGTGGTCCGGGTGACCAACAGGGGGCGCTCCCCTGCGCTCCGTGTCTCGCTGTGCAGGAAGTGGCGTGTCTGCCTCTCAGTGGCGCTTAGCTTTAGCTATTTACATTAGATTTAGTGAAGATTGAAGCCTACATTTTGTCTGAATGACAATTATTAATGATCTGGACACAAACCCCGTGTTCCTTCTCACAGCTGATAAAGTCTGTGGTCTGTGTTTATCCAGAGGAGCTTCAGTTTCACTCACCTACGGTTAGCTCTGTTAGCTTTTGTGTCCAGACAGTTACTGCAGGTTGAGCCGAACTGAGCTCACTGGCGAGCTTGGGTTCAGGTTACAGAAAGAGGTTAGAGAAAGAGTATACAGACACTCATGTGTCTGAGCTGGCGGCTGGAGCTCCTTTCTGAACACAGGGGTTTGTTTACAGCCTGGTGCTGCACGTAGACTGAGCCATGGAGCTGCACTAGAGCCACAGATCAGCTGGTAAGAACATGTACATCATGATGTCTTTTTCGTTGGAAGTTTGTGCTATCAATACGTAATTGTGTGTGATGTTTTTCGACAACAACTATGTGTGTGTGTGTGTTTTTAAACAAACTAAAACGTATGAAGCGTGTTTTCTGAATCAATATTCAGTTTGGGTTGTGCTATTTTTTGCAGCATTCTCCTCAGTCTCAATAGTATTGCTCCGTCATGGATCCAAGACATCCTCCTACGGGGCCTGACTGGGGCCCACCACCTCCTGGCTGGGGGGGACCTCGGCCAGACTGGGGGCCTCGAGGTGGCTGGCCTCGTCCAGATAACTGGCACCCTCCTCCTGGTGGGTGGGGGGCCCGTGAACCTCCACCACCTGATTTCTGGGGGCCTCGTGGGCCACCACCTGACTGGGGCCCCCGTGGGCCTCCGGGGTGGGGTCCTCACCCACCTCGGGACTGGGATCCTGAGGAATGGAGAAGGGTGGAAGAGTGGCGACGCTGGCATGAAGAGTGCCGGGCCCGAGATCCCTGGGGTCCACCAGGACCACCACCTCCCTGGGACCTACCCACAGATCCATGGGGCCCAGAACCTCCCCCTCTGGGCCCGTCTCCTGCAGCCCTTCCCCCTCCATTGCCCCCTGTGGATTTACCTCCCCCAGGCTTGCCTCCTCCAGGTGTGGGGTTACCTCCTCCTGGGGTGCCTCCTCCAGGTGTGGGGTTACCTCCTCCTGGGGTGCCTCCTCCAGTATTGCCTCCTCCAGTACTGCCTCCTCCAGTACTGCCTCCTCCAGTAGTTCCTCCTCCAGACTGTCCCCCACCCTTTGGCTTCCCGGGCTTCCCTCCTGGGAGCTGGAGTGGAGCGGTGAGGGCTTCCTCAATATATTACAAATAGTGTACTTTCCTTTTGCCACTTTTGATTTTGTTCACGCTAACTCCATAACGCATTTTGTCTTTGTGTATCACTGCAGAGTTCTGAGGCCGACACAGAAAAGCCCATTTGGGTCAGTCACACTATACATTTGTTTTGCCTGACCTTGGAATGTTTCTGATGTTTGCCTGACTCTGACTTCTTATGCTGCAGATTAAAGCGCTGCTCTCTGCCCCACCTGGAACTGAAACAAAGCCTGCTGAAGTGGCCACTGGTGCCACTGCACCTCTTCCTCCAGGAACAGAACCAGTGAACAAACCCCCAAAATCCAAGAAGGTCTTCAAACATATAGGCCTGCTGGGAAAACCAGTTTCTAAGGAGTGGGTCCACTCGTCTTCTACAATACTTTTAGTATGGAGTAGAGTTTGAAAATAAGTTACGCCATTTTTTTTTTTTTGTTCACAGACCTCCACCAGGCCGGTCCATAGGTACAATATCTTACGTTGGGGTAAGAGCCATGGAGCATTTTAAGCTGTTTTACTGTATTTCCATTAAGTCCTACTTTGCTCTACTCTGCTCTGGATTCATGTACCCAACTCAGCCCCACTCAGCAACTTTGCTTTGTACTATGTAGAACTGGGCGGCAGCAGGGGGTGAAGCAGGGTCAGGTTGACAGACACTAAAACACTGTGACAACTGCTACACACTACAGGATTATTTTATTAAGGCCCAAATTTGAATCCTCACAGGCGATTTTGAAGCCACTGCACACTTCACATGTGTGGTGTCTGAGTGACCCTGAGCTGCTCTGTCATATAACCATAAAAAATTTTGCCTTTGCTGCACCAGCCAATAAGAGCGTCAGGGGCAGACAAAGTGACAAACACGGGGATTAGTAAAAAGGACAATAATTATTTCTCCTCTCTAGTAAAACTATAAGTTAAACTGCAAAATCAATGACACCCACTTCCAAAACAATGCAGTCAATCTGTTGCAGTTTTCTTTGCAGTTCTAAAAAATATTAGACTATTTGGTCCAAAGGGGTAAGGTCTGAGGTACAGCCAAGTAGAAAGTGATGGAAAAGTAGATGGTCCTAGTCTTCCTGAATTCAGATGCGATTTCTAACCTGCTTGTTTTCATATTTAAAGCCATCAAGCGGATCTATTGAGAGAGACGACAAGGTGAAGTTCACCTTTAGTTTTTCGTCATTTTTTGGGAATCCCAAATCAATGGTCACAGGAGTTCGAGTTCACTTCACTGCTCTTAATGAAAATGTAAGGATCCTTTCTCTTTACCATATTCACAATATCTTAAACTTCTTGGAGACAAAATTCTGCGTCTCACCTTTATTTGTATTCCTCATGTGTTTCCTGTTTCCTTGTACTACAGAACAAGCATATTGCTACTGACATTAAGGTGCCAGAAGGTGGAACGGCGATTGTGGACCCCGAAATCTATGAGGGCGTGGTGAGCCAGCCCCTGAAGGAGGCTGCGCCGGGCGAGCGCAACTACCCCGGGCAAGTCAATGTGACCATAGGCAAGCTCCTGACCAACTTGACCTATGAGAAGAAAGACTGCTCTGTCACTCTGCTAGAGAACGACCACATCCTCCTGAACCTCCTCACCGACTTAGTCACAAACAAACGGAAAGCCACCAACATCAGGCCCAAGATCCCAGAGACCTTCAACCACACGGGCGAGATGAGGGAGAAGGCAAGTGCTGTGCTGGCTTTACAAGAGAACAGGAAAAGAGATAGATGGTGACTTTATTGATCTCATAGTGGAGAAAAGTGTAGCTGGTAATATAAAACTGTGCATGTAATTAGAGGGGAAAAAAAACAGATGCTAGAGTTATCAAAAGTATTGAAAATCAGATACCAATTGATTCTAAAACTGGTCTCAAAACTAGATATTCATTTGAGGAAGTATCGATACTAAAAATTACATTCACAGGACAGAAATGAACTTTTCTTGAATAGCTGTATTGTTCTTCAGCTGTATCAGAACAAGTATAAGACGACATAGAGTAGTATACACCTATGGACCACTATGGAACCTACCTGGATGACTAAATGGAGTTTTTAATTATTATTATAATTATTAGATTATTATTATTTATTATAATCGTGGTATCGGAATCAGTATTGAGTATCGAGTCTATTCCTTAGAATTGAAATCAAGTTCAAAATTTCAGTACCATGACAGCCCTATCAGATACTACTAAATAACATATCTAGATTCTCATTTCATTTAATTCTTTAATTCTTCTCATTATTGCACAAGTTTTGTTTTTTCTGAATAATATGATCTAATTTAATTTAATAAGTATAAATTTCACTTGCTAGCTATATTTAATCTTTAAGTAATCATTTTTGACCAGTGTATGACTTGTTAAAAGTTTGATTTATACAGTGAGTGTATGTGCTAAGACAAAATTGGACCTTAGTTCAAAATAATCTTGATTCATCAGAACTATGGTAACATAAAAAGTACAATTAATTTATTGTGAAAATCTGTTATCTGAGTAATGTGGCTCTGGGTATCTTAAGTATTTAATTTCTGTTGTTCTTCAGGGCGTAATCCTGAGCTTTAAAGGCCAAACTGAAGGTGTGATCAAGTGCGACCCTCATGGAGAGATTCCATTTGACATCACTGAAAACTTCAGCGACGTGGACTTTACGGAAGAAGATGTAAACGAAGAAGTGGAGTTCACAGTGATCGAGGTAGGAAATGTCGGCTGGAATTGTGTGGGTTGATGATGCTTGCTGCATGTCATTAAAAACTAGTTCATTATAAGTCAAGTTATTATTCACTTGCCTTATGCATTCTGAGCATCCCGCTTATTCACCACAATGATTTTATGAGCCCTTTTCACAGCTCTCAGACACCAAAGCTAACAACAAATAGCATGCTAGCGTGCACTTCCTGATTATCTGCTACACTATACATAACCATACTCATAGCCATTTATTGTACACAATACTTTTGTATCCTTATTGCTTTACTCTACTAGCACAGTGTTGATAGATTTGAGGTCTTACGTATTTTAATAGTTTGTTTTTTTATTTATATTTTGATTGTATGCTTCCTATTTTGCGTTCTTCAACTTTACTTTAATTTCCCCATTGTGGGATGATGACGTTTGATTTCATCTTCATCCACAGTTCTAGTAGAAGGTTCATCCAATTAAAACTAAAAGTAAGAAAACTTTCTTCAATATTTTTTCCACAGCTCCGTGCAGGGAAGCGCGCCATCCGGATCCGCAGAGTCAATGAGCCTCTGCTCTTCACTCTAAGTTCACTGGCCACTGAAGAGCTGGAAGAAGATGAAGAGGAAGAAGAAGAGGATGAGGCAGAAGCACAGGCAGTTACAGAAGACCTGAGTGACCAACCCCTCCAAATGAGAGCAGACATCCCCCTGTCCAACTTCGAATTGGACACAGGGCTGTATGAGGGGGTTGTGAGCCAGCCCATCATTGAGCCCTCGGTTGGTCAATTTTGATGGATGTTACGATTTTAGTTCTCAGTGATTGGGGGGGCTACATTAAAAAATACCTGAGATGATTGCTGGCCAAAAAAGTGAATCACCTTAAAGTAGATTACCAGAGGTTTTAAAATGCATCCATGCATGTTTGAGTAATCTAGCGATCTCCCCTGGGTCCTATTTGAACAGTCCTTATGGTTAACAGTAGGCACCTGTTCAAAGCTCATGCCTCAAGCCTACTTCTCCCATGCTCCCACATGGCAATTTTCCATAAATAAACAAAAACATGATACAAAACAATACACTACAACCTGATGCAATGTGCGGTAGTTTAATTTGCGAGATGCAGGCTGACTGCGTTGTAATCTCTCTGAAAGAAGAGTGATTTAGTGCAAACGGAGGGGGACTCAGACCTGCAAAAATGAAAGTTAAACTTATGAAACTTGTTATGTTGTTTTCAGCAAATATAGCATTTTCAAAACAATAAAAGGTTAATGTTAACATAATTAGGTCACCATGTTCACACTCCATAGAAGTGTAATACTCCCTCTTTTCTCTTTAATTTGATGGACCCAAGAACACTATCTGATTGCACTGCTCTTAGCTAATGGGATGCATATAAATAAACAAATCATTGAAACTACAATTATCTGAATGACTTTACTTCTTTCTAGGCCACATCGAAGGGATATCCGGGTCAGATTCACGCAGTGATTGGACCATACAAGACCAACGTGACGTTTGATCACAGAGATTGTGGAGTGACGCTGCTGAAGTACGACCAAGTGCTTATGAACCTCCTCATCGATAAATCTAAGGGCAAGAAGAGAGCTGCCAACATCAAGCCCAAAATCCCGTTCACCTTCACTTACACCAAGGAGAAGAGGGAGAAGGTACGAACCCAGAAACACTGGGGCAGTCTCATCCACAAGATGATTTTTTAAATTACTTCTGTTGATGTAATCATTTGAAGTATTTGACCGATTGTTTTGACTTGGTGTGGTGGAATAGTACCTATGGTATATATTTATCATACTTCTACATCATTTGTGGAAAAAAGTTGAGGTGAAAAGTACAAAAAACAGAAAGCAGTGCTGAGTCCTTAATTAGAATCCCTCTACATATCTAAAACTGTCATCAATTCCATTCAAAATGCAGACAGTTTACACATAAGGAAGGCATTTTTCTGATTGTTTAAACATTGATTCAATGAAACACATGTGTTACACATTTTGTTAACAAATTGGTTGCTAGGTATCATACCTCTACATATGTCATATCTGCCACTCGTGTTCAACCAGGAAGTAAATTATAACCTTCACCAATATTGCAAAACTAGAAAAGACTAGGCACAATTTTTAGAGAAATCTTATTTCTCTAAAAAATAGTCAACATTAAGAGATTTACGTAACCTGCACTTTAAATGGCCTTTATTATGCAAAAGTTTAGCCCATAGAAGTGATTATTACATTTTTATGTAAAGAGATCTGGCTAAAGCAACACAGCAACTTTCCACGATGACTCTAGAAACTAGCAGAGGTGAAATTGGACATAAACATAAACGAAAGCAGTATGGAAGCTTTACTCCAGCAGTGTGCGCTCAGACCTCCTTTTCCTCCTCTTCCAGCTCTTTGAGAGGCAAACTGACATGTGGCAGCCTAACCTTTCCTGATCCTGGCCTGTCCTAATATTGACTCCTGAACCAGGACTACTCATGTTTAAAGTGCCTTTACGGCAGTGCTTCTCAAACTTTTTCCAGCACGTATATATACAATAAATCCATGCCCCCCACAGCCTCAAGAGATTATAAAGTATTATATTGGAGTGAAGATAAATAAAAATGGATTTTGCATTATATAAATGTGTAAATGAATATGATAAGACAGTAATGATGATATACTTATATTTATGTAATCCTCATTAAAACAGGCTTTCTCAGGTTTGAGCATAAAGCCCTAAACTGACACAACACAGTCTCAGTGCTAAGCAAATATATAAGCCTTTCTGAGTGCTCCTCTCCCTCTCCACTGCCTTATTGGCCTTTTTAACTATCAGATGTTCATCAGAACATCATTGGATCTTAATTTTCTGCCTTTTAACTAATTTTCAGTTTCGCTCCATTATTTGTTCTAGGGTGTCATCAAAAAGCTGGGTGCAGTACAGGGCACCCTAACTTCAGAGGAACATGGAAATATCCCATTTGATAAAAAGGAGAACTTCAGCGACACAGAGTTCAGCTCCAGTGACCTCAATAAAGAGGTGGAATTTACCCTGATACAGGTCAGAGCAACTCTCTACTCATGATCCTACTTATTTTGAGAAGTACCAGTATTTTAATGGAAAATTGCAATTGGGACTGGAGTGAATGAGATAATATTACATGTGTTTTTCTTCTTTTTCATCAATGTCCTTTTTGCAAATCTGTTACAACAAACTGATACTGTTTCAGATTTGCTCTCAATTGTGGTTTTCACTCACAGGTAAAAAAAAAGAAGCATGCTATCCGCCTCCACAGACTTCATCGAATTTCTGAGCAGTTTCTGCTAGAGAAAAAGAAGCGACAGGAGCAGGAGGAGCTGCGTAGACAGAAAATAGAGGAGAGAAAACAGGAGCTGGAGAGGAAGAAGAAAGAAGAGGAGGATATCCGCTTGGAGGCTGAGAGGAAAAAAAAGGAGGAGGTGGCTGCAGCGTTGGCTGCTGCTCGAGACAAGGTGCAGACATGACGACTTATTTTGATAAACTTTCTCTCAGCTTGGGGCTATTTAATGTTAAACTGAACTGGTACTAGTGTCAAAATGGCCATATGTTAATATTTTTGAACTTTTTTTTTCTACTTCATTCCTTTATCCAGTTATGAGGTACTCCATATTGCTTTGTTTAGCTCTTTAGCTTCAGTGTCTTTGTTTAGACCAAATTTGAACCCTGTCTTAGTCTTTTTGTCACTTTTGTATGATCGCATATATCAATTTGCTATTCTCATCTGTATGTGTAGTTGACTCCTCTGGGATTCATGATGCGTGGGCCAGACCCGGATGAAGTTGTTAGTAAAGAGCGCTTTAATGGCACTGTTTTAAAAGCCATCTGCAAACACCCTCCAAAGGAGATCAAGAAAGAAATGGAGGATCCAGAATCAGGACCAGCCCGAAACGTAACACCTCTGTTCCCTGAGGTTAGTGTTTGAACTCATGCACTTACATTTTGATGAAATATGCACTTCGATATTTCAGAATGGCACAACCTATGGCAGCACAACAAAATTTTTTGCTTTTTTTTTTTTTTTTAACTAATTGTTGCTTTTTTACTTCAGTTTTGTCCGGGAAGCTCAAATTAACTTCATGCATCAGCATGGTAACAAAGTCTTTCCATTGCTGCTTTGACTGTGCAGAGCTTAGCTAGCTTTGTACCTAACTGTAGAGTAGGGCTGAGCAATTAATCGAGAGGTTGACATTCAGTCATGTCTTATCGTCAGTTATATGGCATACGTATCAGTGATAATACGCATAATAATCTGTACACAGTCTGCAGTGTTATTGTTTAGCTAACTGTGCCTGATCTTTAAAAAAATCTAGTAAACAGTAGAAAATGAGTTAAAGTAAATATTAAGCAGAATTGTAGACTTTTGTTATTTGAATGTAGCTTACTGCCCCATTTAGCTGGCTAAATCCAGACTAAAATCTTCTTTACAGCCTGACTTGAGACACTGGGAAAGGAGGAATGACCAAGGTCAAACAGAGCTGTGCAATCAGGTTTATTCAATTAATTTAGAACAAAATCTAAGGTCTCTCACCTTTTTACAGAAAAAGCATGTTGTCATGGCTGGCCTAGCATCCATCTACCTAAATCAATTTCAAGTCAATAATTAAGATAAAAATGGATTTAAAGAAAAATTCTGGACCCAGAACCAAATCAAATAGCTGAACACTGTAAAGAAACCCTTTCTATTCTCTTATGCTACAGGTAAAAATCAAGGTAGAGAAGGAGGAATCAATGGAGGAGCCTAGTAAAGAAGAGAAGGATGAAGAGAAGGAGGAGAAAAAAGAGGAAAAAGAGGATGTGAAGTTGAAACCTGACATTGGGCTGCTGGTGATGACTGTAGATGGACAGCAGAAGAAACTCTCCTTTGGACACAAAGACCTACTAACACGGGCCACTATGCTTGTCGGAGACAAGGTAAGGTGCTGCTCTTCTTGTATATTTGGAGTTCTAACAGTTTGGTTTTAATTAGAAATGTGAGTAGATGTTGAAATGATTTGACAATGGATGATTAATTTCTAAAGCATCTGTACATTTAGTTCTAAAGCAAATTAAATGAAGTTGTAGATCACATTTTGCACAATAAGTGCACACCTAGAAGGAACAGTTTTGAGCCAGTTATTTTACATGCATTTTAAAGTTACTTCTGCTAACATGTTAACTAACCCAAAACATTTTCCTAACCCCTTCCTTGACCATTTTCGACACTTTAAGATAATCCTGTTTCTAAACTTAACCATACTCTAATCTTAATCATTTGCCTAAACTTCATCACTTCAAGCAGGCCACCCGTCCTGACCCGACATTCTAGCATTAACCATAGTGAAAGTAGTGCAAAGGTAACACAGGGGTCTGAGAACAACATGTGTATTTGTGCAAAGGTACGCTTTAACATTGCAACTCGGCGAGAAACCAACGAGGAAAGAGCGGCTTACGTAGAGATCCTCGGTGATTCGTTTGTGGAGTCTGCAGAGGAGCGACATATTGTAAGCACCTCTACACTGACAGAAAATGAGCCTTTCTATAGTTGTTAGTGTCTGATTCTGATGAGGCTTTGTCTGATCCAGGGCATTGTGATAGAGTTTTCTGACAGCTCAGGTTTGATCAAATGCAGCCAGAGCCCCCAGCTGTACTTCCAATTGTCTGAGGTGGCTGAGAGGAAGAAACTGGAGCTCAATGAGAAGGTGGAATTTAGCATTATCCCGGTAAGATTTAACTCTTTAACTCTTTCTGTTGAGTACTTTTCTTTGCATTATGGTCTTTTCTATATAAAATGTTTTGCGCTGTCCATTTTTTCAAGCATGAAACATTGGAGGGCGAGCAACAGGCGATCCGAATTAAACGTTACACTGAAAGAATGTTTCTGCCTGTGAAGAAATTGTCTGGAGTCACTGCCAACAAGCACAAGGTGAGGCTTATTAAGAGCCAAGACCAACCAGTGGTAGATAAAACACCATCAGTGCACTATATTACAGTACAATAATATATTTTTATTGTTCATAGCCAATGACCATCAAGCTGTCCATGCCTTCTGAGGAGGAGTGAGTTTCTAAAATGTCTTTCTTTGTAATATTCAGCACCTTGGACTTTTTCATTAGTTCTTTATATATATTTTTTTAGGAGGAAGAAGGCAGAGGCAGAAAAACTAAAGGCTGTAGTGAAGAACCTAAGAACACAGGACAGTAAAAGTCGCAGTGCAAGCAGCCGCCATCGATCCCGCTCCAGATCAAAGAGTCTAGAGAGGGATAAGTTTGGACGAGTGAAGTCAAAGCGCAGTTCTAGTAAAGATCACTACAGCCGAGACCGCTCCAAAAGACGCTCCAGGAGCAGGAGCAGGGACAGGAGCAGGGACAGGAGCAGAGACAGGAGCAGTGACAGGAGCAGGAGCAGGGACAGGAGCAGGGACAGATCCAGAAAGCGTTCCCACAGTAGAGAGCACTCCAGGAAACGATCCAAGAGCTCAAGCTCCAGCAGGAGTCGCAGTCGAAGCCCAAGGAGAAGTCGAGATAGAAGCAAAGAGCATTCCAGAAGGCATACCTACAGCCGCGAGAGGGACGAGTACAGGCGCCAACGCGAGCCAAGTCCCAGACCGCCACGCCACATGGACGACGAGCTGGCTCGGAAGAAGAGGGAACTGGAAGAGCTCAATGAAATGATTGCATACAAGAAGGCTTTGGTGGAGCCCAGGGTCATGGAGCCCAGGGTCATGGAGCCCAGGGTCATGGAGCCCAGGGTCATGGAGCCCAGGGTGACGGAGCAAGGAGGCAAGACCTGCATCGACTATGACCACGGCAGAAGAGCTGTTCCTCTGAAAGAGTTCAAACCAGTGGTTCCAGAATACCCCCCTTCCAAACCTTATGGGGACCCATACTATGACAGAGAATACAATGTGTACAGGAAGCAGTGCTATGCAGATCCTTATGCAGACAGGTATGGTGATCCGTACTATGACCGCCGCCCCTATGGGGCGCCATCCTATAAGGACAGATCCTACCCTGAGCCTCCTTATGGTGAGCCCTCCAGACGCTACACTGATCGCTATGATGTTTACGACCCACCTCCTGAGAGTCGCTACCTCGATCCAAAATACCCACCAACACCAGGCCAATCTTATTCCAACGATCCCTACCACAGAGCACCTCTAGATGACAGCCCTCTACCACAGCAGAGCCCTACTCCCTCCGGCCCTCCCTTCAGACCCCCATCTCCAGAAGAGCCTGCTCCAAAGAGCCCCCCTCCTAAACAGGAGACCCCTCCACCCCCAGTTGAAAAACCCCCATTAGACCGGTTCCTTGACATGCTTCATAAGAAGAAGGTTACTCCAGAGAAATACGTCAGCCCACCCAAAGATGAGCTGCTTCCGCATGAGCGAGCACTAAAAGAAGGCACCACTGGCTTCTCTCAGATCGTCGGATTGCCTGAAGTAAAACCCACTCAACCCACCAGAAGCCCTACACCACCAAGTCTCCAACCAAGAGAGCTGGAGAAGGCCGAACCCTACGACAAGATCCAGAGTCTTCTGCAAAGTATTGGGCTGAAATTCACCTCTGATGACATGACCAAACTCCGATCACAAGCTGGAATACTATCCTCCGCTCCCAAGTCAGCTTCTTTGGAGCGGGAGGTCCAGCAAGTGGGCTCCAGCAGAACCAGTTCTGTGGACCGCCTTCACTCTTCGTCTCCAGTCAGATCAGCAAGCTTGGAACCTGCCCGGAAGCCAGTCAATGAATATGAGAGCTTCCTGGACCAGCAGGAGTTAGAAGCTTTGCAAAAAGCTCAGCAAATGCAAAGTCTGACTCGCTCCATCAGTGAGGGCACTCCACCTCCCAGACCACCTCCAGGGCCCCCTCCTGCCCAGTACCAGCGCCCTCCAGTCCCAGACAGCTGGGATGTCCAGATTCCTCAAGCTTTTTCCAACCCCAACAACCAGGCATCTTATCTGGATAGTGCCTCTAAAGCTCCTCCTGGACCGGCCCCAGGACCCCCGCCCAAACGTGTTGCATCTCAAGCCCCACCAGGACCTCCGCCTGGGCCCCCTCCCAAACGGCCCGCTGGACAGGCCCCTCTTCTCTCCTCCCTGTCGTTCCTTGGACAGGCCACTGCCCAGACTGTCCCCTCTGCTGTTCAGGTATGTCAGATCAGGACCTCACACGCACCATACATCACAAGAATCAAACAATTCATGTACAATAGATGAAATGGATCTGAAGCTTTTCTAATATTGACCTTAGTATATTTACATAATTTTAATGTGGTATATAAGGATATATCAAAGACTAAATGCCCTACAAATAATAGGTTAATCTGCTTCATTTCCTGCTTCCTGTTTTGGTACAAATTTGGTTACAATTTCATAACCTACAATGCCACACTGTTCCTGGAATAAATGGAACGTCAATGGCCTTAATAGTTACTACTACTCACCACTACAACCCTCAGGCACCTGGCCAAAGTTCTACAGACCCGGCCATCTCCACCACTGTAGCTCGCTGCCTCCAAGTCATCGAGACAGTCAGGACCCTGGCTCAGCCGTCAGCCAGACCAGTCAAATCTGTGCAGTTCAATTTACCCTCTGAGTCCCAGGCCACAATCGCGAGTGAGGAGGACATCAAGAACATGCAGAAGGAGAAGGTAGGTGGACAGCTATAAACTAACTTAAGAGTATAGTTTTAAACTAACTTAAGAGTATAGTTTTAATATTTTATGCTCAGAACAATACTTTAAGAACTTGTATGTAAGTGTAACCTCTATGACACAGATATGTGAAACCTGTTCTTATCAAATATAACTTTTACTGATAACAATTGTAACACTGATTTATTCTTAATTACAAACACTGGCCATGATGACCCATTTGTTTGGAGTTCTGGTTCTCAAGATTATTGTTAATTCAGAAAATAGTATGAACCTTACATGAGTCTCATTAGGGCTGCCAGTTTCAATGCTGAAATCCAGTTCAGATCAGAGAGTCATTTCAAGTTTAAACCATAACCTAAACCCAGCTCAGTGAGCGCAGGCTACACATGGTTTATTTAAGTATCATGCATTTAGTATTACTAATTGAGCTTCTAAAACTGTTCCTCTTTAGGTGATTTTTCCTTTGAATTTACTCACTACTTAGTAGTAGTAGTATTAGTAACAGCTATTTTATGCATATGAGAGTGTCATTTCAAAAGTACTATCTGTTTTGGTTGAAAATGAGGCAACAGTGTGTCTGAAGATTGTACACCACTATACAAAATGTGTTTTCCCCCTAAAAGCATCATAGTGTTGCTCAGTATCTAGACTCATTCTTGACTCAGGAGATTGTGCTTTTTCTAAATCTAAAATTCTGCATGTGGACTTAGCTGATGTTCATTTGTGTAGTTGGATCTGTATAATCAGCGAATCCTGGATAAGAGGGACCTGGATAAGAAGAAGTATCTGGAGTCTCGAAAATCATCGGACAAGAACAAGGATGGCTCAGCTGTGGTCCCAGGTATAAAGCACTTTCCATGGAGCTCTAATTGTACTAACTGGCTCTCTGTTCCACAGGCCTCTAGCCCTGAGTATTCTCCTGTCAGGAGTCATCTGCCCTCTGCTTCCCTGAGCTTACTCAGCATTCTAAAGGCTGCATTCTATATAGACCAGAAATGTAGTCAGGATTAATATAGACTCGAGGTTTTTAGGAACCACGTCTTGACGTGCATTTGTGGCAGGTAGTTCAGTTTTTCTGTAGGTTAAACTCTTTAACACAGTAGCCATGGAGTGTGACTACGTAGCATCAACTTGATTGTACAGTGCTGTGAAAATGTATTTGTCCTTTGTTATGTATTCAAGCCCTGATCAGTCTTGAAGTATTTAGATTTAGTACATGAAAAGTCATTTCCTTAGGACATTACAAACCATGATGACAGCCAATATCCTCCTTGTCTCTCTTGTGTCTGATCTGGAGCTGTTTTGCTGTGACAGCAGCAACTTCTTGATTAACTCTTATTTTTTTTTTTACATATAGCACACATTTTAATTTTTAAATCAATTAATTTATTATCAGGGGACATACATCTTCATTGTATTGTATTTACAGTAGGTACGGCCAAGTACAGTACAGTAAGTCTTCCCTAATGTTATTTGATTGTAGCTAACAGTCTTTAGTTAGCCGCCTGGTTGAAGTTGGCCTCATCGACGTAAACTTGCTTGAAGAAAGATCACAAAGACTCCGGTTACATCTCTTCATCACAGTAAAACCTTTTCATTTTTTACTCTAATTAAGTCTGTTGTTAGGGCTGGGTATTGAGAAAACCATTTTTAAAAATCCGTCAAATGTATTGTTCAGTGTCTTTGCAGTGTTTCTCACAAGAAAGGAGAGCTTGCCAACTGTCACATATTTACTGATTTATGTTCTGTATGCTAAACTCAAACATGAATTTACAAATTCATAACACACACAATTTGGGTGGTTAACTTCTGGTATGAAATTAACAAAACTCAAAAGCTGATAACGTCACACCTAAACTTAGTCTCCCATCAGTTACATCCAGACTCAGTTTGAATGTCACATTTATGTAGGCTTGTGCAATTAATCCTTTTTTAATCATTTAAATTTAATCAATTTCTAATGGTCAATGATCAGCTAGTTTTTTTTTGTCAAGAGGTCTTCTACCTTTTGTGAGGTTTTCGGCCATGTAATTCATGAGTTTAGACTTTTCTTTAGACAAAGAAATTTGACTATTAGTTTTAAATGGCAAATATTGAAAGTCTATTATGCTCAGGAAATGAACATTGAAAGCCATTTGTTAATAAGAATTTGGATCAATATGAGGAAAAGAAGCATGATGATTTTCTTGTCATATCTTTAAGGCTGTTTCATTCTTTTGCTTTGCCTTTAAGTGTGAGAAACATGAGTCTAGTCTAAAAATGTTTTACCTGTTGCTTTGAACAAAAATCAGTACCCAGTCCTACAATTAGTAGTAACATTTTGTTTTTATATTAGCTGTATAGTTGTGCGTTACACACATCAGAAGTTGCGCCCATGTTTCAATGCTACAAACGCCATGCATGTGCAAGTCCGTCTAGTTTTTGCAGGTGTAGAGACTCGTGATAATTCGTCATAGTTAATTACAGAAACAAGCAGCTTACTTGTCACGGCTCTTTGTTGGTAATGGTAATGCCTTCTTCAATGTTAAAATGCGTTTTGTTACATCATTACATTGTGAGAATGTATAATGCATTTATAATTTATAACACAAATGCTTATATATAGCATAGCTAGTACATATAAATGTCTAAAAATATCTGCAGCCAGACTGCCCGTTATTATAGATAGCTTTAATGTTAGGTATGTTAAATGTGTTTTTTAATGTGATGCATCACGTGGTTTTGCTTGAACTGAAACGCTCATCAGAAGTCTTTCTAAATTATGCCGTCTGCGCCTTCAAGTCATTCAGAAATGTGAGGCTATTCATCCCTCTCGCGACAGCAGGGAAGTGCCACATCTCATCTGTAAATGTTTTCATTTTCTCCATGCTTAAAGTCGAAGTCGAAGTGCGTAGAATAGAACTCTGGAGTACAGGTAGTACATGAAAGCTGCCTATTTATACATGTGTGAAATGTATTATACACAGAAGTGCTTAAGGTTTAATTATCCTGGTCAGCCAGTCCAACCTACACCCTTTTACATTTAAAGTGGGTTTTTAGGTTCCCATCCCATCCCAAGATTTCTGTCTTGTTTACTACTCATTCAGAGCAACTTTACCTTCTCTCAGTTCTGTTTAACCAGGTCAAGTATTTTCTTTCCTCACCCTCAGATTTTGTTGAATGCTGGAGTTGCTCATTAATGTGGCTGATTTTTATTTGTCCTTTTGCTTTAACATTAGTCAACACAACTTACCGTCACCATTGTTCAGGTTTATCTTTGCCAGTCATGCTATGGCAACACTGGCAAAGATAGTTAATGCTGCCATTTTTGTTCTGGAGAAAAGGGATATGTTCCTTGTACCTCTGGTTGCATTAGAGAATGGTCTGGCTGGCCAGGCTAGACCTTAAGGCACCATGTGTTTAAGTTTTATATTTGCATTGCATTTGCAAAGCCCCATGTATGGAAAGGATCAAAAGTGATTTTTAAAAATATATTTGGCTAATATTAATTTCTTTGTTAGTATAAGGATATCTCTAGCCTAAACTGCTTCCATTTGACTGCGTAAACATAGCACATCAAGCTAATGTTAACATTGTTACTATGAATTATGCTACATTCGTGTTTGGGTGATGTTTGCTTATAACGAATACGCTGCTATTTTTAAGGTTTGGCGGTAGCACATTTGGGAGCTACAGTTAGGACTTGTAGGCTGAGTTTAAAACACGTTTTCTGATTCGTATTGGAGTAGGGGAAAAACGGTAAAGATCTATGTAGTTGATAAATATAGATAATTGTTTTCATTACGAAGCTTAAACGTAAGCTCATTACCGATTAAACTGGTGAAGTTGAGTTTCTGTTTATAATTGTTTTGTAAATGTGTTCTTGTATTTGATAACACTTCTGGTTACATTTCTGTTACTTAAAATCTTGCTGTTTGGCCGTGATTTTTATTTTCAAATGTTTAAATTTGGCAAGTTGCTGGAAAGGTAGGTGATGTTAAAAATCTTCAAAGAAATGTTTGTGTACATGTCTTATAAACACATTTTACTCATAACTAAATTCTGTCGTGCGGGTCATTGGCACAGATTGACAACCTTGCTTCTGTCAGTCTGCCCCAGGGCAGCTATGGCTACTGTAGTAGCTTACCACTTCCAGTGTGGAGCCTGTACAACGCATTAAGTACAAAGCGTTATTATAACCCCACAATTAACTGAAACAAGGTGTTTTTGATTATGTTTACATGCCCAAGAGAAATGTGATAACCAGATTTTTTGTTTCTGGCCATATAATTATACTCGCTGTTAAAATCTAAACAAGCGTAACAATTAGTGTGTTGAGCTTTCTTACGTTTTCATGTCGTATCTACCAGGCTATAAAACGCTAGCTAGAAGTTTGACCCTTGAGGTGCTTCAGACGTTTCTTTTTTATTTCTAAGAATAACTGTGTTTTTAAAGACATGATAAATACAACGTAAGAAAAAGTGCATTGCGTTGACTGTTCAAATCTGTACTGTAATGAATGCAACAGCTATGGAAACACCTAAAGTTCTGAGTCTGAATCACATTAGAGACTCAGACCCTTTTCTGTCAAAATTTAGTTTACTGTATTTTTAGACGTACGAATTTCCAAGATACATTTCATGTCATTTAAAGCTAATATTGCGCAGGTTCTTTTAAGATATTACTTTTAATTTTATACTCTATTTCCAATTTTCCAAATTTGCTGTGAGAATGGGTTTTCTGTATGTATGTTATTGCTGTATAATACTGTAGATGAAGATTGAAATGACTTTGAAATGTATCATGTTAAATAGTAGTTTGACTTTCTACTTTCGGTCTGTGTTTCAGCTAAGCCCGTGACTGTGGAGCAAAGGAATGTGTGGATCTGCGGACACTCCTTGGTTTACTGGGCTGAGTCCCGGGCCAAGTCCCCTGAGGTGGGCATGCAGCTGGGTATGGACCCCAGTCGTGTCACCCTGTGGTGGAGGGGCACCCAGGGCATGACCTGGTCACAGCTGCTGCCCCAACTGCATCAGCTCAAAGTGCTGTGGCCCAACCCCGACGTGCTCATCATCCACCTGGGGGGCAATGACCTGAACGACAGCCCCACTGACCTGTTGACGGCGGTGCGCAGAGATTTAGCTTCTATCAGGAGCATCTTTCCGCACTGTCTTCTCGTTTGGTCCCACATTTTGCCGCGTCGCGTTTGGAGACATTCGAGCGACAGTCAAGAGGTGGATCTGGTGCGTACCACTGTGAACCGGCGCATTCACAGTGTGCTAACAGAGCTAGGGGGCGTGTCTTTATCGCATGATAACATCCGGTGTGGCGCGAATACCGGGCTGTACCGCGCTGACGGGGTGCACCTCAGTCCTAAAGGTATCGACGTGTTCAACCTCAACTTGCAGGACCTCCTCGAGAAATGGGACCAGGAGGTAAACAAATTGCAGTAGGTTTTTTTAATGAGGATGCTAAAATGGAACAGCTGGAGATACACTGATCTGCTGGGTTTAGTGAGGGTTTAGGCTAGTCATTTTAGCAGTGCTAGTGGAACCTCTTCAAGAACAGGACTCTGATCATAGTTAGATCTGATATTGTTAGTAACTTTTGTCTTCAGTCTTAACTAATGCATGTGTAAAATTGTTAGAATATCTGTATCCACAACACCACGAACAGCAGACAGTGGTCCTCAATCAGTCCATTCTAGCATTACTCAAATTTTGATACTTCACCTGCGTTAGTTACATAAAACCATTTGTCATCTTTTGCTAAGTGTGCTGACTATTTACTCAAACACATTTTTCAATCGGTTCACTTAGAAAACATGAACTTTTAAAAGACTGAATTCTGTTTGGAGCTTATAAGACAAATTGTTCGGATTTAAAGCTAATTTCTCATTTCTTTATATTCTTTGTTTCACAGTGGTTATGAGTAAATAATTTTAAATAAACCTATTTGTGCTGTGTCGTTAATGGAGAAATAACATGTAGCACTAATAAGTAAAGTGTGGACTCTTTTGTAAGGTAAACCTGAGATTGTAACGCCAATACAAAAGGCATAAACCAACTCATAACGGTAGGTATGAGAATCATACTGTGTGCTCCACTTTCATAGAAGAGTCGAACACAAGATTTTCTGACTCCTCGCCTTCACCACCACTTCTAGACCAACTTGCCTGGGTAAAGTTTGAGCCCTCAGGATAACTCACTTCACATTCACTTTGAAGATGGTCAGGAGTTTGTGCTTTAGTATGGCATTTGGGGATCTTGTACATTACTACTAAGAATAATTGCCCTCTGGATTAGACGAATTACCCCTACTTTTCTATTGAACATAATTACAATATTTGTATTTTGTAAATACACCTTTTAGTGTAATTTATTCAGTTAAGTTACTTTTTTAAATATAAATATAACTGGACACCTCATGTTAGAGGGAGGTAGGATGTTTTAAATCTATATGAGTCACATTTTATTTTGGAGTTTGAATTTGGAATCAAAGAAGTTGAGAAAAAAAAGTCATCTGTTAGTGACTGATGTCAGCACTGATCTGAAAGGCAATGAAGGGAATAATTTAGACTTTTTGCCATTTGGCTTTATAAAATGTTATGGTTAAATACAAGCAGGAAATAAAGACGCAAATTTGTTTCTTTTTTTTAATTCTTTGCAGTCCTTGTTTTGTCTTTACATTGTCATTCAAAGTATCTGACATTTATACCATAGTGAGCAAACATACCCCCCAGAAAACCCCAAAGCCATCAGGACAATACCATCACAGGGTTCACTAAGTCTCACAAAGGATAGATAAAGCTCCTCTCAGTCTGCAGCCAGCAGCAGCATACATACACTTCACTTGTATATCATTAGCATAACAGCATAGAATAGCATTCAGAGCAATGGAGGAGTGTAGACCATGGAGGGATATATTTTGGTAGATGGGGGAGTCTGCTGTGTTTCAACACTTGATCCTGGATATTACATCTGCACTTTGTCTGGACTAGTTTATATGGACAAGTGAAGTCCCATTAACTAATGTTACTATGATGAGCCTGGAAGTTCTGTAGCTGTAATAGCTCCAGACAATGGAAACAATGGAAAGTATGCTATGTCTGGAGATTCCAGATAAAAGGACCAATGGAATGTAATGTGACCAGTCAATCTCCAATAGGATGCTACACAATGAACCAAACAGTTGTCCTATTTTGTGAATTCTTTTTTTTTTTTTTTTTTTTTAAATTAAATACAGCCAATGAGTACATTTTCTGATGCCACCTGTTTGTGCTATGACACAGATGAAATATTCCAGAAGCTTGTGACTTTCTGCTGCATTTGTTTGTACTTTTTGTACTAGAAGAGCCTAGGGCTGAGAGCGTAGTCTATTATATATGACTAGTTACATACAGTTAGCCAAAAACTAGTATACTTTGTGCAATTTGTAAAATTGGTGGCACATCTGCCTCACAGCAAGTTCAGGGGTACATTTATGTGTATGCAAACTCTACATCAGTCTACGTAGATTTACAATCCTCTGGCATGCACTTCCACTAAGGATCTGGAAAATGTGGATTTTTTTTTTTATTTTGAGATGTTTTCAATTTCTACCTTAAAAAAAAAAAAAAAAGGTCCTATATCCACATCCCATAGCTCACACAACAACCACACTGCCCACTACCAGCGACACATCAGCTCCGGTCTACAGTACTTTAAAGCGAAACAATGAATAGTGCTCAGCCCTTCTAGGCTCCTAGATACACACTGAAGCAGGTCAACAACAAGGTAAAAAGTACACACTTCAATATACCACGGCTCTAACCACAGAGCCTGTTCAAACGCAAAATCTGGCACCTTTGAATCGGTTAATCCTGGCTATTTCACAACCTTTATATAATACATCCTTCACTTTGCTTCAGTAATTAGAAACAACAAACTAGCTAAGTAACTTGTACAGGTTCAGGCACGTAAAGAGCAGAAAGGAAAAAAGGATTGCCATGAGTAGAAACATTCTGGATGTTAATAAAAATGTACAAGCGTAAATGAGTTTGGCTCTTACCAAACTGAGCAGAGGTGAGTGTGGAGTAAGGCCAGAAGTTCTGTTCGTTTATACCTGTTTATACCTATGCCTTTATTGAACCAGCTGGATGAGGCACAAGCTGGAAATCAGAAATTAAACGTGTTAACTGTTGGTCAATGCATCAAGACATCAAAACAACAAATTAAGATTCACACGTGTCATCAGTCTTACTAAAAGAAGGATTACTCTTTTTATTTATCGAGACAGCTAACCTGAGCTCTGCAGACAACACAATTTAAAATCATTTAAAACATGTTATTTTCTTATTTCAAACTTCCCTTTTCTACAATTCATCCTGTTCTTGCTTCCATGGATTTTAGAAATTCCACTTAAAATAATTCTGATGGTAATGGGTCAAATGTTTTTTTTTATGTTTTTTTATTTTTTTTAAATTCTGTATCACTAAGATAATGGAAGTTTGCCGTGTTTGTTACAAAGTAAGACTCCGGGAAATGAAAAGAATCTGTAGCTCAATTAAATAAAGTACAAAGGAGGTACAGTTTTCGTTAAATAAAAGAAAAAAGCTTAACCTTCGGTAATTGAAAGTTGCTCTTTATGTACAAATGCTACTCCCAAAATAATAAAAAATGGATGCCGTTTGTTAACATTCTGATCCTGCTGTCAGAACAACACATTTCAACTCATACATGGAAAGTGTATAAAAAACAAAGTCAAAAGTGCTCAAATAAGAGTTTTCTGTTTTGTCATCACGAGGCCGACGCTTGTTTCTTTTGTGTTGAACTGTGTCCTTTCAGACGGAAGTTGGGCTGCAGAGAATGGGAACATGTAGAGATGGCACTGGAGTTTAGGAGGCGGACCGAAGGATGGACAGGTCTGCACAGAGGACGGGTTCTGACCCCTCCAGAGGTTAGTGTTGGGATTCTAAGCTCTTGTCGGCCATCTTGAGAGCGCTGTTCCCTCCTCAGCGCTGAGTGAGCAGTCTAACCCAGGGTGGTGATGTTAGCCCTGCCCCCTGGTGGTGCCACAATGCGAGACGTGTTGCGGCGTGGGATGTTGTCGTCGATCTGGGCCCCTGTGACAAAATGAGAGGTCAGAGTTCAAGATCTAGTACTTTAGAGTGGAAAAGAACAGCAGGAACTGGATTCATACACACAAATTGAAAAGTCACATTTTGTGCTTTTCACTATTCAAACAGTGTGTAATTAAGTGTCAAAACACTAAATTATAGTGTACTACGTGTACTAGGTTTGCCTTAAATTGTATTTAATTTTGCAATATGCCATTTCTATTTTATTAGGACAAATACATTCACTGAATGTACTTTTTTGAAATAAAATAAAAATACAGCCAAAAAGATGTCTTATTGTTTAATTTGCTTAGTAGTTTTGTTCTCTATGCAAGAATTAACTTTAACTTAACCAGTGGTGGAAAGCATCCATTTGTACTCCAGTATAAGTACAGTTACATCCTGTACACATGAAAAACACTATTCAGAGTATCAGTTACTAGTTACTTTTTAACAGGTTTAAAAAGCTACTCAAAAAAAATTACAGTATTATAGTAATGTGAGTATTTGTAGTTACTTTCCACCCCTGATCTTAGGGTTTACACTTTCATTAAAACTGCTTGAATAGTTTCTCAACAACATGCACAACACTCCTTCATCCATATTCAAAGGAATGTTGTCTGAAATGGGGAAGTGGCACTCACCAGACAGGCTGAAGCCGGACTGGTGCAGGTTGCGCACCGGCTGGTTGGGTTGTTTGGCGGGCGACGTCTTGGTGGAGGACACAGGGGTCATGACCTTTGGAGTCACGGTGACATCACACACTGGGCCGTCGTATAGTCCTCTGGGTACGCCCCTCAGCTCAGCTAGCTGCAGCAGCAGGAGCAGCAGTTAGCATCCATGGTTACTGCATGTCACTAACATCTTGAGAGGGGGGATTACTATGGGGTATTCATTGTTAACACATGTTGAACATATTTTGATCACCATGTCACCATTATTGTTTTGAAAATGCTATATTTGCCTCCTCACACTGTCACAACACAATCAGTGCCAGTGTGCATCTTTAATTGCACTACAGCGATGGTTATGCACACACAAGAAGGTCGCTGTTACTGCTGTAGCAGCCTTAACACTTGAGAAAGTGAGAGAAAATTTTGTAGAAATCCATGGCTTTCAGAATAAAAAATTAGGACCACTACCATAGCAATTAACAATTTAAAACAAAAATACCTTTTGAATGGTGGAATGTCTGCGTAATGCCACCTATAATAGGAAGCATTAATAATATATAGTATATTTCTAAATGAATAATTAACTTTAAAGGAGCAGTATGCAACTTTTCTGTTAAAGGATAGAGTATGCCACTTGCTTGCCTCTATGGTAATCATCTCATTCATTCAATCCCATCTTATTTTGCTAAGAATGTTCCACTGTATGGCATTAAACTTAGAAAGCAGGTGTCAAGGGCAAAGGCAAACTAACTCACAGCAATAATTCATGTTTTTCAAGGATTTTTTTAGCAATACAAACGCAATGAAATAAATGCTACACACCCTAATGTCATATTGTTTAACTCTCCAGGTAATGCAAAAACATATCCATGAAGAGAAGCTGGTGTCATACTCTCCACTAGGAAAGTTTCACCTTTAATTTATCAAACTGCCATAAGGACATAACAAAACTACTATATGTGGTCATCCTGAGGTAAGACTACATGGCAAAAAGCTTCCTTCATTGCATAAAGTAATATCAAGGTAACCGTTTGTCTCCTGCCTCCAATGGCCACTGCAATTTCAAGTACTATATGACATCACACAGAACTGCCCTGATTACAGCCAGGTGTTTCTGATTACAAACACTTAATTGCGGGGGCGGAGTTTGAAGTGTGGACACTTGTGAGACCACTGCCCAGTTTAGCACATATTTGAAATGTGCTTGTAGGTGGAGTTTAGTCCCACTTTTTGTGTTAACTAGTGAGTCAATATTGATCCCAGAGTAGACTGTAGAAAAACCCTTACAGTTGACTTGTCCTATATCAATAAGACTAGTGTGATAGTTTTGTACCCTGCTGCGAGCCTTGATCCTCTTGTAAACGTAGTCGGGGAAGGGTTTGCGGGGGATATAGCGGCCACAGCCCTCCGTCACGTGCAGAGTCCCCTCCTCCAGGACGATCTTACCCTGACTGATGACCACCAGGGGGCCCCCACGCACCTCTGTACCCTCAAAGATGTTGTACTCCACCGTCTGCACAAAAAGGATGAGAGTGAGAGTCAGTACTCATGTTGGTATATGAATGTAAACTGTGTGTGGTCCTCTATCTGCATTTTAAGGCAGTGGCAACCCAGGTTCAGTTGCGATTGTAGTAACTTTTTAAAACATTAAAAGCACAAAATACATACAGAATTACAGATACTTTAACTTTGAGAATGTTGTTGTTTTTTCTGAATCAATATACACGTAGTAACTATGATTGAAATTAGTATTGAAAGTAGATTTTCATTTGAACAAGTATCAAGTTGCTATAATCTGTCTCTGTGGCACAACCATGCTGTCAAATTCCCATGTTGGAAGATGTCCATTTGCCGCTTTGAAGAAACATGAACACGTGATGAAAGACTTTGATGCTTTGGTTCTTTTTTAACAGTGGTGGTTGCCATGACATCGACACAACAGCGTGTTCAGTGTTCACATGATGTCAGCCTCCACAGCACATGTGCAGTCTGGACTTATTTATGACCACTCGCTCCCTCCACTGGGAAACACTGCCAGGTCAAGAGCAATACACAAGTCCAGGGTAGTGTAAGATGAGGCTCACTTTCACACAGACATTTCATATGGACAGGTGCTTCTGGATGGAGCAATAAAAAGTATATAGAACAATGTAGGCAGTGTTCTGTGTCTTAGTCATTAAATTAAATGCACTACACCAGATTTTTACCATCTCAAAAACATGAAAAACAGAACTAGATCTGCAGAACGCCTTGCAGTGGTTCAGTTATTCTTCACTTACGATTACAAACATCTTTATATGTGCTTTTAACTACACTCAGACCAGTGCAGAGTTTTGCTGTCACGGTAAAGCTAACAAACAGCATGCTAATCTCTTGTAACAAAACCTGTTCTAATTCTATGCTACTTATACAATATATTTTTACTAGGATAAGACATAATTTGCCCAAATATATGGAAAAAAATCATGTCCAGGACCATTAATTCTTCAATATACTTGTGACAAAGTGGGCCTTTATCCCTTTTAATACCATCACTTTGTTTGTTCACCTGTATGTTCATTTTCAATAATTGTCCAATACAAAACTAGATAGAACTATCCCGAGTTTGTTTTGTTTAGTTTTTCAGTTAGGTTAATCTCCACACACACTTGTTAGTTTCAAAATATTTTATTTGGTTAAATGCAGTTAATTCAGTTATTGTGTCAATTCGGGTTAATAAGGCAATCCACTTACGTGAAGCTCGACATGGTCCAGACAAAGAGGGGGCGTGCCCTATGTCGGCCATTTTTATAGCTTGGGTGTGGTCGTGGGCCAGACCAAACTGGTTTAAGTTTGTTTATTTCTTTGTGTCAATGTCTTATTTATTTTGTTTCAATGTTTTAAGTGTTTATAGTTATTTTGTTAAACACTATTTAGTTAAGGGACTTGGGCCCTGAGAGATGGTTTTAATATAAGATACAGCTAATGTTTTACCCACAGCACCTGTGAAGGATATGGTGTATACCAGTGCTTCCTGTACAGGAGGGTATTTAAGCAGGACTAATTGGACATTCGAGAGAGACATCAGTGTAGCCAGGGTACACGTGGATTTTCTCCTTAGTTGTTTAAGTTCTGTTGCTTTGTTATGTTGATCACAGTTAATTTTTTGTAAATATGTATTATTTTTTTGTCCACGGTGTACCACAATGCTGCAAATAAATCTGGTAAAATTGGACTTTTTTTGAGTCTGTCTCCTACTTCGACCACTTCGGGCCAGCTTCCCCACAATACTGTATGCTCAAAACACTTTCACTGCTACACATCAGCAAGTGCTATTACATAAAGCTCCTCCTTGTTTTTAAAGTCCATCATACACTTTTACCAGTTGTTCCCATCTTTTCAAATCCACCACAATTTAGCACCTTTGTAGCAAGCCCAAACAAACTGCAGCTAGTATTACACTGCTTCACTCCTCAGTGCACAACCACATACAGGCCTTGTGCCCATGTTGGCAATTTGTATATAGACATTTTACAATAACTAAGACCAAACAAACACATTATTTTAATTTATACAACAGGAAATAACAAATCTAAGGTGTAAAAAGTAGTTTAAAAAAGGTTGTATAATACTTAGTGCACAAAATGTAGCATTATTTTTATTTCTAAAACATAGTCCAGATACTACCACTGAAACTTTTTTGACCACAAGACTTGTAAGTACATGAAAAATACAAGAAAATTTAGTTCTACTCAATGGGTGTGGTCAAACTGCCTCTTGACCACAGCTGGAGCTCTTAATAAAACCGCTGGAGCAGAAGCTGAGCTCATGTGGCCAGAAACAGCACTGGACACTCACTCACTCTCCACTTTCCCCATCAATATTTCCCATCAGCACCTCCTCAGAAGAGAACACAACAACATGGCTGCTCGTCACACTTGGACTGAAGACAGAGAGGTCTGGGGGAACACGGGTTTGATTTGTAGCTCTCAGGAGCATTTCACAGATGAGATCACTGTGTCTGTACGAGCCTCAAAGATGAAGCAGCAGCAGCAGCAGACACAGAAACAGCTCAACAGACAGAAATGTGGACCCAAAACAAACACAAAATCTCCACCTCAACACATCTCTTCATTTGTAGGGGGCTTTTTGTGAGGTAACTCAAATGTGATAGCAGTGACACAACTTCAACTTTTAACAATGTAACATCCACTGGGAATAAATACACAGCTGCCCTGGGGTAGACTGACAAAAGAGGTAGTGGTGGGGTAAACTGTAAAAGCAGCTCTTAGGGTCAAAATCTCTGCATCTAATTATTAAGCGTTTTATCTTCCACAAACCAGAAAGTGTGTTGTTAGCATGCTACTAACTCACCATTATGGATAATTAGGATGATAAGAATGCATTAAGAAATGAATAACTTTAGACCTTAACTTAAAACCATTGAAAACGAGACAGGCAACTCTTTCTTCCTCACATTCTGTACAATGCCACATGACCACAGAGGGCCATTAAAGTGTAAACATGAGTCAGTTACCGAGTTGTGGCTCTTCGCAGAGATGATCTTGGTGACGTCGGGGTCCCACAGCACCAGGTCTGCGTCGGAGCCCACAGCGATACGTCCTTTTCGGGGGTACAGGTTAAAGATCTTGGCAGCGTTGGTACTTGTCACAGCCACAAACTGATTCTCATCCATTTTACCCGTCACCTGAAGAAGATGATTGAATTTTGATATCTAAAATACAGTATAATGTCATAGTTTAATAAAATGATGTCTAAAATTACAGATATTTTGAGAGACTACAATTATAACTAAAAGTTAATATTTTTGTTGAATAAAGGTATAGACATTTTTTTGACTCATATAAACTGAACTAAACCTAATAAAATGGACGACGATTAGATTTTTTAGTTTTTGTTTTAAAGCCACAGTATGTAACTATTTTGCCCCAAAATAGATTCAAATATATATTTTTTCATTTTGGTTGTTTTTATTGCACTAAAAAACCTAGAAAAACCTGCGTCCTTGGGCTTGCATCTTAGATCCAAGTCTAATTACAATATAAATTTATTGTTCCAGCTTTCATATGTTGGACGATATAATTTGAAATTGTATCAAGTCTACAATTTCTTTGCAATAGTGCGGAGATTTTAGCCATTTTTATGTAATATGATAAGATTTGAGCAGTACAAAGTTGAATAAATAAATTCAAGCTAGATGTTACAGAATTATTCTTTCCAAAAGCCACATGAGGTCCGTACCACACACTTGTCCCAGATGATGGACATCCTCTCCTCGGTGCCGTTGACTCCTTCTGGGATGAGGGTAAAGTCGTCTTTGCCCACGGCGCGCTGGGCAGTGTCAAAGGGACAGTGAGCGCTCCCGGTCACCTGCAGGTCTCCACTACAACACACATTAGAGCCACTGTAAGGACATGTACACCTGTAGTACGGGGGCGTTGAAAAATATATTTTCTTAAAAGGATCACGATTATGGGTCGATTCCAAATGTTCAATGTTAAATGTTCCACCATGGTAAAAAGCCCCTTAAAATTCACCCGACTCTGCCTCTACGGATTTACACACATTTCACATCATCAGTAACCTGGGAATGAGTCCACATGTAGTATTAAAAAATGTGTTATACCGCAATTTCATTAAAACATCCTAGACCCTAGCTCTCTGTGCACCAGAGCTCTAAAGTGACAGGAGTGAGAGGAGGAGGCCTGTCACTGAATGCACTGACACACACACACACACACAAAAATACACACAGATGAGAGGTGAACAGAACATTAGCGCTGTTTTAATCACTTTTGCTCCATGGTTCACTTTGACATTTTGGTATAAGTAGTGAAGGAAAGCCAGTGCGTGAACTACAGCCACAACAAATAGGCTATTAACAGTGCAATTTTTTATATTTTGTACATTGTCAAATAAACACATATATGAGATTAACTTGGCCTAAATAATAATTGATTGAATCTGTTATTTTACTGAATTATGAACTAATGTAATGTGCATGTAGGCCTAATAAAATCCAAAGGAAAAAAGAATTGCTTCAGAACTGAATTGACACCATTTGGTTGTATGTGTTTGTGTGGTTTAAGTACCAGGAGAGCAGGGAGTTGAGATAGTCGGGCGTGGTGGGGTCGGGGCTCAGGGGCGGAGAGGTGACGAAGGCAGCAGCTTTGGCCCAGTTCTTGCTCCAGTAGTGAGAGCCGTCCGTGCCCAGGCTGGCAGTGATGGGCTCTCCATACACCACAGTACCTATGGCCAAAACCAGCGTTATTCATATCTGTGCACTAGAGGTGGGAGACAGAGCAAATAATTTATATGTCGTTTTCCAGATATGCAGCATTATATCAGAGACAGGAACAAATCATCCATAATAAAAATATCCCAGCTCATTTCACAGTGAACTTAAACCACAGCATTTACAAAAGAATGTCATGATAACATATTTTGAAGCAGGATATATTGCTACAGAGAAATGTAATGATAAACAATAATATTAAAACTATTTTTTTGCTACTGATACAAAAACAATAATACAAGATAATTTGTTGCAGCTCAGATCTTTTAATGGTTTAAAATGGTTCACTGGGATTAATAACAGAATAAAGCAGTAATAAGCCGCAAAAGGCAATTATTCTTCTGTCTACAGCTAAAATCTTATCGCATTACAACTAAAATAACAAAAATAAATACATTTTTATTTACACGAGGATCTCTCACACCCACAAATAAACAGATATTTAACCAGTAATGTTTAGGAAAGTAGAAATAAAGGGTTGAAGAATTTGGGAAAATATGTAAATACAATTTTTCTGTAGCACTGCAATTGGATTTGCAATTTATGTTTTAATAATAGGATTCTGTTTAAAGTTTTTATTATAAATGCGTCCAAGAATTGATAATAAAAATGAAATATGAACTGACAAACTAATACAAGAATCACATTTCAGACCATGTTTGTACAGACTTTGCCATTTGCTAATTGTGTCCATTGAAATTATGTTTTCGATTCAGTTGCAATTAATGAAAATTGGGTTGCTGGAGAAATGAGGTTCTAAAATGAATTGTGTTTTTGGAGATAATACCCCCAAAATCAACAGCATTATTATTCTGTCCTCACAGATTTTCAAAGCTCACCTTTCTTGCGGGCCTGAGCGATGACATCGGCGGCGCTCTTGCTCATCACTTTGGTCACGTACAGAGGACAGTTGGTCTGATTGGCCACGGTCACAGAGCGGTTTACAGCCTCTGCCTCCACCTGCACAACAAATCACGTTCAAATACTGCCCAGAATCTAGTCTTCTCATGACCTCAACAAATACATACTGAGAAAGTCTACCTTTTACTCTTCAAAACAGGCACAATTTTTATTTCTGTTTTGAATCCATAGCAACATATCATTGGCTTAAAGGTCTTTGGCAAATGATTTTGTTTTTGGTAACAGGCGCTGTAACAGATTTTTACCAGGAAAACAGAACTAGTTCATTTTAAACAGTTTGGTCCAAAGTTATTACTCACTCACCTTATGCAGTCTGAACATCTTAATTATTCACCACGCTGAGTTTATAAGCACTTTTTTTGGCATGGCAGTAAAGCAAACAACTAGCATGCTAACGCTACCTTTCTGATCGTTGAACAATAGAACACTTTCTAATTAGATGCAGTCAACAGACAGTGGACGTATTTTTATGTCAAGAGCTGCTTATACAATATATCTGTAATAGGGATGTCAAAAATATCAAAGATCAGATACCAATCAATACTAAAACTAGTATTGAAACCAGATACTGATTTGAACATTATCAATACTAAAAAGTCACATTCACAGGGCAAATATGAGCCTTTCATGAATAGCTTTAGAATGATCTTGAGCTGTATTAGAACAAAAATAAGACCACATAGACTAGTATACGCCCACGGACCACTATGGAACCTACTTGGCTGACTAAGGAATTACACAGATATAAGATAATATAAAAAGAACAAATTATTTAATGTTGAAAATTATATTCTATTGTCTAAATAATGTTTTTTTAGTATCACTGTGGTAACAGAATCGTTATTCTATCCTTAGTATCGAAATTGAGTTTTAGCATCATGACAACACTAATTTGTACAGGGGAAAGGCACATTTTGGTCAGATACATGGAAAAATCTGGTACAGGGCCTTTAAATCACAACATCCTAAAAAAAAACCAAAACAATGGACAATGTCTCAAATGGAAAAACATTCTAGTCTTTCGGTGAAGCATCTCACCTCCTCAGGGCGACTCAGCACGTGCCCCTCTGGTCCAGTGATGCCCTGGGAGAGGATCTTACGCTGCTCCTACAAAACACAAATAGGAATCATATTTTGAGAAAAAACACAATAAGATTTATAGTACTTTTACAGTTAAAATGATTACGATTTACCAACAAATCTTTTAAAATGTGTATGGCGGCAAGATAATTTTACATCATCAATCAACAGCCACCATTATAATCATATATATTGATAAAGTCAGAACCAAAGCAAAACATTTAGACATACCTATGCTTAGTCTATGCGCAGAGAAATAATAACACTGACACACATTACTGTAGCCATCGTCAGGGCTTTAGCTGGAATAACCTCAGCTTTTCCCTCTTTCTGTCACCTCACAGGTCCAGGGTAACCTGCAGTTTCTGTTTAAAATAGCCGCTTACCAAATTTTATACAATACCACTCTGAACCCCAGTTAATCATTATTCAGACCCAACTGCTTAAAAAATCCATAAAAGCCACAGCAAAACTACAATTTGTTAGGCCTACATAACAATCTATAGCTCTGTAAAACTTTGTATAGTGTAGAAATTTTTAGGGTATTTGTTTTTTATACCATAGACTTTTTTGGCACCCCAAAGATAACTGAAACTAACTATGAAACTAAACACAAAATCAAACCTTTCTGCTACTAAACTGTGTATATGGTGGTTAATAGTATTATCCACTGTTCGTAGTATTTTTTTATTTTTGGCAATTTTAGTGTAAATTAGGTAAATTTGCAGCTTTCTGTTTAAAAAAAAGTCAAAAACAGATTGTGTGCTGCCTTCAGTGGCCACTGCAATTTCAAGTACTATGTGACATCACACAGTAGGTGTTTCTGATCACAAATACCTGCTTGTACCTGAAGTGCTTATACTGATAGATCCCCTAGACCCCATCCATCCTCACTCTCCTCTTTAGTCCTCCAGGTACTCCCAAAGTTAGCAGTTCTAACTTGGAGGATAATGTTAAATTGGGACTAAACTCCTCCCCAACTAACCGTCGCCGTCAGCCAATCCCACTGCCCCTCAAATGGCTCTGATCACTAGTCTGTGTGTGTTTAAGTGTCCCCTTGTTCAAATTATGCACACACTGATCCTTTGACCCCACGCACTGCTGAATGAAACACTAGTGTAGTATAAACAAGTGTAAATATTATCCATCTGAAACTAACTAGTATTCTAAACTTCTGACAGGGTTGACAAATGTGTGCACACAGTTGACCAAAAACAGTTATAGTTTACGTTCCGTGTGGAGAGCAGGAGCCGACACAGAGAGATAAATAATAATAATAGTGATGCTTTGTGGGAAGTCCTCACCTCTGCTACTATGTCCCCGTTTTCTGCATGAACCTGTGCTACAGCCCCCAGGTCCCGGATTACACTGAACACCTCGTAGACCTGCACAAACACATGGAACAGAGCGGTTAATTAATTCTTTTCTCGTGGTTATGTTGATAATTTGACAGTTAAAAGGCACCTGAGAGTCTGAGAGCTGAAAGAGGTCCTTGTAAACCAGATACACCAGGAATGAGTTCACACCTGTCAGAGAACATACACAAACGATTATTATGGTTTGTCCTGTTCAGTGTAATACCTTTTACGATGAATATAATACTAATATAACAACGAGAGCGATAAAGTGATGTTTTCTGTTTCATGTGTCTTTCCCGATAACAGTGGGACATAAAGGAAAGAAATTGTGCTGTTTTGCTTTGTAACTCTACAGAGCAACCCATGTGTTTGACAGTTTATATGTAATATCTTACTACTATCATCTATACAGCGCTGCATCAAAAATGTGTTATTTTTTTTATCAATTCCTGGTCCTAGTGTAAATGCAAAATCGTCAGTTGGTTTAGCTTACTTTGACTTACTTTTTGACAAATTATAACAAGACAGAGGTATTAGCTATAACTTCAATGGTTTATTTAATACTTTGATTTTCTTGTTTTACTGTTTTGAGACTTTGCAACATTCCATCTGCAAAGTAGTCTCAAAGATTTTGAAAATCCTAGCTGCACAGTAATTACTTGATTTGGTGATTTAGAGTAGACAATACATAATTACCACCCCAGTACTCTTCCCTATCCAGCCATATCAACAAAAATCCAAGTTAAAAGTTGATATTGTACTGAAGCGCTCCCACATCTGAATCCTGGAGCGGTGTGGAGTGCGTGGGCTTTTACCATGATCCTTGACCAGACTCTCCATCTCATCCTGCAGGCCCCGATGCCACTCGGTGATGTCCATGTGCAGAGAGTAGTCACAGCACGACTTACTGTCCGCCCACTCCCTCCACTGCTCAAAGGCCGACAGCAGAGAGGCCCCAGGCTCTGGAACCACGTGGTCAACTGCACACAAGCACACAGCACATGTGAGGAACAGACCATAGCTGACAGCAGAGGGCGCTGTCACCTGCACTCTGAGCTTTAAATGTGGAAGAAAAGCTTATAAGTATCTGCTCAGATAGTATGAGTGAACTCTATGTTAAAAAATTTGAAATAATAATAAATACATCTAATAATAACTTGAAACACTGAAAAAGTACAAATGAGAAGAAAACTCATCACATTGACTCTAATCAGATAGTTTGGTGGTAGATTTCAGTCAGTGTCCAGGAATGAATGTAAGTCAAACTGATGTCCCCACAAAGCATGGAAACATAATGTGTGTGTGTGTGTGTGTGTGTGTGTGTGTGTGTGTGTGTGTGTGAGTGCAGCGGAACGATTGAGGGAGGGGCTGCTGACTCAGGCCACACAGCCTGCTGCAGGGGGGTAATTGTGAGGGGGAGAGCACTTTACTTGGCTCCTGTGACTCCAACATGACCTAAGCGCAGTGTCATGGAGCTCATTTAATACAACATGTGCTTTGAATCTAATTTCTGACAAATTACATGGAAGCTTTGAGGAAACAGTGCTTGTGAAAGATGCACTGGTGGACAGCTACAAGGTTGTCTCCATGGAAATGTTATTGCTTTGCCTGGAACGTTCCACCATATGACATAAAACTTATTAAGCATTCATATCATTTTGGGTGCTTCAACTGGTTAAAAATACCGATTGTACATATATTCTTGTTAGAGAGGAGCCACCTCTCACATGCGACTTGGCCTGTTGGAATCCCTGACTTGTCTCCATTGAAAAAAATATGTTTAATGTCATATTGGCAAACATTCCAGGCAAAGAAATAACATCTCCATGGTGACAGAGCCTCTACCAGAAAAGTTACATAGGTTATCTTAAGGTTTAAGTCATAGATTCTATATATAAATGGACATAGCTATCCCACTGGCTCCTCAAGCGCTAGCTGCAATTCACTTTCTATTGAAAAAACATCCCTCCTCTCTCTGTAACCGCTGTTGTGAGCCTCATTATTTTGGTCTTAAAATGTGCGTATTAACCCGCTCTACATGATCCCGGGGTTTTATTTTGACCCTAAATCAAGATATGAACTTTAATAACAGACCAATCCGGTGCCCGCTTTCCCTGAGGTCGCTCGCGCTAGTGTTAGCAACAGGCTGATTGAAAGCCGTGTTGCCAAGCATCCGCCCCCTGCCTAAGTGGTGAGAGGGAGAAGGGGCAACACCCTCGCTCCGGATGAGCTTAATTTGGTTGCAACCAAAAGCTACGGGTGGCGTCACACTCCCTCGTTCACTTCTATTATAGAGTCTATGGTTTAAGTGTAGTCTAGCACATGTGACCAATCCAGATACACAAGAGTTAATGGTATGACTGATTGCTTGAGGTAATTCTACACAACTTAGACAAGGCAAAGGCAACGGATATAGGAGAATGGAGAATGTGCATTGCAAATAGGGTTGTCAAAAATGGATTCCCAGACAGTAGCTGACACCTAAACTAGTATTAAAACTAGTAGTAAAACTAAACTAGATACTCAGCTGAAAAGGTATTGGCAGTGAAGAAATTACAGAAAAAGTAGGGATGAGCAATTTGTGAAAAAACACTTCACAATTAAAACGAGTTCAGAAGAATTGAAAAAAATATATATATATTACTAATACAAGTAATAACTAAACTAAAATATTAACTAATACAAGAATCACATTTCAGAACATGATCTATACAGATCTAAACTACAGGGTTACACTTTTTATGCATTTTATACAGGATAGTTTGTTGATTGTTGAGTTTCAAAAATTGCAGTGTTTCTGATTTGCTAATTGCATTGCAATTGCATTGCTAATTACAGCTGTACAAAAAAAAAAAAAAAACCTTTCTCCCTGAAAAGTTTTATAATGACCCTGGATATCAGAACTAGTACCAGTATAAGCTTGTTCATTAAACTACTGTTACTATGTGCAGAAAAAATATAATTGGCAATGAGCATCAAGCATTTCTTGTCTCAAAATATGGTTCCTATTAATCAAAATCCGAGCGTGCCTTTGTGCAATCCATAGTCTCTGTTCTCAAATATAATGGCTCAATCCATGGTTGTATGACATCACTTCAGTAGCTTGTTATGTGATGAAAAGGGAGTGTGATCACCGGTATGATATTGTAGACGTATCGGCACATACTGACAGCAGAAGACTTGTTTCCATGAGTATACTCTCCTCCAGTGCTCTCAGGTCTAATGCTTTCTCCTCTTGGCTTGGGCCCTGGTCCTGACTCAGTCCTCAGCAGATGGATGGTTTAGATCTGGCTCATTTCCTGGTCTTGTTTAAACCAACAGAATTAGACCTACTCAGCTCTGAAGAGTCTATCAGCATTGTATAATGTAGTAGGATTCACTCAAGTGCACAGGGATTTACAATCCTGAGCTCCATCATGTTAATACAAGACCAAAATATGGACCAATATCTATCTAAATCACGTTTGGGTGAAGACCCGGCTGTGTACTAGTTTGGTTCTGATACAGTTGCAGTTTAGTCATCTAAGACTACTATGATATATGATACAGATATATAAAACTTTAGAAAAAGGGGAAAGGGGGCAAGTTTGTCTGTAGCCATCATCATGGTGGTCTCTACTGCCAACGTGGCCTTGGTTCCCTGGTAGCAGTCCTGACTTGGTCCTGGTTTAGTCCTCTGAACCCTCTATTCTGTGTATAGACTCACTGATCATGGTGGTGCCTCCTGCCAGTGCGGCCTTGGTTCCCTGGTAGAAGTCGTCAGCAGAAGTCATGCCCCGGTCTGGCATCTGGAAGCGGGTATGCACGTCGATGCCTCCGGGCATCAGCATACGCCCGTGAGCATCGATGGTCTTCACCCCGCCGGGTACTATCAGGTTTTCTCCAATTTGTCTGAGATGAAAAATGTCAAAGTTTAAAAAAAAAATCATATGTTTTAAAGATTAAAAACATATTACTATAAAGAATTGGATTTTATTACAGTCTGATTTTAGGGATGGTGCAATGTCGATTTTTTTGAGCCGATACTGATATCCAGACTTGCCACTGTGGCCCAAAAATTTTTTCTGGGACATATAATAAAACAATAAAGCCATATTTTAGCTGTATATTGCTCTTGTTTAAAATATGTCTATTCTTACTTAATCCATACTGGTCAGACCCTAGATTTAAAAGCATCCTAGAATCAAGAATGATTTTAAGACCATATCAATTCACTTTCATTTAATAAAGTGTGGTTTTTATGGGACAGCGGGACTTGTTGTTGTTGTAGTCATTTTGAACCTAGCACTCACTTGATGACTCCATCTTCCATGTAAATATCAGCACAGAACGACTGGTCATCATTCACAATCTTGGCCCCTTTGATCAGAAGACGATCGCTCTGGAAGACAAAATGAACAAACTGTTACCAAAAGTCACTGTTCAAACATATACAAGCTTTACAGGCTCTACATTTACACTTTTACCATCTTATTTGTAAGGCTGTTGGCCCTGAAGTCTTAGCGGACCAAAATATGTATTAGTGAACTAATTATTTTATTTAGATTATAAGGATTCATATGGGACAACAGCAGAAAGTTAAGAGTGTGAGTGAGTTAGCTGAAGATCTGGTACTTTCTGGCATTAATAAACAGGCGGATTAAACTCAGAATTCACAAGTTAAATCTGTTTTTGTATGAATATATTGTTTCCTTGTACTTTTTTTCTGCATAAATAGTTGTTTTTGCATGCACTGTGCAGGTGCAGTCTTGTGAGTGCAGTTTGGTTCAGGCACATAGCGATACATAACCGCTTTGAGAGCTTTTACCACGCCTCCTTTTTAATCGACTTATTGATCGGCATGACACGTCTTTAGTCGACTAAAAGTTCCTACAGCTCTATTAATTTGATCTGATTACATTTGGGTGATAGATGTTAGTGTCTTTAATGCAAAAGGCAGACTGAATAGTTAACCTGTACTGTTCTCAGACTGTGTGTATGATGAGAACCACATGGCTGCTCTGGCAGGCTTTCACAAACAGATGAGTTCAGTTACATGTAATGTTTGGATCGGACTAGGGTTTCAATGATGGCTGTGTTTGGAAAGAATAGAAAGGTTATTAGAGAAGAAGTGATTTTGGGGTGATTTTGTTATGTTAGACAGACATATTCTTTAGAGGATTTGTGTTGGTGTCAACCACTGTAGTAGTTCTGACTGAAGAATAATTTGAATACAGGAGCAGTAACCAGACTTATGGCGTCATGAAGGAATTAGTCAGTTTAAGGAATCACTAACCTATTGGAAACCACTTAATGAATCCCATATTGCTGCGCTCCATAACACAAAATCCAAATTCATGAACTTCATGAACTTCCTAAAGATGTTTTTGCTTTGCTAGAAATGTTCCTCAGTATGGCATTTAACATACTTATCAAGCAATTATGTCATTATGGGTGTTACCTCTCCATTGATCTAGCATCTGGTGGAGTCTCCATGGAAACAGATAAGTTTAATGCCATACTGTGGAACATTCATTGTGCACCTTTATTTTAATGTGTTGGTTCTGATTTAATCTTGGATTGCCTGTTGAATTACATTCTATTGCCAACAAAGGCTGTTTTTGCCGTAGTTGTTGCAGTGAAATTGTACTGTATTGTAATGTACTGAGTAGTGAGCGTCAAGCATTTTCCTTTGTATTTAAATAGTTCAAATTTTTGCATTGTGACACCAGTGACATGTTGTCATGTTGGCCGTTACTAGTTTTCTATTGACACCAACCTAACGGTTATGAAGTAAGATGCTTAATAGAGCTTGGGAAATACCTCAGATTTTTCCACCATGTTTGGGAAAGATAAGCAGCAGCACTCAGCCCATTTCACAGACGCTGAAACATTACCAGGCCTTCATGAATTCAATTAGAGAACAATGAGAGCCCTCCTCCTTCACCCCGAATCCCCTCAAATGGACAGGACTAAGCACCAATCAGAGCTGTGTAATCAATCATTCACAGAAAGAGAGGAGGGGGTGGGGGGATCCTACCTCCCACTGCACCCCTGCTGTCTCCCAGTGCACCCCCGCCTTTCACTCCCTCAGTGGGGACAGTCCCTGGTCCACAGAGGGAGTGGCAGATCTGGTCACAAGTATGGGCGTCTTACAAACAAAGGGGGCTCTGTATAGACTGAAGGCTGCTTTGGGCTAAAACTCAGCCCACGGCTGTCACCATGAGCCCCTCCCTCCTCACTTACTACTGTACTGGATTGTATTAGACATAGTTAAGGCATAAGGGATATGGTTTGAGTAACCTGACTTACCCTCACACATAACAACAAAGCGTGGCTTACAGAATGAGTAATTTCTCCAAATAACTAAAGTTTTACTTGTTTTTACAGTGTCATTCCATATACAATCTCCCAGCATGTACTTAGTTGCTGCTTGGGGCTGAGTAAGTGGCCAATAGATGTAAGGCATAATTTTTTTTTTTTACTTAAGTGTCAAATCAATGCAGACATGTTCATGAAAAAACAATCTGAAAGCTCAGTTGTGCATCTACTACCAATCAGACGTCTTGCTGCGCTGCTGTGCTGTCGACGTGCAAGTTGTGCAAAAAATGATTTTGGATCAAAGTACTGCAGACCAAAACGTGCAGTGATTGGTTTGTCTACAAGTATTTTATGGACAGCAAATGGAATTTGGCTTGGAAACAAACTCCTGAGCTGACAAATGTAATAGTAAATCATCCTAATAAAAGATTCTTAGGACACTAGTCTGCGTTGAACACAGTTTGAAGTATAAACCGACTACTTTGTGTACACCTTTTCCCAGATCTTATGAGCAAGACATCTGGCTTTGAACTCCACACAGAAACAACACAGTTCAGCAAGATACAGGTCCAACACTGACAGACCAACCACATCCATAACTATGCATGATCTAAATGGCTTTTTCTGACCAAAACAAAAGTACTGGCAACTATAGAGAAACCTTGTTATGCAGTTATATTCTTATGCACAGTCTCTGTTTATCTGTTGCTATTCACTACCATTTTGGGGCTTTCCAAGATAAAAAGGTGGATGTGATCCCAGCCTTTTATGGATGGGTTCCATGGTGGTGTCATGAAAAGTAGTTTTAGTGTGAGTCTGCTGACAGCCACAGCTCCAGGCAATAACACAATCCTGACATACTGCAGCCAGCCATTTCCTGTGCGGCCTTTTGTAATGACCTATTTTTAAAACTATGATAGGCTCACACACACGTTACATTAGCCGCAGTGCTGACCACGCCGCTTGGGAAATGCTTTGCAGTTGTCGTCTGAAGGAGTGCCTGTCCTGAGGTTATGAAGGGGTCTAAAGGCTAGTCCCAAACTCATCCAACACCTGCCCTAAATGTGCCCTTCACCACAGAAGAGTGTCCCCGTTGTCATTATCACATGACCACAGCAGTGCGCCAACGCTTTGGCACTAGTGCTCTTTCAGTGTCTGTTAAACCAATGCAAAACTCAAAAAAAAGTCTGGATCCACAATAGGAAATCATCTGACACATTCCTACTGAGAATATATTGTAATAAACTGATTAACACAAAAGAAGAGATTCCAGATATACATGTTGGGGGATTGGCGTGCCCTTGGATATAGGGTGAGGAACTGAAGTCACCTAGAAGGAGCCTTGAGTAGAGCCACTGCTCCTCAAAATCTAGAGGCACCAGCTGAGGTGGCAAGTAGGTGATATATGAGGAAATCTTTGCCGAGACTGCTGCGCCTGCGATTAAGCCTTCGGGGCTCTGTCTAAGCAATGGAAAATGGACGGTTGAATGGCCGTGTATCAAATTGCCAATGAGATTACGGTTTCGCTTCAGTAGAATAGTACAAGAAAAGTACTATTTGATTCCTTGGTCTTTTCAGTCCAGCCAACTTTTAGAACAAATAAAATGAATAATGACTATGACAATAAAAGTTTCAGGTTAATTGTGAACTGTCTTAGTCCATACTTTTTCCTGGCTGATCACACTGTTGATCATTCTGGATGGGGACTTGTGTAACTGTGTGTATGGGTGTGTATTTATCACAGTGTGGGGTCTATCTGTGCATGTGTCTGTGTGTGCGTGTATAGTGTGCAGAGGCTGGACACCGAGTCTGCTTGTCCTGGAGCACAGCCAGACTCCAGACATGATCCTGACCTTAGCTCCATGAGAACGCTGATAAACAGGAAGTGGGTAGAAGTTAGCTCATCCCATACAAAGCAAAGGCAGTCAAAAACATCGGCTAAGCTTTGGAGATGTGAGCAGAAAACAGCAAAGTGAATTGATTTTCTCTAGACGATACCAATGGTGATAACATACCTCTGATGTTCAGGTGAGTCACACATGTTATGCAAGAAAGTCATTATCTGATCAAAACAGAACATGCTTACATAATTTTAGAGGTACTATTTAGTAATTTAGATGCTGAAAAAAATCATATGAAAATCCTTTAAAATGATTTTGACTTTCTCATGATTTATGTGGACGTTGAATTCCCTCTAAAAAGATTCTAATTCTTCTGAGGGATCAAACTTCACAGTAACTGGCTACATCCACCGGTCGTTTTATGAGAGTATATAGCTGAATTCAACAGAAAAGTATCCAATAATCTCAGGGTTATGTCATGCTTTGATACACACATTTGACCCTACAATCTCTAGAACCTCACTGACAACTATTTTCAGAAGAATGCCTTTTATGTTTGATTTAAAGGCAATGTACCAGATTTTTACTGTCTTAAAAATGTGAAAAACAGAGCTATTTCATTTTAAATGGTTTCCTTACTTACCTTATGCATTCCGATCCTAATTATTCACCACCATGAGTTTATAAGCCGGTATTACAGCTCACAGTTTTGCTAACAATAACTATTTCGCTAACACACCTTTCCTTATTATCAGAAAATGAAACACTTTCTAATTAGCAGAGGACACAGACCTTATACAATATATCTGTACTGGAGCAAGACAAGTTTATATAGGAAAAATACAGATGAGGAGAATTTAAGCCCACAATAGCCAAAAATGTAGAAGGCCTCCCTTTACAACCCCAACAAAAGAATGTCACCTTTTTGCTCAAGAATGTGTGGAAAACTTATAATATCCCATAGTAGAGACAGAAGTTGTGTTTGTGTGAACTGTTGAACTTGGGATGAATGGGTAGCAGAACAAAGCAGTACTGTCGGCTCTAGCCACGCCGCCGTCCTCACAAGCTTCCTCACATATTTACAAAGGCAAACTATGTTCTCCAGTGACAATACAACAACCATAGAAACAGCTTAGACTCGTATTTGGAAACCAGAGCTGTGTTCGTCATTATGGGTCGGCTAGCAGGCTCATATAAGAAGACTGATGTTGTATGCGTGAACCTACAGTTAATGAGGTTTCCAGAATAGTTTCTATTTGAGCAAAATAACAGTGTTTCCAGGTAACAATTTAAGTCTCATTACGCCTCATTTTATCCCTGAGTTAGCTTGTAACAAAGCATTACTTTTATGAATGAACAGAGGAAAAATTGAATGGTTGTAAGAAACTAGAAAAACAGCATGGGAATTGAAAAGAAGAGGTTCAGACTTTGAGGAAAACCTTCGCACTTGAACCACAAATTGTCTGGTTACATGGCGACTGCTCTATACCTGAGCCACTGTCTGTCCTAAGGCACCAGACAGTACAAGACTATCTACTATTGCAGATGATTGAGCTCGCCGTTATCCAGGACAGAGTAATAATAGATCAGTGGACTATTTTTAACACTCTTTGGTGTCAGTTACTTTTTCCTCATTCTCTATCGCCTGCATTATTGTTATTTCTAGTGCTTTGCTGCTAATGCTAACACAGGCCACTCAAATGATTTCAGCTTAAACTCACAGAACAAGGCAAACTATTAACCCATACATCGATAACATAGATTAGCACAAGATAAATCAATAATAAAAGTGGTAAAAGTTTCTCAATACAGCTACTATATTTTTGGACAAATAGCTCCAATAATAACTGCATAATTTTCTTTTGAGGAAGCCAATAGTAAAAAATGTGCTAAAACCATAGACAGTATATAGAAATGGACAAAGCCAACTTGCTAGCCGCTGGTTCCATCGACTCTTTCACTTTACATAGAAACGTTTTCGTTCCTCTGTAACTGCTGCTGTCAGACTCGTCATTTTGGTCTTAAAATATTCACATTGACCCGCTCTACATGATCCTGATGTTTTTATTTCGCTAATCAAGATATGACCATTATTGACAGACAAATCAGGCGTCCTCTTTCCTCGATTGACAGTGCTGCTAAGTGCCCGACGTCAGACTCCCTAAAATATATCTTTAAATGTATTGGTAGAGGTTTAAAAAGGTGCATAACTTACAACTATAAAAACGTGAGAAACAGAACTAGCTTTAAACCGTTTCTTAATTATATATAAGTGCTTTTCACACCAGACAAGAAAGGAGTTTTGCAGTGACGGTAAAGCTAACAACAACTAGTATTCTGGCATGCACTTCCTGATTAATAAACACTAAAATGCTTTAATTAGATGCAAATAGTACAATAGACAATACATATACATTGCAATACGTCTGTACAAATGTTGTTCAAATACAATGAAACATGTTTTTTCCATGATTACAAGTTCCATTTTAATCTCCATTTTTGCTGCAGACAGTTATGCTATGATATATGTGAAACTTGATATTGTAAACTTCAAAGCAATCATTTCAATATTATCTTGAATATTATCTGCCCTTTCTAAGCCTTGAGTCATGGTTAGGTTTAGAATCACAGCGAGGCTCCCATCCAATCCCAGCCTTGAACTTAATATAGTGCATTCATATTTAATGTGAGCAGCCTCCCAAATCCATCTGCTGTGAAGTGGACATCAGTGCCACGCCCTGGAATACTGGCACAACAAATAAGAATGTATAACCACGTCCAATAATGGGCCAATAAATGTCATTACAGGAAAGAAGTGATCCAGGAAGCAGGAAGAGAGTGGGCTCTGTCGCAGCTGCACACGTTTACATCTCATTTACACTAATCTCACTGTGATCTGCATGGAGTTAGCTTAATTATGAAAGTCAGTGCTATTTAAATGCCAGGTTACTTATAGAATGCATTTATAAAGGGTAGATAATAATCGTACGCGGGACATTTTATGCAATTGTGATAATCGCCAACAAAGATAATCGCAATTACATCACCAGAATGTGCACACAAAAAAGCTACTCCCCCTGAGGATTTCTTCTGGAGTTGTTGTTTTTACTTATAACAAAGTACAATACTATAACAGCTATTTAAAGATGGAACCTGTTCATAGTATTAAAATGATAAATATTCATATCCAGAACATTTTTAAAGTGTCAGCAACTTTAAAAATGGATTGTGATAAAATCATTAATCACAATTATTTTGGCCATGATAACGGTGACAGCAAATTTCCATGTCGTTCCATGCCTATTCAGAACAACAAGGACCAAAACATAAATGAGAATAAATTTATGTAATTCATGTAATAATAAGGCTGCATCTAATGAATATTTAAAAGACAAGTTAGCTTTTTTTTTTTTTTTTTTTTTTTTTGGACAATTGACTGGTGAAATGAACTTTTCTATTGTATTTTGAGAATTTTTAAATACATAATAATAATAATGAAGGTTGAAATATGGTGACCGAAGCATTCTAAATGGAGAATTTTATTGTGCAAAATCTTAAACTGTTTTCTTTCTTTTTTTTAAAATGATTTAATTATTTAATAATGCCACTGTGTTTATTATTACAAAAAGGCTTTCTGTATTTGTTTTAGAGTGGGGTTGTCAAAAGTATCAAAAATCAGAACTAATCAATACTAAGACTAATAACTGGATAAAACTTAACCTTTCCTGAACAATTTCATTTAGAGTTTGAACAGAACTAAGTGTAAGATCACAAAGTATAACAAACATATATAAATGTATATAAAATGTGCACAGAGCAAACTATTATTTTGTGTTGAAAATTACAGTATTGTCTAAAACCCTTTAAATGATACTGATTTTGATACCCAAAAGATCAAGTATTGATATTGCTAAAGTAAACATAGACGATAAACAATAATATTGAAACCAAACCGTAAAGCAGAATCGTCCCCAAAAAAGTATTCTAAATGTATAAAATTGTTTTTAAAAAATGAATAAGTATCAAGTCTATTTTTTTTGTATGAAGTAGTAGTTTGAAATGTTATTATTGTGACATTACTGTATAGTCTGTATAATCAACTAATTGTTGCAGCTTTGCTTCTTAAATATAAATACTGGAATATGTTTCAATCATGAATCATCACCCATTTATTCTACAACAGTTGATTAATTAATATCTTCAGGTCCATCTTCAGGTCTAACTGGTATAACAGTCTACACCTGAATGCATTTAAAACTAAACCGACCTATGTTCTAAGCATTTAAGCAATAGTATGTAGTCACTGCTTTTTGATTTGACAGACAATAAGATACCATAGTCTAGTTTAAACAAATGCCCGAGCCACAGAGTCTACTTCTTTTTAATGACAGCCTTTGCACATTAATAACCAGTATTGTGCCTGGAGCCTGTGGGCAGATTCCTTCCTGCATAGGTCAAAAAAAGGAAGTCAATCCTTTTAAGTGTGACATAATCTCAGTTTGGACTACAACTGCTCTAATCCTCTCATCTCTGGGCCAACTGGTGCAGACACTGGGTGGGAGGGGCCATCGTCAACAGGCTCTCACTCAAAATACTTTAAACATATAAAACTGCCTATCACATTACATGATAAACTATTAGCAGCCCTAGTACTCATGTATATAACTTTACACTACCAGTAAAAGGTTTGGATACACCTTTTCATTCAGTGTTGTTTTTCTATATGTTTACTGCTTTACTTGATGTTTTATATACATACAGAAGACCTCACACATGATGCAAAATATATAGAATACTGTAACTAAATATTTTTTATACTCTATATTCAAATGCTCAAAGTAGCCACCCTTTGCTTTGTCAACAGTGCTGCAAACCCTTGGCCTTCTCTCAATGAGCTTCTTGGTCAAGTCTCCTGAAACGTCTGTGTAATCCCTCAGTCGTCCAGGTACGATCCATAGTAAAAGAAAAATTCAAATCTGTGAACTGGAGCTGACTGAAGAAGCAGCCTGGATGAGCAGTGAAATGTCTTCACTCCTACAACTTTTTGTCCAGCTGACAGATGGGAATTTTTCTTGGTTTTCACTTCACAGCTGTTGCATCAGGGTCAAGAAATGCCAAGAGTGCAAACCAGGGATCAAAGCAAAGGGTGGCTATTTTTAACTTTTTAATATCAAAAACATGCTTTGAGTTATTTTAAGTTTATTTTTTGTTTACTACATTCCATATGTGTCATTCATTGTTTTGAGAATGAAAGTGTGAGAAGTGAGAATGAAAAAGTGTGTCCCAACATCTGACTGGTAGTGTGTGCTAGGCCTGTCATGATAATTACTATATTGAATTATCATTCAATTTATGAAAGTTGGAACAATATTTGTTGTGATCAATATTTATTCCTTTTACATTTTCTTTGCACTACAATTTTTTTATTTTTTTGGTTATTGTTTGGTTATACCATAAGATTTAAGCCGTAAAAGGTTGAATGAATAACTTCTGCAAACTAAATACTTAAGTGTTCGTTCTGTTGTTTAACTGCAGCTCATGATTTTCTAACAATATTGTACATTTACAATAGTTTTTGTGGTTTAAATCTGCATTTGGATTAGAGTGGCATAAATTAGTTTTGATATTATCATTTATCGTCTATTTACTTCAGCAATATATCAAACTTCAAAATATGTTATTGTGACAGGCCTAGTGCTGCCCGATCTGCTGTTATCCATCCATACAATCAATCTGCAGCATTTACAAATAAAATGGACAATGAAGCAAACAAACAATAGTTGCACTGTTTAAACTAGTGGCATGGTGATCAGCATGGTTAGCATTAGCAAGTCACAGCAAGAAAGCCCATACTACAGAATATATTATATTCAAGACAACCTTTCCAGCACTTACCCAAGCACAATGATTCTTATTTAGTGACACAACAAGGACTCATTTCAATCAAAGAGTCTTATTGATGGAGAAAACCAGACACTTCTCCGCAGACAGTCACAAGACCTATATATTTCACATTTATTAAGATGACACGACATTTACTACCATTAGATAAACAGGACCTGACAGAGAGTTCATCTGGAGTCATGTCAAACGCCCGAAGGCTATGGATGTCTGATTAAATAAGGACACATGTATCTGCATCATGGTACATGACTGCACTGCCTTAATCCTCATCTCCTCAATGTGGACACAGTACAAATTCTTAACCTTTACACAGTTAATAGAATATCTTATCAGCACATTTCGGCTCTGCTTCTTACATTTTAAACATGCTCCTTGTCTAGGATTGTAATAATGAAACTATCACGGATGGATGATATAATGGTCCTATAGTATCAGTGAAAATGGGGAAATTAATTGCATCAGATGTGCCTTTTAAACAGACCAGTGAGTTCAAATTTGTGAACTTTACTAAAGCTTATTTTAAAATCCTGATATCAATAGTCACAAATACACGTTATTGGTCTCAACAGTAAGACTGTTGTATGCATAATATTGTAATGATATTTCGTGTTTAGCTCAGAGTTGACACCTTTTGTTGTTCTTGTAACTGTTAACGTGTTGTTGTTAATGTAACTGCTTTTGTATGTGATGCTTGGTTGCTATGCCGACAAGTTGATGTGAAGGTTCAGTTCATCAGTTACTGGTCTGTTCTGGAGACTGGCTATAGTGAGTTGAGACTGCTCTTGTTTTTTGCTCTTGTTTTGGCTTGGGTTAACATTTATAGTAGGCCCTGTATTCAGAAAGCAACCAGATGAAATTTGGCATGTTTCCTTACAGCAGAACACTACAATATTAGTATTCCAACTATTTTGTAGGTAAAAATTGGCAACTTAAATTTTAAAGTCTCTCTGACTCTCAAAAATCTCAATGTTCATTATAACAAATGTATGTACATTGGCAATACTTTGTTCTATCATAAGGCTAAGAGGTTAGTAAGTTAACGTAACCTGCTTGTTTTCAAATTCATTTCAAGTGGGCACAGAAGCCAATATTCTTTAAATCTGCATCACCAAGAAAACTCCCCAGTTTTTTTACTTTATCAATTATAGCACATCAGTTCCAACCTTGGTGGTACATCATGTACCATCATACAACACCATAAAATTAGCATGCTAATAACAATTTTCCTCCATATCAAAATTGAACCATGCACCATGTCATCTAAAAAGTAACCCAACATTTCGTCTTGCCTAACTACATCTTCATCTGACTTCAAAATTCCTACTAGTATTAGCCACTGCTCCTTATTTTCACATGTTTTGCCAGCCTGATTTGGTCCAATTTAATCCATGCAAACCCAATTATCTGCTCTCTTCTGGGCAGTGACCTCTTTATTTCTTCTGCGGCATGCACACACATCCACATCCACCCATCCATCCCGACATCCAGCCAGCCTCCGTCCCTCCCCTCAGCTTAGCCAGAGAAACATGCATTGGAACAGCAGCAGCCAGCTAGGTCCCCTCCCTTTCCACGCTCCCCTCCCTGTTCCATCCTCCCTGCCTCTCCCTGGATAAGCATAGTGGAATAAAACCGCTGCGAGGTTCCATTACCAAGAACCAAAGATGCAACTAAAAAAAGAAAAGAAATACATCATTATTATTTCATTGATAAAAATGCATGTGACAACAGTTGTTCAAAGCAATATTCACATGTGGTTTCACAAAGACAACCAGCTTTAAATGCATAATACTTACAATTACACCTGCAACAAAGCCTTTTATTTTTAATTCCTGGCTTCACAATGGGCTAAATTAATTCTAATAGCTAACCATTGATTAGACATAATGTGGTATTGACGTAAATGGGAAAGCTAAAGCAGGAATGAACAAAGAAGCCACGTTAAATTGGTTTAGAAATGCAAAAATGTAGCATTAAAGCTAGTTCTGAGATTAGCATGTTCTATTCTTTTCACGTTTTGAGAAGCCGACAAGTGACAGGAGCCCACACACCCCAAAAAACCCTGCTGCTACACCGGTCTCAAGCTAAAAGGGACGCAAACATGGACATGGTAACGAATAATGTACAAATAATGTCGGTATTGCAGTTATTTTGTTGGAGAATGCAGCTTTGGCGGGAAAACAAAGTCAAAAGTTAGGCGCGTGCATCAATTTAACAGCAGAATGATCAGTTCCGTTACAATCAACAGAAGATTACGGGATTTAGGCGAATATGGACCAAAAAACAGGTAAGAAAAGAAAGAAAATTGCGTGTGATAATCCGGTAACGCTTCCCCAAAGTGTAGAGCGCATTTTTTAGTGCCAAACGACGGTAAAATAACCCAAAACTCACGGTAATGCGGGGTATGTTCTTCTTGCCCTGATATCCAGACATGTCGGCGGATGGAGAGGATTACTGCAGCCTGTTGAGGTCAGCCCCGGTTGCGGTTCGACTAAAAAAGCAGATCCCGGGAAACGTTGATGGACGTGAGACTTGGAGCCGGACGTTGGAGCGAGGTATGGGGTTGTATAGTGGCGGCAGTGGCGGCAGTGGCGGCAGCAGCCTCCCCGGTGTCCGATGCAGCAGAGAGCCGAGAGGAGACAGACAGAAGAGGAGAGGAGAGGCAGGGCAGCCGGCGGGGCGGAGGAGGAGGAGGAGGCACCGAGATCCAGCTCCGGGAGAGGGCAGGCCAACGGCGCATGCGCAGAGCCTCGCCCTGCTACAGCTACTACTGCCTCTAGTCTGCTGCTTCATTCAAACACAGGGCATGACTAATGTGTCATTTGGAGGGTTTTTTGGGGTTGGTGAACGTAGGGATCAGGGATATATTTTGGAAAACACCAGTATGCAGTCATCTTAATTAGGTAATCTTGGTAAGCTATTGTTTTTAGGTGGTTTAAAGGACTATATGGGAAAAATAATTTGCAAAGATGGAGTAAATGTCAGTAATCCATAGCAAAAGATGAAATTTAAACCTGTCAACTGGAGAAATTGTTGTAGGAGTGAAGACGTTTCAGGAGGGGCATAGGAGGGGCATTAAAGGTTGAATAGGGTCGTTAAGGCTGAAACTTGAGACAATAGCTGTTTACAGTTTCATTGTAGTTAGCCCCTCCCTTCAGATAGATATAAGACAGTGTCCACCAGAAATCTGACCAGAACTGAAAAAGCGGCTTGGATGAGCAGCAAAACGTCTTCACTTCTACAACAATTTGTCCAGCTGACAGATTTAAACTTCGTCTTTTGCTAAAGATAGAGTAACTTAGCTCAGAACAAAACTAATCTGATACTTAAATGTGAAACTGACGCACACAGACAACATTAAAAATATAAAATTTGAGTTTAAATGCAGATCAGTAGCCTGTTATTGTTATAATAAGCGTGCGCTGTAGGCTACTGTGTACATTTTCCTTTACAAGAGATCAATGCCATAAATACAAAACTCACAATAGCAGATAACCTATATTTAATAATCACAGTGTAAGATAGATGCAGCCCATCTGACAAGTCAAAACAGCCAACAAACTTTAAAAATGTTAACTTATGCATAGGTCATGTTTCATTAAAAGGGAGTATTACATTTCTATGGGGTATTAATTGCTAACAAAAACATATTTAGATCACCATGTTACCTTGTATTACCTTACCTTATTGTTTTGAAAATGCTATATGCACCAAAAACAGCTTATCGACTTGTTTTTTGATGCCTCCTCCCTTGTTCCCCGCACTAAGTCCCTCCCCTTCAGAACGCTATCATATTACAATCAGCGTGCATCCCACTAATGAAAATATTGCACATCACATCGGGTTTGTGATGCTGTAATGTAGTGTTTTGTATCATGGTTTTGTATATTTATGGGAAATTGTAGGCTTGTGGGCTGAGTATTGGACAGGTTTGTACTGCTAACCATAAAGAGGGTTCAAATAGCCTCCGTCAGAGATTGCAAGATTACTAAAAAATGCATGAATGGCATATAAAAACTCTTCAGGCCTGTTTTTGATAGAGGAATATTATAAGATCCAAGTTGATTTAGCGTAATACCCCGTCTTTAAGCTGTATGTCCAAAATGCCCCTCAGAGACATTCTGTGCCACAAAAATTTGACAGACATCATTGAAAACATTAATATGTATCCCTCGATGCTTTTATTTTGCAGCATTTTCCTTGCCTGACCAGCCAGTCCTTTCACATTCTGTTTGAATCCAGAAGGGTCTGGAATTGGACCATAAAGGCCTCAAACAACTGTCCTAACTTGGGACGGTTGAACCACAGCTGCTAATTAGTATAACATGTTTCTCAAATGTCCTCTCCAAAATTCTTGTATCAATCTTTTATCATTCTCTCTGATTGGTTAATCCACCTGTCAGTCATGCCTTTCTCAAATCAGGGAGACGGGATACAGTTTCAGACCCATTCATCTTTGTGAAGTTTTGTTAAAGCATGTGGTTCTGGCTGAACAGGTAAGCATTTTCCTTTTCCTGTTGAACACTTGAATTGCACCTCCTGACGCCCTCTGTTGGCAACAGAGGGAAGTGACAAATTTTGAAAAGACAAATTGGCAGCTTGGTGAATAGCACATTAAATCTAAACATCTGACTTACATCACATGTTTAATTCAGACATTGATAAAAGGCACAGAACGTGGTAGATTTGAGAGGTGTGGTTGGAGGTGCAGAGTGGATCATGTTGCAAATGCTGTGGATCAATATGAAACATGAGAGTAGAGCTCACACCGCCATTACAGCTTTTAACAGCAACAAACCAAGAGCTCATTTTTAACCAAAGGATTCAAAGTGCTCCTCCATCACACCAGATTTGACCCAATTACACTACATACTACACTGACCAGTTTCAGAAAAATATCTAATTACAATTCTTTTGAAGCATTGCGACTGCAAATAGATTTGCTATTTATGTTTTAATTATAATATTCTGGTCAAAGTTCACATTTTAAACACGCCTAGAAAAATTGACAAAAAGACTGAAATTTGAACCGACAAATTAATACAAGAATCACATTTCAGAGCATGTTTGTGCAGATCTAAACTACAGGGTTAGCAGTTTTTTTTTACAGAATAAGACAGAATATTTTGATGTTTGTGAAGGAAATTATGGTACTACAAAAACTTTGTGATTTGCTAATTTTGCCCATTCAAATGCAACTTTGATTCAACTGTGATTAATCTTGCAGGCATACAAACAGATATGCCACTTAATAAGAAATGCTTGTCATTAAAAGAGACATATTCTAAATGAGCTTGTGAGGTATGAGAGCCTTTATTACCAAGTTGTTTACACCTTCAAATCAAATGCAATGTTTTATTTACACACTGAACAATTACGCTTGGTTTCAACTCTCTACATAAGCAAACAAAACCAGGACGTGCTAATGTGTAAGGTTGTACAATTTTGGAAAAAAAAAAAGAATTGTGATGGCAATTAGAGTTGCAATATATGTTGGAAAAGTAGGATCCCTTTCAGATTGCACATTGTAAACAACTCAGAGACTTAAATATAAACCACGCCATGCTCCCACAAAATTGTGTTGGGATATCGCTCTGAAGGGGGAGTGAGCAAAAGGAGGAGAGACTCAGAGCATCAAAAACTGAAGTGAAACTTATTTAACATGTTAATGCACTGTCTTTGGCGAATACAGCACTTTCAAAACAATAAAAGGTAACATGTTGACCTGAATATGTTATGTGTTACTAATTAATACCCCATAGAAGTGTTTAATTGTAATGAAATGTGTATTTTACTGTGTGTTCACCTGCCCAGGGACTATAGATAGAAAGTAGCAGTAGCTAAATCTGGTACAAATCATCTTTTCTTTTGTAAGATTAATGAATTTGTACATGGCCCCTGACAAATAAAGAATAAAGTAAGTAAGAAAGAAAGAAAGCGTAATACCCATTCTTTAATTACAATTATAGTTATAGTGCTCTTCCCCTCCTCTTACAAATCTAGATCTTTTTTAGACTGCAATTTAAAGGTCAGGCCAAATGAGAGTTTGTGGAGAGGCGAGTCTACTCACAGTAGGGACTCATGTTTTGTTATGTTTTTCAGTGCTATTTATCTATCTATCTATTTTTGGCTAAACACGTACATAATGTGACTTTAAAAACATTGTTAAAATCTCAAAAGACAGTTCGGTTTGCACAAATGTAACCTTGCACATTTCTCAACCTCTAATTTCTACAATCAGCTCTTTTGTTTGCCACAGACAGGCAGCACAATTTCAAGATGCTTGCAAGTCACTCTCCTGGATCAGCTCCACAGCAAGCTGAGATTTACGACCCTCATGGGACACTGAACGCACCGCTGCAGTGGGATCGGGGCTGGTTGTACAGTAGACTTATGGCAGGACAGTGAGGGGAAGGCTTTTGTTGCCTTCACTGACATATGTTGAGCCCAAGGACGCTCCATCTGGTTTGGGCACGCCCCATACTATGAGCCCTGATGGATGTATTGATCCTTAATTGTCATTGCGTCAATGGGGTTCATAGAGTTAATGCTTTTATGTGTCAATAGTAACGGGCAGGAAGAGGTCAGAATAGCAAAGAACTTAAAAAGGCAAAAGAAAGTAGTGTTGTCACAATACTAAAATTTTAATACTGATTCCGATACCATGATGATAATTAAAAAAAAGTCTTTATTTAGACAATAGAAACTCATTTTCAACATTACATCACAGTATTTTCTCTCTGATATAGCTCAAAATCTTTCTACAGCTATTCAGGAAAGGTGCATTTCTGTCCTGTGAATATGACCTTTTTAATATCGATACATACCTGATTTTCGCTACTTTTGACAACCCTAAAAGAAAGTGTGATTGTCGGGTTAAATAATCATATAGTGGTCTAGATTTCCTCAACATTAGGGTTAGGTATAATCAAATTTTATAAAGAAAAAACCTCAACTGCTGGGTTTCAGATGATACCACAACATTCTATAGGTCAATAATATTTAATACAGATGTGGGACAACTAAAATGAATTGAAATATTGTTAAAATGCTGATTTCTGTTGAACTACACTGAGTTCTATGATCTAGTCAGTTACAGAAATTAATGGACTGAACATCAGAGCATTTACCTTTTGGATATTTCAAAACAAAATCCACTCAACAGGAAAATGTGGCTCTTGCCCCGCCCTATCTAGGAGATTACTTTGTAAAACCTGAAAACGTCTAGTAAATGTATTCTTCCTACATGTAAACTTATGTCAATACTTGAATAACTGCTTCAGATGATATAAAAAGTATAACAAGGCCTATTGTCTTAAAACTGAGCTGGGTGGAAACATTTCTCTGGAACAGGGGAGTTGCTCAAAACATCACCCACATACAAATACCAAAACTGAAATGGTGAAATGTCCTCAGAATTGCAGCTATTAGTCCATGCTGTGCAGCTGATGTCGTCAACATTCCCTGGAGGTGTAATGCTAATTGGAGGCACTGCTCTGTCTGAGGTTTTCTGAGACTGGAGGACTTTAATCTGAGCTTTGTTTTAACACTGTCTGACCATAAAGAACTGGTGTAGGTGGATCTTCAACATGTGAGCTGATTTTGTACTGCTAAATAAGCCACATAGCATTACAGCCATAAGCTAGCATTAGCCAACAGTTTCTCAGTTAGTCACACTCACCTTTTCATCGATCAACAGTTTACAAAAATATCATTTCTTTCTTCTGAAAACGTTTTTGGCAGTGTTTGCTAATGTGTATCATGCATCACCATGTCAGATTGCTAAACATTTCATCATAGATACACATGCAGAACACCCTCCTGTAACTATTTATTCTGTAATCAACAAAGCCATTATGAATACCTGGCTTTATTTTTTTTTTCCTACAAAAATGTACATCCACATAGCTTTTTCAGTCTTTAGTCTGGTACAATATTCCACAAAATTGAAACATTTGAATAGTTTATGAGTGTTGAATATTACATGAAAAGTCTGGCCCAATGACCCACTACAAACTACATGAATTATTCTAGTCTTAAAGTGGAGAGAGAAAGAAATAGGCAGATTCTTGGAATTTAAAATGTTGTCTTTTTTTCTAGTTACTTTTAGAAACTTTTTTTAAGCAGGCATAATTTATGCATCCTTCCCATTTTATTTTTTACTGTGTTGTAATTTACCCTCTCATCATGATCTCATTTAGCAATAAGGTCTTTGGTTCGATTCTCGGGTTCCATTCCTGGACCAGTCACCTTGTGGTTTTGCCCGTTCTTCCTGCGTTTAGGTGTGTTCCCTCTCCAGTTTCAGTGCAGCGTCTGCAGTGATGCAGTTGCTGTACTCTGTGGTTGTTTCCTACTCTCACCTATGGTCATGAGCTTTGGTAATGACTGAAAGGACAAGATTGTGGATACACGTGATTAAATGGGTTTCCTCCACAGAGTGGCTGGGTGCCCCCTTAGAAATAGGGTGAGGAGCTCAGTCACATGGGAGGAGCTCATAGTAGAGCTGCTGCTCCTCCATGTCTAGAGGAGCCAGCTGAGATGGCTCGGGCATGTGTTCCGGATGCCTCCTAAATGCCACTCTGGGGTGGAGGTGTTTCAGGCACGTCCCACTGGGAGGAGGCCCCGGGGTAGACCCAGAACACACTAGAGGGACTATGTCTCTCAACTGGCCTGGGAACGCCTTGGGGTCCCACTGAAGGAGCTGGAGGAAGTGTTTGGGGTGAGAGAAGTCAGGGAGTCCCTGCTTGGACTGCTGTCCTTGCGATAATCAATACTAAAACTAGTATGGAAACTAGATACTCATTTGAGCAAGTACTGATATTAATAAAAGTCACATTCACAGGACAGAAATGAACCTTTCCTGAATAGCTTTAGAATGATGTTGATCTGTATCGGAACCAGTATAAGACACATAGACTACTATACACCCATGGACCACTATGACTGAGGGATTACACAGATATAAGGCCACATGGGAATATAAAAGAAAATACTATTGTTTATAATGTTGAAAATTAGTTTACATTGTCTAGGTAAATAGTGTTTTTTTATTTAGCATCCTGACAATGCTACAATAGGCTATTACTTAAGATAGATAACCTATTCTTTATTACTATGTACCAGGATCCCAGCCAGTAACCACTCACTGCTGCTGATGTGCTGACGAAGTAGCAGTGAGGGATGGGTCAAATGCAGAGGAAAAATATTGTAATTTTCAAATAGACTGTAGGCCTTTTACTTAGTTGACTTAAGCAATCATTTAGTTCTAAAAATAATCATCCCAAAATGTCAGAATAATATAAAAGAAGTACTGGCCCAGCCATTACTTCATGACTAATAATACCTGACCACATGCAGTCACACCAAAAACCAGCCTGGTGTTTCCTTGCACTAAAACCTGGACTGTCACCATGGAAACCAAACAGTACCACCAAATTTTACGACAAAAATGGAGCCGAGCAGCCACTCCCTCTGACTGTGCCACTCTCCTCTATTACATCACGCTGCATCATGGGAAATGTAGGCGATGCAACTTCTCTCAAACTCATAAATCACTGACCAGCCCACACAGACAGCAGCACGTAATCCGCACGCAACTATAAACGTAAAAATGGTTTATATCTTACCTTTTGGTCCAGATTCTGCAGCGCTTCTTTGCCCGTGCTCTGCCGGATCTCCACCTTCCTGGGCTGGGAGGTCTCCGTTTGCCGGTCGGTCCCACGCCCCTCGCTGCGCCCTCGTCCCCGACACGCGTCCAAGCCCAAACCCGCTCCCCCGGCTCCGTCCACGGGGCAGAAAACGCCGCAGAACTGCCCCTGCCTGGTCATGGGTGGGCTTAGGGATGCCACTTCCCCGTAGCGAGACATACTGCTTCACAGGGGAGTCTAAGTAGGAGGAGGAGATGCTGGGAGTGGAGCAGCGGCGGTGGATGCGAGGGTGCCGTGTTGTGCGTCTTGTGCGTCTTGCCGTGGACAGTGGACAGACACCGCCTTTTGTTCGGTGCGATAAGGGACCGTGCTACTGTGCAACTGCAAACACGAGCACCAGAACACACAGAAATTACGTACTGGATTGAAATATGTTAATTTATTTTAATCGACGCGCTGCAGTCATAGCTTTACGCACGGTTTAGTTGAGTAATGGGTAAGATTGTGAAGCTAATAATGTAAGAAAATCGACGTTTCAAACCTACCTGTAGCCAGTTTCTTTTTGCAAATTGAAGGAGTTCCAGATCTTGTCCGTAAATCGTCTCCAAACTGGACTGGAGGACTGGGACTGATCTGTGGCGCGTCAGATGGCACGGCGCGTAGTTGGCACAAAAGCGTGTAATCTAATGAGAGATGAGATCATGTAGCGGCACGAGGGCTGTAGTGCGTGTCCGGGCGGTTACTCTGAAGTTTGACAGTCGGGGGAGAATGAGGCGGCAGGCACCAGGGCGCTGTCCTTCAGCACCATGAGGGAAGAAGCAGCGCTGTGACACTCAGAGCTGCATATATATGACTATAGAGCACAGAGTCTGAGCTCGTGTCCTCATGGTTATAGAGTCTGTGCTATACTTTTTTAGAAAATGTGTGTGCATGAAGTAGGTCTAGTAAAGGATTTGTTTGTAATATAGACATGATCAAATAGCTCTTACTGATGCTGATTATGCATCATGCTGTAATTTGGGGTTTTGCTTCCAAGACAATTATCCAATCAGAAAGCAGAATGAGCCTCACACAAGTCTCTCATTTGGGTTGTCAGTTTCAATGCCGAAATCGAGCTGGTTCAAACCTAAAAGGACTCTCTCTGATCTGAACCGTCACTACCTAAACCCCAGTATCTGCAGCCAATCCTTAATCAGTGCTAGTGAACCCCCTCTGCAGCTCAATGAGTGAATTCTGAAGGCTTCCAGCTTTCAAATGAGGCCTGTTCATAGACTGATAATGAGAAAAATACTTGTATGTGTCCTCTATCTGCAGGTTAAGGCTCTGACAACTCAGGTTCAGTTGTGTCTACCTTGTTCCTTCAGTACTGATTGTTGAAAATTCTATGATGGTTTGACACATGTTTTACACATTTAGATTCTTTAGTATTAGGCCTGTATGAATTGCCTGGAACAACAACACATTGGTAATTCAATTCCCCTATAATTTTCTTTTTTCTTTCTTTTTAAAATTGTATTTATGAAAAAAACAAAAACAGTACAAAACATAACAGAAACATTCACAGGAGATGAAGAAACAGACAAGAAAATGATAAACCTGGTACGAAGCAAAGGACAAGAAACAGAAATAAAACAATGATCAGAGCTTGGGGTGGGTTGAGGGGGTAGTTTGAGGGGTGGGCTGGGGGCTTACTCTGAGCTAATGTTTTATTATTGAGCAAGTAAAATTAATAAATTAGTGAGTATAGTTATGAAGTTTTGACATTTAGTTTCAGGGTTGAGTCTCCATTCTCTTTTATTTATTGTTTCCTTTTCCTTTTTTCCCTTTTTTCCTTCCATCCCTTGGCCTATAATTTCAATAAACATAACTTCATTCTGCAGTAGACATTGTGATAAAAAATACACTGTAGAATATCTTTAACCGCTGTACTGCAAACAAAAACAAAACCCCCAAAACACTAAAGAAAAATATACATATTACACACATTTCTCGAATAAATAAATACATTCTTAAACACAGTCGTCAATTTAACCAAAAAATCCAGTTTAGCACAGTTCTAATGAGTCTGTTTTACGACATGAGGCTATATCGACGTCCTGTGGGAAATCTGTAGGTTTCTCAGCAGCAGAACACATTTAGAATCTGCTGAGTCAGGACAAACTGACACACACGTTTACACAGCGCCACAGACAAGATAATAACTCCACTAATGGGATAAAGTAGTGTTATTTATTTAAAACGAGCCCAGCACTTGATACACTGAGAGATAGGCCTTATATGCAGTGTGAGTTTTTCAGAACAAAATGTCTCCAGTGACCTGCTTATGCACGGATCAATTGTTTCACTGCAAACTCATTCACAATGCAGTTTGAGCCTTCCCTTTGTACACACTTTCTTTACTTTCTATCTGTTGAAACGTAAAGGTCTTAAAGGAACTGGATGCATGGAATATTTCTATTTTAAACTTGATAAACTTGACCTTAGTGTGTTTCCAGATATACAAGTTAAATGCGTTCAAATAAAATGTAGCTTTTAGTTTTACTGCTGATTTATTCTTAAGTTAAAAAATGTTGGAAATGTCTTATTTATTTATCATAATTTGGTGTTATGGTTAAATTTAAAGCAGACCTATTATGCAAAATGGACTTTTCAGAGGTTTTAGTTGTTCCCCCTCACCATTTTCTCACCTGAAGTTGTATTTTGAGGGATTGATGCAGGTTTGAGCCATCCTTAAACGGTTATTTTTAAGACGCCATATTATCAATCAATCCCTGATTTCACCGCCACTAACATACATCCACTGCTGTGTGCTTATTTTGTTTTCCAAATTTATTTTCTTAATGAGCGACACACGTAAGATTTGGCAGCGTCACGTAGTCATTTTGGTACAAATGAAAAGAAATATGCTGCTCGTTACGGTGATCTGTAGCTATTCATCAGAGGTGCTGACTATGTTGTGATGAAGTTTGCAGCGACATCAGCTCCCATTGGGCTCCGCAGATTTCTAACACGGAAGTCAGTGCATTTGTTAGTTTTATAAAGTCATTTTAGATTAATATTGCGATTAAAAATGTCGAAATTATAACAAATGATCCATGGGTGTCATAGAGCAGACACAAGCAAGTCTTCTTTAAGGTTCACTTTATTGTCCCCATAGGGTAATTTGCCCTCTGCATTTGACCCATCGTTTAATGCTGCTGCTGTGGCATTACTTCAGAAGCAGTGGGCGCCGTAGTGCAGCACTCAGAGACCCATCTCCTTGATCTTGTTGCTAGGCTTGACCAGGACTACCTTAGCTTTTAACCCCAGGACTTGCAGCCAAACATGAATCAGTGCTGAATCAGTTTGTATGCATATGTTGAATTGACTTAAAATAGTTGAAAGTGGCACACTGACTTTATAGTTTGTTACATCAGATTTACTTGAGGCTTCGGATGAAGGTTGATATTAGCATTGAAGGGGTTACCATCCCATTGTTGCAAAGGAATGGCAAATCCAGACTGATATCTTTCTGTATTTTTTCATACAGATTGATATCAAAGTGGTCCCCATACCCTCCGTCGCACCTCAACCCAGGATAAAACATTTTTGTCCAATCAGATTTGTTTATTACAGTGATGCATGTGAAACGAAGGATCTCACTGGTCACCCATCATTTACAAACAAAATCAAATGTATCTCCCCTCAGATTAACAAAACATAGTGTTTCGCTCACTAAAAAGATTCTACAGAAATCTTTTTTTCCTTTCTTTTTTCCTTGTAAGCAGCCATATTTGTTTTGACACGTACAGACCACGCATGTCTCTGATTGGCTAAACCGCATGTCAATCACGCCCATCTGAACTCAGGGAGATTCACCAGTGACCAGACTCACACCTTTGTAAAGTATTGAAAAAGTGTGTGTTCTGGACCCCAGGCAAACCCCAGTGGTGAGAAAACATTGAACTCACTAAGCTGTACTTGAAATGTAGATGTCCTGATTCAGATCTGGTTTATTCCTGTTCTGACTTGGTTTAGACTCGAGAAAGGAGTGTTATATGAGACCTTTTTGGAACGTGGTTTTAGTTCTGCTGCAGACCAGAGATTATTCCTGGTTTAGACCGGTTTGAGCCTTGCCTGGTGAGACTTTTCTTAAAACTTTGGCAGTGTTGTATAGAAATCAGGAATACGCTGATTCAGTTAAGCCCTCCCATTGAACTGATAAACGTCCCGAGCACAAAGCACCATGGGAAGGATTTGAACGGCGAGTCCAGTTTCCATGACAACGATGGCGACAGACTGGTAGCTGTTAACGGTTTAATGTCTGCTCCACCGAAAAGCGGGGCCATTGTCTGAGAGCTTCACTGAGGAGAGGACACTGCAAACATGTCTACCTCTGTTTCCATGGTGATAAGAAGTGAAACCAGAGACAAATGTTTGGACAAAGTTTGAGGAGATTCTCTGGATTAGACAGAAGAATAATGTCACTTTTTGGGTTAATCTGATCTGATTATTACAGTCTTAAAATTGTGAAAAAAAAAAACAGAATTAGTTTGTTTTAAACAGTTTGCAGTGGTTCAAAGTTATTCCTCACTTACCTCATACAATCTGAGCATCCTAATTATTCACCATGATGAGTTTATAAGGGCTTTTCACAACTTTCAGAAACCGGAGCGACTTTTTAATTAGCTCCAAACAGCACACAGCGGACATATCTTGACCCTAAGAGCTGCTTATACAATATATCTGCACTGGGGCAAGACACATTTTGCTCAAATACATGGCCTTTAAAATACCTCTGAATAATAGTACTCAAGTATAACCTACAAGTTGAAGTAGTGGTAAAACAACTCCAACTATTTGTAGTCCCAGATGTCGTTAATTTACCAAGTACCCACCCCTGTCCCCTGTGCAAAGATTTGTGTTCAAATCTATGAAAAAGTCTAGTTAAAATTGGCGATGCTATAAAGAGTGTACCATTCAACCTGTGTAATTAAAGCTGCACTATATGTAACTTTTCTGGTAGTTGCAGGTATCCATAGATATTTTAGCACTTTCATTGGAATGTTCCACGGTGTAATTGTGAAGGAAGAGATTGCAGACCAGGTAGAGAGCTGAAAGAAGTTTATCTGATCAGATGAATGAAGTTACAGACAACAGGCACATGCGTTGTATTTCAGGGGCTTTTTCCAGTACTTATAGCCCGAGAAAGGTATTATCTATAGAAGGCAGATCCTATAAAGACTTAACTCATTTTACATACTGTCTGTACAAGCTCATAAATTGATGTACCGTTAGCTGTTTACAGTGAGGTAGAATGTGTCACTAACCGAAATCATGTAACCGAAGTAACAGGCTCCAGTGTAGACATCTTAAAATAAGCATGTGTCACATCCTTACTGAGAAACAAGCTCACCTCAAAGCTTAAGACACAAAGTATTCGACACAAGGTTTAAGAGTAAAGTAATAAAACAAAAATCATGCTTTCACACAGTATAGAATTAAACTCATTTCCAAAAGCAGCTGACACCACCAGACTAAGTTAAACGTCTGTGGAGAATAAGAGTGCATGTTTTTCAGCACGGTGGAGCAAAAAATAACACTGAATAAACTGAATAAATGCAAGATAGATATGTTTAATGCCATACTGTGGAGCATTAAAAACAACTCCATGGAGACAAGCAGGTGGCTCGCCGTACATCCAAAAAAAGTCACATAGTACATCCAAAATTTGCTGTGCTGATACTTATTTGAGCAGCTAAAAGTGCAGTAACTGAGTGAACTTAAATGATCGTGCTAAACTAAGTACTGTATCACAAAAACTATAGGCTATTGATAGTTACAGGTTTGTGTGGGCTTTTCTCAGAACTATTTGAAAAAAGAAAATATAGGATTTACATTGTGATGCTGGTTTCAAAGTGATACCGTGTCGTTAAGTTACAATTCATGTGGAACAAAACAGCTTTTTCTGTAATGAGCGAACAAGTTTGTAACCCTCCCGTGATATGCTCGTGCAATATTCTCACACGGTCTAGCTGACAATAGCAGGCTAAGCTAACAGTGACAGTGTAGGAGGGCATGATTCTGCATGGGGAAGGTTTAGGGTGATCAGACATCCCTATTTACCCAGGACAGTCCCACTTTTAAACCCTGTGTCCCGTGTTCCAGCTGATTTATCCAAAACCATTGATTTGTCCCGGATTTATACAAAAAATGTCACAGATGTCCGTATTTTTGACCAATTTGATCCCTGCCAACATTAAAGACGTGCATAATTTGTCATTTGTAAGCAACATACCGAAAAACGTCTTTGAAAATGATCAGAACACAAAACCGGGGGGGTCCCAGTTTTTGGAAATCTGGCCACTCTAGGAAAATTGGCTGTGTTCCCTGTAAACAGAGGGGCAGAGGAAGGAAGGGCTGTGGTCGACTATGTCCACTAATGTAGGCCACGAGTCCAGTTCACCACAGTAACCACTCTGGAATGTACAAAATGAATGAATTATGAAGTACATCTTTGATAAGAATAGTGCCCACTAACTCCTGCATATAAGGGATAACATTCAATTTTTATTCAATTCAATTTTATTTATACAGCACATTTAAAATACAACTTAAGCTGCCCAAAGTGCTTCACACAAAGTCAACAAAAACAGATAGGCCTATAGATAAAATGCGACACATAGTCAAAGAACAGTAAAACAATAAAACACCAAAATATCCCGCCTAGAAGTGGGTTTTCAGTCTGATCTTAAACTGCGCTACATACTGAGAGGTTCCATAGTGTGGGCGTACATAGATAATGGTCAGTCTAAATGTACATTGAAGGGTGATGGCTGACCGAGGCATAAAACAGTTGCGTTCCTTGGGCAAGACACTTCACCGATGTTGCTTGTGTATGAATGTAGTGTGTGATGGTGTTTGGAGAAGTCCTCAGCGCAGATTGGCAGCCATATCTCTGGCAGTCAACCGTAAGGCGGCTGTGGCAGTGAATGAATAGTGTAACGTTGCACCTTTGAGAGTTTAAAACAACACTTTAATACCTTTGCGTTATTATTTAATGGTCCTAAATTACAGGAAATTTACTCTTGTTAGCTTTAAGCCACGTTAAAATGCCGTTACCTCCTCAAAAACATACCTAAAGTTGCGTTTTGTTTAATTCACGCGTCTGAGTAATCCTTTATTATTAGTCTGTCTATATCTCCAAAGCTTAAATGGTCTTTTCCACTTTGTGATGTCATGTAGTTGTAGTTTTCATGTTAACAGCTGCCTTTTACCTTTTGTTCAGTAGAGATTCAGTCCAAGTATGCAGGATTTGCGTGTTAAACATGTGTGAATGGAACAAAGCACAACTCCCGGTATGTTTTTGATGAGGAAACAACATTATAACATAGATCAGGCATAGATTTTAATAGTTATAATGTTCACACTGTGCACAGACTCTATATTAACAAACAAAAAGGAACAAGTTGTATGTTTAAACTTTTTTCACTGGGGTGGCATCTGATCAAGCCCAACTTTTTAAGGTGATAATTTTAAGAATTTAACAACCTGATAACACTTGGGCCGATAACCGATACTTCTATATACTTTGTCCTTAGTGAGTCTTTTGGCATGGACTGAAGACTGGATAACAGTTTACACTCGGCTCTGTTAGAATACAGAAGCAGCATCACGTCTCTATTCCCAGATCCATGCTCTCTCCAGGGAGCCGTTTTCTTCCTGCATGTGGAAAGGGATGTCAGGTTTAACCCTCCCATTACCGGAGCGAAATAGTAATGATAATTGGCCAAGTGATATCAGTGCTTTTGGCAGATACTGTTATTACTCACTAATAATAAATATAGGTACATCCCTACTATTTGCACTTTTTTTGTTAAAATTCTGTGCAATATTATGAGTAAAATTAAACAAAAGGTGTTAGAGTGGGGTGGCAATATCTCTGTAATTATTGGGCCTGCTTCTCTGTCTGGACAAATGAATTATGGGAAAATTATTCAGGCCTGCGAGCGAAAGTGTTTGCACTGTAGCACTTAGGCATTAGTCAAACACATCTGGTTCAAAATACATGGATTTTCTATTTGTTTAGTTCTTTCAAAAATAGCAAATAACCCTTAGAGTTATAGGGCCCTGTGTTCCATCTAAAACTATGATATAAAATAATATATAAGCTCAGATCAGTTACTTTAGTCTCTGCTGCAGTGTGAGTCTGCCTCAGCGATGGAGCGGCCACCACCCTGTAACCATGACGATGCTGTCAGCTGCAGAGGGTGGGGCTAAGACACGCTTTAAAACAGCTGATTGGCTGTGAACAGGTGTGCTGATGTGTACCAAGAATCAGTGGGCGGAAGAGGAGGATCAATCCTTGAGCATGATCATAATCACCCCATTAATAGATTTCAGTTTCCTGGGCACCATTTTGAGGACTTAATATTTTAAAGATATATTTTGGCTTGAATTGTTTATCGCTTCGGTGGATGGATACACGTACTAGATTACACATTTTGAAATCTTTGTGTCTATTGTACATTCCAGTCCTAGACAAAACACATGCCTTTGGTTCAGCCCAGATGCATGATGGGAGAGGAAGTTTTAAATGTACCCTGGATACTCTCTGACAGATCCACTTCCTGAAAAGAGAGCTCTCTGGTTTCACCCAGCTTCACCCTGCACATTAAGTTACTGACAATTCTTTTCCATTCTGTGTACTAATAACACAGGTTTGCACAGTTTTGACGTTACTACTATTAAAGACACACTATGTAACTTTTCTCATGGAGGGTCTCTCACCTGCTTGTCTTGTTTCTAGGGCTGTCATCAACAAAACAAATTCTTGGTCCTGCCGGTTGATCGACTAAAAGGGGGCGTGGCAATGATCTGACCATTTAACTGCACCCACAAGACAAGATACAACTGTATGTGAGTTCATGCAAAAACTACTATTTAAACACAAAAGTACTAGGAAAATGTATTTATACGGAAAAGCAGATTGAAGACAGTATTCACTCCCAAATCTTCTACTAACTTCCCCTTTCTTCTAAAATAATAAGTCAATTAAAACTAATTTCGGTTGACCAAGACACCATCAACCAACTATGATCCTAATAATAGAATATTCCTCAGTATGGCATTAACCCTATCTATATCCAAGCAGGTGATGTCACAGGTCAAAACTCTTAAAGGTCCTGTACAGTATTACGCAAAACTGACTATTTTAGCCATGTTATAATGTTATTACTTCCTCAAAAACATACCTAGAGTTGTGTTTTGTTTCATTCACACATGTTTATTAGTCTGTCTACATCTCCAAAACTCAAAATGCCCCGTTCCACCTTGTGATGTCATGAAGCGGTAGTTTTCAAGTTAACAGTGCGTTTTACTTTTAGTTCAGTATAGATTTGCAATTCCAAGGGTGAAATTATCCAAATGATTCTAGTGAAGGTTTATGGAGTTTAAAAACACAGTGGAGCACTTCCTGTATTACCACATGACATCAAAAGGTGGAACAGAGTGTTTTCCATTTGAGAGAAGAACTCAACTGAAATATGCAGGGTTTGTGTGTTAAACGTGTGAATGAAACAAAATTAAATCACAGGTATGTTTTTTGACGAGGAAATATTATAACATTGATCAGAAAACAGTGTAATACAGGCCCTTTAAAAAAACAAAAAAAACATTTGTTTTTTTTGTTGGCTAATCATAACTAATGTTGCCAGGGAAAGTTAGACTTGTTATGTTGTGGTTGCTTGGTAACAGTCATGGAATTACCTCTATGCCAAGCTGCCCTTGACCAGGAAATCAAATTCTAATATTCCTCCACAATTCTTTTATATTAGATTTTCTTAATCAAAATCTAAAAATCTCTCAACTTCAACCAGATTTTTTTGCAACATGTTTAATCTAACACTTAAACATCAACAGTCACACGAGTAGCATTGATGTCGGGCACGTCTGAGGCTTGTGCTCCTCTCTTGGTCCCTGTTGCATGAGGAGCAGTGTTGTGACAGAGTTATGACAGTGTTGACGACGGTCCAGGGAATGCGAGGTGGAATTCTGGAAAGATTTATGCAACGCCTCGGGACAGGGCTGTGGACGAGAGGGACAGCTGCAGGAGACAGGAGGACACTGCTGCCCACGTAACACATTATACTGTCCATGTCTGCCTGCAAGAAGACATAGAAAGTACTAACATTTAACCTAAAGTTCAAATGTTAGACTAAAAATCTGGAAGACTTGAGCATTTGGTAGAAAATTGTACTAAAGTGCTACTACTCAAGTAAGAGTAACTTATAGAATAACTGTCTGATTTATGATGTGAGATGTTACTCCTTTGTCTCGAATGACCCTAGATATGGCATTAAACATGTCAATCTCCATGGAAACAAGCAGGCGGGGCAGTCAGGCAAAGCTGTAGGTGAAGTATTTCAAAATAATATTGCTCAAGAAGTACAAAGTAGTGGTCCAAGAAATTGCTCAAGTAAGAGTAAAAAAACTACTACTCAAGTAAGAGTAACTGTCCGATTTATGATTTAAAGTGAATGTGTCATCAAATAATGCACAAAATCTGGTATTTTCACTCACAAAAATGATTTAAAAAAACTAAATATCTGAAGGAGTGGTCCAAGAAACACAAATGTTCAAATCGTTTCATATTGTCAACATAAAGCTTTGCCATTTGTTACCAAAACGTAGTGTAGAGTACTGTTACTTCAATAAAACTGTTACACAAGTAGGAGTAAATGTATGCTGCAGTTTCTTTATTAAGTTACTCAAGTACATGTAACTGAGTACTACCCTCCTCTGGCCCTCTGCTGGCGATGATATTCAATCTGTACAGCCCAATGAATAATATTTGGTATACTACTCAAAGCAAAGTTGTAGTAGATCGACAGTTTTATTGTTTATTTGGGGAAACTGACTGTTTTGACTATTAAAATAAGTATTTCATAGAGTAGCGGCATTTTATAAAGTAAGAATCAGTCTCTTTACAAACAGGATAGTGATAAATAATGGAATTGTGTCATTAATAATCACAATATTTCTGCTTTACCTTTAAACGTGCACTGTGTAACATTTCTGGTGAATGGTTACATAGTGGTTATCGCTACCGAGATGTTACTCCTTTGCCTAGAATGACCCTACATATGGCATTAAACGTGTCGATCTCCATGGAAACAAGCAGGCGGCACAGTCAGGTGAAGCTATAGGTCAAATCTGTGGAGAGGCAATCCAACTCAATAAGAAAGCCTGTGTTTGGCGAGGAACAGTATTTTTGAGCAATAAAAATGTCTGGTAAAAATAAAATTGCTAGATAAAGATGCATTAATGCCATTCTATTACATTCTATTGTCTAAATAAAGCACAAAAAATACAAATAAATGTCCACACTCGTCTCTTCATTCAGGTCAACTTTAATGACAAAATGATTTTCCAATGTAGTGGGCAAAAAAAACAAACAACCTCAAAGCAATTATTTTTTTCGTACAATATCTCTATATGCAGACTTATATTATCGCATTCTGAGGGGAACCCGTCTGTTCACATATACATCCGGTCCAACCTTTCTTCATCAACAAAAACATTATTATTTCTTTCAATGTGTGCAATTTGACCCAAGAAAAACATAGACAAGAGCAAAATAAGGCTATAGTCGGCCAGTAATGTGTCTATGAGGCTGGACCGTTGAAAAAAGACATTCAGTTTTCAAGCTAAAGCAGAAGATAAACATAACTTAAAGGACACATATTATGCAAAAAGTACTTTTTTCAGCTTTAACCATGTTATATTGTATTGTCCCCTCCTCAAAAACATAATTGGAGTTGTATTTTGCTCCATTCATGCTTGTTTCATTAATCTAAAGTCGTCTTCTCTGAGCACTCGAAAAATCCTCTGACGCAACAATCCAGGCAAAATGCAAACATAGGCAAAAAACTGGACTTCTCCTACGCAGTTTTATCACCTGAATCATTCTGTGGTCAAATTGTGCTGATAAACAAATGTATGGCTCTATTAGTATTCACATTTCCTAAGAGCTTCATTTGTTTATTTCTGATTTTCCATTCCTGTTGCTGACAGCAGAGGGCGCTCCAATGCCTAAATACATCATTGGAAATGGAAAAGTGGTTTATAAAGTGTGTTTTACCAATTATTTTAAGTTAGAAAATGTGAAATACTAATCCCAAAGTGACCAAGAGCATGTTTTATAGAGAATTAAAGCCACAAAAAGCATAATATGTGTTCTGTAAAAACGCTAAGCTAAGTTCACCATCAGGACCTACTTTGAGGATGAGCGTCTTGTATGTGAATTCCTCCATATTGTCTTCATATGAAATAACTGAGGTCCATACTAAGTAGCTCCTGTAATCTATCTTACTCTGCCTCAAAAACGTATCATTCTTATGTCATATTATTACATTATAGAATATATAGCTTGAGACATTCGTGTGCCTTCCCAGATCTCGTAAACACTAGCTCTCCATGCATTTTCACAGGTTAAATTTGCTACAGAAATGTCATGCAGTCTACAACACTATACGTAACTTTAGCCTGGAGAGCTACGTTTCCTACAATCTTTTTTTCCCTCAATGGGTCCAGCCTCAGAGACAAGAACAATGACGACTTATATGCACTTTATCTGCAAGTTTGGCAAAAGATTACTGGAGTGTCAATAAAAAAGGGATAAAAAAAATACAAAATTCTAAACTACTTCAAATAATATTTCTATCATTGATTGATTTCACTTAAAAATTTGAAAAAAAACCCCTCAACCCATAAGATATATTTGAAAATGGACAACCCTATATCACCTGCTTGAGGTCAGCTTTAATATGCCAAAACTTTTTTTTTTTTTTTGGCTAACTCAGTGTATGATTTATAGTTTTTGAGACTTTTTTTTTTTTTTTTTTTAATAATAAATGCATTTAGCCAAGCATAGCATAGCTAATGCTAACACTATTAGCTAAACTAGTCTTTCCATTCCCATATGAAGTCCATGGTTTAAAGGGCAAACCCAAGCAATCTCAATTTGGTATATAAATTTATAAATACTTTTTTTTACACTAAGCCTGGCCAATAAAAAAAACTAAATCACAAATTGGATAAGTGTCAAAGTAAGCATAGAGGGTCAAGCTAGCTAACGATATGTTTTTAGACATAGGAAGCAAAGCGTACACTTCGGAGTGGGGCAGATAAAAAATGTGATAACCTACAATTGCAAGGACCAAGAATGAAAAATAAAAAACAAAAAAATACTGTTAATGTCGACGCTAGCTTTCAAACTCGCACCACTTCACGCTAATCTTCCGTTTCTCCCCCAGTGCAAATCTTGAACACTTGTGGTTTCAGGATGGCCACTACGGTAACTGATTACAGCGTTTTTTCCTGTCGCAAAAAATAAATATGAAAAGTTGATATAATCTACAGAAAAAACATCTACAAAAAAGGCATGATCAGTTCGAGTAGCCCGCGGCGTTGAATTTTTACGACCATTTTTGTTTCATTTTTTACGAAGTGTGGGGCTACTGATGTCGGTGGCACAATCTGTGGTCAAGCTGGACAGTCCCCCCCCTTGTTTTCACATCCGAAAGGGCAAAGACTTTGGTTTTTCGAAGCTTCCTTGAAAACCCACCCGCTCAAAAACGTTTAAACAACCCCCTCCCGAAGAAAAAAACTAAACCTAAGTTATCATTCCTAGATTTACAAATGAGTGACGAGGAAAAGGGAGGGGCTTATCTACAGACAGTCAAACAGCCAGTCAAGAAAAAGGGTCAAAATAAGGGGAGAGGACACAAAAAGGAGGGTTAGGGGGGCAGACCTGAGAACATGTCATATCTCAGGGACGAAGAAGAGGGGAGGAGGAAAAGAGAGGGGGGAGGGGGGAGAGAGGGGCAGGCGGGGTAGAGGGGCGCGCTCGGCGACTCCATTGTGGCCACTTCACAGGCACTTGTCTTCGGCGATATTCAGAAAGAGCTGGTAGGGGGCGTGGTCAGCCTCTTTCCGATGTACACCCTGTGGGGCAGAAGTAGAATAAAAGTTAAATAATGATTTTACCTTTATTTTATTGAACTATGTACATTATTATTTCAGATTTTATTCCTTTCAAACCATAATATTGAGCTAAAAAGGCTTAATAATAGAAACAGGTTCACTGGCTTCCTATTAAAAACTGTAGACTGAAATTTCACCGTGGAAAGAAGGCTTTCATGTGTATTAATTATTGACGATGGCTAAATGGTACATATTAACTCAACATGTATAACCCAGAATCTTTTGAAAAATTGAGAGTATGTACAGAGAAGTGGGCGGGGATAGGGGGCAGGTGAAAACAGACATCTTCACTCAAATACAGGACAAAACAGGATTACTCAGACATGCAGGAAATCAATCCAAATACAACTCTGAAATTGACTAATTTTTTTTTTTTTTACATTTTAGATAATATGTTCCCTTTAAGAAAAAACAGGGGTGGATACAGGACTTTTTAAAATACCGAGGTCCGAATTAATTTGACAGAAATGTATATATTTAAACAATGGATTCTGTTCAAAGCTCATATTTTAAAAACGCCCAGAAGGATGGACTAAAACACTGAAATATAAACTGACAAACTAATACAAGAATCACATTTCAGACCATGTTTGTACAGATCTAAACTACAGGGTTAGATGTTTTTATGCAGAATCAGACAGGAGATTTTGTTGTTTGTGGAGTAAATGATGGTACTTCAAATATTGCATTATCCTTTGTGATTTGCCAACTGTGTTAATCCAAACAATAATTTTGATTGCGATTAAGCTTGCAGTCGTATAGTACACTGTGCCAATGGAACAGACAGGCTTTCTATTTCACTATCACCCACTAGGAACAATATTAACAATTTACCCAACACACATGTCAGAAAACTATGCTAGAACTCCGCCAATACAGACTTGTGTGCTGGAATCCATCAGCCCTTAACTTTTATGAGTGACCAAGTGTGAGTAACTAACACTCTAATAACATTCCTGCTCTGTGCTAAGGGTTAGCTGGGTGCTGCACTGCTGACACAAACTGCAACATTATCAGAGCTGAGGATTAGTCCAACATGTGCTCCCACAAACACGGCTCCAGGGACCAGGCCTCTCATTAGGCTGCAGCTGTTTACAGAACGGCTGGAGGAGGACTAACAGGGCAACAGCTCCACCTGCTGGACTAAGTCAGTGTGACAGATGTTTGGAGAGCATCTGTGGGATGTCCTTACAGTATAGAGGTTTTAAATTAATGTTTCAGTGTTGAACCTCATCAAGACCGCAAGAAGAATAAATGGAAGTATTTTAATGTAACCTGAACAACTACCGTACTGACAATAGTAGGTCTGTGAACCCGCAAGGTTTATTCACCCACACCACAAATATAAGATACAGATTAGCCTATAGCTCAAAGATGTTTGTTAAAATGTCAGTTAAAGGTCCCATATTACGCAAAATTGACTCTTGTGAGCTTTAGGCCATCTTATAATGCTGTTATCATTAAAAAACATGCCTGGAGTGGTGTTTTGTTCTATTCACACATGTCTGACGAATCCAGTCCATCTACATTTCCAAGGCTCAATATGTTCTGTTCCACTTTGTGATCTATGGTGGTATGTAGTGGTAGTTTTCAAGTTAACGACTACCTTTTAGCTTTAGTTCAGTAGAGATTGGCAATTCCAGGGCTAAAATCATCCAAATGATTCTAGTGATGGTGTATGGAGTTTAAAAACTCGGCACACCACATGAGATCGCAAGGTAGAAGAGAGTGTTTTCAGTTTGAGAGAAGATCGCAGCGTAAATATGCAGGATTTGTGTGTTAAACATATGGGAATTAAACTAAATGTATGTTTTTGATGAGGAAACAGCATTATAACAGAGATCTGAGAAAAGCACATTTTCTCTTTCGTGTAGTTCACAATGTTTTTTGTATTTATTTTTTTAAAAATCAATAATCTACTATTTTCAACTTTATAGAACTAAACAAACAATAAAAAAATCAAGGATGACTAGTTGACTACTAAAATAATCTTTAGTTACTGCTCTAAAATACAAAATGTCAGAATGAGTGTTGTTATAACCTGCCATATGGAAAAGACTGAACACTGAATGAGTTTGTTGTATTGCAGTGTCGTACCCGAGGCCCAGGGCGAGGATGTGTGATAGCAGCAGAGATGGGATGAACACTTTGAGGAACTCTGCGGAGAAGATGCCTCCCTTCTTCATGGCTCCAGTTTTCCTCATGCTCAGGGTGACAGAGCGTCGCGGGTGACGGAAGTGGAACTCCCTGCGGCACAAGACAAGCATATGGGATTACAGTTGTTCAAATACTGCACATACACAGAGCAAAAAGTCCTGTAATGAAGCTTGCATCCTAATCCAGGTCTTTCAGTTTTTGAGGTTGTAAATGTGAGTAATGTTTATGTGTTATGCGGTGGTGTTGTGGTGGAGAGGCTGTTGGAGTAAACTACCTGTGTATATGACTGTCCAAGGGCAATACTCAAAATATTAATATGGAATTATATCATGATGGACTTAGTAATACTTGTTTGAGTGATCATTTATTATTAGTCTGTCCACATCACCAGAGCTCAAATTTCTCTATTCCACCTTGTGATGTCTTGAAGCAATAGTTTTCAGTTTAAGAGCTATGCTAGCACTGAAATCATCCAAATGATTCTACTGAAGGCGCAAGGAGTTTAAAAATAGGGTGGAGCGCTTCCTGTGTTACCATATGACATCACACTACTTCACCACAGAACTCAGTCTAAATACGTTTGTGTGTTAAACAAAACACAACTCTGGATATGTTTTAGACAAGGAAACAAACCTTTAAGCATTATGAATTCATTATTCAAAATGTGGCTAAAATGTGACTTATTCATATCAGTTTTACCTGTAATGCAATGGATTGTGCATTTAACAAAGGATTGATTTAGTAAACTTTTAAGATCGGTTCTAAGGCATGTCCATGTATCAGACACGTATTGGTTGAAGGTACAAGTACTGGAATACATATTGTACTGTGGAGTTCGTGGCGGCATAAGTATTGCAGCCAGAATTTAAAACTACGGCAATAAATGTAAAAAAACAACAACATATATTTAACATTTTTAAACAGAGGAAAGTCTCACCTTAGTAACATAGTAACTAAATACATTCAGTGCCAGATTATCAGACCTGATCCAAGATATTCTTTAAGAATAAGTAACCCTCCATAACCTTTTGACCTCTCACCTCCTTACAGCCACTGAACTCCAGTTATTGATTCATTACCAGACCAGACCACTGTCCCAGAACTAACATCACTGCCATAGTAACCCTCTGAACATATAGACATTATGCAGCTGCCGTGGTAACGGCATACGTACTTGGGGGGAATGTTTTCGGGTCGGCTGGACCAGTCAGCCACCCAGTCTGCGTCCTTCATGAGGATGTCCATGTCCCGCTCCTTCTCCAGGCTGTCCACTTCAGACTGGTGACACAAGGCAGGAGTTGATACACCAGGCAAATATTATTACATTATGAAGTACAGAGATATGTTGTTATTTAAGTGCAAACGAGGTAAATTTGCAGCTTTCTGGTCAAAAACGTGTCCTGACTCTAGTGGCCACTACAATTTCAAGTACTATATGACATCACACAAGACTGTCCTGATTACAGCCAGGTGTTTCTGATTACTAACACCAGGCTGAAAGGGGCAGAGTTTGAACTGTTGAACTGGTACTGCCCAGTTTAGCAGCTCTATTTCAAATGTGGTTGTAGATGGAGTTTAGGTGTTTAGTCCCACTTTATTGAGAGGCTTCCAAGTTTAAAGGTATACAAATACAGATCAACAGTATGGTGTATGTATATAACATCCATCTTCGCCCATACATAGTGCTACCATAATTAGACTGTCTGACCCCTGTTGTATTCGCCCACTTCTAGTTAATTTGTATTCATAATGAGTCATAGAAGTTATTTATTCAACCCTCTAAAGCTTAGAAGAGGAAAAATAACAAAAAATTCCTGGCAAAAATTTGCCCATGATAAATATTGACCAACGAAAAATGAGTGTTCCATCTAATAAGTATTGAATGATAAGTCGCTATAGTAATTATTGTAACAGGCCTAGCTACATCACCACCATCACAAAAAACAGATAAACTTACAGATGGTAGATGACAAGGTTGTGCAATTATACAATGATTAAAATGTAAACATGTATCTACTGTAATACAAATAAGTGATAATATTTGTTGCCATATAACCCAGCCCCGGCAGTTAATTCTGTTTAAATGACCAGATACACTTTACAGATGTTTAATTTTACAGCACAGAGACCGAGGATTAATGACTTAACACTGTGTTTAAATGTGGCTTTGCTTTGGGGATCTCCAGTGCTTATCAGATTAGGATAACTCTGGTATCCCTGCCAGTAGGAGAAATGTGGAGCTAATGGCTCACCAGGGTAACACATTTGTCATTTTTCACCAAATCGCTGAGGCACTGGTTCACCTGGTGGAGCCTTTCTATTTGCTCCATGTAATTCCAATATTAGGCTTAAAGGTGCCCTGTGTAACATTTCTGGCTTTGAGTACTCTCTTATCTTCATGGGGAGGTTATTGCTTTACCCGGAATGTTCCACATGGCATTAAAAACATATATTTATTTCGATACTGGTGTTTTTATTGCTCAAACATTAATTTGTACTGTGATTGGGGTCGCCTCTCCACAGATCTAACTAATAACTTAGCTTGGTGATGTCACTGGTTTGTCTCCATGAAGATAAACAAGTTTAATTTCATACTGTGGAACATTCTAGGTAAAGCATTTCCACGGAGACAAGCTGGTGTCACTTTAATAACTCTGTTTTATATGTTGTTACTACACTGACAATGATGCACCAGGCTGCTCGAAGTCTTTTACTGTTGTCCTTTGGTGTGACGTTTGAGCGGTTGTCATGACAACGGCCGCACTCACTTGGCTGTCTCTCCTGGCGTCCACATCGAAGATGATTTGTCCCTCATCCTGTGGGCTGTGGGGCCGCGGGGGGCTGAGGAGATAGAAACAAACACACTTACACATTTGTGTTTTCAACCATGGCTCTGTCAATGAACCAGTGAGGATATAAACAACGTGCACGTTTAACTTCTTTGGGGCTCTGAAGAAACACTTTTTAAATAAATATGAGTTAGAATTTTTTTGTTGTTGTTAGTTTCGGTTAAAAAATAGGCTGAAATAAAATCATATTTGTTTTCATTATGGGTGTATTTATTGCACTGAAAAATATAGTTAAACATGCTGTGGGCTTGCATCTACACACACCTGACTTTTACTTGGCCTGGAGATGGGCCTTCTCCTGCTTGTTTCCATGGAAATGTTGTTCCTTTAGCAATAATATTCCACAGTATGGCATAAAACGTATCTATCTCCATGAAGAATCTCTATTGCAGATTACTAGACGGCTAAAATAATTATTAGTAGCAGCCCTAGCCATAAATCATACGACAAAATTATTAGTTCAACTTTCCCTCCAAAATATTAAAACTTTATCTGTTACTTTCTGAGTGTGTCATGTCAGTATTTCACATTTTCTCACACTTCTACCTGACCTTTGAGGCATCGACTGCTGTCAGCTGACCGACTAAAATCATTCAGGAGCGAACTTATCGACTACACTGAGTCAATTTACAGAGTCTATAAAGAAATGTGCAACCCTGCATTCCCCACTCTGTCAAATGGAGTCTAGTTTCTGTTTAATTTTCATATCTTGTGTTTGAGACAGTTATGTGCTGTGGCTTTTAAGTATTTTGTCAGCAGAGGAGCATTATTTAACACTGCATATTTGTCATACTTGTGGGTGTAGCTCCTCCCTTTCAATCCCTTAACAAATAACCGTAGAAAAAATACAATATGGATTTCATAATACTTAGGGCTGGACAATTACGAAAATAAAAACATGGTGATTATATTTGTGAAATGTTTTTTTACAGTTCACAGTTTAATACGCCCACAAGGATTAACAGCTGAGAGAAGTAGACAGAAATATGAATCACTGAACTAATACTGCTAAAATGAGTCTTTCTGATCGTTCAAATGGTATGTTTTTCTTTTGAGCTGAAACTTTTTCAGATGGACATAAACAGCCTCGGGTGACTCAGGAGCAGCTGACTGATAAACCTTTGAGCTACAGTGGGGGTGGGGCTTGAGACACAGACTCAGGATTTGAGCAAGAGAATCGATATGTTGAGAGAACTGGACAAACGAGTGACTGAGAGTAACTAAATGATATAGTTTGAAGAACTCTATAGAAATGTGATGAGTTTGTGAGAAGTAGATCCAAACTTAAGCCTGTCATGATAAATACTATATCGACTTATTGTTCAATACATGACAGATGGAACGATCATTTTTGGGGGTCGATATTTATTGTGGGGACTTTTTCTTTGTACGAGTGGTAATTTTCTTGTAATTTTTAGGTACTACGATGAGATTTAAGCTTAACAGAATGCAATGCTTAAGTAGTTAGTTATTTACTGCAGCTCTTTTTTATTTTGTACATTTAGAATAGATTTTTGGGATGATTCTGCTTTATGATTTGGTTTCACTATTAGCATTTACTGTCTCCATTTACTTTAGCAGTACAGTATATTGCATTTCAAAATTTGTTATCATGACAATAAATGGACTGTTTTTAATATTGTGACTGTATTTATACAGTCATGACATAGAGTTGTGTTTGTATTTGCCAGACAAATGTCGTGTCCTGATTGAAATGTTGCCCTCATTTGCACTGGTGATAATTTAGTCTGGTAGTGTTCAAACTGTTTCCCCCTCAGCTAGCCAGAATTGTTATGCATTACTGGGACAATGGCCAAACATAGTGTTGTGCCTGTAGAATTTAAAATAGATCTTTATGCCCCCTATGTCTATACCACACTTAAGTACGATGTTTTCAGCTATTGTAAAAATAACAAAATTTAACCCACTGATGTTTTAATAACAAAATAACAATCCTTTTGACTTTTTTCTGAGAATTTCAAAAAAGAACATGTGAAAGAAATTTGTAATGTCTCCGTTATGAAGCATAAAAATACTCCTCCCATTCCACTGTGTTTAATCCGATTGTGAACTCCTGACTTTTCTCCTTTTTCTTGTGCTGTGAGCTGAGGTCATCGAGTCACTGAGTTAAACATCTGAATGTCTGCTATGTTAATGACTATAGCACAAACCACCACACAGAGATAAGCCTCTTAGGTCAGAACTAAAACACCATTTGTTTTGGGTAAAACCGTAAACCTGACAACCTTTAGAGAGATTACACTGCATTACTATGTTGCTATGTGGCTCAGTGGTACAGCTGCAGTGCATATGTGACTAAAATCAATGTCTTGACCTTAAAATCCACTAAAGTTAGTCACAAAAGAGATCATTCCAGTCAATATAATAATTATCTTGACAGGCCTAATTATGACATACTGCCTGCATTTTTAACATAAATAACATTCTATGCGTTGAGTCAGTGGGTTTATTTTCACAAAATCAGATAAACTGATGCACCTGATTACTGGAGTATTTTTACAGCACAAAAGAAATGTGTTAATCCAAACCACCTGGTAACAAGTAAAGTCAGTTCATTTATGGATTATTAAAGTACCAGTGCTTTTTGAAATTAAGTAAAAACTATATTAAAAAATAACCCATTTAGTCTTTCACATTTTGTCTGTAAGACATCAGATTACTCACATCAGATTTCCCTGTTTGCATATTTCAATGATCTGACAACTCAAGAAATCAGATTATGATCAGATTTCTGGAGTGCATATTGATACTTTGCAGCTGACGTCATCAACATTCTCTGGGGGCGTGAAGCTAACTGTATGCACTGCTCTGTCTGAAGCTATGTTACTCAAGTAAGACTTTAATCTGAGTTTTGCTTCAAACCAATCTGATTATAAAGAGCTGATTTAGTTGGGACTGCAACAGGTGAGCTGATTTGGGCTGTTTAACAAATAACAAATTCTCAAATAACATTACAGTCACAGGCTAGCTAACATTAGCCAAGTGTTTTTTCAGTTAGTCTCACCTTTTTGTTGAAAATCAAAACACTTCAACAGCTTGTATTGATCACAAGCTCCTGGAAATGTGTTGTTTAAATAAATTTTGTATTTTCCCTTCAGTTTTCAGACATAAAAACTGCTGCTGAACATTCCACCATCACAATATCACTGCAAAGTATCAATAAGCCTAAATTTATTAAGCACATATTATAGTTTACAAGTTGTTCATGAGAGGTTTTCGTTTCAGATGGGGTACACAATAGTCTGTTATTTGGATCTACCAGTCACAACAACAGTAATCCAAGAGTCTCAGGAAATTATGGTGATTGGTAAAATAACCTGGAGGCCCTGACTGTGGGAACATCCAAAGAAGCCCAGTAATTACACAGGGAGCAGTCTGTTCAAAATGCCCTGTCTATGAGATGATAAGGGATCAGAAACATCCACAAAGTAAACCAACTGGACTTAACTGGACTTAACTGGACACAGACAGAAACACACCCAAATCCTATTGCAATGAGACAGTTTTAACCACTATAGTGTGCATAATTATCACTGACCAACTCAGCAAAATGATACACTGAGTCAGACTGAGCTCTGCCTGATATGGAAACATCGATATTTGTTTTATCTACGACTGTCACTACTGGGAAATTTTGGGTTATTTTTTAGCTGGATGATAATACAGCCTTTTACGGCTTAAATCTTAATAACTTTTTTTAAACGTACAAACCAAGTACTAAAATGTTTCATTCTGCTGTTAATTGCAGCTCATGATTTTTTAACAATACTGTACATGTAGAATAGTTTTTGTGGTTTAAATCTGCTCTTGGGTTTTTGTGTCAGTGTTATAGTTTATCTATGTTTACTTGATTTATGTTGAACTTCAAAATTTGCCAAGTTTTTTAATTTAGAGTTGTCAACATTACTGAAAATTGGATGCTAATCGAATCGAAACTAGATACTAATTTGAGCAAGTATCGATAATAAAATATATTACTTAAGGACAGTCTTATATTAGCCATCAAAAATAGTACAATACCACACGGTAATCATTATTTTGTGTTGAAAATTACATTCCATTATCTAAAAAAATTGCTTTATTATTATCACTGTGGTATCAAAAATGGTAATGAGTATCGAGCCACTTCCTTAGTAACAAAATCTAGTTTGAAATTTTAGTATCGTGACAACACTATTTGGATTACATCAATACCACAGGATGCATCAGGTGTAAAACAGACATGTTAGTGGGTTAGTTTGAGCAGAATTTTGAGCTAAAAATGTTTTTATATTGGGACTTTTTTGAGTAATACTATTGGAAATCTACCCTTTGGAGCTGTGGTAATATTAATGCATGAGTCTTATAGTGTTTTCCAGTTACAGTTTTGTTTTTATGCATTACCCTTCTCACTCGGTGGTACTATGCTCCTACTGTATGGCCAAAGGTTCTCCTCAAAACCTGATCTCGTCAGATCTCAGAAACTAAGCAGGGCTGGGCCTGGTTAGTACTTGGAAGGAGGACTGCTGGGAATATCAGGTGTCTCACTGGGGCCCCAGTGGCAAAAAGCTGTTGTTGTGTCGTTAAGCAAGACTTTTCACCTACATTGCCAAGTCTGACTGTGGTGCGTGAGTGTTGGTGGTCGGAGGGGGCAATTGAGCAGATAGGCAGCAACGAAGTGAATGACTAATGCACAAAATTGTAAAGCAACTTAGAGTCTGGAAAAGTGCTATAAGATTAATACATGGTTATTGTAGCCAGATGCCCTGGGGTAGATTGATGGAAGCTGCCAATCTGCGCCATCAGTCCCTCCGGCCACCACCAACACTCACCCATACACCACATTCATACTAGGCATGGTGGGGTGATGTTAACTAGAAGCACTGTTATGTCTGAAGCTTTGTTACTCAAGTAAGACTTTAATTTGAATGTTTGTTTTAAAACAATCTGATCATAAAGAGCTGACTTAACAGCACAAAGCAGCTCGCCTGTTGTAGTTCCAGTTTTCAGTCCATCTTAACACAGTGCTTGCTAATGTGTGCATTGTGTCACCATGGTAACTGCTGAACATTCCACCATAAACATACATACAGAACCCTCCAGCATGATGCGACTGCAAAGTATCAATACTCCATATCTTCAAAAGTGCCCATTATTGCTGTACCTGTCACAGGAGGAGTTGCTGCGGCTGGACTCGTGCTGAGCGTCCAGCAGGATCTTCTCCATGTCTCCGTTGTGGATGGATGAAGACGAGGGCACGTGCTCCAGGCCCCCTCCCATGGCCTCCTCCTCCTCCTCCACTTGGGGCAGGGGTAGCAGGGGCAGCAGGGGGGTCCCGGACGAGGGAGGGGGGTCAGAGGGGGTGGATGTGCCTCTGTGCATCTCCAACTCCACCCAAGAGCCTGCAAAACACAACACATGGATGATGTTATTGGTATGAAATTTGTATCATTTATTCTACATACTGTTACTGATAACTCAATAAAATCTAGAACAATTAGAGGTGGTCAATATTTTGAATTATGAGTGCTAGTGAGAGTTTTTTTTAAAGAATATAACTTATAAACAACATCCTTAAACTGCAATAACGCTGGTTAAAAATTATAAAAATGGAAAGATCTTAAGATGTAATTTTTCAACAGGAGAATAAAGTGAAAGTTCAGCTCTTTTTAAGGATACTTTTACAGACCTTCTACAGTTGTCTGATACTCAGACCTCAACTAATACAATTAAAGGTGTGTTTTACAGCACTGTTGGATTACTGTAATATCCTTATCTAATCGTAATCGAGATACTCTAAAAAAGAGGAACTTTTTTCCAATATTGCATTTACAAATTATGGACTTGTCATTTCTCTACCAATTTTATCTTGGTTTGAAAGAAATATTCAAACTGACTGCCTGTCACGATAACAATTTTTGAAGTGTGATACATTGAAAAAACAAAAAACATAAATAAACATAATTAGGCCAGCAATTTATACATAGTGCAATGAAACAGTAAAGTAGTTAGTTCTCGTATCTATAATGTGTCATGTAAGTTAATTATTAGCCCATCGACATCTCAGATTTCATCATTTAGGCCTAATACTACATCAAATGAAGAAAAAGTTCCCTACTAGTGTGAAGAAAAGGTACACGTGATACATTTTGAGCCTGACAAAATATTGTTACTCTAATTTATGTTGAAGTGGATGAGTTGATATAAAAATTACTGTGAAAGGCCTATTTGTCAGGAACAAAATGAACATATGTCTCTGTTAGTTGTGTTACAATACTAACATTTCAAACTCTATTTCAATATTAAAGAATTGTCTCAATACTTGATACTGATTTTTAAACCACAATGAAGATAAAACATGCTCCCCTCTTTACTATAATGTAATTTTAATACATAAAATAATGGGACTTTCTTTATGTTACCATGAGGTCTTATACATGTTCTGGTAAAGCTCAAATGGCACCAAAGCTGTCCATGAAAGCTCAAATTTTGTCCTGTTAATGTGTTTGTTTTTTGGTACTGATACTTGCTCAAATGAAATCTAGTTTTGATATTAGTTTCAGTATTGATTAGTATTCTGTTTGCGATGCTTTTAACATCCCTAGTCTCTGAGCCTTTCAACTGACAGCTGTTATACAACCATTGTAATTAACGAAGGTGGTGTGAGAAAAATATTTTACCTTCTGTCACCAGTTGGAAAATGTTAAAAATGGTGCCAATTGTGTATTTCGTGTGGACAGACCCAGTACATCTAAGTCAAATTCTATGACAGCATAACTACTGCCTTCAGTCCATCCAATCCATCATAACAACACTCCCACTGTCAGCTGGCCAATCAGACCATAGAAACAGTCCTTGTGGTTTCCTGATGACAAAAACAAGTCATATCCTCCAGACCAAACAAACAGCCAAACAGCATTTTATTATCTGCACATTGATCAGCTGAGAATGCCTGAGGTTTAATAACACACTGCCTCGTGTATCAGGGCATTGTGCCATAGAGGTTATGCACTCACTGAATAACAAAATAGATTTTTAAAAAGCATATTAATTCCCTCCATAGTATTAATGTAATGCTCCTGAAAATGTCCGGCTTGTAATACTTACACTAAAATACATAAATACTCAGATATAAATAATAAAACTAGTATCCAAATGTTTCAAGAAGTGATAGTGAATATAAAAATCATATAAATGGATTTGAATAATAATGTCGGTCTTTATCAGAACTGGTATAAGACCATGTGGTACTATTAGTTGAACAGCCTTTTCTTAAGTATTGAAAACAAAAGATTTTGTATAGTGGCAACACTATACACACAACGCTGTGTGTTCAAGGTGACAGTTTGATCCTTGTATAACATAACCCATCCTTCACTCACTGCCACAAGGGTTAAACCTGTCGAGACCAGAGGGTGATAAAAATACCCTGGATCCATCTTTAAAGGTCCCGTAACTGATTTTTCCATGTATTTGAGCAAATGCGTATATATATTGTATAAGCAGCTCGAGGTCAAAATAAGTCTATTGTGTGGTGTCTGGCAGTTTATTGTCCGATAAGCAGGAAGTGTGCGTACACATGCTAGTTGTTGTTCTCTTCAATATGACGTCAAAACTCCGCTCTAGTCTTTAACGGTTGTGAAAATGCACTTGTAAACTCATTGTTGTGAATAATTAGGATGCCCGGAATGCATGTGGTAAGTGAGAAATAACTTTGGACTGCTGCAAACCATTTAAAATTAACTATTTCCGTTCTTCATGTAAAAAGACAGTAAAAATCAGTTATAGTGCATTTAACCAAGTTTGGTCAAGAACACCTAGCTGGAGGATATTCTACATGTTTTAGTTTAGTTGTGGTTGAATCAAATCGGGGACCATCTTGTTATGAGACAAGAGTGCTGGACCACCATGTAATGTTTGATAAAGCAGAGAGAAGAGGAAACACGGAGGCCAGAGACATCAAAGAACAACAACCAACATGGGCTAAAATTTCCAGAGGAGAGAGTAGTGTTGCTATAATGCTAAAATTTCAAACTCGAATTTGATACTAAGCAATGGACCAGATACTCGATACCGATTGCAATACCATGATAATAAAAAACACTCTTTTATTTAGGCAATAGAATATGATTTTAAACCTAAATCCATAGTACATTCTTTTATATTACCAAGTGGCCTTATATCTGTGTAATCCCTTATTTGTCCAGGTGGGTGCCATGAGGTGTCCATGTGCGTATGCTGTGGTCTTATACATGTTCTGATACAGCTCAAGATCATTTCTGTCCTGGTAATATGAGTTTTTTAGTATTGATACTTGGTCAAATGAGTATCTACTTTCGTTATCAGTTTTAGTATTGATTAGTATGATGATTTTTGATAATTTTGAGGAGAGAGTATTTTTTTCAGGACATGTGGATGCACTGTTTGAGCAGTGAGTCACACCTGATAAGATAAAGCTACAGTCAATAATCATACAGTGTATCTGGCTCAGAAGAGGTCAGCAAACAGGAGCCATGACACGTAGCATGGAGCATGTAACAACCATTTTACAATGGACAAAGTCATGAGTCATTGTTTTCTGTATTATTTGGTTGTTTCACATGTGAATACAAACTGCAGAAGTAAAGAAACCAGGGCTGCAGCAATTAATCGACTAATTGTGACTAATTAGCTATGAAGAATAACTGTAGTCATGTTTTCATATCTTGACTATACAGACTCTAAAACACATATGAGAAGTCCTTTTATAAGACAGAAGGATTATTGAATCAAAATGTCAAAAAACAAGTTTAAAAAGTTTAAGTATCAATACTTTATTCATAAATATTCTATATCTACTTGATCCTCTGACCCCTCTGACCACTGTGACTCACGCACCACAGTTATACCTGGCAATGTGAGTGAAATGTTTTTCCTAAGGACACAACGGTTTTCATAATTAAACTTGAATGGACACAACAGGCAAATTGCTAAGGCTGCAATATTTGAAGTACCATTACTTGTTTTGAAATTGAGTAGTTGGCTCACTTGGCTGTTGTGTCTTTAAAGTTCACCCGATGCTCCCGTGAGGCTGCTGTGATGCTGCAGGACACAAAAGACAGAGTGTGGACACTCCTCACACTGCATTAACACTGGATCTGTTGACCTTTTGAGCTTTTGTTTGAGCCTTGGTATTATTGTATTTTACTGGTCAATGTGCTTAAATTGCCCTTCGGGAACACATACTGATTAATTGATTTCCTCCACAAAGGACATAATCTCCTGTCTTATTCTGCATAAAATCTATTAATGCTGTAGTTTAGATCTGTACAAACATGCTCTGCAATGTGATTATTTTCTTATATTAGTTTATTTCATATTTCAGTTGTTTCATCAGTCCTTTTGGAAGTGTGTGTGTTTAAAATATAAACTTTGAACAGAACCTTATTATCAAAACATAAATGAATAAAACATAAAAATCGCAATTCTATATTTTTCCCAAATCATTCAAACTGTTCAATAGAGCTACGTTTACCCCACTGTGGCCCACCAGGCCTAACACCGTTTAAGTTCCCACAGCAAATGGGTTTATCATATTGGTATTGTAAGGCTTGTAATAAAAAAATCTGAGAAAACTACTCAAAGAAATAAACTATATAATATTCCTCCTAAAAATAAACAAATGTAACTTTCTAACCCTCCTCTTAATGACCAAGAATCATGTTAATAGAAATCATCACATAGCAAAAATACACGACTTGGCTTTTTCAAGTATTTCAAACTCTAACACTATAACATGTTCTTGGTCAAATTATATAACTTGTTTGGTTAAGTCCGTGTTAGTCCTGGTTTAGACTATATTTAGCCCCAATTTAGTGATTGTGCAAACTCACCCCAACAATACATCAACACACTAAATCATTGTGCCTTTCTAAGAACAGACAATCCAAACACGCACACGCCTTCAGTAAACACAACAACAACAACAGCGGTCAAAAATAGTGTGCAAAGCCGACCCTCAGACCCTGCAGTACAACAGGAAGGCTGACTCCATCATTTCCATGGGTTGTGGGGGGAGGAGGGGGTATGGTTGTTCAGAGTTAAGCTGTGGAGGGCTCGGTGTTGACAGAGCAGTGAATGCCTGAGTGGTTATGGAGCTCCAAAGGGATACGTGACTCCCGGGGCCACTCCTTCCAGGGACGTGATCTCCGGCAGGGACGAGTCCAGAGGAGGAGGAGGAAGAGGAGGGGGAAGAGAGGAGGGTTAGAACCAGGAAAGCTAAACTGTGTGCGGCTGGAGAACTGTGGCTGGAACAGGGCTGTCAAGCTTTGATACTAAAAAATCACATTCACAGGACAAAAATGAACATCTTCTGATTAGCTTGAGAATGATCTTGACTTCTAGACTAGTCGACTATGGAACCTACCTGGACAATTGAGGGATTACACAGATATAAAGACCAAATGGTAATATAAAAGAAAGTACTATTATTTAATGTTAAAAATCACATTTAATTGTCTAAATTGCTATCATCGCTATCAGAATTGGTTTGTGTCTATTCCTTCGTATATCTATAGAATTCCTACAGTCCTACAATTTTGCTTTCTTTTCAAAATGTTAAAATTTCATTTCATCTGTCCATTATTAAGTAGGGGAGTTTATGAGATGGAACCTGTGTGCTACTGGGGGGAAAAAAAGTTAAGGCATTTCTGGTTCTAAAACAACTTTTCTGGTTTTACACGAAGTAATATCCTTTTATGATGTCGATGAATATTATGATCCCTTAAAGGTTTTAGATAATGATCAGAGCAAAATGAGATTACTGAACACTACTGTTCAGGCACAGGTAAAATAAACCTGATATTGATCATGTGATGACATTAACAAACACTGCAAGTAACTCACCAATATAGGCCAAAGGTGTTAGAGTAGCTAGAAAATGTGCTCAAGTAAGAGTAACTTTACTTCAAAATAATATTACTCACGTAGAAGTACAAAGTAATGGTCCGCAAAAAAGTATTTTAAGTTTGAGTAAAAAAAGTATTTGGGAAAACTACGACTCAAGTAAGAGTAACTTAAACAGTCATGATGTAACATCTGATTTGTAATTTAAAGCTAATGTAACTGGACAGACAAAATATTTAATACTGCATAAAATCTAATATTTTCAGACACAAAAATGAGAAAAATATACATTATATCTGAAAAAGTGGTGCAAGGAACACCAATGTTAAATAATTTCATATCGTCAACATAAAGCTTTTGCCACTTGTAGACTTACTCAGTGGGAAGTGGAACTAAAACTTTTACTCAAATAAGAGTATGGATAGAAAAGCACAAGTTTAATAAAAACATTACTCAAGTAAAATTGTGAGTAAATGTAATTGAGTACTACCCACCTGTGATATAGTTTCAAAATCTCCACCACTTATAGCCACAACACATACAAGAAGGCATTTTAAGGTAACAAGGGCCATAAGGTGCAAAGGAATTTAAATACATTATACTGGCCAATGTCCAAACAGATCCAACAGGTGACAGGTTACCTAAGGCAAACCACCACTCATCACTCCTCTGCTTCTGCTCTCTCTCCTGGAAAAGAGGAAGAAGCTGACCTGACTTCACACAGCTCGTAAACAGCAGAGGAGGAGGGGCTGGGTTTAAGAGGTCATGACCTTGACACATATACCACTGACTCAACAAGTAAACAACTGACAAACATGAGCCAACATGAGGTGCACTTTCACAAATCAACACAAACACTGTAAAAGTCAAAAGACAGTAAGTGCCTGTGCTGGCACTGGCCACTGACAACTTTGTTGATTAGTTTAATTAAGAGGTAAAGGCCGTGGAGCATTCATCCGTATCAAAACAAACATGGCTGCTTATGAGGAAAAAAGAAAGGACTGAAAAGAAAAGAGAATTTCTGCAGACTCAATGAGTGAAGCATTAAACTAGTCTGAGGTGAGAGATTTGACGTTGTTCTAAATGACTGTTGACCAATGAGTTCCTCTGTTTCACATACATCAAAGATATAAACTAATCTGATTGGACGGCCATGTCTGAGCTTCGCTTGAGATGCAGTGGAGAGCCTAAGGACTGATATGCAGCTGTATAAAAAATACAGAGATGTCATTCTGGATTTGCCAGGCGACTTGATCACTGGATGTAAAGGTTCTGCAGAGGCTAAAACTTAAGTAATGAAAGAGATAAGATGCAAGGAGTGAAAGCAAAATTACTTATTACTTAAATAGCATGAAACAAGTCAGTACAAATATATTAAGCCAAGATTTAAATGTTCTTTTACATTGTGATAAAAAATATAGGCCATATAGCTCTGCCCTACCATAATTACATCATAAAACCACCCATATGAGGTCATAGAAGTGCACTGAGTTTAAAACTGAGATTCTCAAATGGTGGGCCACAAACACAAAGTAGGCCACTGTTCCACCACCACATAAATCCTCAAGAGTAATTTAAAAAGTTGTAAAAATAGTTGTAAAAATTGTAAAAATAAATCGTTATTTCAGTGTTAGTTTTAAATCTGCACTCTCCCCTCCTGGTAGCACACCGTTATCCTGTCTCCACTGTCCCCGTCATAGCTGCTTGTCACGGCGAAGTAGAGCCAGGTCAGCTGTCGTAGAGGGTTAGAGGGGGCAGACAGGACGTGGCCCCTCTGATCCTCCCCTGCTTACTCAGAGCGAGGAGAGAGGCTGGGGGAGGGAGGACAGTGCAGGCTGGAGAAGGGGCGCTCAACATCCAGCAGCTTATAGAAGAATTTTTAGATTAGAATCTAAATCTTAGAATAGATTTAACTATGACATCCGCTGGATCAGATAACAGAGGACCGATTGTGGCAAAAGCTCATTTGTATCCAATAATATATCCCAATGTAAAACAAACCAGGGCAGAGTTTATGTCTGCAGCGTCATGCAAAATGTATGACTTGAAATATTCATGTATGGCACTGACAGTACATTTCTGCTATAGCATCAGATATCAGATACCATGTAGAAAAATTGGCATTAATTTGATATTGTTCGGGGTTCTAGCAGTGAGTGATAGACAAAAAGTAAGAACCCAGTCTATTAAAAAAATAATAATTGAAATCTCTCAGTAATAATAATGCCTTATATTTGTAATGCGCTTTTTACAGGGTTATGAAAGACTCTCAGAGCACTACACTATAGTCATTATTCATTCACTTCCACACTTGGTGATGGTAAGTTACTACTGTAGCCACAACTGTCCTGGGGCAGACTGACAGAAGAGAGGCTGCTAATCTGTGTCAACTTTAAAGAGGGGGGCATTACAAATTTCTATGGGACATTACCTGCTAACATATCTAGCAAACATATTTAGATTATCATGTTACCTTTTGTTTTGAAAATGCTATATTCACCGAAAACAACACATTAACATGTTTTATAAGCTTCACTTTTGTTTTGATGCTCTGAGTCTCCCCTCCCTTTGATCCCTGCACTAAGTCACTCCCCTTTATGACAACACAATCAGGGTGCATCCCACCAATGAAACTACTGGAAATCGCATCAGGTTTGTGAAGTTGTTGTGTACAGTTTTGTATCATGCTTTTGTACATATACAAAAAATAGTGTGTGAGCATCGGATAGAATCTTACAGCCAACCATAAGTAGTTTGAATTGGGCCCTGGAGAGATCACTAAATTACTGAAACATGCATGGATGACATCTAAAACCTCTTAAGGCGTGTTTTTGATAAAGGAAACAACGTTATAACATGGTAGAAAAAAATGAATTTCATAATACCCCCTACTTAAAATTAACACAGAAACATCGGATGTGTCTTTATAAACAGACTAGTGAGTTAAAATGGAAATAGAAGCTCAATCTTTTTGTGATCATTACTGTCTGTATTAAGGCAGTGTCTAATGTTGCTTTGTTTATAGTCTGGCTACTGCTATAACCCCATTTTGCTTGGGGATACACCAATAGCAATGCTGGTACAGGATATTAGTGCAGATCCAGAAATAAAAAGCTCAATCAGTTTCATGATATCAGTTCAGTTGACATCCTGTTTGGGCCAATAAATTGGTGCACCAAGATTATTTCCTGTTGGCTCAGAGAGTTTCATAATGCTCAAACTATTATTTATAGCTGTTCTGTAGTCATTTGAGTAATAAAACATTGAGATTTAAAAAAAAAAATTAGATATGGACATATATTTAAAGATACAGTATGTAACTTTTAGCCATTTTTTTCCTTTTTTTCCCATTTTGGTTGTGTTTATTGTACTGACAAACTTGCGTCTTTACTCTGGTTTGGATCTCAACCTGATTCTTGTTTGTTTCCATGGAAGTGTTGTTCCTTTGGCTATAATCTTCTACAGTATGGAATGAAACATATCTATCTTCATGGACAATGTTCTGAAGTATGGTTTTAACTTTGACATGATATCTCCAGAAAGTTATATACTGTACCTTTCAAGCTGAACTATCAATACTGGTATGAGAATTGAATAAACTGGTGCATTCCTATTGTGAGACACAGGTAAGAATCTGCTGACTCACAGCTGAAGAGCTGAGCAGGATCCGGACAGAAGTGTAAGAAGTGAGCCAAAGTTGAACGCAAGTGTTGTTGACCGAGAGAGCAGGACTAAACCAACAGAAAGAAGCTGCCAAATAAGTGACATCACACTACGGACAGGTCTGCTGCCAGTTTATAGAGCTGCAGGGACTGTGAGGGACTGATAAAGACTCTAATGACAAATGTACCACTATCCACAAAAAATATATTAAGCATTGGAAAGTTTTCTACAATTAACAGTCATCCAGTCCATGTTTATCCACTTACACTACCAGTGAAAAATTTGGACACACTTTTTCATTTGTTTCTTCTGTATTTCCATGATTATTTACATTGTAGATTGTCACTAAAGGCATCAAAACTATATGTATATACACATATGGATTGTAATAAACAAAAACAGAGCTAAAAATTACTCAAAACTTTGATCACTGCTTTGTACACTTGGCATTTCTTGACCCTGATGCCTTTACGTGGAAACCATTTCAGGAACTGCATCATGAAGCTCGCTGAGAGAAAGCCAAGGATTTGCAGCGCTGTCAACAAAGCAAAGGATGGATAATTTGAGGAAGTTTAATCTAAAATATAATCAACTAAATAAACCAAAATATATACATAATTTATATTTAAAATTGTTGAGATATTTCACTTTGTTTCTTTGCTACATATTTCCATTCATCTTGCATTATTATTTGATGTCTTCCATACATAAAATGTAAAAAGTAGTAAACATATGTATCCAAACTTTTGACTGTTAGGGTGAATACATTTTGTGTTGAAAATAGACAATATATAATCTACAAGACAATCTCAAATATACAAAATATGCTACAAAATCATTTTCCAAGTAAAGCTATGATGTTACTGCTCTAAAAAAGTAGGACACAGTGACTTTCCTGAGGTGGCATGTCTTCTGAAAGATTCCATGGAAGTTAAAACCATACTTCGGAACATTCTTCAAGGAGATGGATATTCATTTTGCGGTCCTTACAGCTTGAGCGATATTTGAATCTCAAACAAAATATTCACCAACATGTTTTAGTAAATCGATAAGTTGCAAAATGATCTGATTACAGTTATGAAGAGAAACCTCAAAAATATATTGATTTGTGGCAACACTAGTGCCCTCCCTTCCCTTGAGTTACTCGACTAAAAATAGATAATTATTAACTGCAGTTACATAAATTAAGTCACAAACAAACTATACCCTGACAGGAAACAGCAGAAACGCAACTAGTTCTCCATTTTCCTTTTATTTGGGGTAATTGTGCAAAGCTCAGCACTATGCTTTAATGTGCCTTGTGTGGCCATCATCTCAGTCTTAAGTTTTGTTTCAGTAGTCTAAACCCATAACAGTTTTAACCAGAATTACTTCTCTCTTACTTTAACTATACTAAATTATGTCACTGCCTGGTGGGACATGTACAGACATGTTCCTTTGATGGTGAGCTTGGAAAACTAAGTAATTCCTGAAGAAGTGGTGTAAGGAACTTCATTTTTGTGTTCTTTTGAAAATACTAGATTTATTTAGTCATTTAATGTTTTGTTCTTCCAATTACATTCACTTGAAATTTTAAATCAAGATGTTACGTCCCGAGTCTTACTGTTCCACTTCCTTTAGTGCTTTTTTCTATTACTTACTCTTACTTCTTGGACCACTGCTTTGTACTTCTACTTGAGTAATATTTTGCAGTAATGTTACTCTTACTTGAGTAGAATCTTAGCTACTCCACCCATGTCTGATTGTACAATTCCTCCGTTGGGACCAAAACAAACTACAGTAGACTAATGTACACCATCATGGACCCACCCTCCTGCATATAGCCTGTAGCTCACTGTACTTATCCCCCTTACTCATGTCCAGAACATCTGTCCTCTTGTCACCGGGGCTGTAAATAGCCTGCCACCTCACGCCCCCCGCGGTGAGGTTAAACTTCACCTGGAGCGCGCCCATGGGCCCCTCTCCAACGCGGACACATGCGCGGTGTCAGGACAGCTGTGCCATAAACAGGCTTTGTTTATGTGGACTGGAGCGCGCAATGCCAGTCACTACACTACACTATCCGGCCATTTAGCATCACAACAGCAGCCTGACACCCCACTGTGTACTGCAAGGGACAATAAAGTACAGAAATGCAGTTTGTTCTAATTTATTAGCTAAATCTAATTTAAAAAACGCCACAAAAAGCGTTAATCTCAAATACTGATGATCTGAAAAAAAATAAGCTTTAGGCATTCAACTTGTAAAAAAAAACCCATCTGCACACATAGATCAAGCAAGTTTATGAATGCATGTCAACGCAACGCTAAAATTAAACACGTTCATTATGAAACAGGTTAAATTTTACATAACGATAGCTACGCCTACAGGGTTAACATCGATTAAACTTATTTATTAGATGAGATTTTTGAGCACACGTATAATAGAATCGAGTCGAAGCAAACCCTATTATTCTGTCAGAAAGACCGAAAGAATAGATGTTTTTAATCACCCATTATTGCTAGTTCAATCTCGCCTTGTTGACAAAAATTACTCCCGCCCCTTCCTCAATTTCTCGTCGCTGATTGGCTGTTTCACGTGTCCGTTAAACCAAAAGGCCGCCTGTTGCAATCCTATTGGCTCAGACAATGTCAATAACCACCCAGAACATAGCGTTCTACCTTCATGTAGTTTTCGCTGCAAAAAACAGATGGAAATGAACAACCACGTACTAATAACGCGGGGAAGATACAATCACGCCTTCGCTAAGAGACACACGGTTATTTCCTAACGTTTACAAAAGCGTAGATACACTTTTAGATTAGATTAATGACTAAAAAAATGCCTTACCGTTGAGCTCTCCGTTGTCTGTGGCAGAAGCGTTAGCAGCGTCGGACATGGTCGTGGCTGGAGCACAGGGCGGGTTGCATACACAGGCTCGAGTCAGTGGCCCTTATCTGTACACATCCAGGCGTGTACTATCACCGTATCACCGCGGCGGAGGAGACGTGCTTGCGGGGGTTGCGCTCCGGGCACAAGCTACGGGCGGACTGCTGCTGCTGTGTGCACTGGCTGTTGGGCCGAGCAGCACGCCTTCCTGGAGAGGCCGGGTGACGTCATGACGCACCAGCCAGGGCCAAGAGAGGCGGTTCAGATTACATAATAACTCCGGGAGGATGGCGAACCGATGTGCACAGCGCTCCCTCTCTGGCTCGCTACATACTGTACATGCAGCCGTAAACTGATTAAAGAAGGCCGCAGACACACAGGGGTTATTTCTGACACGTTTGAAAGAAGACGTGCATGAGGTCACGTACGCACACTCACGTCCAGAGCTGGCACCGGGGCAGATGTGACGCACAGTTTTCCAGTATCTGCCAGTGTGTCCACATAAACTGGTGTTGAAACTGGGAGTTATTATGGTGCAGCTGACGACTCCACCTGTGTGTTTCGGAAACTGTGGGTTCACTTAGATGAGTGGTTAAAAACTGCAGTAGCCTACTTAGAAGTTGACCCAGATACTTGTGACTAAACGTATTCAGTCTTTTGTCCAGAGTTCAGTGTTCTTTAGCTGGAAGACTGAAGGATCATAGAGACTATTCAATTGCACCTTTTCAGACCCTTAGGTGAAAACGTGAGAATATACCTTAGTTTGAAAGGGTATACGTTTATCTCAGGGTGCTAAACATAAATCTAACTGCCTAAGACAAGAAGGGAACAGCCTATTGTATTAGTTTGGCATTAGTTTGCAAATTCTTCTTTACAAACTCATAAGAATCACATTTCAGAACAGTTTATACAGGTCTAAATAACAGGTTTTATGCAGAATAAGACAGACAAGATACTTTGTGGAATTATGGTGCTTTAAAAACTGTAGCCTTTGTTATTTGTCATTTGCGTCTGTTCAAATGGTGATTTTGATTCAGTTATGATTAATCTTGCAGACCTATCGCTCACTCACGAGAAAATTATAACTTCAATTTGTATTAAGTTTTCATACATGTAATATTTACCATTGCTTAAATTAATTATCACTTGTCATTCCATTACTGCATCTCATCTCAAAACATTTTCAATCTGCAAGAAACATTTTTGGAAATTTTACTTTTGGAGATGGACGGGCACTGTTGAGGTACAATTAAAGACAATTAAAACTGCACTATGTAGCTTTTCTGGTAGATGGTCCACAGCTTGCGTCCTTGGAGATGTTACTGCAATAAAAACACCTGTAATTGAATAAAGCAAGCTGGATAAAAGCCATACTGTGAAACATTACAGGCAACACAATAACATCTCCATTGAAACCAGCAAGTGTTGAACCATGTACCAGAAAGATACATCGTGCATTTTTTAAAGTGGGACTGAACACCTAAACCCTGCCCACACCCACATTTCAAATAGCGCTGCTAAACCTGAAGGGCTAAAGAAGAGAGTGAGAGGAGAGGAGTGGCAAAGTCTGGACATATGACGAACAGTGTGATTGGTCTAACAGGTATCCACACTTCAAACTCCGCAGCAGCCAAGTATTTGTAATCAGATAACACCTGGCTGTAATCAGGGCAGTCTTGTCTGATGTCAACTACTGGAAACTGCAGAAGCCACTGAAGCAGAACAAATTTAGATTTAGATGTTATTGACCTGAAATCTGCAAATTTACCTAGTTTGCACTGAAATTTCCAAAAAACAATGACTAGGAACAGTAGATGCTGCTATTAAAACACCATAAACACAGTTAAGTAGCAAAAAAATTGATTTCATTCCACTTTGAGATTGGTATATTATTGCCAGCGTGTTCCGCCACCACGAGTCAACCACACAGATGCAAAAAGTAGTTCCTTTATTATTATCTTCACTGTCATAGATTAAAACTGTATTCATACATTACTAGAGGCATCAATATAGTTTGAATCGTCCGCCTTTCCAAATACATTGTGGATTCCTCAAACGGCTGCTAACCCACCCGCGTGCAGCCCCATATATTGTACCATCACATACAGTAGCGGTAGCAAGTCCTGCAGTAGCTCCAACATTTAGCGACCCATTGCCTCAAATAATGTGTTTTTTTTATTTTTAATTCCATCTTCAACACAGATATTCATTATTTAAGATGAATAAGCGTCCAGTGTCAAATCCAAACTTTTAAGTGCTTGAGAAGACAAAAACATAACGTCAAATTTGATTTCATGGAAACGGACGGAACAAATTCGGTAACACCGGTTAATATAAATATGACATATTTATTTTAACTATACCTGACTTGTTCAAACATAAATATTTATTGATGTCAGTTTTTGGACCGTTGTGGCCACTGAACCTGAGGCACAATGTCAAAATGGAGTGAGTCGTTTCAATGCATTTAATGAAAGAAAAAAACTATGACAGTATAACGGATGAATTAATAAAAGTTCTACAAACAGAAAATAGAAAAATAAACACTACGATGGCACAGGGCGAGGGGGTAACAACACGACGACCACAGGTATTTTTTTTCCGGGGGGCAGGTGGTATATAAAAAATAAGTTTCTTGTCGAGGAAAACGTGGTGAATGAGGAGAACGAAAATTGGCACGAAATTATAAAGCTTTACTGCAGGGTTTTCCAAGTAGTGATGTAGGGAGTGTTTTTTTAATTTTTTATTATTATTTAGATCTAAATCAGGAGTGCTTCATATAAATTGTCATTAACTTTGGAAATATTGAGGGCTAGAGTCTCATTCATTCCATGTTTGAAGCAGCAGACAGGAGACCACACTATGCACTGGTGTACTTCAATATCTAATGTATTGCCCATCTGTGTTCTATCACCACGAGTTGAGTTTACTTAGAGATATTAAGTGCCGTTGTAAAACAAAATGAGAACCGTGTTTGAATAAATGCACAACAATAATGCATTGATAAATTGGTATTAGTGGTAATAAGTGCTTTTCTTTTAATCCCACACACTGCAAATCTTACTGCTCCTGTCTGCGTCTCCAAACTAGAACTTTTGGGAGGATTTAGCCCTCATATCAAAAAAGAATTACAAAATGAACTGCTAGCATCACGTGTCAATTACTAATCAGGGCTCACTACACAATATTTAGACATACAACGCTATTTGAAAAACCCCGCACTAGAGCTTTAAAAAGAGAAGGCAGGTGTCCCTCTGCTGCAGATCTGATGTAAGGGGGGATAATAGCAAGGCCTCCTCTGTCCGCACTAGGGTCAAAGTGGCAAAGTCTGGTCGCCGCTAGCAACGGACATGGCTGCTTCAAGTGCCTGCGTTTCCACAGAGAGAGAGAGAGGGCGGGCCGGGCGAGACCGTGAGGACCCCGCCCCTCCGTCGCGCCTAGAAAAAAGGAGCCGGTAACTCGCCTGCGTGCTGTTAAATGACCTTGTCCTGGAATATGTAGAGGTTGTTGGTAGTTGCCACGGCGATGATGTTGTCTTGGGGGTGCCAGGCGGTGTGGAGGATCTTCTTGTTGAAGTCTAAACTGTCCACGCTGATTTCGTCCTTCTTGCGCTTGCCGCCTGCGCACACTTTGCGTGGCTTGAGCACCTGCAGGGGCTTGCTGTTCTCCCGGGACGCCTCCAGGGTCACGTCCCTCCTGTGGCCGCGCTCGAACATGCGGAAGAAGTTGTTGTAGGAGCCGGTCATCACCACACTGAGGAGCAAAGGGAGGGGTGTTAATGTTCTTAGTGGGGTTTTAATAAATCAGCAAGTTATACATTATGCTTTTTTTTCCTGTAAATATGATGCACCAATCAAAGAGAAGCACTAAATAACCTTTATGGTGTGGGGGGTTTATGGTGGAGATATTATTGCTTTGACTGGAATGTTATTGCTTTGACTGGGATGTTCCATAATATGTGGGACGTTTCGGGCATGTATGTGATTAAACTGAAGGATTTGCTCAACGGGGGTTGCCTCTCTACAGATCTGAACTGTAACTATCCCTAGAGGCGTCACCTGCATGTCTCCACTGAAACAAGTTAAAACGAGTTTAAAGAGGAGGTATTTTTTACTTCTGGGGGGTATTAACATATTTAGATCACCATGTTACCTTTTATTGTTTTGAAAATGCTAAATTCCCCGCAAACGACATATTAACATGTTCACTTTTGTTTTAGACACTGTGTCACAAGTCACTCCTACTTCACAGCGTTACCATATTATAGTCATCATTAATGAAACTACTGGACATCAGGTTTATAATGCTGTAGCGTATTGTTATGCGTCATGCTTTTATATATTTATGGAGAACTGTAAGGTGGGAACATGAGTGACTTTGCTGTAAGATTCTGTCCAATGCTCTGCCCATTTTAAACCTCTTCAGACATGTTTTTGATGAGGGAACAACATTACAACATGATGCAAAGCTCAAAAAAGTACATTTAGCATAATACCCCCTCTTTAAGGCCATAATGTGGAACAGAATAATGACGACATGAAGAAAAGCAGGTGGCAGATTCCCCACCAGAAAAATTACACAGTGCACCGTTAAAGTTCTGTTTCATCATACTGTAAAAGGATATTTGTAAAAACCAATTTATAGAAGGTGTAAACATTTTTATTATTATTATTTTTTATAATCCATGTGATGCTTTTAATATCCTGCATAGTCATAGCCATATATATGTACACAAGTTCAGTTCGGCAAACTTAAAGGCCCTTTACCTTTACTTCCATGACTCATTAGAGAAAAACTAACTTCCTAATTGATGCATTCTGTTATGTCAGCTATTTTTTTTAAGCAGTTTTGTACATTTAGGATAGATGATAAATGATATTGAAACCAAAACGTTATTAGCATTAGCCTCAAAAAACTATTTTTACTGCAGTATATCGCACTTCAAACTCTGTTATCGTGACAGGCCTACATATAAGTAGCTCTTTAGGTGAAAATAAGTCAACTGTGTGCTGTCTCCTTCTAATTATAAAGCATTCTATTGTCCAATAATCAGGAAGTGCACGTTAGCATGCTAGGTGTTTAAAGACACAGTGCATAGATAGTGACTGACTTCCTGTCCCACATGTTAGTCAGCCCTCCACAGAGTGTACAGGTGATTAAATTCATCTTAAACTGTATGTGCAGAGAGCTGGGCAAAAATCAAATAAATCAATACTAAAACTAGATATTCATTTGAGGAGGTATACATGAAATTTTAGTATCATGACAACACTATTGAGCAGGTGACCAAATTCCTCTCATAGTGTGTGTGCAGAGAGCAGGGCTGTGGGAGCGTGCCCTCACCTGTCGTTGCCATTCCAGCAGCACTCAAACTTGTCAAAGATGCAGTCGTTCTCGTAGAGCGAGCACAGCTTGCTCCTCAGGTACTCGTGAACCTGAGGGACACAGCACATGTTACATGTGACACACTCACCAGACCTGATGGCAAGTAGCATAGGAGATACAGCCAAACTACATGCAAATGGTGCCTTCTAGTGGGGATTGTCCATAACTGCGAGTCAAAAAGTTGCACATATGGTAAAGAACTAAACATGTCTGACATATAATTCATTTTTATGACAGAAGACAGAAATAATAAACACTCATGTTCTACAATGATTATATGCTAGCCGGCTACCTTTTGGCGATTTTTGATTCCAGGGAAATAGAAAGTTAAAACCATACTTCAGAACATTTGCCATACTGTGGAATATTATAGCCAAAGGAACAACATCTCCATAGAAACAAGTAGGAGGATGTGCTCTTCCAGGCCAAACACGAGTCAGGTTTGTGGAGATGCAAGCCCACTTAGAGTAAGGACGCATCTTTTTATGTTTTTAAGTGCAATAAATGCAAATTGTTAGATACTGTTACTATAATGTTTTTTCTTTATTTTCATGACTATTTACATCGTAGATTCTACATTCCCATATGGAATGTAGTAAACAAAGCCTGAAATAACTCCAAACATGTTTCATAATTTAGATAACTCAAAATAGCCACTCTTCCCTCTCGGCATTCCACTAATGAACCCAGACAAGTCACGCCTGGGAAGTGAAACCCGTCTCAGATGACTTCATCATGAAGCTCACTGAGAAAAGGCCAAGGGTTTGCAGTACTGTCAACAAAACCAAGCGTGGCTACTTTGAGGAATCTGAATTTAAAATATAACATAGCAGGCCTCATACCTGTCAAAGTGATTTTTATGGCCAAATTGAGTTTTCTCATTCTATTCTCCAGACCTTGCTGTATCTGTAGGTGTCATTGGCTGTCCTCAGCCAATCAAAGAATTATACAGCCCAGAAAACACAAACCGTCCCAGTCATTTAATGGACTGTTTATTTTATGTATTTTCCTGAGAACCTTGAAAAATGGTTTTACGAGTTTTTAAGTTTTTCTTTGCTACATAATTCCATACATCATGCTTCATATAATTGATGTCTTCAGTATGTATGAACAATGTAGAAAGCAATAAAAAAAGAAAAAACCCTGAATGGAAGGTGTGTCCAGACTTTTGATTGGTACTGTATGTGGCAGCTTGGTCTGTTGTGATTACGTAAGACAAAATGATTCGCCCACGCCCAAACTAGAACAGATTAATTCATTCGGTTAATGACACATCACCTACACACCCTGCATTCTCTAGAATCATTGGTTTCAAAACTGCAGAAGCCAGCCATGACTACTTTGTACTATTAGACACAGTGACAGTAGCATTCACCTGGTAGGTCTCCACGGGCCTGCTCTCCATGTTCAGGTCCCAGATCTTGACTGACAGGTAATCCCGGGTCATCATGTAGCGGCCGTTGTGGCTGAACTTCACGTCTGAGATGGAGGAGATGATCTCAGAGAAGAAGGAGCGGTTACTGGGGTCCTCAGGCTCCTCAAACACTGTAAGGCAAAAAAACATTTAGATTTAGAATAACATGTAAAAGCAGAACTGTAGAGCCTTTAAACATTTCTGAATACATTCTTAATTCCAGAATGGAGGCAACTGGAGGCAAAAGGGAACCTGATGCAGTCTCAATGGGGAAACTGAGAATACCTCAAAACATGAAAATTAATGAGGAATTTGGCAAATGATAACTACTCTGCCACATGCAATATCAGAGCCCAAGTTAGACTTTCACATTGTTTATTTAATGGAAGCTTATAATCACAAAAACAGGAATTTTGCCCATTACTGAACAAATACTTTTAACGCTAGATAAAATGAAAAAAAAAACCAACAACAAAAAAACAAAAGACAACACTGATATAGAGATATGACATACTTTATCTGACATTATACTTTTTAAATGAAACTCTGATACAATTTTGAGACTATAAAATGGTTCCATTCTCTGTTGGAAAGAATTGATACTAACTGAAATTTACATCCTGGAAATTCCAAATTGTTGGTTATTTTTGTTATAAAGACTTAAAAGGTGTTGTACTTGATTCTTTAAAATGAACTAGTTCATTTTTAAGACGATAAGAGTTTGCAGTGGTCCAAAGTTATTCCTCATTTACCTCACACATTTTGAGCATCCTGATTATTCGCTGTAATGAGTTTATAAGCATTTTTCAACTTTCAGAGATCAGAGTGGAGTTTTACCATCACAGAATAGCTAACACAACTAGCAAACTAACCGCACACTTCCTGATTATCATCTGAGAGTAAAACGTTTTATAATTGGATGCAGACAGCACACAGCTGACCTACTGTGACATCAAGAAATGCTTATGCAATAAATCTGTACCTGGGCAAGGCAAATTGTGTTCAAATACATGAGGAAAAAATCTGGTACAGGGCCTTTAAAACATTTAGATCTGATGTCATTCAAAATATGTTCTCCTTTACTTCACTTTGCCCCTTTTCCATAATTTTGCAGATTGTGATGACAAAATACTTCTAAGGGTCTAAGGGGCAGCAGGGGTGACTTACATTTGGTGTGCTTGTCACACAGTGCAGAGGCCCTCATATCACACATGCGGATGGTGCCTTTGCTGCTGCTGTAGACAAACGTGTTGCACTGATGAGGGTGGAACTCTGCAGCCGTGATCACCTCCGTCAGCTCCTCCATGTTGGCTGGTTTAATGTCAACGATGTCTGAGAAGTGTTGAGTTAAAGCCAACTATGTGGGAAGGACAGTGAGGTTATGCTACTGACATTATACCATCTATATAGTAAAAGAAGAATCAATCATATAAATAAAACATTAATTATTGGCATTAGGAAAATAGACTGGTAGTTTGCAAAGTCAATCCCCAGAATAGGTCTAAAACATCACGATATTATAGTGATAATAAACACTTTATTTAGACAATATAATGTCTACGTGGTCATATACTTGTTCTTATACAGCTCCAGATCATTCTAAAGCTATTCAGGGAAAGTTCTGTTCTGTTCTATGAATGGGACCTTTTGTATTGATACCTGCTCAAATTATTATCTAGTGTCAATACTACTTTTAGTACCAATCAGTATATGATGTTTAAAACATTTGACAACCCTACGAGATCATCCATACTGGTTTTGAGAAATATGATTGCACAAACAAGATTTATTTGTTAAAGTCTGAGTGGAGGTAGTGCCGAAGGAGACCCCAGAACAATCCAATGAATGATGTGAATAAAATCAATGAATGCACTTGAGTTATATGAGAATGTATGGACAATGTTGTGAAATTGCATAGCATAACGAGCAAAACGGTAGAAAAGGCAACAATGCTAACCAAGTTATACCTTAAAGGGGGTATTACATTTCTGTAATACATTTCTGAGTGGCTAACTGTAAGGAGGGTTTGAACACAGAAAGATCGCTGGATTACTCAAACATACATGGAGGACATAAAAACCTCTTCAGGCATGTTTTTGATGAGGGAACTGAATCTAAACTAAACAAAGCAGGTGATGTGCCAGCAGTAGCAATATACAAGTGATACTGCACCTCAATACACCACCTCCTATTACTGTCCTATTGACTACACTTGGACAGTTTATCAGTATTGATACAGTATTGAACTGTCCCACACATTTCAGAAGGATACTGAAGCTGCGGTCGGTGATCTCCAGGTGCCACAGGTTGATCCTCAGGTCGTCTGCAGACAAATACGTCTCGTTGTCACTGTTCACAGAGATGGAGTTGATGTGGTAAGTGTGGGCGTTGGCAAACACCCTCCGAGGACTGGCCTCCACCATCAGGTCCATTGGGATCAACACTGGGACCTGCAACAACAATGCAGTAGTTACACAGAGACAAACTTTATTGGTAATAGCTACAACAAAAGCTCCTACCGGGAAAAAAGATTTGTATTCCCATCCAAAACAAAGCGACTCATTCCACTTTTTTAATATTGATACTTCAAATGAGCATCCAATTTCAATACTAGTTTTAATGGGGATGGGCTAGTAAAAAATCAGCCCATCCCCATTATTGACCTGAGCATTCCACTGTTTATCTCTGATTGCTTCAGTGAGAGCCATGGATTGCTATATCAATTTGACCCCCCATCAGGTAAAAATGCTCAAAGACAAGACTATTACTTACTAAAGAAGCTTCAATCTTCAGAAAAGAGGCTTCAATTCAAACATTCATCTGCACATTATACAATTGCAGTGCTCTCTAAATAGTGTTGAGAATGGGCAGGTCTAAATATAGTGGAATAGAGATGCTCTGGAATAACACTAGAATACTCTTGAGTACACTAGAGTACACCAGTGTTGTGTAATACATGCGTGGAGCCTGAGCTTGTACCTGCAGTTTGGTGATGGAGTTGGGGTCTTTGTATCTGCCATCCTCCTCCTTCAGGTTATAGCCCTCCGGCCGTTTGTCCCTCTCGCTGATTTTCCACAGTTTAATTGTCTTATCTGGAAAATGCCACAAAAATAATTTGACTTGTATTAAGTATGTCAATATGAATGTATTTGCAGACACTGTGCTTTAAAACTTGTATTTGTTCCACTTGTTACAGCGAGAAGCCTTTGACAGATTGCAATGATGGAAAAACAACAAACATGGGTCAGCCTCTTGTTTATGAATGAGCAGCTGTAGTTGTGGGCCTACCATTAGTGGACAATAGGAACTGAGCAGCGTTCTTCTGAGGAAGCCAGCGGATTTTGTTGATTTTCTCTTCGATCTCCAAACTCTTCAAGTAGTCGAACTCGGGCTCGTGGCTCTGGAAAGTGCTGTAAACATTGTACTCGCTCCGGAACTGAGGCGGGTTTTTATTCTGTGCAAACACACAAGACGGAGAGGCTAACCCCCAATTTACCAAAGCAGTGACAGTGTAGCAGTAAAGCATACACACATAACTCAATTTTTATTTTAAGCAGTCAGACAATCTACACCAGCAATGACATACCCATGTCCAACAGGCGTAATTATGCTATGCATCTCTCAAAGTTGCCTAATTAATGAGAGCAACGCAGCCACAGCTCGTTATTGCTATGCAAAGCATCGTCCCACTTGTAAACTTTTGTATAGTTTTAACAATAACTTTGTAAGCAATATAAAACAGTTAGGTGTTTAAATGTGAGGCTAGAGTTGCAGGAGCAGCCCTGATGCCTCTGGTGTAAACTGACACTTTTAAAAATACTTGCATGTAGTTTTGCCCACATTACGTGTTACTGCAGCTCCAGGTAAGGGCACATTTTAGCCTGACTGTCCGGTCTGAACCAGACCTTCTTGTCAGAGCAACAGAACCAAAATAGAAAAAGAAAACAGACTGTTTCCATCTGCAGAAACTGCTTCAAAGCTTTAAAGGTGGTAATACGCAGTAGATATATCCACCCAAATAATTCTGAAGTCCCACTGTTCCCAACCCCAGGGCGTCCCCAGACGAGAGATTGACTGGAGTACAGAGTTCGTCCTGCCTTCCCGTGAGTCACCCAGCCAGTGTCATGTACATGGGTGGTACTGGTACCTCTGAGGAGTGATGTGATGATGGAGTCATGGGCAAATATCTGAATTGGGCAGCAGCTGCTAAGCACAATTTACACCAGCACTAAACAGTAGGCTAATGGTTAGCATATTAGGCATGCATAGTAACATTTCAAACAATGTTAAACTGTCCAAACAATATTAAATATTAGCATTAGTTTTGAGCTAAAGACGAATTATTGCCTATAACGTGTACATTATGGTACACAGCATTAAAAGTGTGTGCAGGTACCTCTGTCTCCTGCTGAAAGATGACCACTCGTCCTCCCTTGTCGCCAGTGGCCAGCAGCTCCCCTGTGTGGTTAAACTCCACTGTGGAGATGATGTCCGCTGTCAACACACAACCATATGCCGTTAGAGCCATTCACCACAGAGGACCGAAACAAAGGCTCATAAGGAGGTAAGTAATCCTAATCCCACTACTATTACTATGACTACTGTGTCTGTAGGAGAAAGATGAACAGACGGACAGTGCAGTGGATAACCTACTTCTCCTCTTCAGACTACTCCACAGCAGCTGGATTTGTAAACCAGGCTCGTGCGCGCCACATGCACACATTTAACCCTTTGACGTCCAGTGAAGCAGAAGGACAATGGTCCTAACAGTTATCAGAGGTGCTCTTTGTAAGAGCCGCACAGCCTCAGGGCCCCAGAAGGGGTCACCCAGTGTGGGACTGCCACACAAGTTCCACACACAAATAGTCGGAGTATCAGATTCATAGTTTATTTCATTGATAGGATGTTAATCAGTTTGATCAAATCTTTTTTGTACACTGGAATCAAAAGTCTTAGTCAAATGTTGTGTTAATATAAAAATAATGGATGGATCAAGAAGGGCCCAAGATACTAAATGAACTTGTGGTGAAATCACATGTGTAGGCTACTAAACCAGCTGACCCTGTAGTTTGAACTAGGGACAGGCAATATCCAGCAAAAAGTTTTTTTGGGAGTATCCCAATAACAAATATTTGAGGACATTTTGAAATGCCCTCAACTGTGTCTTTAGATGTATTAATTGAGGTTTAAAAGATTAGACAAATGTGAAAAGACTGAAAAACTGCATGAAGCATCACCACCTTTTTGTGGCATTGCTTTTGAACCACAAACAATATAATTTAGCATAATTGTAAAAACAGTATTCATATTATGACATTCTAAGATACATTCGGTTCTTACATAAAGAGCAGTTAGTGTTGTTGTAAAATGGTATGGTATGCTTTTATTTGTATAGGGTCAACGCAAAACAATACACATTAAGTGTCATAGGAGAGATGCTGGTGCGAGGTCATAACATGAATGCAAATTTACACCAGTAGTAGGTGAGCAGGTTATAGATAAGTTGAACAAACATAATTAAACGGATATTAGCAGGGGTCATATTGTTCATATACTATTCTAAAAACAACATACTGACAAACATAACCACATGCATTCTTACCCACTCCCACTCCCACTGCCCCTCCCCCCCTCCATCAACGCGCTACATATACACACACACACACACACACACATTTTACATTCCACTGATGATTCAAATCACATTCATCCCTAATGTGTACAGATTTCAGCCATTTCTTTGTCAGATGTGCATGATTTGAAAAACTGCAGGTTAGAATCTCTGTTGGCCAATTGTTGACTTACAGTGGCAAAGGAAAAAGGCTGGGGACACAGGAGGGGCCTATGTGTGTGTCAGTTCAGTATATAGTACAAGAAATGTGAGATGATCATGGAGTTAAAATACATGTGAGAGGCCTCCATGGTCAGCGACACTCGTGTGTGTCTGAAATTTGAAAGTTAAAGTTGATTCTAAGGTGACACCCAAGTAAGAAATCTCCAACTCCATTTCGATACTAATGAATAGAAGACTTGATACTCAATACTGATTCCAGTACCACAATGATAATACATTTTGATAATAGAAAGTCTTCAGCATTAAATCATAGTGCATTATTTTATATCTTATATATTCACCTTATATCTGTGTAATCCCACAGTCATCCAAGTAGGTTCCATAATGGGCCATGGGTGTATACTAGTCTATGTGTCTTATACTTGTTCGGATACAGCTCAAGATCATTCTAAAGCTATTAAGGAAAGGTTCATTTCTGTCCTGCCCATCGATACCTCCTCAAATGATTATCAACTTTCAATACTAGTTTTATTATCGACCAGTATCTGATTTTTGATACTTTTGATGACCTAAGTAGAGATGCAGATTTCTCTCAACTTGCAATACTTAAAAATTCACAATTTAATTTCCCCCAATATTGTCTTACCAATATTGCCATTGTAGGAAGCGCCCTCCACTGCTCCCAATAGTAACCACACACACACTCCAATAGTCTATCACATTTAAGGCCATAATTGACTAAGGCATATGCCCACAATATTTACAGCAAGATACTGTGTGATGTAGACAAGCAGTGAAGTAGGACAGTAGGACAGAAGCTTGTGGGAGTGTTGTGCGGAAAAGCCCTGCAGATAAAGGACTTAGCTCATGTAATATAACACCACTTTCTCTTACGTCAGTGTCTGTTTGGGCCAGAGAGCACAGATACAAGTGTAAACATAACTATTCTACAAAGGCCCTTTGAAGACTAAGTACAGTACAGTTGTTTAAATAATGTTTTGTCATAATTAAAATTATTAAAGGGCCTGTACACAATTTGAATTTATTCTTGTCGAGATAAATGCTCTTTACAGCTTGTATTGTTAAGTAAAATCTACTAAATAAAAAAAAAGAAAACTGTTAAATGTAATCTATCCTTTTTGCACAGCATTCTCACAGGTAATAACTAATACATAAGATACTGACAGGGTTATCATTTTTTGGTCCAATCAGGCACATTGTTATTGAGAATCATGGGAACCCAGCTGACACGATCCCTGACACTTGATTCCCTGTCTTGATGCATTTCCAAGAGCGCCAATATCACAGTGACAATAAGGACTGTGTGGGCGGAGCTAAAACAAAAACATAAAAATACCAGTAACCTGATATCATTTTTTGCAAAGGGACGTTGCGCTTGAATTAGGTTGCATAATGTTTTCAGGAGAAAAACAATCTAATTCAGATGTTCTGCAAAACTTTTCAAATCTTACTGCAAATGTTCTGCAAATTGTGAAATACAGACACAAAACAGATTTTAAACAGGCCAACACACTGCTAAATTAATCCAAGAATCCCATGGATTTGAGAACTTGTTTGTATAAGTCTAAGATACAGGGTTAACTGGTTTTATACATTAAAACACAAATGGTTAACGAATAAATTGCTGCTCGGCAAATAATGACAGTTAATTTGAATTTTCATGATTCATCTAGCTTGAAATTAACAGTTTACTCCTCCTAAAAGCACCTGAATGACTGTTGGTCCTTATGATCACTGTCTGGTATGTAACTGAACAAGAAGTCAATTTTGGAAAAAACTAAAAAATAAAGTAAAAAAACTATGCCAAATCAATAAACATTTTGAAATAGTCTGTATCCATTGTTATAGATTTCACACTTATAACCCCTAAATTGTGATTTTTATTTTTCAAAACATTTCCAGGTAAGGATGCTCCAATCCGATACTGGTATTGGATATTGGCACGGTTCGGCCAATATCCTGGTTGAACATACAAATTGATATATTAAGACTTTACTGCTGATACTCAGACCAGAAAGTCTCAGAACATTTGGACTTTTCTTTACACAAAGCTGTTCTGTCGTTATTCAAGAGATAAAAAAACAGCTACATAACATATTTGGGTCAGTTTGGTCTTATTTTAGCTTTGTTTAAAGGAAACTCAGTTTTCAGTCTCTGCATTGGTAAATATATATAAGGCATCTACAGATACTTAAGGCTATAGTATTGAAATCTGAACTGAAAACCGCAGCACTGCAGTGTGAAGTGTGTCCACATTTGTTTGGGGAAGACAATAAAAACTTCAATACATCTCCACTCCTGCACAGAGGACCAGTCTGGTCACACATTCAGAGATATTGATCACAAGTGGCTCGGGGTGCAAAATCACTTCTCATTTTACTTTTACCAACTATAAATGAGGAAACTACAGTGATATGAGACAACACACTTAAAATATCTGTATTCTGAAATGAGTGAAAAGCAGTGACAGCTTGTTTTGCTAGCATAACAACGTGTGCATTGCTGTTCCATTACTAGCATTTCAGATATTGTGTGGGGTGTTAGTTATTACTGGCTGACATTTGATATGGACGCCAGAGTGGTGCATTGCCACAGTTCGGTTAAGGTCAAATTAGCCAGTGAGCATTTCATTCTACTCTATGCCAATTCTAATTCCATGCACCGATTCTTATCTGTCAGGCTGATATAAAGAGAGTCATACGCTCATACAACCTATCAGCATGTAATAAACCATTTCATGGCGACAGCTGCAACTAAATTTTAAAACTAAATTCAGTTAGACCAGCCTTTTTCAGCGCATTTGGAAGCATAACATTGTCGATTTTATTGTAATATTGTATTTCAATAAGACATTTGTAGAGCTCTAAAAGGTTAATATCCAAGCCAATGTTTGTCTGATGCCCCAAATAATAGCTTATCAAATTATTTTAATTATTATTAACTTTTGGATGACTAAAAAACACATTAGGAACAGCACATTGCATTTTAGGTACTCTGACCCTTGGATATGATCTACTATTGATAGCCAGTCTGAAACTCATATTCACTGTAACACAAAGTATAAATATAGGACTGTGCAGTGAATAAATCTTTGATCGTGAAAATGTATTGCTCCTATTAATTAGAAAAAGGGGGAATTACGAAAAAAAAAAAAAAATCTTTTTTTTTTCATAATGGTGCAGCATTACCTGTGACACGATTTTCTGAAAAAGTGGAGTATTTCTAATTAACTGCCAAATAGAGTGACTATTCAAACCATAATTTAATTTAGATTACACCAGGGATTCCCAACCTGTTGCTCCGGAGCTACCAGTACATACATATTGCATATATGATTAATTAAATGTCTATTACCATTGTATATGCATCATTTTGATGCCTTACTGTACTATAATCAATGGATGTTTTATGTTTTATAGTCATCTAAATGTATCCATCTAAGGCTTACTGTGGCTCTTATATACACTCAATTTCTTGTGACCACTAAAATGAGAAGCTGTCTGGCATTTTTGTTTTGTAAAAGGTAGCTCACCGGAGTTAAAAGGTCGGAAACTCCTGGATTACAACATTGGCTCTCATGTAGGATTACACTGCCAACACATTACAGGTTTCATACCTTCAGCGACGTCGTCATCAATTGCTCCTTTCACCTGAGAGAAGCACCACTGCATGTCACCTCCAGGTCCTGCAGAAGACAAACAGGACAACACATCGGTTCAAAAGACAGCGAGCATACGCAATGTTCACAACCCCATAAGCTTCAGTCTGTAATGGATGGTGCAGATGAATGGACTCGTCACCTGTCAGAGGCTGGTTTTGGGTTTTCAATTTTATTGCAGCCTGCGATATAGAAGCACAAATTATTTAAATAGAGGACAATTGGAAATATTGCCCAGATTTTTTTGAATAAAAATTCTTAGGATTCTTTTTTTGATAAACCTGACCTGCCAAAGACGAGTGGATCTGAACCCGTATCCTGTCTCCCCGATTCCAGAGGGCATGAGCAACGGGCAGATTAACCAATCAGAGAGGCACATGCAGCTTACATGTTAAAACAATATGTATCTCAGGTAAAAGATAGCAAAAGACAAAGTTTTTTTTGCTATCTTGGACACAGACCTCCTCAGGTAAAATAAGTTATACATATTTTTCTGAATGTTCTGAGAATTTTTGTCTTCTGCATTTGAGACACATGCTACAACAGCAGCTGTGGTTGGACTATCCCAAGTTAGGATGGAGGTTTGTCACACTCTATAGCCCAATTCTGGATTCGAACAGAAAGAGATTGGCTAGTCAGGTAAACCGTATTTTGCAATCCATCCATCACATACATGTATATGTAATGTGGTTGAGTGGATAGAATTTAAGCACAAAACTGATGAAGTGTCACCTTACAGTTCCCTTGGATCAAAATGTTAGCAAGTTTGTTCTTTTTCCATTTTTGCATATTAAAATGTATTATTCAAAGAGGACCAACTCTTGTAGAAAAATCAATGAGAAATAAAATGAATAATGAAATGTATGTAGGCCTATCACAATAATTACAATATCGACTAATCATTCAATATGTGATAGCTGGAACAATACATTTTAGGGCTCAATATTTATAGTGGGTACTTTTTCTTTGCAGTAGTGGGGGAATTTTTGCCAATTTTATGTAATAGGGCAAGATCTACTGTAGAGAGTAGAATATATATCTGCTATGGCTAATTATCAGTTCATTCTGCCATTTATCTTTGCAGCTTAGGTTATTTAAGGAAACTTTATATAAAAATTGGTTTACTGGATTATCCTGCTTTGTGATAGTGGTATAAAGTATTTTAATATCATTTATCACAATATTCCTCTGTAGCGATACATTGTACTTCAAGATTTGTTATCTTTTATCTTATCACTGCTAAACAATACAGTTTTATGACAAATGCATAAAGTTGCAATCACCTTGAGAATTGTACGTTTTGGCAATAAATAATACATTCAAAACATCCCATTACATAAGATTGTTTCATAATCAATATTTTATTTTGGCAAGTCTTATTGGGAATGCAGAGTTCCTACGACACAAATGCTCCACCAAGCGTTGACAAATTCACAAACTGTTTTGCCAGTCGCAGCAGGGTACACGACGGCGCAGACAGAATTACAAGCATTTGAATTATGAATAAAAGTACTGCACGAGCATATCTTCAATAGTTATCAGTGTGTAGCATCACTGTGTAGGATCATTCCACCTTTAAAAACAGAAACAAGAGCAAGCATGCCGCCTTGAGAATATGACACAACAGGTCCCTCGCTGCAGCTCGTTGCATAACCAAAATACACTTTTATGTAGTTTAGGTCAAAATCATGACAAAGGTCCTCAAAACAGTGCACATAACAGGAAGTCAAACCCATGAATTAGAGACAGGCCGATGTTTTGCTGTTTTTTGATTGCAGATGCCGTTTAAAATCTCTCCACACATCTCTCAATATTTTCATGATGCACATCTCACAGTATGATATTTTGATATTTTAATATTTTGTCGAGGCTAACACATTGCGAATATGCTACTTTTCTGCCGTAATCATGTGGACTCAAACAAAGCAAGGATCACGGTCTATGTCAGGGGTGTCAAACACATTTTCACCGAGGCGCACATCAACAAAATGGCTGCTCTCAAAGGGCCAGATGTAAAATAAATCCAACATTTTTTTTTACTTCTTAATTAACGGTTTCTGTATTAATTACTTATTCAAGTTACAAATATTGTATATGCACTTACCTAGATGTAAAAATATGGCTGTGTAACTGGGCAACTCCTGATAAATTGAGATTTTAAGACCATCACACCTTTTAAATTTACCCTGTCGAGGGCCACATAAAATAATTTGGAAGGCCACATTTGGCCCGCAGGCCTTGAGTTTGACACATGTGGTCTATGTAGTCATCCGTTTTATTGCTGCACCAAAACAATGAATTTAAGCAAAGACACTTGTACTTCCTTATATTGTGATGGCCTATGAAATTACTGCGAGACTTTTGACCATACAATACCACGACATTTCAGTTATAGTTACATTCCTATTTAGAATAAAGAGCCCTGGTTGCTAATGAGCTCTGCCGACATTTTTGGGTCGCTATATTTGGACCTCTAAGTAGGCCCGATTTTTAAGCATTTTCCCCAAATTCTGTAATTTAAATTTACTATTAACTCATCCAAAGCCTTTTTTCGCCACAAACTCTTAAGGAGAGCTGTGCAGTCATGTTTTGTGCCATTATCTTATCACATTAAAGTGTTAAAATATAGCTTTGTGTGCAAGTGAAAGTATTGGCCCAATGGTTCGGCCAAACGATATATCTGTCTATTTCTACCATAAAAACACAGACCTAAATATATACACATACACCTTCATGAGTCTGTATTTCCAAAACTACATATGCATATCAATGGAAATACAGGCGTATAAATGCACGTGTTTATGGGGTTTAACATCCAATAGAGATAAGACTACAGAATTTATATCTATGAGTTGATAAAATGCACATAATATGGCACAGTCTAAGAAGAGCAGAAGAGTTAGCATGGGGTAACTCCACCTCCTAATCTCAATTTAGGCAAACTGAGACCCATAAATCCAAACAAATCACCTACACCTCGGCCTGTCATGATAATTACAATATTGACTTATTGTTCAATATATGGAAGCTGCAACAATATATTTTTGGGTCAATATTTATCGTGCACATTTTTCTTTTGCAGTACTGGGATTTTTTGGGTATTTTTGGCAATCTGAAAAGATTTGAGCCATTAAGCTTAAATTAATAACTTTACTCTTTACAGATGCAAATTAAGTACAAAAGTGTTTCATTCTGCTGTTTTTTTTTAATGCAGCTCATGATTTTTTAACATTATTGTGCTTTTAGAATAGTTTTTGTGGTTTAAATCTGATTTGAGTTTTTGTGTCAGTTGCATAAATTTCAATATTTCAATATTATCGTTTATTGTCTATATTTACGTCAGCAATATCGTACTTCAAAATGTGTTATCGTGACAGTTCTACACCCATCCCACCCAGCCAGGCTTTTAGTAACCTCTAAATGAGAAATTTGGAGCTATTCAATCTGTTTAACCCAATCCTACTGCTTTTTATGATTGTTTACTCACCTTAAAAACACATCAACATGGGGCAATATTGATAAAAAAAATATATATACGAATCATACATTTTCACTGATAATGTTCATTTAGAGCTGTGCCGGGCAAAACAGACAAGAATACAGCCAATCCAAGTGGTTTAGAGCTAACTTCCGACTTAGGAGAATGGAATTAGATTATTCTCATATTTAATGGTATTGGTCTGTCTTGTTTATGTTCATACAATTGATATTGAAAACCATTTTTGTTTGTTTTTCATTAAAAAAAAAAGAGAATAGAATCATGTGAATCGGTGATACATTGTTTCCCTCATCGCTCAGCCCTATGTTCACCATCACCATCCAATCAAGCGGAGAGGATAAAGTGTCCAGCGCTCAGTGGCACAGCTGCAGAAACATCAAGGACACAAGTGAGTCATCCGGCTGCACACTTTTATGAATCACATTTGTGAAGAAGGCAGCGGGTCTGTCATCAGACCTCTACACATCTTTCTCACCATCCTCTGCATTACAACCAAAACATCAGGGCTGAACGATTTGGGAAAGAAATGATTTGCCATTTTTCTGACTAACGTTGTGATTAGATTTGTGAGTTATGTTTTAACAATAGCATTCTGTTTAAAGTTGACAATTTAAAACGTGTCCAAGAGAATTGACAAAAAGACAGCAATATGAACTGCCGAACAAATACAACAATCACAGTTAGAACTAGTCTTTTTATCTTCAAACTATTTCAATACTAAACAATAGACTGGAAAGCCTTTACCGATTTTGATACTCAAATGATCATTTTAAAAGCTCTTTAGACAATATTGTAATTTTCAACACAAAATAAGTGTTTAGTTATTATATGCTTATTATACCATGTGATTTAGCAGAAAAGCTCAAATTGTACCCAGGTATGCATCCCCCCCCCCCCAGTATTGATACTTCTAAGAATAAAATCATTTTTAAATATTATACTTTTGACAACCGTATTTAGAACATGTTAATAACCGTGTAGTCTAAACTACACTGTTATTAGTTTAATACAGAATAAAACAGGAAATTTAGCCATTGAAGAGTAAATGAAATAGTTACCACCTTTGCAATTTGCTAATTGCATCTATTTAAATTGGACTTTTGTTTCGATTGTGATTAATCTTGCAGCCCTACTGTGAATGAATGAACTTTGAACACTAAAGGGTTTGCAGAGAAGTGGCTGTACAAGTTTGAGACAGCAAACACTTTTGCACAAACAAAAACGTGTCAAATAATGCTGATGCTTTACTTTTACTAGTTGAACTTGGAACTTTTGTGTCTCACATAAGCTAATGAGAGAAAGCAACCCAGCAACACCCATTCTGGTAGCCTGTTAGCTTCAGTTAATGTCGCTTTAATACATCTTCATCAATGCTCTAGATTAGGAACTGTACCCACATAAATTCAAAAAAACTATTTAACAACTTCTCATGCCTACAAAGGAATTGTGATGATGCCCAACAAAAAGACAATGTCAAAAGTTGAGCTAGCGTTAGCCGCTCCTTGTCAAGCCAGTCATGGCATGTTGGAGAAATGTGTGCAATGGGCTGTGTTGGTGTAAAGCTATCCGTTTGAATGAACAATAAACGTTATGAATTTAAGTCTGTAGTGTGGGTACATGGGGGCAAACCGTGGTTCCATAAGCTAGAAGTTACAGTAGGAGATAGGCAGCTAAATTTAGCAGGGAGGTTTTTGCCCGGGCCGGAGTAAACAGCAGGCGTTTGCTATTAACAGCTAGCATTAGCATTAGCCAGTGTTGCGGTGATCTCTGCAGCCTGAACAGAATGGTTTCTACATCCAAGAAGTGACATTTACTGTCCAGTAAACGAAGAAGTCCATTAAAACTACAATCCTATTGATTTCTCCTCAGGGACAACATTGAAACTGTCCACCAATTTATGCTTTGGTCTATAACAAATACGGTTATAATATGTATAAACAGTCATAAATAAACACAAGTAATCCACAATAGATGCACTGTATTATGAAAACCCTAAAAATCCCGTATTGCTGTCATTTAGCTGATAATAATAGCGATTGTGATTGGGTGCCTAGAATGGCACTACACCCATGCACAGGCCAATGGGCGATGACACTTGGCTAACGTTAGCATGAGCTAACTTTAGTTGGCTAGCTAACGTTAGCTCCACTCACGGCCGCACAATTAAAAAGAGATCAGCGAAACATGCACAATGTTCGGCCCTAACAATGCGTGAGGACGTTCATTGATTTACCTGCCATGATGAGACAGACAGTGGGGCTTGCCTCAGTCAGTCACGATCCGCGTCCCCACTCCCACGCGTTGGTTCGTAGGATCTCAACTTTTCCTCCCTTCCTGCCTCTGCCTTCCGCCGATTCTCCAATATCACCGCCGCCTGCGCCAGAAGCCTGGATACGGAGGTGGAAAGCACCGCGGCGCCGGTAGTCTGCCCCAGCTGCTGTGCGTGTGTCCCTGCTGTCTCTGTCCCCGCTGATGGCTTGTCTCCTCGGTGTGGATCTATGCAGTTGCCGCCGCCGGCGACTTGGGCAGTTCGCATCCCACAAGCCACTTGTTCCCCGCCCTCGGGCTCCGTGCGCGCACCTGAGGCCAGGCTTTTACAATGCGCGCGCACAACTGGGCACGTGCACTGGGATGCGCGTGCACGACAGGAGACAGGATGAAAATAGCATCAGTGGCTCTGAGGATGGAGGGATGGTCTGCTGCAGCTTTCCAAAAATAGGCCCTCAGCCAGCCACACTGAAATAAAATATATGACCAAAAATACTCCTTATTAATATTTGTGCTGACCATTGCGGGCTATTTTACGCTGTAACATTTAATATGATTTTTGTTATGTTTAAGATATCATTTTGACTCCTGTAGAGAAATTTGTTCTTTGCATTTGACCCATGTGTCCTTCAGTGCCACTAAGCCAACCTGACAGGTGAGAATGACCTTAGCTGGAGGATTTTACCTATTTATGCATATTATGAGTTGTTCTGTAAATAAACCTCCAATAGTCATGAGATGTAGCAGCCTATAGCAAATTCCAAACAGTTTTTTTTTGTTTTGTTTGCTTTGTTTTGCACAAGGACACAATGGCAGAATGCAAAAGGATTAAACTCAACCTGCTTTACCAAAACAAATAGCTACAATTGAAATGGCTATTATATATGTATTTTAATAACCAACAAGCCTATTTCATCTGCAGCTTAGCCCTGGGTGGGACAGTCTTGTGCAATAGACTGTCTGAGGAAATGTGTGAGTGATGTGAGATGGTAAAGGTCACTGGACTTCCTGTGAGATGGGGTCGTTCACAAGGGCTCACAAACAAGACACTCTCCGGACAGTGTCTTGTTTGTCCTGGTTCATGTTTGATTCTGCAGAAATTCCACTCAATATCAAAGTAGAGAGAGGTCATAGGTCACATCAGATTAAATCAGGGCCTGTGCAAGACTAGGGAAATTAGGAATGTAGGTTTGTACTTGAATGTGAAAAGGCTATAGTTTGACAGTGTTCCTTTATGCCCACACAGAGCTGTGGAAGAAACTCCTTTTACTTGGCAGAGGTGGGTAGACTAGCCAAAAAATGTGCTGACGTAATAGTAACGTTACTTCAAAATAATATTACTCAAGTCGAAGTACAACACTGTGGTCTAAGAAATTACTCAAGTAAGAGTAAAAAAGTATTTGGGAAAAGTACTACTCAGTAAGATTAAAGAGTAACTACCGAGACATAATATCTGATTTATGATTTGTTAATGTAACTATAAGCACGAAATATTAAATAATGCACAAAATATTTTTCTACGTTCAAAGTACTAAATACTAAATCATATCTGAAGGAGCGGAGCAAGGAACTCAAATCATTTCATATTGTCTTGTTTCTTATTGCAGTCTTACTCACAGTGAGAAGAGCAACCAGAACTTTTACTCAAGAGTACTATTACTTCAATAAAATATTACTGAAGTAGGAGTAAAAGTGCACTGCTAGAAAAGTACAGTGAAAAGTACACTATCCATAAAAGTTGCTTAAGTAAATGTAACTGGGTACTACCCCCCTCTGTTACTTAGAACACGCTGCAGAAAGACTGAAATTGGCTGAGTTCATATCATCTTATCTTTTAATGCCTTTAAATCCAGGCATCAGAAAGCACTAGAGACTACCTCAATAATGTGCACTTATTTTTCCTAATCTGTGAATCATGTTATTTCATTGTCATTTTTAATCTTGAGATTTTTCCTGGTTAAATAAATATTGAATAAAATAAAATTTAAAACCATTACCATTCCATGATTTATTGCTTGTTTTTGCAGCAACGTTCCCCTAGAGGGCAACATAATGACAAAAATATGTAATATATCAAGACTACTTGACTTGACCAGTGGCAACAAGTACCACCAAAGACAATATTTGGCTTTCCGAGTACCATCAGATCTAAACCAAGTCTATAAAAGGACTATCCCAGGTCTATTCTAGGGATACTTTTTACTTCATTACATTTGAGAGCTGTTATCTGTACTTTCTACTCCACTACATTTTTGAACCGGACTGAAGAGCAAAAGTATTTTTTATTATTGTTTGTGACCTGCTTAAAAGTCTGAGAGTTTATTTTTAACACATTCGTAGTTTGATCTAACTAAAGATATATACAAATAAAAATAGCAAGGAAAAAACAATTGATTTAATTGTTTCTGCTGAATAAAATCTTTATCAAAACCACTACACCAGAAGCCTTATAAGACTTCAAAATATGTATTACTTATAAGTACATTTTTAAAGGGGTACTTTAATACTTTTACTTACGTACATTTTTTTCATGTGATACATTTTTTGCTCCATTATCTGCACTTTTACTTAAACACAACTGAGTACTTCTTCCATGGCTGGTTAGTGTATATAAAAATACTCAAAATGGATAATTCGCACACGTACCTGTTCTTTTCTTCAGTACGTGTGAAGACAGTTGTTTATAGAACTATGTATACAGAGATTCGTTTTCATGGGCGTCCTGTTCAAATACAGAAAAAATACAATACCAAAAATGATAAGTACATAAGTCTATTTGAAACATTAAATACAGGTGCAGGTGTGAATATAAATGTTGGTTGCCAGATCATTAAATTATATTTGAGGCACCAGAGTAACCAATTTTATCCAAAAATGTGTCAACAAAATGAAAAAAAAAAAAAAAAATAGACAAAAAGATAAATTTAAAAAATGTAAAAAGTGGTTTAAGGGCAAACTAAAAACAAAACTGCCTATAAAAAACTGACAAAGATTTTTTTGTTCGGTTGAATAAGAGACTTTTTCAGTGCAGTCCAATGGCCATTCTCACATTCCTCAGGTCACACTTGCTGCTCGACCAGTGGAGGAGCGAGCTAACAGAGAAGTACACATAAACATGTCTTTTGCTGAGTATTTAAGGTTTATGAATGGTAAGTTAAAAGCGTCATAAAAGAAACAATTATTTACCCAATGGCATTTCATTCTTTATACTATTTATTTTGGAATGTGATTCATATTTTCGTAAGGTTTTGGAATATCAGTGTGGGATGCCAGGGGGTATAGCTGCTGCTGAAGTCATGTCATCACTCTGAAACCTACGGATTTAGCGTACCTTTACTACTACATGCTAGAGTAGAAGGGGTGAGAAGAGCAGACCATCAAACCTGAGAATCAAACTCTCAACGCTGATGCCGGCACAAAGCCTGGTATATGTGCTGCTGCTTAGATCGCTCGACTTGCAGGCAGCATTTCCAGTACAAACAGAAACAGAGGTAAGATTTGAATGATTGAGGGTGGTGGATTAGCCAATCAGAGAAAACATCAGAGAAACAATTGTGCCAGATGGTAACAAAACAAACATGATAAGCTAACTTTGTATATCTGAAGAAAAAGAATATGTTTAGTTCTGAAAGAAATTTGAAAGAGAAGCAGCACAAATAAGCAGCTGTAATCGGATTGTTCCAAAATTGAACAGTTGTCGCAATGTCTGTCTGGTCCCAGACCTCATTTGAACAGGAAGTACAGCCTGGAAAGTCAGACAGTCTTAAATCCAGGAGTGGAAAGTCACTAAATACTCACTTTACTGTGAGTGAGTAGATTTTTGGGGTAATTTTGCTTTTTGGAATAGATTTTCAAACATGTAGGCCTTGTACTTGTAGTCGAGTATAATTATAGCTATGTGCTAGGCAACATGATATCATTAACAGTTGCATTATGAAATCCTAGTTCAGGGGTGGCGAACAAGTTAGGTACAAAGAGCCAAAATTTTCAACCGTAAGAGTCAAAGAGCCACACGACACACTGACCTGTCAAGACAGACAGACAGACAGACACACACACACACACACACACACCCACACACACACACATTACTTCCCATAAAACACTCCTCTCCTTACAAAACAACAGCAAGCATTGTACTTCTGTTCATTTCAAGATAAGTGTCCACCCTCAACACACACATCAAATGCAGCTTAGCCAGAGTTAACACAGCACCTACCCCAGAGGTCAGATACCCCCCCACATACACACAAAAACACACACACACACACACAGGCATCTCTTCCTCTCTCTCTTTCTCTCACTCTGTCAAACACACACACATTTTCTCTTTATCTTCATCTCTATCTCTCTCTGACACACACAACTACTGAACACACTTCAGAAACACATGTAGGGCCTGTATAATATAAACTGATGGAATATTTTTAGTTTATTTTTTAAGTCTATTTTTTTTTTTTATTCTAAGCTACCCACTGTGGGACTAATAAAGGCATATCATATCTTATCTTATCTTATTAAAATATTAACACAAGCATAAGTCAGGTGTTATTTTCAAACTACATCACAGATTTTCTTACCTTGTTGGAGTGATGGGATGATTATCTCAGTGGGATTTTTTATTATCTGGAGCCAAGGTTTCAATTATATCCACAAAACACTGTTTTAAAAACTCTCCTTCGTTGTACGTTTTTTTAGCACGGGCAACCTTCCAGGCCCTTTATAGGATGCAAGTGTCACAGTTTCTCCATGCTTGTTCAATTACTGAAACATTTCAGACTGTCTTTTTACCTGGTTTTTCAAGGTGCTCAGTTTGTGCTTGCGTAGTTCAGAACCTTTGGGGAATTCCTTGTCCATATGAGCCTGGAGAGGCTAAAATGACGCTGAAGATTTGAAGCCTTGAAATGTGATATTGTAGTATTGCAGATTAAACAGAGTGACTTGCCATTCCGTTCAATAAAAAAGTAAGCATCTTCCCGTTCTTCCAGAAATGTCCCGTGTTCATCCTCATATTTTCGTTTAGTTTTGCATTTTGCCATTTTGACTCGAGGGTAACAGTCTGCACGCGAATGAAATGTTTACTTATTTTCGCGGCATTAGACGTGACCCGCGCAGATGACCCGCGGTCACGTGTCAGACGCAGCGTAAAAAAAGCTGATAAATCAGTTTTTATATATTGTTTATTGTTTGTTTTAATAAGCCCCGGTGGATTTGAATGTGTTTTAAGAGAGAAAAAATAAAAAGAGAAAAAATAAGTGAAACATGAAACGATGCGAAGAGCCATATTATATTGAATATGATGAGAGGCAAAGAGCCGCATTCCTATTGGCAGAGAGCCGCATGCGGCTCGAGAGCCGCGTGTTCGCCACCCCTGTCCTAGTTGATCCAAAGCACTGCTAGTTACCAGTCACCACTGTCTGCTTCTCTCTCATACTCTCTACAAATCGCATCATGTTGGCTAATAAAGTAGATAGCAACTTTGTACCTTTTACTTGAGAACATTTTTTTCAGCTTGTAATTGAGTATTTTTTGTCATATAACTAACCAATTTTTACTTGAGTAGGCCAACACATTTTCTTTCAAACACAGCACATTGATGAACACTAGAGGCTTGGTTATGATAGGCTACAGGTAGGGGCGGCCCAGCCTATAAACAAATTAAGCAGCTGCTTAGGGCCCCAAGGCTACAGTTTTGCTCATACCTGGCGTTTGTTTTAACGTGCAGCCTTGGTCCTCCAGCCTCTTCTTCTGTGTTTCTGTTTCTTCTTCGTGTGACCTTCGCGGTGCCCCTGCTATAAATTCGGGGTTTGACCGTTGCCTCATCTCTGTGCGAATCCAGTACTGAGACGAAATCAGTTATCTGTTGTAATCCGATGATTAAAATGTCCCTTTGTTATTATTTTTGCCTTTATTTACATCTGTAATTATATTTTAGTTGTATTTAAGTTAATATTGAGCTCTGATGTTGCTCCGTTGTTTTTATTTACGGGAGATGCTAACTCTGTCCGTCATCTTCTCTTCTGTAGTTTGGGCTGGACTGATAAACAGCGGCACATGTTGATCCTATTGTTTTGGGTTTTTTTTGTTTTTTTTTACTTTTCTGAACCAGGTATGTTGTTTTGTCTCTTTGTAAATCCAGTATTGGTAAGCGCATAGGCTGGTCCGATAAATAACGTCACATGTTGATCCCATTTTGTACTTTTGTGACCTAGAGTACCTCCAAAAAGTTCCCGCTGTGCCCCATGGCTCCTTAAAACAACACAAACTGCACAAAACTACACAACGCAGAAGTCCACCGTGTGTTTCAACCCCATGATGCTGCTGCCACGCTCCTCATGTGCCACTAGAGAGCACCAACAGCAGGGCCCGGTGCGCTCTCCTCTGCCCCCCAGTCTCCGCAGTCCTGCACAGCCGCCGTAGACCCATGTGTGCACCGCCTGCCTGGCCTGCCTCCATAGCGCCTGTGTGCAGGGGCTGTGTATCCGTGAGGGGGAGTGTCGTAACGGGGAGTGTCTCAGGCTTTCAGGGCTTTAAACTGCGCCCCTTCTCTGCGCTGCTCCGCTGACTCGACACCTCTCCTCTCCGGCTGCAGCTCCCGAGTCTCCACCGCGAACCCAAACCGAGCCCAACCCGACTAGAAGTGCTTTTATCAGGTAAGCAATCCCCGCATGATATCTCCGTTAGCTTAGCACGGATTGGAAAGTGACGCCCACGAGTAGGCTATGCGTAATTACCCAGTGGCGTCTGTTTTGGAGCGGTTACAATTAGGCTAATCTTTGATCAAACTACTTTATCTCGTCTAGTTGAATAAAAATAGCGTTTAAACATAACATGGGTGTGCTGTGAAGTGGAAAAACTACTGCCTTATATGGACAAAAGTAAGATAACGCATTGCTGTTGGCATGCCCTGAAATAGTGGAATTTTTAGTCATGCAGGCTAGTTTATAGATTTAATTAACCCCCCTCCTTTGTTCATCTGCACACGATTTCTGCAGCGTATAAAGAGGCTCTCTGGATGAAAATGCAAGTTACTATAAAAGTAGTGACAGAGATAAGAAGGGAATAAAATGCAACAAGTTCGGTTAAGTCAGGAAATCATTATGGGTTACTAAGAATAGACAATAGACAACTGTTATAAGCACAATTGTTCTGGTGTAGTCACTGTCAACGCTGCCAAATTACAAGCTGTGTCTGATGCTTAATTGCTTTATTGCAGAGGAACTCAGGTTTGTATTAGGAACTTGTGGTTGACTCTGCTGTTCCAAATGCTCTGTTTAGTTCATATAATTTCACGTGACAGTCATAACAGTTACTTTGGTCCTCTTTTTTCTCCTTCTCTTGATTTTTGAGTGTAAAGAATCAAGGGAAAGATTCTGCAACTCTCTCCTAAGTCAGACCCAAAGGCGTTCATTCCTGTATCTGCTTATATAAATTAACAATGGAATAGTGGAACAAACTATGCAAATCTCTGTTTTTAGGCTTATAATACAATATAGACCATCGAGAAATCAGTTCAGATGCCTTACCTGCCACAACAAGCTACACAACAGTGATTATTAGTGTGTAACTTGAACTGCAAAACTCACAGACAGAAACATTCACAGAAATGCAATCCAAAATGGGGTGACAGAAGCTCAGTTGCTTAAGTCTTTGTCCACTGATCCTCTGGGGTGACGGGTGAAATCCCAATCTAATATTGTCACGTTACTAAGTCGCTTACTCATATAGACTAGATAATTAATACAGAGTCTGATACCATGATGACAGTAAAAAACATAGCATAATTGCTCAACCGTCTAGGCATATTCCATAGTGTCCATGGGCGTATACAAGTTTATGTATAGACTTGTTCTGATACAGCTCAAGATCATTATAAAACTATTCAGGAAAGGTTCATTTCTGTCCTGTGAATGTGACTCTTTAGTATTGGTATCTCCTCAAATGAGTTTCAATACTAGTTTTAGTATTGATTAGAAAACAAAATGGAAATGTGTAGCATAATCTTCCAAACAAGGCTATAAAGTGCTATTAGTTCATTCCTGTTTTGTGCACTAAATGAACTTCAACCAAAACGTACTCATGCATGTTGATACTTTCCTCATGCATTGTTAAAATATTGTCTGAAAATTGTCCTCAAGTTGCTGTAAAAAAGGAGATATTCATTTCTGTCAATATTGCCCAGTTGCCATAGAGACACATCCTAACATCGGGTGCTCTTACAGTAGAGTTAGTCACAACTTCCTGTTCCGTGCTGATGAAGCTGCAGTCTGTGAGGCTTCAGGGCGGGTGTCAGACAGGCAGGAGGAAACAGCCAATCAGATCACGCCATGTGGGGACCCCATACTGTTATTATGGGATGTATGAGTCGCCTTGTAAACATCGCCCAGGTAACAGACTTAGCCACGGAAAGCCTTTTAACAACAGGCTACAGCAAGTGTATCAACTAATACCCTATGATTTGTAAAAGCGTCAAGCAAATTGTGTACATCATTGTTGTAAAGATTTATACCAGATGCCCTGTCAGTAACTACTAGGTAAAAACACCAAACAAGTCATAATACTTTTCTGCAAATAAAAAAGCTTTGTACAAAATGTTAAAGGCCCTGTACCTGATTTTTCCATGTATTTGAGTAAAATTTGTCTTACCCCAGTATAGATATATTGTATAAGCAGCTCCTGAGGTCAAAATAAGGCAGCTGAAAAATGCGTCATGCTTCATAAACTCATCATGGTAAATAATTAGGATGTTCTCAATGCATAAGGTAAGGTAGTCTTCTGTTTTTCATGTGTTTAAGAATTTTGAGTTGTGTGATTATAGCTCTATTATCAGTTTGTCAGGTTTGACTATAAAGTTATTGAAGAAATCACAAAACTGTAAGCATTTTTGTAGCTCAATATACAAGTTATGATGGAGAACTAATGGTAATAATTGTAGTAAAAATAGATATCGAAGTAGTTGAAGTAAAGCTAGGTGGTGACTAATTTGATGGTTCAGTCCCTGATACCATACCACCATTGCGTACTAGCATCATGTTTTGGGTAAGACACTTGACACCTACCTTGCTTATGTTGATGTTGTGTGTGTGATTGGGGAGTAGTCAGATATGCAATAAACACAGCATAGCAGCCATATTTAGTAAGTAAGTATCAGTAAGAACAGTAGAAGTAGGGTAGACTATATGCTGAAATATTTTAAGAACATATATAGTTTGATTCAGTCACTATTCATGTGCACATATGTTTATAATGGCTCCATACCAATTGTTTGCATAATAGGTCTTGCCCCAGTACAGATATAGTGTAGCCTATAAGTAGCTTTTGGGGTCAGATTAGTCCGCTGTAAGCTGTCTGCATCTAATTTGAAAGCAATTTACTGTCCAATAATCAGGAAGTGCAAAGTTTAGCATGGTAAATGTTGTTAACTTTACTGTCACAACAAAACTCTGGTCTCTTGAGAGTTTTGAAAAATGGTTTTAAACTCATCATGGTGAATAACTAGGCTACTCTGAATGTATAAGTAAGAAATAACTTTGGATCACTGCAAACTGTTTAAAATGTTTTTTTTAGGTTTTAAGTCAGTAAAAATCATAATAAATAAATAAAGCCATCTTCTGCTTCTGTAAGTTTATACTTCACTGTGATTGGCTTTTTCCACCTGTCACTCCCTCAGAGTGTGATGGAGGCTGACCAATTGGTAGGAAAAAGACACGAAAATTGCATATAACAGACAGGGATTAGATCACAGTTTGTTTTTTATTCGCTTCACATTGCTCTAGAAGTAGTTTAAGTACTTTTATGGTCAAATAAATCCCCCCTCCCCCCACATATGAGCTATTTTGAGATGTCGTAGCCCTGGTAGAGTGGTAGAATGCAGCAGACAGTGAGTGACTCTTCTCTCTCTGAGTCAGTAGGCCTCAGCTCAGGGCGTGGTGCTATAGACCAGCAGTTTGGACACTCTGTAACCCTGGGATTGATCATTACCTTTATTTAGGCTTTTGATGTAGTTGGATGGTTGACTGATTACAAGATCTTTTCAGAAGTACTCTTTTATTCTCACTAAGTTAACATGTTGTTTAGTTATATTTAACTGGCTACTTCTGAATTCTTTGTGTTGGAGATATAAAAAGAGCAGTGGCTCATTGGTGGAGCTTTTGCCCAGATATCCATTGACAAGACACTTGACCTGTTTTTTAAAGTTTAGTTTAGTTTCTGTCTTCAGTTTTAAACTTAAAATTAGTGATTCTTTTTGTCAGACAGGAGTGTTTGTTTACCTGCTTTACATGTTTCAGCAACTTCCTATTGCCTTCTTCAGAAGCATCATGAGATGGTGTAGTGACGAGTCTGTTAGGCCGCTTCATTTGGTGTTGTCAGACAGTAGGAGAAGCTTATGTCCCCTACTGTTTGACACCTTCTCCAGGACCACATCCCATGTGAGTGATAAGGTGTGTACTCCCTCAGGACGCATACAGTCATCTTTTAACCACAGCCACCATCACTCTCGAGTATATTTGGCACAACAAAGATACACAAAACAGGTACACCACTCTTCCCCACTGTAGCCAACATAGGACTGGTCACACATTACCTCTCCAAATCACGTGTTGAAATAATCAAACCACTACTCGTGCTCATGGATCAGCACTGTAAGACCTCGGCAACTGACAGAGGACCTAAAGCACATCACCATCAACCCAAAGAAATAACATCTCCATGGACACAAGCAGGAAGCGAAAATGTTACAGGGTGTACCTTTAAGCGTAGCAACAACTAGGATATAAAATAAATAAAACAAAAATATAAAATCTGTCAAGTGAACAAAAAGTTGTTCTTTAGTTCTGGTCAGATATAAGGCAGTGTCCACCAGTGATCTGGCCAGAACTGAAGAAGCAGCTTGGATGAGCAGCGAAACATTTAGGTTCCTACAACTTTTTGTTGGGTTGACAAATTTTATATTTTTCTATTACAATGAAGTGTCTTGTTTAACAGAATGCACTGCCAGTCAACATTAAAATATGTATAATTTCTGTTTTGTGTTGTATTTCTGATCAGTTCATGGGTTATTCATCTCAGTACAGAGCAGGGATATGGAAAAACACCTGTATTACTCATTATCTGCACATGAGCTCTCAGTCAAATATTTGGTTTAGGAGCGGACATGTTGGATTTATGTTGTACAGTATTTTGATATGAAAACTCGATGAGGAAATACAACAGAAAAATAGATGAACTCTAACAGTCTAACTATATTAGTCTAATTATATCCTGGAACCAATGTCCACTTATCAGTGTAAAGTCTAAAGTAAAATACAAGCAGACTACCCCTTATTACCCGATTTTCCCCATGTATTTGAGCAAAATGTGTCTGTTGTAGGCTATAAGCAGCTCTTGAAGTCAGCTGTGACTGTTTATAACTCTGGATATTAAGTGTTTTACTGTCCAATTATCAGAAAGTGTGTGTTAGCATGTTAGTTGTTTTTAGCTTTACCGTGAGGGCCTCTTAAGTGCTTATAAAGTCAACATGCTGAATTATTAGTATGCTCTGCGTGCATAAGGACTACTGCAAACCACTTAAAATGAACTAGTTCTGTTGTTCATGTTTTTAAGACAGTAAAAACCTGGTATGGCGCCATTCTGGGAAGTAAAAATATAAATAGATTGCAATATGAATGTTAAGGTAATGCAGTTTAGTAATAAATCAAATAGTAAACTTACTATTCTAAAACACAGTGGTTTTATTGCAGGGAAACAGGCAGAGGGAACTACAATGACCATAATTCTGTTTTAAAAAGAACCCAACCTGATCATTGACAACTAGACATCACTGAGTCGCAAAAAAAATATGTTGATTAATTACACAGCAGCACTTGGATTATTATTAGCTTCCCACAATATGACAATGAGTATTTGAGAGCAGAGGTGGGTAGTACTCAGTTACATTTACACAGTTACATTTACTTGAGTAACTTTTTAAAGAAATTGTACTTTTCATTTATTTATTTATTTAGAAAAGGGACAGTGCATATTAATGAACATAAGATACATATGTAAATATGCCAGATTTTAGCCACAGGCTAGTTTCCATCTGTTGTCCCTGGACAGGTTGATAGTCACATTTAACATAAAATACCACATACACAAAATACAGTCAAATACATACAGGGCAGGACAGAAGCCAAGTCAAAAACATAAACTCAGGAGGGTTACTACAACTTTTAAAGTGCTGTGTGTATTGCACAAGTCCTAAAGTGCTGTGTGTATTGCATAAGTTCTAAAGTGCTAAGTGTATTGCACGAGTTCTAAAGTGCTAAGTGTATTGCACGAGTTCTAAAGTGCTAAGAGTACTTTTCTAGCATCATACTTCTATAGGTTGTTTACTTGAGTAATATTTTTATTTTTTTTAAGTAACAGTGCTCAGTTTTGGCTCCTATTCCCAATGTAAGTCTACAAATGACACAAGCTTTTGACAAAATGATTTGAACATTTGTGTTTCTTGCACCGTTCCTTCAGATATGGTTTAGTTTGTCTCATTTTTGTATCTATTCTTTTGTTTATTTTGTGCAATATCGAATGTTTTCTTCCAATTACATTCATTAAATTATAAATAAGATGTTATCTCCCGACAGTTACTCTGTTGGGAGTTACTCTTATGAGTAGTACTTTTACTCTTACTTGAATATTTTCTTGGACCCACTACTTTGTACTTCTTATAGTGATATTATTTTGAAGTAACATTAGTACAATTTTTGGCTCCTCTACCACCTCCGAACATGAGGCTAATACTTTGGTGATACTGCAGTTGTACAGTAGTATATTGTTACATCCCTAGACCCTAGTGTCTCCTCTGAAGGTTCTTTTCTCACACTATGGCTTAAACAAAGTGATGTTTTCATTGTCTAAACAGATCATCAGTGACACAAAGTCAGAATTTTCTGTTCAACTTAATTGTGTGCTGAGACCACATTCATTGTTTACTACATACTTGTATGCAGCTAACCTCAGGGCTTTTTCCAAGTACTGTAGATTCCCTGTAATATGGTGCAATTCCAGTATGATGGTAAACAAAAAGGAATGATCGTTTTTAATGTAATTTTTTTTTAACACCATAACACTTTTTATTACTTTTTTCACTGTATAAAATGTCTTTAAAAGAGACTGCTTGATAGACCGTCTGAATCTCTCACTTGTTGAACTTTGATAAGGGAACTTTTAATGCCAGATCTCATGATTGTCCAAGTCTAAAAACAGATTGCAGTAGAACTGAAATGGAAAAATAAGCTTTTGGTTATTTTGCTTCCCAAAAATGGAATACATTTCAAGGACATGCTAAACTGGATATATTGGTGCCACTAATGCACTTTAATTATCCTGTGATAAACATTTATAATCACACCTGCTCCTGTTTTAGATAGTGGTAGTAGTAGTAAAGAGTAGAGTAGTAAAAAAATATTGGTTTAAGTTAAATCAGACTTATTGTGTTAAAAGTATATAAGAACATGTGTTAGCACCGTGCAATTTGTCTCTATCGACTCTGGTTCCAGTACACTTTCTACTGAAAAACTGTGGCCCTCTCTCTGCTGCTGTCAGGCTTGTCATTTTGGTCTTAAAATTTTCACTTTAACCTGCTGTACATGATCCTGTTTTTTTTTATTTTCATTGTTTGTTTGTAAATCAAGCTATGAACATTAATGACAGACCAAGGGTGCGGTCAACAGGGGGCGTGTACCTTAAACAAGCTCACTCCGGATTGGCTCTTTGGTTCCTTTGGCATGTCTTACCGATCAATTACTCACCTTGCAAGCGGTTGGAATTCCAAATACGGAAATTAGCCGGCATAACTGCTGGCCTCATTGAGCTTCATTTGGCTGGAGCCGAACACTATGGGTGATGTCACACTCACTTAGTCCACTTCTTTATGCAGTCTGGTGGAGAGGTACTTTTAGCAACAAAAACAATGAGCACAGGTTTAGATGGATAGAGTTTAAGCCAAACAGTGGAGCATTTCAGGCAAAGCAAAACATCATCATGAAGACAAGCAGTTTGCAGACCCTCCAGCAGAAACGTAACATAGTGCACTTTTAAGTTTGTTTCATCTTTCATGCTATGTTTTCAGATGGTATGATCCAAAATGTTTTAGTGAGCATTCCTATATTACCAGCAGTTGTCCAGAGCCATAGACAGCTGTTTCGGGCCTTCTGTCTGTAAGCTGTGCCACGGGGAAGTATGGGGCTATAAACGTTATGCGAGTGGGCTGAGGGCTTGAGCAGTGCTGGAGAAAATGAGTCACCAGGAATCCCCCATGTAAACAGGCCACATGTGGGATACAAGGCCAGGTTTAAAAAAAGGACATTTTGGACAGCGTGGTTGTAATTGTGGTTAAGAGCTATGTGGCTTAACACTGTATTTTTAGTTCTATTCTTTTGTCAGTTATTAGGAAAAGTGGCCCCCTTTACAAAGCAAATATGTTTGCTGACTTCTGGTTAAAAATTGTTATGGCTTTCTTTATCATAACACTACAGAGCTGATATCCTCCTGCCCCTTTATGATATAATCGCCTGACAATGCTGACGGCCCCACCTTGATAGCTACAGTTGATGCTTTTTTTGCATAAACAGGACAGATTTGGAGCAATGATGTCTTGAATGCAGGAAAATAATGGTACTCAAAAATCCATGAATCAGTCTAAATAAATAATAGTAGGTCTGTCACGATAATTATTATATCAAGTTATCGTTCAATGTATGTTAAATGGAACAATCATTTTTGGGAGACAGTATTTATCGTGGGGATTTTTCTTTGTACTAGTGGGGAACATTTTGTTATTTTTCTGTACTACAATTAGATTTTGAGCTGATAACTTCGATTACTTTTTTAATAGATACAAACTAACTACTTACAGTTTGTATAATATAGTTAAAAAAACACATTTCAATAGTTTTTTGGGGATAATTCTACTTCAGTTTTTTTTGTCAGTGGGATAAGTCTGTTTCAATATTATTGTTTATTGCCTGTATTTCCTTTAACATATGTTATCACCACAGGCCTACTTCAGAGTGAGTATGTTAAATCATCAGGGTAAATAATTATAACACAGTTAAAAGCTCTTAAAAGCCACTTTACACCTGTCTGTTTAGTGTTCAGTGGTCAAGCGTCTTAGCCTCTGCAGTGCCTGTGGTCTCCTTTATAATGGATATTGGGGATATTGCTGCTCATTATAATGTTAATTTGTGCTGACCCTATGCTAACGACCTATATTTTGTCATGAATGTAATTCAGTCTGACTGCACATAGGGCCCAGTGAAGTGGGGGAGAGACTGGATAGCTCACATACCTCTTGTGTTTGTTTAGTGCAGAACAGAGGACTTCAGACTGGAAAAGACTGTGGTGGCCCCTACCCCATCAGCTGTCTCCAGAACACCTTTAGTCATGGCCGGCTGCGTTAGGCTCTGAGTACCGGCATACCCCCACTGCACTGAACTTACTTAGTTCTTCAATTTTATTTTCTTAATCGGCGATACACGTAGGATTCAGCTGCGCTGCATAGTCATTTTGGTAAAAATGGGAAAAAAAAATCCACTACTGGCTAGTGTCATCTGCAGCTCTCCATCGGAAGTGCCAACAGCTGCTCGGCTCTTTATTCTGATGACGTTTACGGCAGCGTCAGCTCTCATTGGCCACCAGAGTTTTATAACACAGAAGTCAGTGGACTTGTTTCTTTTATGAAGTCGTTTTAGATGAATATTGCAATTTAAAATGTGTAAATTATAACATAATGATCCACAGGTGTCATAGATTATAACTGTATAGAAGAGACAAGCACAATAGGTGTTCTTTCAGGAAATGTTTTGTAAAGTATGACTTAGTAATTAATCAAATTTGAATCAAGGTTTAGTAATCTAATTTCAGTCAATGATCAACTTGGGGCTGATCAGAGCAGCAGAGTTTGGACTAAATGACTGTCCCCACATATTTCCATGTAGTTAAGCATAGTTGGAAATAAAAAGTTGTCTCGCCCCAGTAGTGAGATATTGTGAAAACAAGGGTCAAAATGAGACTGCTGTGTGCATCAAATTATTATTAAAGGGTTAAATTGTTTGAGAATCACAGTGCAGTGTTAGTATGCTAGTTTTTAGCATGACCATGATGACAAAACCGGGAAAAAAATGTAATTCATTCGTTATATAATGATAATGTACACCCAATGCATTCTTAGACCAGGCTGATGTTTCTACCATAATAATAATCATACACACTGCTTTAGGCTTTTATGTGGATGTTTATGTAGATGTTTCACCATTGACTTCTCTGTGGCATGCTGTGGTTTTAGCCTGCTCGTTACATAAGTCCCAGTCTGGTTAAGAGAGGGGGGGTTACCCTGCTTGCCCTCCCCAGATTCCTGCCATGTTTGTGGGCAGACTGCTGCTCGGAGAATGGCCGATTGTTGCTCCAATTTTGACGTTCCAGATTGAAAGTTTAGAGGTAACATTTTTGTGGAAAACTAGACTGGACGTTAGCGCAGGTTCAACTCGAGCTTCAGGTCTTTATAAAGGCTCATCTGTGGACCATTAGGAGTACTTGAGGTAATGTTTGGGCAGGTTTTAATGGGAGACTGGAGGACACTGTTTGAATTCAGAAAGTCTTCCAAAAGCACACACAACTTGAGAGTTAAAGGACCTATATTACGCAACATTGACTCTTGTCACCTTTTAGCCATGTTGTCATACTGCTACCTCCTCAAAAATATACTTGGAGTTGTGTTTTGTTTTATTCCTGGATTATTAGGCTAAGCATTTTTAGGTAGGTTATTTTTAAGGTTAATATTTATGCTTTGCCTTTTGTATAGTTGAGATTGTCAATAAAAAGTCTTCAATATCTGCTCGTGCACCGATGAGTGAAGTATTTTCAGTGAGGTTAAAAAAAATAGTTGTAATTTCAAAGTCAAAGGGCTGAAATTAAATGAGTGGAATATTTCCTGTATTACCACTTAATGACATCACAAAGTAGAGCAGTGTTTAACATATATGAATGAAAGAAAACAAAACTCTGTGTATGGTTATGACGAGGAAACAATATTATAACATAGATCAGAAATAGTACTATATAGGCCCTTTAACGAGACTGAATGGGGTACCTCTTGTGTGATTACATAAGAGCTCTAAACAAAGCAGTGTCGCAGCTGTTTCCTATTATGGAGCCAAATTAACTCTGATTTGAACCACAATTGGCTCAAAAAAAGAAGATTTTCTGTTTGAATTATACGGTTCCATCGACATTGGTTTAAGTTATGACTATCCATAGAAAAAATGAAAAGGGGAAAATTAAAAATCTTCCTCTGTGGAGATAGCTTTGCTTGGTCTGCCCTATTTGCTTTAAAGTAGGACAGAACGTTGACTCAAAGAAGAACAAAAAACATCGTTGTCATCCATTCATTATCATACCAAACCCACCAGCAGTCACCGACTATTATGCCTAATCCCAGGGCAGTTTATTTAAATAAGATGCTAAAACTGGCTGCATTTGGACAAAGCAAGCCTTTCAACAAATAGGCAGATACATATGAACAACAGGATTCAAATGTCTTAGCGACCTTTAACTATGGCATTATCATCACATTATCATAGACATGAGCTCAGTAAATAAAAAACATTTTACCAGATATAATTGATGGAGTTAAAAATGGGTAAAAAACTGGGTAAGCAGGACTTTCACAATAGACAAACCATTAAATATAATTCATTCTAATTATAATGCTTTTCTATAAGTCACAAAAAGACATTGACAATTTTTAAAAATGTGTCAAAATGAATCCAACTGCTGAAATTATGACAAATAAAATGAAAAAAAAAATGAAAAAAATATGTATCATTGGTTGTAGACAAGGTATACACTTTCCCCTTTGCTGTTCACATTAGCAATATGTGCAATGTGCAATTGAGTGGAATCCTCAATCTAGTGGGATTTTGGTTGGACAGAAATCATTCTTCGACTCAACAGAAACTATAAAAATGGAACACAACAACCATTACATGAATGCAAAGTTTTATTCAACATAGCAAATGTGTAAAGTAACAGTGCTGTCATAAAAATAAATAAGCAACGACAGAAATACAATCTCAAACCAAGTTCACATCAGTCCACAGCTCTGCAGGGGCTGGTCTTCAGATGATGCCTGTTGGTTCAGCTTTGGAGGAGAACCAGGTTGATCCAGGTGGAAGTTCAAGGAGATGTTGGAGCCCAACAAAGCCTGCTGCCTGGTCCTGTAGATGTGGGAATTTTTGGAAGAGTTCTGCCAAAAGGCGCATGCTCTCAGTCACTGTCGATTGGTATTGCCTCATACCTTCAATTACTTCTTGATGTATTCTCATGGACTCCTCTCTGTACTCCTGATAAGAGACATAAAAACCGCATGAAACACCCACTGTTTCAACCAGATTTCAGAGTGTGAGCTTTACAGTTGTGAATTCTAAATCAAACAAAATCAAAAATCCTAATTTCAAATCTATAATTTTACAAGACTCATTTTAGGAAGAAATCACATAAATACATACCTGAGTAAAGTAGTTATCCTGTAATATCTTTCTTTTGCATGGTGGACTTGTCCATTCCAGCTCCTCCTCTTCTGACTCTGTGGAGCAAACACTGCAGTCAGAATCCCAGAGGCTGGAGAGCTCTTGACTGTCCTCATCTTCCAGGAGATCTTCATCTTCACCATCATCCTGCAGTGGTGCATTCTCTCCCCAGATCTTGTTACAAATGTCCCAGAGTGGAGCATAAAAGATGGCTCCATTCGACTGCCAGGCCATGTTGAATCTTTTCTGCATGTCCTTGAGCTTGAAGATCACTTCCATTTTGGTAATGGCCTCCACATTGTGTTGGAAGGCCCCCAATCCCTTCTCTACCTGTTTGACCGGATACACCTGCACAAAGGCTCTCCAGATATCTTCATAGGTGCTGGGATGAGATCTCCAGTCGATGTTCTGTCTGCCTTTCTCTTCCTTGCACTTGAGGGTGACTTCTAGCAGCTCTTGGATCTCAGAGTGGGTCCAGTACATTGCTGCCATCTTCTAAGCTGTGGTAAATGCTTCAGTGGTTGTCCTTGCTGTGTGGATAGAGGGGCTTTTATAGCATAGAAACAAAGAGAGAGGGGTGGTCTTAAAGACCAAGACACGCCTCATATCAGGCAGCCCACCTAGCCGATAGCTATTCATGCTATGCTAATGTGCTAATGTCGATAAGTGAGATGATTAAAAGAAGAGGGATGGGGTTTGTTTTTGATGTTCATGTGAATAGTTGCCTGATGGTCGGTCGTCAGCATGGGTGACGATCGACCCGTCTTCACACTGTATGCAGACTAGCGGAGATGGATTCTCTCTCTGTATGAGAAGTGGTTAATCAAGAAAATGCTGCAACTTTAGAGCTAATTGTGCTAATGGGATAGCATGTTTGAATTGGTCCACTCCAGCTGCAGCCAATGAGGGTTTAATACAGAACAGATTTCATAAACAAAATAGCATTTCCTTTGTCAGAGGAACACATTCCCAAACAACCAGTCTTATCAGTCTATAGTTCAGACTATTCTTTATAAATGTTTAGTGTTTGTAGACCTATCACAATATTACTATATGGACTTATGGTTCAATAAATGACAGCTAGATCGATATATTTTGGGGCTCAATATTTATCGTGGGTACAGTTTCTTTGCAAAAGTGGAGATTTTTGTTATTTTAGTTGTAATATGAACAAACTGAGGGTTGAAAAAGTAACTTATACAGCTAAATAGTGCTTCATTTTGGAGTTCATATCTTTTAATGATATCTCTGTAGCAATATATTGTCAAAATTTGTTATCGTGATTGTCTCAGCCCATATTCAAGTTGATTTAACATGAATTAAAACCACTTTGAATGAGATTTTTACAGTTTTCAGCTAATTTAGTTTTTGCCTATATGAAATTTACCCAAAATAAAACTGGTTGCAACTGGACTGTGGTATTATTCCTCTACGGCAGTGAATTTAATCAGAACTTTGCTCTCCAAGTACCACAAATATCTGGCTTTCCAAGTACCACCAGATCTAAACCAGGTCTATAACAGGACCATAGTCATGTCTAAAGTAGTTTTAAGTAGACCTGGGCAAGTAATCAAATTTCAATTAAGATTCAGTCATTTTTAAGCTTTACTGATAGATTTGGGCTTCATAAAGAGTTCAACCAATACTCTGTTAGTAAAAGCATGTGGTTTGGAGTTCAGATGTTGGAGGAAGAATTTGGACTGTTTTATTTTTGTATGTTAAATGAACAGTTTGAATTGTGATAAAGTCTGCGCTAGTTTTAGGTCCAATGCAAAGAAAAGTCCTTATTTCTTCTCTTTATCTACTAGCGTGATTTTAAACTGAATCTCACCTTTCCTAGCGCTCTGCATTTGAATTAACATGTCAAAGTAGTGATCCAAGACGAGTAAAAAAGTATTTGGGAAAACTATTACTAAAGTGAGAGTAATTGTTGGGACGTAACATCTTATTTATAATTTGAAGTGAATGTAATTTGAAAGACTAAACATTAAATAATGCAGAAAAATCTGGTATTTTCAAAGGATAGACACAAATATTATACAAAAAAAAAACACATCTGAAGGAGCAGTGCAAGAAACACAAACGCTCAAATAATTTTATTTATCAACATAAAGCTTTTGTCACCTGTAGACTTACTGTACTCAGTGGGAAGAGGAACCAAAACCACTGTTACTTATTAATAAAAAAGTATTACTCAAGAAAATTGGACGTAAAATTATGCAGCTAGAAAAGTATCTGAAAAGTACAATTACTTTTAAAAGTTACTCAAGTAAATGTAACCGAGTAAATGTAACTACCCACAGTCTGCGGCACATTTGAGTCACTACATCCTCTTCCTGCCCAAAGAGGAAACGTCTGAGTCACTCCTCTGAGTATTAATATCTGTAATGTATAACTCAAGCTGTAAACGTTATCACCGTATCCACGACAACCGTATCGACCATAGGAGTGGCACATGTGATTTGCTGTCATCACTTTGAAGCACGCAATATCTCTGGGTAATTTACTGCTTGATGGTTGCTGTCCATGTGTTTGAGAGTGATAAAAATCTAGCACAGTTGCCATAGCAATTAACAATTCAAACAAAATGTCCTCAGAATATTACCTATAAACATGGGGCTGAAACTCATGAATAATAATAATAATAATATGGCTTTAGGATAGTCTGTTTGGCTTTCTTAAAGGCCCTGTACCTGAGTTTTACTGTCTTAAAAATGTGAAAAACAGAACAAGTTCATTTAAAACAGTTTGCAGTGGTCCAAAGTTATTCCGCACTTACATTTGCCATTCTGAACATCCTAATTATTCACTGCGATGAGTTTATAAGTACTTTTGACAACTTTTAGAGACCACAGCGGAGCTTTACTGTCAAGCTAACACCAACTAGCATACTAACAATGCACTTCCTGATTCTTGGACGATAAAATACTTTATAATTAGATGCAGGCAGTACACAGGAGACTTATTTTGACCTCGAGAGCTGGTTATACAATATATGTACTGGGGCAAGATACATTGAGCTCAAATAAATAAGGGAAAATTGGATACAGGCCCTGTAATACCAACAACACCCATGTGTTTTTTCTGCAGAGGATATTATATTACACAAATAGGTCTTACTGCAACCACCTTGATTTCATAATTACAGTCACCAGTGTACCTGGACTAAGCCAGATTCCAAGTAGAACTAATCCATTTCTACTCAGCACTAAAGCAGGTATAAAAAACGGGGACTAAATGGAAACTTAAAATTTATGTGAGGAGTAAACTAGAGCTGCACAATATATCACAGTCAAATTGAAATCACATTTTGAGTAGGCGCAATTATCAAAAAACTAATATACAGATATTACGATACATAGGAAAAGAATAATAAAACTCCAGGATATCGTGTCTCGCTAGTATTAAATGCCAGGGAGAAGAGGTGGGTTTTTAGTCTAGTCTTAAACTGCTGTAAAGACTGAAAGGATCTGACGGGCAGAGAGAGGCTGTTCCATGAGCCTCTTTTCCATTGGCCCGGGTCGCTTGAGGCCGCCTTGGACCTGGGCTGTTTAGTGTGGCTCTCTCCAGCTGAGTTGTGTTTTCATGCCCTGAGGACGGCTCCGGGTCCAGTGGTAGGGCTCTGCTACGTGAGACGCTGACGTCACCTAAACATTACAAAACTTTTCTTAATAAATAAAATCAAAGTAATATTTGAATTATACTTGTAGTCATAACGCCGATTTCAGCAATTCACAAAAAAATGTTTAGTTTGTGGCACTGTAACACATGCCTAAAGCTAGCATAAACTCAAAACTACTTCTTGTTTATCATCAGCTTTTTCTACATTTATTTCACTTTTCTGCACCTCTATGCCGCATTTAACCTCTCTTTATGTAATGCATTGGGTTTGGCTGACACTTGCTGCCTGTACTGAACCACTCCAGATCGAACCAGTGGAAACAAGGTTATAGTCTGGGCGCTGCCACAGAAAAGGCTCTGTCATCTCTGGTCTTGAGCCTGGCTTTGGGCAGAGCCAGCAAGAGTTGGTCAGCTGATCTCATGGCTCTGGGTGGAGCAGTAACTCCCTAAAAATAAAGAGTTATCATAATTTCCTTTTTGTAAAAAAAAAAAAAAAACAAAAAAAAAAAAAACATTTTTGTGCATTTGTAATAATACCATTCCTCTTCTTCTTCTTCTCAGGATGCCGGAACACCCCGAGTTTGACCGTGCCGGGAAGAAGACGGGCCTGCAGGTCTGGAGGGTGGAGAACTTTGACCTGGTCCCTGTGCCGGAGAATCTGTATGGAGGCTTCTACACCGGGGACGCCTATCTCATCCTCAACACCATCAAGCAGAGGTCTGGAGCTCTGCAATACGACCTGCACTTCTGGCTCGGTATGTACACAACAAGAACAAAGGATACTTGTAGGAGAATTTGTTTAATATTTTATTGTTTAAAATTTAGGTTAGGTATAATAACTGTAATATGTGCACTTACTTAAAAAAAACTCAAACTGGAGCGATCATATGTTTAGTCAGTGTTAATTTCATTAACTTGTCCTAGTTTTCATCTCTCTAATTTTGTTGACTAAAGCTAAATATAAACCAAATAAAAAAAACTAATCGCAATTATTAAAATGTGATATTTTTGTAGACTAAAATACCAATATTTTATCTTTGACTAAAACTAGGTATAATTCTGAACTGGTTTTCAACCCAAAGCAACCCAAACAAGGACATCATTAGCATAAGCGTACTGTAGCTTTAACCAAGGCTTGCCGCTAAAAATTAAGACACATAGGCTTTATACCGTTGTAGACTACTAGCAGTTTACCCCAATGTGAAAACCACAAAAATATACTAGCTACATCACTATTTCATCACATGCATATTTAGAAAACAAAATAATGCAACAAGTTAATGTTGTGAGTGATGAAACAGGCCAATCTAATAAGCTTTTAACCACAGAAATGTCTACCTCAAAGTGGACCTATTCTGCAAAATCTACTTTTCACAGCCCTTAATCATGTTATAGTTGTTTCCCCCTCTCATTTACCCTTTCGAAGTTGTATTTGGTGTGATTTGTGCATGTTTGAGCAATCTTTAATCACTTATTTTCAAGGTGCCATTTTGCCACCGGCATACTCCCACTGCTCTGAACTTTCTTGCCTCTCCAATTTTATTTTCTTAATCGGTGATACTCATAGAATTCGGCTATGTTGCATAGTCAAAAATCTGCTGAGCACTAGTGTGATGTGCATCTATCTATGGCAGGAACCATGATAACGTTTACAGCGTTATCATGCGGTGCCCAACTCCCACTGGGCACCGCAGTTTTCTAATACAGAAGTCAGCGGACTTGTTTCTTTTATTAAGTCATTTTATATGAATATTGTGATTTAAAATGTCCATATTATAACATAATTATCTAGGGGTATCATAGATTATAACTACATAGCACACACAAGCACAATATGTCTTCTTTAGTACGTTTGACACATAATTTTCATTGATGCTAGCCAGACAATACTCTCTGTAATATGCAGGTGGTGTAATTTTCCTGTCTGACTGTGGTTTTACATTAGAATGCTTTAGAGGTGAATGCTGAGTGCTTTATGGCCATGAGAGTGATCAATGTGTGAGTGAGGAGGAGGGTCTTAAGTTTGAATACCAGATCAAATTTCACAACAGCTGCTTTAGAAAGCTCAACATACTAGACAAATAAACAATACAACTATCTAACAGCCCAGCGGTTAGAACAGGGGTGTCAATCATGTGGTCCGGGGGCCGGATCTGGCCCGCCTATAGACTTGATCCGGCCCTCAGCTGATTTGTAAGAAAAATACACTCAGCAAAAATTGAATTAAAAAAAAATCATCTTCGAAACCGTAATAATGAACCTTAATAAAACAAAGCTGCGCTCAAAGCTAACACACAAGCACTTAAATGACATTTTGAAATTGGCAGCTACTTAGGATATGATGCCTGATATTGATGCACTTGCTAAAAGATGCTAAGTTTCTGGATCAAAAACAAAGCATGACTAAATCCTGTAAAATAAAAAGGTAAAATGCTGATGATTTTAGGTCTGGATCTTTTTTGTTTTTGTTTTTATGTACAGAATGTTGAGTTCAAATCATTTCTGTATTAATCTGCACATGCTCTAATAAAATCTAAATGTTTTTTTTTTTGTTTTTTTTTCAAAATTACTGTATTGAGTTGTACTGCACTAAAATGAGACAGTTTCAGGTTGTTCTTCCTATTTTATAAAGGAACAGTTCTCTTCAATAAAAATATTTTACATGTTTCGCTGCACAAATGTTTCTACTTATTGCTATTTTTGAGTATTTATGCTGTGAGTTTTCTGGTCCGGCCCCTTTGAGATCAAATTAAGTCGTATGTGGCCCCCAGACCAAAATGAGTTTGACACCCCTGGGTTAGACTGTTGGAAAATCAGATACTAAAACTAATATCAAAAACTAATACCAAAACTAGATACTCATTTGGTATCCATACTAAAAAGGCACATTCAACGGATGAAAATGAACCTTTCCTGACTCGCTTTAGAATAATCTTGAGCTATATCAGAACAAGTATAAAATCACATAGACTAGTATATGCCCATGGACCACCGTGGAACCTACCTGCACAGCTATAAGGCCACATGGTGATATAAAAGAAAGTACTATGATTTAATGTATTCTATTGTTTAGATAAGTGAGTGTTTTTTTAAATTATTGTGGTATCGGAATTGGTATTGAGTATCGAGTCTATTCCTTAGTATAGTATAGAATGATGACATTTTTATTTCAACTATAGATACTTTGCATATTGATTTATCATGATGTAATATAATCGTACATATAATATAATTATTATTCATGTTGACCTGTAGAAAAGACCAAAAGATGGATAAAAGTAACTTTAAAAGAGTATTTTGTATTTTGAGTATTTGTATTTATGTATTATTAGTAATGTTTTGTGGCAAATTTTTTGTCCATCCATATCATTTACAACAAAATATCTATAAAAATCAAAATTCAAAACATGCTAATAATAATTTGGGAAAATCTTATATTATATATTAATTCAATCTCAAGCACGAGAGTATTATACTTATACAATACATTTGATAAATAATAATAATAATAACAATAATAATAATAATAATAATTTTGCAACCATTTTCAAATTTGACCCACTTTTGGATGTGGCATCAGATGAACCGTAATGTAATAAACTGATTTTGTGATCATTTCAAAACCACTAGACTTTTTTTGGAGACCCACTAATATGGAACCTGGCAGCCATTTTACCCCTCATTGATGCCATGTGCTTTTATGGCGTTCCATTGATTATCAAAATAACTATCTCATAAACAGGACATGATGTAACCCGGGGAAAGCAAAGCATTGCATCCCATAATTTAACAGCAGAGGCAGAGATAGCATGCCTGTAGTGACCGCAACCTCCCTCTCTCCAGGTGACCACTGCACCCAGGATGAGAGCGGCTCGGCGGCTATCTTCACGGTGCAGATGGATGACTATCTGGGAGGGAAGCCCATCCAGTACAGGGAGGTGCAGGGCCACGAGTCCAAGACCTTTCTGGGATACTTCAAGTCTGGCATCAAGTACATGGTGAGTTCAGCCACAGTGGTGCGGTGCATTTATTGGTTTGTTGGTATTATGAAGACACAATGTATTTGTGTTGACTATTGTTGACAAGTTTTACTGTGTCTGATTTCACAGCATTCATAATTTAACAGCTTTATGAAATGAAACTTTCTTTTCTTTCTGTGTGACTTAAGTGTTGAATAATGAGATAATTATTATATTATGAAATTTCAGTTCTGATGGGCCTGTTTGGGAAACTGCTTTGTAATCATCAATGCTTGCAAGTTGTAATTATTATTTCAAAAATAATAATTCCTGTTTACTTTGTAAAAAGTAAATCTCAGTAGGGCCTATTTCCAATTTGTATGTAAAATTACCACCTTTACTGTTAAATAACTACTAACTACAAATAAATACCCTGTATGTAGGGGGCGACAGTAGCTCAGTTGGTAGAGCTAAAGCGCTTTGATTGCCTTGAAGGTGGAAAAGCGCTATATAAAAATGTGACCATTTACCATTTACCATATGTTGTGCCCCTGTGTCCTACAGAAAGGCGGCGTTGCCTCAGGGTTCAAACATGTGGTCACCAATGAGGTCACTGTGCAGCGGGTGCTCCAGGTCAAAGGTCGGCGTGTTGTCAGGGCAACAGAGGTGCCGGTTACCTGGGACAGTTTCAACCAGGGAGACTGCTTCATCCTGGACCTGGGCAACGTCAGTTCCTCTCAAGTTTACTCACAATAACATCACAGCACAGGACAGTGGTTTAAACACACTATTATACTGCTCTCCTCAGGAGATCTACCAGTGGTGTGGCTCACAGAGTAACCGCTTCGAGAAGCTCAAGGCCACTCAGGTGGCCAAGGGTATCCGTGACAACGAGCGCAGTGGGCGGGCCCGAGTGTACGTGTGCGACGAGGGGGCGGAGCGGGAGAAGATGGTGGAGGTCTGTGTCATTCACACTTGACTGCATTCACTATCGTACTACTACACTTCTGGCTCCAGTACAGAGCCATGTGTGTAAGCTGATGTTCTAATGTTCTGATCTGTGTGTCCAGGTGCTAGGCCCCAAACCAGACCTGCCTGAAGGAGTCTCTGACGACATCAAGGCTGACGCCTCCAACAGGAAGAGAGCAAAACTCTACAAGGTCACTGCACTTCACACGCAATACAACTCACCTGGGCTTGTTAAGGTTTTATGTGTCTGGGTGTTCCTTATAAAACAGATTCATGCACAGACAGACAGTATAATACACATACGTTTTAATTGTGGAGATAGTCATACATTCCTTCAGTAATGTGTAGGTAATATAAATGAACCAGTGCATTATTTTTCCTTTGGTTGTGCTTATTGAGTTGTTATCCACATGTTTTCTGTACCTGTGCAGGTGTCAGATGCGAGCGGGGACATGGCCATCGCTCTGGTGGCTGCAGAAAACCCTTTCGCTCAGAGCGCTCTGGAGTCTGGAGACTGCTTCATCCTGGACCATGGCTCCGATGGCAAGATCTTTGTCTGGAAAGGTTTGTAATATCAGAATTGACTATCCTCTGGTTCATGGACAAATGCTTAACTCACTACACCACTCCCAACCATATGTACAAATGACATAACTATTACTTTCAAATCATCGCTGGGTTTCAGAAACTGTTCTAATTATTCATTGTTCTGGCTAGGGAGAACTGGCTCTTGTCCCTATCTGGGTGTATCATATTATTCATTCTAAAATCTGAAGCCTCCGTTACAAATGTAAACTCCCTTTTCTTTTTTCTAGGTAAAGATGCCAACGTGGACGAGCGTAAGGCGGCCATGAAAGCAGCAGACGAGTTCATAAAGAAGATGGGCTACCCCAAACACACAGAGGTGCAGATCCTGCCCGAGATGGGTGAGACGCCGCTCTTCAAACAGTTCTTCAAAAACTGGAGAGACAAGGACCAGACGGAGGGCCTGGGCGTGGCATACATTGCCAACTCCATCGCCAAGATCCAGAAGGTGCCGTTCGATGCCGCCTGCCTGCACGAGTCTGAGGCCATGGCCGCCCAGCACGGCATGGTGGACGACGGCAGAGGAGAGAAACAGGTCAGAATGCACATGTGTTAAAGGTGTATTGAAAAAACACAATATTAACAAGGAATGGACATTATATCAGTTCCAGCATTGGAATATGTGACATGAGGGTTTTCTAGATATTGGTCCGATACTGAGAATTTGCAGAAATTTGGTACTGATATTTTTTCTGCCCTGTCCCCCATGTGTGCATCAGATTTGTCTTTTTGAACAGACAGGAACAATGGAACAACAATTAGGCTAAAAAACATGACTATATTTTTACACAAAGAATAAATAAATACATAAAAATATAATAATAATCATCATCATCATTTGTAAACTTTACTATAACATCATTTTAAATTCTCAATCAACAAATATTGGTTATCGACTCAAAAAATCCACATGAGACGCTCCCTAACCTCCAGTCTCTTTATAGATTCTTGCGATAACAATAATCTGATAATATGTGTGTAATCTGCTAAAAATATGTTTATAAATATCTTTCCTGAAGCTCAAGTATCACACAAAAAGTGAGTGGATTGTAAAATAAATATGGCACTTTATACCTTTTTATTATCTATATATAAAACCTAAACCTAAATCCTTCAGCTCTAGTAGTTACATCGATAATGTTTGGGTTATTGTGCAGACAGATCATTTACATACATTTAAACACATTATAATACGCTTGTAGTAAAGGCTCATCAGTGAATACTTGTGCTGTGTTCCAGATCTGGCGTATCGAGGGCTCAGACAAAGTGCCCGTCGACCCGTCTACTTATGGACAGTTCTATGGAGGAGACAGTTACATCATTTTGTACAACTACAGCCACGGAGGACGCCGCGGACACATCATCTACATGTGGTGGGTGTTACTCAAGTACTAATACTACGATAGGATAGTAAACTTGAACTGTGACCAAGAGTTCCATGTTTGTAGAATATATATAGATGGTGTATGAATATATGGTGAAGAAGACATTTAATTCTTTTATCTGTTCTATAGTTATACTTTATGAAACTCGCAGATCATTAGGTTATATTTCAGATTTTCCACTTCCTCCTTTGCTGTCAGTCCCTCCTGTAAATGGCTGTGACACCACCAAATCAACGTGTGTCACAGATTAAGAACATTTAAAAAAGTAAGTAAAGAGTCCTATACAGTTTTTTCACCTGGTTTACTGTAAATACTGGGGCCTATCCAAATCCAAAAACTGTTATAAACTTAGCATTTGTAAGTCACCAAAAAACAAGCAAAAAAACCCCCCAAAAAACAAATGTGAAATATTTAAAAAGAGTTTCAAACATAAAGGCACAAATAATTTAGGCTTAATTTATTTAAACATCATTTTAAAGTAACCACAGTATGGCATTAAACTGATCTGTTTCCATGGCGACAAGCAGGTGCGCCACCGGGCCAAGTTACATGTAAATTCTGTGGAAAGGTTATTCCACTCACCATAGTTCGTCTATATAAATAAAAATACCTGCATTGAATAAATGAATAGAGAAGTTTAATGCCATACTTTGGAACATTCCAGGTAAAGCAATAACAGCTTCATGGTGACACGCATATGGTGATCTCCACAAAAGTGACATATTGCACCTTTAATGAATCTGTTCGTGCTGTGTGTGCAGGCAGGGCTCAGACTCCAGTCAGGATGAGATCGGAGCGTCAGCCATTTTGGGTGCTCAGCTGGACGAGGAGCTGGGGGGCGGGCCTGTCCAGGTAAAGTCACCATGTACTACTTCACTGTGTCCACGTTTATATACATCACCCAAACTCGGAGTACTGCAGTATCTCAGGCTCCTCCTCCTGACCTCTGAGCTGTCCATGTCACTTCCTGTTTCCCTCTGCTTCTTCTTCTTTTGTTTACAATCTTCTGCCGTGTCTCCAGGTTGTTGGTGCCCCCATAACCACGCAGGTACCTCCATTTTCACTGTGGCTCATTTGTGGCAACTCGACTAACTCTCACTACGTTTACACATCCGATTATAGTCTGATTACTCTAGAAAACCGGTCAGACCACTCCTGTTATAAAGCCCAATATCAGCAAATGGGGTAATTTAGTCTTTTAGTAATACCATTTTATAGCTATTTACCTGTCCAAGAGCTCAGTTAAACAAACTGAAGCTCTGTTGAATTAAACAACAAACTCATGCTAGTCTAATACTTCTCTAGCTGTTTCTTACCCTCTGCAGTTGAATACCTCTTCTTGCGTTGTCAGAAAACACACTGTACAAATAAAACCTTAGAGCCATAAGATTTGGGGAGAAAATCGAATTGCGATTGAGGCTAGATTTGTGATTTATGTTTTCAAATCAAGATTCAGCTCACTGTCCGGGAGTGTTAAATTTGAAGATTGAAATGTGACCTGCTAAACTAATACAAGAATCATGTATTTTTGAACATATTTACAGAGGTCAAGACCCCAGAGTTTTTAAAAAGTAGTTTGCAGTGGACATTATTACCTGTAACCTAGTCAGTGTTCTCCAGTTGTGTTAATCCATTTAGAGGAATCTGAATAACAACCTCTCCCCCCAGTCAGAGTTCTTCATTCAGGTGCAGTGTGAAATCCTGTTATAATCGGAGTAGGGTTGGAATTTGTTTTTTCTCTATGTGCATGTAAACGTACAGACTGTCTGACTAACTCATCTCATTGTCACTCCCTTATTTCAATTTAACTGTTTAAGGAGACACTTAGACAAAGAACACACCCGGCGTAGTTTTTTTAATTTAGTTATATTCATGCATGCTTAAAGGCGCTGTACCTGATTTGTATTGTCTTAAAACCTGACATGAGGAACTAGTTCATTTTAAACGGTTTGCAGTGGTCCACAGTTATTCCTCACTCACCTTATGCATTCCGAGCATCCTAATTATTCACCACGATGAGTTTATAAGCACTTTTCACCACTCTCAGAGACCAGTGCAGAGTTTTGCAGTAACAGTAATGCTAACAGCAACTAGCATGCTAAAGCGCACTTCTTGATTATCAGACAAAACACTTGATAATTAGATGCAGACAGCACACAGCAGACTTCAAGGAGACATGTTTTTGCTCAAATACATGGGGATAAAATCGGGTACAGGGCCTTAAAGCAATCTCGTTACATCAACTTACCTATGGATCATAGCGTTCAAGTTGAGCACTTTAGAACAGCATAAAGCATATTGTTTTTAGATTCACCGCACGATCTGTTTATCTATACATTTTGCCATAGCATGAGGGTGTGTTGTGCATGTTTTTCTGTTTTGCCTGTTGTGCCATTCATTCATTTGTAATCACTGGTCAAGTGGTTAAAAACACATTCCTGGTAGCTCTAGTGTTTTAAGAAATAGATCTTATAGAGTTACATATTAACTAACCATTAGTTTATAACCTAGATAGTAAACTTTTAATAAAATTATACACGAGGATAATACATTTAGTATTGTGTGCAGAATTGTACGTGGATACTGACTGTTGCAGTTCATGCAGAGCTCTGACCTGCTGTCCTCAGTCATTTTCCCAGAGTTTAGTGCTGCCCTCTAGTGTCCACTTCAATTACTGCTGTTGTAACTGTGGCACTGGGGATTTTTCAATGTACATTTTGTCTATAGCTCCCTCTGCAGACGAGTCACAGTACAGTACATATCTGTTTACCTGCATTATTATAAAGCAATGGATTATAAAGTAAGCGTCTGGAGCTGGATCTGGAGTTAGTACATACTATATTTTAGTGATACTAAAATTTCAAATTCGATTTTGATACTAAGGAATAGACTCGATACTCAGTACAAATTCCAATACCACAATTTTAATAAAAAACACTCTTTCTTTAGACAATATAATGTGATTTTCAATATTAAATCATAGTACTTTCTTTTATATTACCATGCATCTGTGTAATCCCGCAGTCGTCCAGGTAGGTTCCATAGTGGTCCATGGGCACTAGTCCATGTGCTCTTGTTCTGATACAGCTCATTCATTCTATTCAGGAAAGGATAATTTCTTTGCTGTGAATGTGACTTATTTAGTATCGATACCTGCTCAAATGAGTGTCTAGTTTTGATACTAGTTTCAGTATCTGATTTTTGATACTTTTGAAAACCCTACTGTACTTTCTTCCTTATCAACAATGAGCAGTATTTTGTTTTTAGCAGATGACTACAGTCGCAGCCTCTGTGTAGTCTACTATACTACCACTGATCACGATATATAATAAGTATATATAAGTATGTATAGCAAAGACTAGAGCCTATTTAATTCCGTTCACTCACTCTGCTGTGGCTTTGTGTGTCAGGTGCGCGTGGTGCAGGGCAAAGAGCCAGCCCACCTCATGAGCCTGTTCGCGGGGCAGCCCATGGTGGTGTACAGGGGGGGCACCTCCAGAGAGGGCGGCCAGAGTGCTCCAGCAGAGACCAGGCTGTTCCAGGTCCGATCCAACTCCACAGGGCACACACGTGCTGTCGAGGTGAGACCACCATACTACTCAAGAGTTGTGTTTACGCTACAAAAAAGTTACTAATAATTGTTTAGTTAGTTAGTATTTATAGATTTTTTTCATTTTGAGTTAGAAGAACTAAAATACTCAACTCAAACAGAGCCAGAGACCTGTACCTCCATAAGACAACATGTGTTCTGACAATCACAAGTTTACGTTTATGTAATGAGAAATGAACTATGCATTTATATTTTTTATTCAAGAAAATTCTAAATAGAAAGTGTATATGTGCGAGTCCTAATAGAAATATCATGTATTGTGAAATTGCATTAAAAATGTAATATACAAATATTTTTAAACACATATGGTTATTTTTTGGTTTAAATTAACTTAGATTAACTCTCAAGTTCATCACACAATTACAATAAAATTATGAATCCATGTGTTTGTGTGCAGGTTGAAGCTACTTCCTCTAACTTAAACTCCAACGATGCTTTTGTTTTGGCGGGTCCTGGAGGCTGCTTCTTGTGGGTGGGGCAGGGCGCGTGTGACACTGAAAAGCAGGGAGCGCTCCAACTGAGTGCCATCCTGGGAGTGAGCCCCACAGAGCTGCCCGAGGGAGGGGAGAGCGGTGAGGGCTCTACTGTATCACTCACAGACTCAGACTGCGGTGGACTTTTTCATTATTATTATTATCAAAGTAGACAGATACTTTAGCTCGTGTTAAACATGTGATAATGTTGGTTTCTTGCCCTCTGCATGTTTCCTTGGGAATTTTTAAAGCTTGCTTGGAATGTTCCACAATATCAGGTTAACATTTATTCTGTTACATGTATTTTTATTGTGAAGAAAATGCCTTAAAAACATGCATTCTTACTGTCAGCGGGCTTGCCTCTCCAAAGATTTAAACTGTAATTTGGATTTTTGAGTTTTTTAAGTTGCTATAATGTGTTAGCTTTCAATGTGTGCTGACTTTGTTTAGTGACAGGTACAGCCCAAAGTACAGCTCGCTACTACTACTAACATGTTAACTATTTTCCTAACGGCCAACCTTAGCCATTTTCCTCACCTTTACATAATCTTGTTCTTAAACTTAACCAAGCACCTTAACCATAATATATTTCCTAACTTAAAAAATAATCCTATTCCTAAACTTCATCACTTCAAATGATCAAATCGCAGTAGACCTTCCCTCTGGACCCAGCAGCGTAGCATTAACTCTACATAAATCGAAGAATATAACCAATTGTATAGAAGGCTTACAAATTCCTGGATTCATGTACCATTTCTTCCATCACCTTATTTTCCAAAATCCTACAGGGCCCAAACAGATGAGGAGTACAGATATCAAACCCAAACTTATGACCTGGCTATAATAATAAGAATAATATCCAATTCAAACTTGGATCCTTCTTTGTTAGTTTTGCTCTGTTTCCCTGCTGTGCTGCGTTCACAGACCCTCAGACAAAGCGCCGTAATGTCCACAAAGTCCAGTACAAAGCTGCTCTTTAACTCAGCACTCGGGTTCATTCATTTTACAACAGCACACGGCCGCGTTACATCAGGCTTTACTCTGTCATCTCTGCAGACCGCGGGCAAAACACAAAACACTATCCATATTTCATACGAGAGAAAAAAATAAAATAAAAATGACCCGAGTTTAAGAGAGAGCGATACAAAAAGCAAAAATTCAGTCTTGTGATTTTTGTAGTTGTTTTTCATAATTCATCAGTTGTCTGGTATGTTTTGAAGCTCTGTTCAGTGGTTTGTTAGCTCGCAGTTTCACCAGCTAAATGTACTATTGATGCACATCTTGTGTAAACTTCTGTAAGAGTCAACACAACCAAGAAAAGGCAATTTAGGAGCGCCTGTGAAGTCCAAACATCACAGAGGAGAGCGGACAGGCTTGTATGTGACCTGAAATGTAGTGAGGTGGTGTGCTGGTCTGATATAAAGAGATAATATAAGCTGTTTCTGTCTTGAATTAGGGGTAATGTAACTTATTCAGTGAAGGGACACTTGGGGATGTCATTGTTTCATCTAAAATGTTCTTCAATATGGCGTTAATTTAAAAAGTGCATCTATGTGTGCCAGTGCTGCGGGTCATATTGCACAAACAGAAACGTGGCCATACCGTAATGTTACTGCACGACCCCCAAAAAAGTACACATAAAACGACAAGTATACAGTACACCTGCGCATTAAAAACTAGAGATAAATACATTAAATGCCATACTGTGAAACATTCCAGGCAAAGCAGTACATCACCATGGAGACAATTAATTTAAAGGGACTGTGCTTCAACAGAGGATACAATTAGATGCAGACGGTGTTTTACAATATGTCTGTACTGAGGCGAGACAAATTAAACAGAACCTGACTGCCCTTGTAGAGAATTGTGACACACCCATCAACTATTTGCACACACCCACAGGGCCCGAGTGTAATAATCTGTTTAAATGGCACGTTCTCTTCACAGATGACTTCTGGGAAATCCTGGGAGGAAAGTCCGAGTACCGCACATCCACCAGACTCAAAGACAAGATGGACGCCCACCCGCCCAGACTGTTCGCCTGCTCCAACAAGACCGGCAACTTCATTGTACGACTCTGAATTTTCTCATTCAAGAGTATATTCCATTTGAATAGATAAAGATAAATGCACCAGGTAGTGAAAAAGTATTGTAAAGTCTTATATAATAATACAGGTTTAGTTCAAGTATTGGTATTGAAAAAGACTGACAGGTAACAATCCCTTTAAGCACATCTAACTCTCTCTCTTTGTCCAGATCGAGGAGGTTCCCGGGGAGATGACCCAGGACGACTTGGCCACAGATGACGTCATGATCCTGGACACATGGGAGCAGGTAACACTGGAGAAACATAGAGCTCTGACTTCTGCTGGAGCTGCTAACACTGAATAGAAGGTGGATTCAGTCAGCTGTACTTTCTACAGTGATGGGAAGAATAATTTCAAAATGTGTTTACAGAATACTACAATTGTATTTTTTTTTTTTTTATTTTGTTACATGGTCCAATCACAGAACTGTATTTGTACTTTCACATTGGGTAGCATTATAGTATAGTATTAAAAACAGATCATAGGATTAAAACAGCTTCATGTTTTATATGCATTTATGTTTACAAAAAATTTCAACATCAAGCACCGTGATGTTATACTGTGATTTCTTTAATTTTAGGGACTGTAACTGTAATCTGAATATATGTATTTAGTTACTTAGTTACATAACATTATAATAGCAATATTCAGAATGTCCCTGTTCATTACTTTGTATTTTGCCACGAAATATATAAAAGGTAAATTTACAAATGTTGATCCATTATTGATGAGACACAAGAACTCACTGTATTACAACAGAAACCTGCATTTTAGCCGCCCCTCATCTGTGTTAAATAATCCTGGTGATGTCATCTGAAACTCAGCTGGACCTGATGTTGGTACAATTGTGTTTCAGGTGTTTGTTTGGATCGGAAATGAAGCCCAAGAAGAAGAGAAGACAGAGGCCATGGCTTCAGGTGAGAGAATATATCCTGGCACACGTGAAATAAAAGCTAAGGATTCAGTGACGTGGGGAATAGAGATGGTCTGATCTGATTGTAAAGGATCTCTGGTTACGTGTTTGTTCTCCAAAACCTGATCTTGGATACAGAATGCTTTCATTAGTGTGATGTAATTTCTGGGCACATGTGGTGGTGTTCTTGATAATCTAGTCCAGTCTACAAAATTACTGCCATATAATACTTGCGAGCTCCAACAACCAAATAAAACAGAAAGGGACAACGTTTTGGGTGAATCCGAGTAACATTAAAGGTGCATTATATCCTTTTTGGAGATGTTATTGCTTTACCTGGAATGTTCCACAGCATAGCAACAAATTTGCAGGTATTTTATTGCTCAACAAAATACTTTGAGTGGGGTCTCCTCTTCAAAGATAAAATCTGATCTGTAATTTAGCTCGGTGGTGTCACCTGCTTGTCTCCACGAAGATAGATGAGTTTAATGCTGTGCTGTGGAACATTCCAGACAAAACAATAAAATATGTAGCAAGTAGGTGGCAGACCCTTCACCAGAAAAATGACTTAGTGCAACTTTAAATTCAATCAATCAACATTTATTTGTAGAGCACTTTACAACACTCAAAGTGACCAAAGTGCTTCCCAGTAAAATCAAATTAAAACAAGTTAAAATCATACTAAAACAGTAAAATAGGAGAATAAAATAGAATAAAATACATTAATACAACAAAATATAAATAATGATAATGTGTCACAACATTACTAGGTGTTGAAGGCCAGTCTGAATAAATATGTTTTGAGCCTGGATTTAAAAAGACCAAAGTCAGTAATGGTGCGCACATCAGGGGGCAGTTTGTTCCAAAGTTTGGGCCCAGCAACAGAGAAAGCCCGATCACCCCACTGTTTGTATTTAGTTTTTGGAACTTCCAAAAGGAGTTGATTCGATGACCTCAAGGCCCGGTTTGAATTTCGGACCACCAACAGCTCAGCCAGGTAGGGTGGGGCGAGGCCATTAAGATCTTTAAAAACAAAAAGTAAAATTTTAAAATCAACTCTAAAAGTAACAGGAAGCCAATGGAGTGAATAAAGGACTGGGGTGATGTGTTGGCGTCTGGATGTGTTGGTTAAAAATCGTGCTGCAGCATTTTGCACAAGTTGGAGGCGACTCAGGGACGACTGAGAGACACCAACATAAAGTGAATTACAATAATCTATTCTAGAGCTGATAAAAGCATGAATCGTTTTCTCAAGGTCATTGCGGTTTAAAAATGGCTTAACTTTTGTTAAAAGACGTAGCTGAAAAAAGCTTGCTCTGACCACGCTGTCAATTTGTTTGTCAAATTTAAAAGCGTTGTCAAGAATGACCCCGAGATTTTTAACAGTTGGTCTGAGCCTTGAGGTCAGTGAGCCAAGATTTAAGGGGGCAGAATCACCAAACAAAATATATTCTGTTTTTTCTTCATTTAAATGCAGAAAATTTTGTCCTAACCACAGCTTGATATCTGCTATACATTTGAACAACGATTCAAGCGCGTCATGTTTCCTTGACATTATAGGTAAATATATTTGAATATCATCTGCGTAGCAGTGGAACGCAAGCTTGTACTTGGCTATAATTGACCCCAGGGGCAGCATATAGAGTGAAAACAGGACAGGCCCAAGAATGGAACCCTGGGGTACTCCACAAAACAGAGAAGCAGTGGAGGATGATAGTTCACCTATCTGTACTGAGAAGGTCCTATTGGTCAGGTATGAGGTGAACCACTCAAGTGCTGCACCGCGAATGCCAACATGGTGGTTTAGCCGGGACAGAAGGACTGAATGGTCCACTGTATCAAAAGCAGCTGTTAGATCTAGCAGCACTAATACAACAGGACATTTGGCATCAACAGAAAGGGCAATGTCATTGTGAACTTTCAGCAATGCAGACTCCGTGCTGTGGCGTGACCTGAACCCGGACTGGAATTTCTCTAGAATAGAGTTTTCGTCTAAAAATGACTGCAATTGTATAACAACAATTTTTTCAAGAATTTTTGAAATAAAAGACAAGTTAGAAACAGGTCTAAAATTAGATAAAACTGAAGAATCCAAATTAGGTTTTTTAAGAAGAGGCCTAACTATGGCATGTTTAAAAGCACTTGGGACACATCCTGAACTAAGACAAATGTTGACTAAAACCAAGAGGGAAGGCCCAACAGTGCTGAACACCTTCTTTAGCAACTTGGTTGGTACAAGGTCCAGCGGACAGTTTGTTGCGCTCATATGTTTGACTACATCAGTGAGAAATGAAAGTGAGACTGATTCAAAATGGTCAAACACAGCAGACTGAGTGGCAACAATAGGTAGGTCTAAGCTAATGCTGCAGCTAGTTAGCTGTCGAACAGACACCACTTTGTTAACAAAAAAGCAAAGAAAATCTTCACAAGTGGAAACTGAGGCGTCAGTCAAAGGAAAAGTGCCTGGATTCACTACAGAATCAATTGTACTGAACAGCACTCGGGGAGAATGACCATTACTAGATATAATATCAGACAGATATTGGGACTTAGCCTCTTTCACAGCTCTCTGATAATGAGCAAGATTGTCCCTCAGTATGTCCAGAGAAACATGTAAATTGTCCTTTTTCCACCGTCGTTCTGCCTGTCTGCAACGCTGCCTAAGAGCACGAGTAGTGTCATTTAACCAGGGATCGGTCCTTGGCTTGGTGGACCTGTGCTTAAAAGGAGCAATAGTGTCTAGGATCCCAGAACATGTTTTATAAAAATTGACACCCTATACACTAAGAATTTTATAGTTTTCAAAAAGTGCATGTCGGTGTATATATAATAAATTACAAATAGATCATAGATTATGAATTCTACTTGAAAATTTTGTTGTTTAGTTAATTTTATGTAAAAGGCCTATATTGCACTATTTTTGATCTGTTACAGTGTTTCACCATCACAAACATGGAGTTGTGGAGTTGTGCTTTGTTTCATTGACACAAGTTTAAAAATGTTTAATGTTCTTCTCTCAAAGTGAAAAGACTCTGTTCCACCTTGTGATGTCATGAAGTGGTAACAGAGGAAGTGCTCTTCTGTGTTCTTACACTCCATACACCTTCACTAGAATCATTTTGATAATTTCAACCCTGAATTTGACTAACTCTGCAGTTACAGCTATTGTTTTGGCCTCATTGAAACTGCTTCACTCCTCAGTGCACCAGTAGATTCTGTATTAGAGACTTTCTATTGACAATCTCAGATAAACAAATAAAAATATTCAAAAGTAAAAGCAGCAACTTATGATTATTCTAGAGTGTTGAAGATTAAAGCAGTTCAAACGAGAGTAAAATGGCTGTTAACTTTAAAACTAAATGACATCGCAGGGTGGAACAGAGCATTTTGAGCTTTGGGGATGTAGAAAACATGTGAATGAAACAAAACACAACTCTAGGGATGTTTTTGAGGAGGTAACAGCATTATAACATTTCAGTTTTGTGCATTATAGGACTTATAATTCTACAAATAAAGAGTGTGGAAATCTCTTGACTCACAGCCAAATAATTACTCAAGTCATTTAAAGGTAATGTCCATTTTCTGTCTTTCACCTGTAAACATTCCTCTGTCCCTCAGCTCTCCGCTACATCGAGACCGACCCCGCGAGCAGGGACAAGCGCACGCCCATCGTCAAGATCAAACAAGGATTTGAACCCCCGACCTTCACGGGCTGGTTCCTGGGCTGGGACCACGAGTACTGGAGCAGCGACCCCCTGGAGCGCATGATGGCTGAACTGGCTCTTTAAGAGAGAGCCCCTCCCCTCCACGCCCCACTGCTCTGTGCCGCCCCCTCCTGGCCTAAGACTGTACTGCTGCCAATGTGTTTTATACTATTCTTTCTTATGTTTTTAAGAGCGTTTGATTACAGTCACTTGAGGCCTTTTAGAGTTGTTTTATGCTAATAGGAACTACTCTAGTGGGTCAGAATTACAATGAAGATATATGCACTTTTCACGTCACGCATAGACAGAAGAAATATTGGACGTGTTAAATAGTTTATGACAAAAAGTGAAAATACACATTCAAAATCATGTGCATTCAGAATTGTATTTGTGTAATTTTAGGGTAATTTTGGCTAAATATATTTTTTGAAAGAATTTATAAGTCTAAAAATTAAATATATCAAACCTAGTCAAATCACAATTATTATTCTGAATTTAAGTCATTTACAATTTACATATTTTGTCATTATATGGCAGCATCGTCAAACGAAACATGACATAATGTATTTTATTTGTCAAGCTTTCGTCATTTTATCATGTTAAAATGTGTCCAAAAATTCTTCTGTCTATGCTTTAAGTTACTTTGTACCCTACCTGTCAAAACTAGTGAAGTTAAATGGATGCAAAAATATTGTCTATTGTCTTGTTTCTGAACCAAATAGCAATACAACAGATGCCTTAGTACCATTATTTACGTTAGAGCGCAGTGTTTTACAGGTACTGTACGATTAGCCTTTGTAAGCGACTAGCTAGCACGTTTATATTTATTTGGATAGAGTTTGCGGATAGGGCTAGCTTGTTTTGTGATGCTAGAAGAGAAAAGAAACCATTGCTTAGCTGCTTGGTCGCCATGATGCCTCCTCAGGACCCTCTGTGTCACTATTCGCCACGCCAATAAAATACTAATGGAAAAAGAAAGTTGTTGTTTTTGCATATATATTCATTCTGCTTTATATTCATGTTTGAGTAATCTAGTGATCTCTCCTGGGTCCTATTCCAACCCTTTTTAGTTAGGAGTTAGAAGTACGATCCTATCTAACGCTCACAAGCATAAAAGCCCCTCTTACAAAAAAAACCCAACAGGATTTAACTATGAGCTGCAAAATAGGCTTAAATAAAAAAAAATAAAAAAAATTAGTCCGAGTTTGAGTTACTGCTTGTCCCTATAAGGCTACCGTAGATGCTCATTTTATAGGCATTAGCTTTGAACATAAGTTAAATATTATGACAAAAAGGTTTGTGCAGATTCATAACAATTTTATTAACGAAAAGCTGCTAAAAAAAATCAGTTACAAAGATGTAACGCCAAAAAAAAAAAGAAGTAACAGCCGTTTAAACTTGTAACTTCAAACCATTTACCATCAACTTTCAACTATTTTCAGCATTTCATCAAAAACAAGCTCAATGTGATGGTCACTCCGAAAATAACATTGACCTAAAACTTGAAATCAACTTTTCATTTTGACAAAGATAAATGTAACAAAGACATGTTCATAACAGTAAAGGTAAAATTTGAAATAGTGAAAAATATAACAGAATTCTTTGCTTAGATGTCAAACTGCATTACAAGATATTTATGTATATATTGTAGTAATCCTTATAGTTCTGATATACAATAAGCAGTAACAGTACACGCTCTAAATACAACAGTCAGGGGCCATGTAGGACCAATTCATCCTGGGATAGGACACTGTTGCAATTTTAGATTTTTTTTTTTTTAAATAAGCTATTCTTCAAAGTCAAAAAACATTTTAACATTTCATCAAATTTAGTTATAATTTTTCCACATTCCCAAAGTGAAGAGGTTTAAATGGCCAGCACTTGCACATGTAGTATATACACAGACATTTGGTTTGAGTTAAATGAAAAGTGACTGCATAGAGATCAGAGGTGTAAAGTGGTGTTAGTATATTAAGGCTTCAGGCTGAAAAAAACTACTTCCTTTTTTAAATAAATGTAGATTTTTTTTTTTCAAGTTTTGAAATATTTTCTGAAATTCAAAATCAGCAGTTTAAAAATTGATAAAGCTTTAATTCCGTGATATATTTTGCCCCTTTTTAACTTGCTTCCACAGCCTGTCGCATCTCCATCTCAGACTGGCCATATAATATAGTGCACTAGATTAAAAAACACTTCTTTTTTTGCATAAAACATAAAAAAATCTGAATTTTAAAACTTATGTTTCTAGTGGTTGTTGACATTAGAAAGTATGAAGGATATTATTAGTAACAGCAAACCAATTATATCATTACATCACACCAGAATAATGGGTTTGACTTGGCCTGTTAAAACGTACTGATATTTTTAGTCATTTCTTTTTTAGAAATATGGCGAGCAATGCTTTCTAATAAATCTTATGATGTAATCCCACATCAAAATGAATAAATAATCACACTTGAGGCTTGGCTACACCTCAGTAAAGTCAGACTGAGATTGTTTCTTTGAGCTACAAAAAGAATCACAAAGCTGCAGTTAAAACCTCTTTTTTTTTTTCTTTTTTTTTTTTAACCAATTGTTAAACTCATTACATGAATAAATACCATTTTAAAGTCAGTGTTTACTAATAACTGATTAAAAAAACATTAGTGGTGACTTTTGGTTATTAGCTAGGACTGTTGGCACGATACTCACATTTTAAACTTTTAGGACCATAGAATGTAATTTTCAACACAAGCATTTCTTTGCTTTGCCTTGTTGTCTTATAGTTCTGGAGAGGTAAAACTTTGCCCTGTTTATGTGGATTTTTCAGTACTGATACTTCAATTCAAGTTCAAATGAGTATCAAATGTCAATTCTAGTTTTAGTATCAGTTGGACTCATATTTTCGATACTTTTGATCACCGTACTAGCTAGTGCAACTTTATTTGTTTTCCATTCGTAGTTATATTTACAGGCACACCAAAAATGTGATCATAATCTGATTTTTGGAGTTATCAGATTATTGAGTCACGTAAACCGTTTCATCGAATGTGAGTAATCTGATCTCTTTCTAGTTGTTCACACCTGTGTAGATTTTGACAATTTAATATTAATTGAGATATTAATTATAAAAATAAAAAAATAAATAAATCATGTGGTTTGAAGAGTTAAAAGTTGGAGGAAGAAACTGGCCTATTTTTATGTTAAATTATTAAAATTAAATCATTAAAAGTCTGTAACCTTGTATATTTATGTTCAGGAAATCATCAGTGAAAACCATTTTTATTTTTAAATTAAACTGCGTCGTAAACAGATTTTTTTTTACCGTATCGTCCAGCCCCGCATTATTATTATTATTATTATTATCTGGTTATCTGATTTACTCACTATCGCCCCCTGACCTCCTCTGAGCAGTTTTAAGCGTTAATACAGTGGTCCATGTTGACTTATATAAGGCCACGTAGTTGGAGGCACTTCCCTGTTTGAGAATATGAAATATGAACCTCTCTCCTTCTCTACGGCTGTAGCACCTGTTTGTCACGTACAAACAAGATGGCAGGGCGAGCTCTGATTGGCTAATGACATATTTATGTAAACGGAATATAGGCCAGGAATGAACGTCTAAAGGGCACAAGTGACATTTGGAAAAAATATATATCAAATAATGGATTTTGATGACTGAAATGTAGCAAATATTATAAAAATATTCAGAATTATTTAAATGTACTGTAATATTAGGCAACAATGGTCCTTTTATCACTCTGAAACTCATGGATAGAAACAAATTTGTAATTGTAATGTCACTTGTATCCTTTAGATTTTGCCCTTCTCTACATTCTCTCTCCATGGAGTTCTATCTTCTCGCTAGTTTGGCTAAATACTCGGGCTAGATTGGTGCATAAAACGTCTCTTACACGTTAGATGGGGTTGGTTAGTTCGGAGGCGGGACTGGCTGCCTGGCGTCCGGTGGTGGCTCACTGCTTGATGGATTTGGTGGATTTGGAGGTGGGGCTGGTTGCCTGGGTCTGTCTGGAGGTGAGAATGGCTGCCTGGGGTCCGGTGGTGGCTCACTGCTTGATGAAGGCCTGCATCATCTCCAGGGGCAGGGGGAAGATGATGGTGGAGTTCTTCTCGGCTGCGATGGTGTTGAGGGTCTGGAGGTATCGGAGCTGCAGGGCGGAGGGAGACTCGGCGATCACCAGGGACGCCTCCTTTAAAGCCCGGGACGCGTTCATTTCACCCTCTGCAGCTATCACCTACACGGAGGGCACAAAACAGAGAGCACACGCGAGGTTAAGGGAGACGTACCAAAGTTTTACACAAGTCTTTTGCATCGGCTCACTTTCCGTAACGCATTCCTAGCATCCTGATTATTCACCGTGATGAGTTTATAAGAACTTTTCACAACTTTCAAGTTTTTTTACTGTTAATATGTAAATCTGTATATATGTATGAATGTTTTAGGACATGAGGACGCTCTGTAAACTCCAGTGTCTTGGTTGTCTCTGAGCGGCAGGAGACGACTAACACATCTGGACTGAACTGGCTTTAAACTAAATTAACTTATTTATTAGAACACTACAGCACTTTAAAGTTACTGGAAGCACTTTAGCCACATACGCACTTTATAAATAGGCACTTTAGACTGTATGGAGTGTGAATTTTTTGTGATCTGTGGAGTTGTTTGATTGTTGTTTGTGTTGTCCTGTCTCTTGTCCCGTTTTAGATGTTGAGGGACTGAGAATGAAAATTAGCTGTGCAGCAAACTTCAGCACATTTACACATGTATTTTTTACTGGTGTTTATTAATGTGCGTTGTCCCTTTTAAATAAATAAATAAATTCACCACAAATAGAGGATATCGGCATCAACTGAAAACTAAATTCTATACCAAACCATTCCTACAAATCTGTTAATGCCAATGAGGATGGAACAGACCTTAACATACATTTATATTTATAATCTATTTTATCAATATACTGCAAATAAATTGAAACTTAGCAAATTAGCAAACGGGCTATGATTGAAGTAACAATCTAATCTGAAGTATCAAAATGAGTCAATTGTTTTAAATAAATACTGAATCTCCCCAACAACATTTTATTTGATTAAAATGTTGGTTGTTTGTTTCAAGAAAGGCGTGGTGCTATAAGACTGTATTTTCACTGTACATAAGTATTTTCTAAATGCATAATCGAGTGAATAAAAACACAAAAGTCAATAGTCCCCACAGTGCACAGCCTGAATTTTTCATTTGTTTTATATATAGAGGGAGAGCCCAATGAGAGCAGCAGACTGTTTTTCATGAGCGCTCTGTTAAAATACAGAACAATACAAACAAAAACAAACAAAACAAATCACTGCATAAGTCCATTTAAAACGTTAAAAACAGGAGCAGGTGTGATTGTAAATGTTTATCACCAGATTATTACAGTGCATTAGTGGCACCAGTGTATCCAGTTTTGCATGTCCTTGAAATGTAATCAATTTTTCAGAAGCAAAGTAACCAAAAGTTTTTTCCCCTCATTTCAGTTCTAGTGCGGCCAGTTTTTACACTTGGATAAACATGAGATTTTGTATTAAAAGTTCCCGTATCAAAGTTCAACAGCCAAGTTAGATATTCAACCAGTCTATCAAGTAGTCTCTTCTAAATACATTTTACCCAGTGTTTTTCTCTTTTAGCAGATCACGATGGCCAGTCTACTTTCTCATAGAGTGCACTGTGATGTGTTTTAAATTCATCACCTGTTATGACACAAAGGGCTGAGGGAAAAAGTGTATCTAAAGGTTTCAAAGTAGAGGCTGAAGTCTGCATGTATATCATCATAATCTAGCACAGAAATAACGGTTGCTTGAACAATTTTTCTGTAATTCGATGGGATATAAGATTTGTTTCTATAATAAAATAATCATTTGGATTTTAAACTGCTTTTAAACAGTAGTAGTAGTAGTTCATGTACCTTGGCGCGGGCCTCCCTGCTGGCCTCCGCTTCTGCAGCCATCGCCCTCTGCAGCTGGAGAGGCAGCTTCACATCCTTGATCTCCACCCGCTCCACCTTTATGCCCCAGTCATCTGTGGCATCATCCAGAGTGGACTAGAACAGGAAGAGGATGGAAACATAGAGTTAAAAGATAAACATGGGCTTTTTCAAGTAAAAATATATAGGTGCATTTTTGGACAAACATTGCAATCAGTTGTAATATATTTGTCCAAATCCAGAGTCAGTTCACACAACTTTTTAGAAAGGTCCATAAACATTTGAGAGACTAAAACCTGAGCTGTTAAAGTAATCTTAGAATCCCATGCATTTCAGAACATGTTTGCAAAAGTCTAAACTATCAGGTTAATACTTTTTAGACAGATTAAGAACCACATGGAGACACATAGACAATAGACTCTGTGTACAGCAGCATGTTAGCTAGCTCCCTGTGTCTCAAACCTGATGCTCACTCACTATTACTTCAGTTTGTGGTGTTGTTTTAATATTCATTATGCCTTAAAATTAGCATTAGCATTGAGACACAAACTTTATCTTTCTAAACACAGTGTCCTGAGTGTTAGTAGTGTTAAAATCATTTGTCTTTCCTTCTATAACATGTCAGCGGCTTCAATCTTCATATTCTTTTACTTTAACATGACTAACATGACATGATCTCTGAAACACAGATACAATAGTACAGGAAATAGAGACGTCAACAGTGAGGTTGCCAGTGCTGTTGTGCACAGAGCAAATTGTAAATTCACCTTTGGTTAATATTTTAGCACTAATGCAGTGGTTCTTAACCTTGTTGGAGGTACTGAACCCCACCAGTTTCATATGCACATTCACCGAACCCTTGTTTATTGAAAAACATATGTATATTTTACTGGTGCACAAAATGAACTGTGCATTAACATCACTGTGTTCAAAGAATAAAACCAATCCAATGCATGAACTCACAACAAATTACATACATACCTTTTAACAAAGACTTGACCTTTTTTAATACTACCACATTGAAATGATTTTAATTTTTAACCTTATGTATTTCAATAATGAACTTATTTTATTTATGCTATTTATTATTTTTAACATTTTAACACACACCCATCGCCTAATTTCCATCAGGCTAGAATAATAATTAATATTTACTGCAAATTAGTCGATCGAACCCAGGTTAAGAACCACTGCACTAATGCATTTATTCTTTTCCAAGCTTTATAAATATGTTTACCAAAGAAATAGTGAAATAGTGAATAGTGAAAAATAGTGAAAAGGAGATGGTGGTGGACTTCCGCAGACGCCACTCTACTGCCCCCTCAGTGAACATTCAGGGAAGGGACATTGAGAGAGTGGACTCATACAAGTACCTGGGTGTTCATCTGAACAACAAACTGGACTGGACTCACAACACAGACGCACTGTACAGGAAGGGCCAGAGCAGGCTCTATCTCCTGAGGAGACTCAGGTCTTTTGGAGTGAGAGGGCCACTCCTGAAGACCTTCTATGACTCTGTGGTGGCATCAGCCATCCTGTACGGTGTGGTCTGCTGGAACAGCAGCATTACCGAGAGAGAGGAAGAAGCTGGACAAGGTCATCAAGAAGTCCAGCTCCGTCCTGGGCTGTCCTCTGGACTCAGTGCAGGAGGTGGGGGACAGGAGGGTCCTGGCTAAGGTCATTTCTATGCTGGGCCATGAGTCTCACCCCCTCTGTCTGTCCTGGAGAGCAGCTTCAGTGACTGATTCACCCTCGCTGTGTGAAGGAGAGGTTTCAGGTCTTTCCTTCCTGCTGCTGTCAGACTGTACAATGAACACTGTTAACACTGAACATGTGTCATTCATCCACACCTATGTGCAATACTCAAGTCACTTTACAGAGATGTTATATTAAATTCTATTTTTAGTTTATTTTAAGCTATTTATCCATTATCTTGTTTTATTGCATGTACCATTTTACCATTTTTGTGTGCATGGCTCTGTAAATACTGTTTAGTTTAGTTGATCGACTGAAAGAGAAACAGAGATTCACAGACTGGGGGACATTAGAGCGTCTGTCACTGTGGTTTTGCTCTTCAACTGTTTCAATGTGGTGAAAGAATCTGTGGTGAAAGTGCAAATGTGACTGCATAGTTTATGTTTAGATTATTATCACTGTGCCTATCCATAAGAATCAAAAATCACAAATTAAATGCAACTAAATAATTTATACCAAGTTTTTAAACTCCATACACCTTCACTAGAATCATCTGAATGATTTGCAGCCCTGGAATTGCCAAATTTTAAATTAAATCTATAGTTTTAGCCTCGTTGAAACTACTTCACTTCTCGGTGCACAAGATAATGGAGAATTTCTGCAGCAATCTCATCAGAACAAAGGGTAAAACAAAAATATTTTAAACTATTTATTTTTAAAAGGCAACAACTTTGATTATTGTAGGTTACTGGGGAGTAAAGCAGCGCAACTGAGGCAAAAAATATTAGTTAACTTTAAAACTACCACTTGATGACATCACAAGGTAGAACAGAGCATTTTAAGCTTTGGAGATGTAGACAGACTAATGATAAAGGGTTATTCAAAGGGGTGAATGAAACAAAACACAACTCTGGGTAGAGAATCAAAGACAAAACTGAAACTTATTAAACATGCTCATACGTTTTTTTTGCTGAATACTGTATAGCATTTTCAAAACATTAAAAAGTAATATGGTGACCTAAATATGTTCTGTTAGCAATTAATACCCCATAAAAGTGTAATACTCCTCTTTAATATAGGGACTGGGGAGTTTGCACTGTTACATGTGAAAACCACTGCGGTCTTAAGCTCAGGATTTTTTAAAACAAAATCCTGACTTAAAAACAATATTCAAGAGGAGGTATTTTACTTCTATGGGGTATTAACTACCAACTCACATTTAAATCACCATGTTGCCAAAAACAGTGTATTAACATGTTTTATAACTTGCTCCCCATGCAAAGTCACTCCCACTTCAGAGCACAATGAAAACACAGTCAGTGTGCATCCTACTAATGAAACTACTGCACATCCTATCAGGTTTGTCAAGATGTTGTGTACAGTTTTGTATCATGCTTTTGTGTATTTATGGAGAATTGTTGAGTGGGAGCATGGATGGACTTATGGGCTGAGCATGGGACAGAATGTTACTGCTAACTAAAAACAGAGCTCGAATAAGGCCCTGGAGAGATCGCTAGATTACTCAAACATTCATGGATGATATATAAAATCTCTTTAGCCAAGTTTTTGATGAATTAACAATGTTATAACACGGTAGAAAGCTACAAAAAATGATTTCATAAAGAAAAGCTGGACCATAATACACTTTCACACAGACCATTTCCGTCTTCATGTAATGACTTTAATTGACTTGAATCGACATCACAACAGCCCTTTCTGAAGAATCCATTAATGTCTATGAAATGCGCAGTGCCATATCTGATTTTGCTACATCTTTTTGAACCAAATCTCTTGCCATATTACAACCCTCAGAATAGTGTGAAAGCGCAGTGGCAGCCTGGGAGCAGATGTCGCTGATGCCTTCTCAAACCCTTCAAATGAGAGTGCCATCTGGAGCCGAGGTTATTGAACTCCTCGCTGATCACATGCAAACGCCGCCCTGTCTGCGATAAATATTGAACGGTTTAGAGCCTCGTGGCGCGCAGTGGCAGGCCCGTGTGTGTTATGTGAATGAGAGCAGGGGCAGCTGGGAGCGGAGCTGGAGCTGGGATTAGCTGCGCGTTTGCTAACAGGCCCGGTGTTCACGAATGCTTTGTCTGCGGCAGGTGACTGTAGAAAGATACAGTTTGGAAAGTGTACTAGAGAGAACAGAGGGATATATATATGCCTGCTGCGGTCTGCGACGAGGGCTGAGCGATGAAGAGATGGAATCAAAAGTGGGATCTAAATTGAAGCAAATGTTGGAAAGTTATTCAGTATTTAAGTAATAAATCCAGTTTCTAATGGGTTGTCAAACATTGTATTTAAATAAAAACCCTACACATTTTGAAATACAGCCAATTCTTTAATTAATATCATTGTAATGCATTTGTTTATGTGGCCATACCAGCTTGCCAAAGCCTAAGGAAGGCCTGGTCAGTACTTGAATGGGGGATCGCTGGGAATACCAAGTGCCACAGTCGGGTGCCAGAGCCAAAACTGCTACTGTGTCCTAGGCAAGGCACTTCACCCACATTGCCTAGTATGAATGTGTTGTGTGCCTGAATGTTTGTAGTTTTAAACGGTGGGCAGTTGTCCAGTGTTATTCCTCATTTATCTCATGCATTCCAAGAATTCTAATTATTCACCGCAATTATAAGCACTTTTCAGAGTTTTGATGTTTTTGTAAATATAACAACAACTAGCAATTTAACACATACTTACTGGTTATCGGACAAAAAAACGCTTTATAATTAGATGTAGACAGTATATATAGTGTATAAACAGTTCTTGGGGTCCAAATACATCCGTGCATGGGCAAGACAAATTTTGCTCAAATACATGAGGAAAAATTGGATACAGAGCCATTCATTCTTTCATTTTCAATCCCCAACACCCGCTGATCTTGTGTCTGTACCTGCATGCTGTGAGCGATCTCCTCACGGTCTGACAGGATCTCGGCCAGGTTCTTGGTGCCCAGGACGTTCCTCAGGGTGGTCTGGGCCAGCAGGCGGGTAGCGGCGTCTGCATTGGTGATGTTAGCTACAGCCAGAGTAGCATTCTGTACACGGTAATACACCACTCCATCCACACTCACTGTCACAGAGTCTTTAGTCAGGACCTACCACATGGCAGACAGAACAGCAAAGGAAACAATGAGAAAAAAAACGTGTGAAATGTTATCAATGTGTGGGAAAACTCCAAGGTAAAGGCTCTCTAACTACTGACAACAACTAATATAATTGTGTTTCTTCATCAAAAACATACCCAGAGTTGTGTTTTGTTTCATTCACACATGTTTAAATCACAAATCCTGCATATTTAGGCTGTGTTCAATATAAAACGTAGGAGTCTGCACCTAATAGGCCTACTGAGTGACTTCTTGCATGCACAGGATAAACTGCTGACCTGAATCCAAACCTTTTACTTTTACTAGCTGCCCTACGTTTAATTCAACCTCTATTACATATTTTTTTATTTATTTAATTTTATTCAAATGGCAGAATTATGGGAAACAGCACATGTTTTGCCTTTACATAAAGGTGGGACAAATAATAGTGTAAATAATTTCCAGCCTAAATTACCTTGTTTTAGAAAAGGTAATTGCAAATCATGTTACAATTTACTTTAATAAATGCTCTATTTTAAATTCTTACTAATCAGGTTTGAGAGAAGAGCATAATACTGTCAATGAAACCACAAAAGTTTTAAATGACCTTTTCACAGCCCTTGATAAAAAAGTGTAGCTCTAAACCTCTTGACTTCAGCCTCTACCTTGAAACCATTAGACTCACTCTTTCACTCAGGCTTTCGTTTCATAACAGGTGATGAATTTAAAACCCATCACTGTACAATCTATAAAAAAGCAGGTTGAACATCGCTGTTTGTTAGAAGAGAACAACACTGTATAAAATGTATTTATAAAGGACTACCAGGATACACTGCCTGAATATCTCACTTGTTTGTTGAACTTTGACATGAGAGCATGATTGTCAACGTCTAAAAACTACAAACACTAAAACTGACACTAATTAGAAAACTACAAAGAAATAAAAAATAAAAAAATTGACAAAAATATACAGAAATGTGCAGTATAATCTTTCAAACAAGATCTGATTAGATGTTTTTAGGTCAATTCAAACTTGCAGCAAGAATCTCAACCAACATATTTACATGCATACAGCAAAGTGTATTTCTGATAGAATCTTGTCTGAATCTAATTATTGTTAAGCGATGAATCAAAGAAAATATTAATATATGTAGTTAAAGCTAAAGTGGCTACAGGAAGCAGTGATGTCAAAGAGATGAGATTTTTATCAGACCACAAACAGAACTCTAACCTACAATCTTCCTGTTGAAGGCAAGAGCGCTAACCACCAACAAACAACAAACGACTCGACTGGTGGATAAATGAGGTCAGCTAAAGTGATGATAAAAGGTAACGGACTACATGCGGAGAGGCAGTTTACTGTAACCCATAAAGGCACTGAAATGTACTGATAATAGGGCTATGGTCGACTAAAGGAATTCTTGGTTGTCTAAAGACGTTTGCCAATTGATTAGTTGACTAAAAAGGATATGACAAAAGCTCACAAAGCTATACTGAACGTATCTTTACGTGTCAAACATTCAAAGAGACTTTCCAGACAGAGACAGGATATTTTGTTCTTTACAGAGGACTTTCTATTATGTAAATTACTGCAACCTTTGCAAATTGAAAATTGCACCACCTCAATGCAATAACAATTAATTGTCCAGCCCTACCACAAAAGTGTAGAAATATTACTAGTTTTTAAAAACCATTTTTATATCTTGCAGACCAGATATCACCCTGTAGCCCTCCTACTGGCATGTACGCCATTTTTTACATCAACTTGCCAATGGACTGAAATTAACTAAACTCTAAGTCAACAGTATGTGGTTGAACATTTGAGAAGGTTCATAGCAAACATATTAAAATACAAGACAGAAACACTGACTATCAAATACTGATAACATTTAAAAACACAAACCACTCTTGCTTTTTGATATGAATCCTTGTACATGTAACTAACCCCCTTTGTGCATTGCTAGCGTGTTACCTCTTGTGGTGGGATGTCGAAGGTGATGGTGCGCATGTCCACGTTGATGAAGCTGTCGGTGCAGGGCAGGATGAAGAAAAGGCCTGAGGAAGCACACATACACACAGCATAGTGAGAGCAAGTCCCCAAGTTTTATGGTCAACAGGAATAACCCAAAACCACAGGAAAACATGACCAAGTCCAGCTCCGTGTTTAATGGGCCTTGATATACTGCTATAGAAAACTATCATATACTATAAACTAAACTAGGGTTGTTAAAAGTATCGGGAATCAGATACCAATCGATACTAAATCTAGTATTGAAACTATACTCATTTGAGCAAGTATCAAATTGGTCCGTTATGATAATTATTATATCCACTTATTGATAAATATATGAATGCTGGAACAATGTATTTTGGGGCTTATCCGAGCTGTAACAGAACAAGTACAAGACACATAGACTAGTATACGCCCATGGACCATCATGGAACCTACCTGGACGACTGAGGGATTACACAGACATAAGACCACGTGATAATATAAAAGATAACTGTCCCAGAACATCTCCTGTCCTTATACCCTCCTACTTCGCAAGGAAAAACTTAACACAAAAACACAAAACCTATCATGCTAACACTTCCTAATTATTGCACAACAAAATGTTTTCTAAATAGATGCAGATGACCTAAAGAACTGATTTTACAATATATCTGTACTGGGGCTGTACAAATTTCACTTAAATACATGAGGGGGAAAAAATGGGCAAAAACTAGCATACCAACATGCACTTCCTGATTAGCAAACAATAAAATACTTTTTAATTAGATGCAGACATCCTCAACAGCTGCTTACACAATATATCTTCTTGGGGCAAGACAAATTTCACTCAAATTCATGTCAAAAACTAGCATGCTAATGTGCACTTCAAGATTATCACACAATAAAATGTTTTCTAAAGAGATGCAGGCGGCCTCAACAGCTGCTTATATCTGTATCTGGGGCAAATACATGGGAAAACATTGGCTACAAGATCTTTAATAATTGACTAAACAGAAGTGAGATAAATGGAAAATGAGAGTATATTTAGATGTCCTAAGTTTATCATTCCAAGTTTGTGAGTCCAGGATTGTGGGGTTTACAATCACAGAGCCATTTTTACTGCTCGCTATAAACAGTCTGCTGACATTCACTGGACTCAAATTTCACAGTTTAGTTTGGACCAGTGCCAGTTGTCAGGTCCACTGAAGTGAAAACTTACATGACATTGATTTAAATGGTTTGGAACAGACCTCTACGGAAATGAACAGGAGTACCCAAATAAGGTCGAGGTACGAGGTATTGTAAGCTGCATTGCTGTATTGTATTGTAAGCTCAGGAGGTTGGTGGGAAAAGTAAACAAATGGAAGAGGGCTGGACTGCATAAAGCTAGCACAAGAATCTCAAGGACAAGGTCGGGAACAACAACAGTGTAAGATTTAGCTATGACTGACAATTGTTATTATGTCTATTTTTGTTTAATATTTTTGTAGCTGTAACCCCATGTACTGAGTTGATTATTTTATATACAGTAACCATATTGCAATCATCTTCATTTCCCTTTAAAGTCCATTGTATAGTGTGGTAAACTGTCAGATGAAGAAAGGCACAAGCCAAGTCAGCTCTCCGCAAACCTGATCTGTAACTTGGTCTGGTGGAGTCACCTGTTTCTCTTGGAAATTGATTGAATCCGTGTCATTTTTTGGAATATTCCAGGCAAAACGATATCATCTCCATAGAGACAAGCAAGTGGCAGGCTCTCCACCACAAAAGTTACATAGTTTTTGCATCTAAAAAACCCATAATTCAATAAAAAAAAACTCAAAAATAGTACACGACCATCAAACCCTAAAACATTAAAACATGGAGTATTCAACAGTTAGTCTGGCGGCTGCTTTTAAAACCCACAATGGCCACCACACTCTACATAAGGATCTGTGGTTGTTTGGCTTCCTCTCACTCTGTGCTATAAAAGATAATTATCCCACATGTCCTGCACCGTAATGCTCCTTGTTAGCTTCCTTCCTCTCTAGCATCTAATAACATCTGTTGCCATGGTGACTCTGAGGGCATGCAAGGCCAAGAGGGACAAGACTATAGCAGGATGATACATCTGTACTGAAAAAGTCATCCAAGGATTGTAAAAGAATACAATTTTACTCAGAGAATGTTTCATACAGATACCAGGAAAATGAACTGAGAAACGGAAAACAAATATTTTTTCTGGACAATCTGTGCTCCACTGTTGTAAGTGTTTGTCCTGCATAATATTTGGCAAATGTATTATTACAATATCAGGCAAGGCATGTTTATTTGTATAACATAGTTTGTATTTCAAAGTGCACAAAACTGAATAATTTTATGATCCCACAGGAATCGTCAGAGGTTTTCATAGACTTTTTTCCCTAGAAATATTGACATTTATGGATTCCTAAGAATTTGTTGGAACTGTATGTTTTAGATGTGTATGATTCCATAAATATTATCTATCTGTGTCCGCAAAGGAGACATTCAAATCAAATATTTTATTCAAATTTATTCTTAATTTAAAAAAAAACATTGGACAGGATGACCACGTTTATGTTAGAATTTGGTGTTTTGGTTCTAATCAGAAAGCAGAAGCAGCCTCACATCCCTCCTTTGGGTTGCCAGTTTCACTGCTGAAATCCAGTTGGTTTAAATCTAAAAGGACTCTCTCTGATCTGAATCGTGACAACCTGAACCCCGGCACCTTCAGCAAATCATTAATCAGTGCTAGTGTAGATGTCTGTGTAATCCCGCAGTCGTCCAGGTCTGAGCCATAGCAAAAGACGAAGTTTAAATCTGTCAACTGGACAAATTGCACAGTGCTAACACAGTGAATTCTGGAGGTTCTAGAGGTACTAGGATAACACTGAACACCCAATCCATGCCATTTCCGGATCTGTGCATCTTTATTTATTTTATTTTTTTTAACAAACTTTTCCCACGCTTCCACCATAACAATCCCACTCAAAGGTCAAGTGAATGCAGGGCCTTTATCAGCTGTGACGGAGGCCATAGTGCTGTTTAAATGTGAGCAAATGTACAAGGAGACAGCTGCAAAACATGAGTGAGCACTGGAGTTCTGTGATCAAGATGGACAATTCCAAAATAATCTGTACTGGGGCAAAACAAATTTCACTCAAATACATGGGGGGAAAAAATTGGTAAAAAACTTGTATTCTAACATGCACTTCCACGCAATACGATACTTTCTAATTAGATGCAGATGCCCTCAACAGTTGCTTATACAGTGTATCTTTAAGTATTTCACTTGATTTTTTTAAGCATATCTTTTTAACTTTGTGCATGCCCTTATTTGTATTTGTATTTATTCAGTGTGTTTATGTTGCACTTTTTCACCGAAGCAAGTCCCTAGTTTGTGAACTGTGTTCACAGACTATGGCAATAAAAGTCTTCTGATTCTGATTCCTGCAGCAAGACAAATTTTACTCAAATTCACAGGAAAAGAATTGGTCATAAACTAGCTTGCTAACATGCCCTTCCTGATTATCACACAATAAAATGTTTTCTAATTAGATGCAAACAGCCAGAGAGCAAAAAAAATAATTGCTCTTGTGATTAGCTTTTAGAAGAACATATTTATTTTTATAAGACCCCATTAGGAATGAATTGTGACTCTGTGATGGTCAAGATCAAGCAAAGTATTAAAGATGCAATATGTAACTTCTCGAGTGGAAGGTCTCCCATTTCATGGTCTTCATGGAGATGTTGTTACTTTCCTGGGATATTCCACAGTATGGCATTAAACTTACATATGATATGCTTATTACATTACAGGTGTTTTAATTGCTAATCATTTCTTGAAAAGCATGCATTCTTACTGGAACTCGCCTCTCCATACATCTGACCCACTGTCTCCATGGAGATATGGTGATGTAAATATTATGTGTTAGTAATTAATACCCATTAACTGCTAAGACTTTTATTTACCTATGTTACCTTTTATTGTTTTGAAAATGCTATTTTGAATAAAATTATGCTTATATTTTATCATTAATGAACTATAGGCTTATTTTGTGAATACGTGACTCAATAAAAAAATATTCAATCATTATCAGCCCAGTTAATTCATACTGCAATGATTAAACTTAAATACGTAGGCCTATTTATAAATATTTTCAAATGAATTTAGCAAATTTAAAAGCAAGTTGTGTTTTTAGTTCGCGCATTAGCTTTTCTTCGTTGCTAACATCATCATAGTAAAGCAAGCCACAGAGCTAAAGTGATTAAAAGTAGCGTCTGACCCATATCTCCTCTGTCTCAGAGCGGCCTCACACAGGTCTCCTGCAGTGTGTGTGTGTGTTGTGTGTTTTTTGTCAATGCGCTAGAAGACAGCAGCTGCTCCTCGCCCTGGTGCCTGGAGTGATGGAAAATCCAGTGGCACATGACGACTTAAAAAAACATAAAACCAACGCACAGGCTTATTCTCAGTTTACTGATGAAGAGAAACGCTGTAAACTCTGCAAAGGCAATGTCAGGTGACTTTAGAAGAGGCATTTTACTGTGGCAGAAACGCTGTTATTAACGTAATTTAAACTTGAAATTTTGAGAATTTGGATTTGATCCCGAATTGTTTAAACATAGAATTGTGATCCTTTTAAGAACCGATTTTTTTCAACATCCCTACATCACATCAGCTTTGACAAGTTGTGTAGAGTTTTGTACCATGCTTTTGTATATTCATGGAGAATTGTTGTGTGGGAGCATGGATGACATAGGCTTGGGAGCATTAGCATTACATCTAAACATAAGGAGCATTTGAATAGGGCCCGGGAGAGATAGATTTTACATAGTACCCCCACTTTACACAGATATAACACAATTGCTTTTGGGCAGTAGCCATTTTCCATGACATTTAAGTGACCCAAGCTGTTCTCTAAATGCTATGAAAGCGTGTATGTGTATGTAATCCCACAGTCATCCAGGTCAGCGGTGAAACGTCTTCAGTTCAGTCTTCCAGTTGACACGATTGAATTTTTCTTTTGCTACAACAGTGTGTGTGGCTATGTCCTGACCTGGCCCTTTGGCTCCGCCCCTCAGGATGCGTCCCAGGCGAAAGATGATGGCTCTCTCGTACTCCTTCACAATCTGCACGCACACAACAGGAGGACAGGGAAAAACGGTTTGCCTCTCTATTGTTTGACATGATTACATTAGACCAGCTCGCTCTTGGGTAAATACAGGAGCAGCTGCTGTACAAGTGGAGGGTTAGAGAGAGATATATGAAATGACAGAAAAAAACATGGACGACATTACGCATTTATTGATTATTTTGATTATTATTTTGTTTAAGAGGGGGAATTACACTTCTATGAGGTATACGGTACATCGCATCAGGTTTGTAGTGTATTGTTTTGTATCATGCTTTTGTATATTTATGGAGAATTGTCGTGCGGGACCATGGATGACGTAGGCCTGTGGGTGGAGCATTGGGCAAAACTTTACAGCTAACCATAAAAAGGGCTTGAATAGGGCCCAGAAGAGAGCGCTACATTACTCAAACATGCATGGATGACATATAAAACCTCTACAGACATGTTTTTGATGAAGGAACAATGTTACAACATGGTAGAAAGCTCAAAACTGTTGATTTTGCTTACTATCTTCTCTTTAAAAAAGAGAACATTAAATTTATATTTGGGAAGGCAACTTTATGCTTACATCACTGTGTTGTTAATGTTAATCTTTTCTGGGTAAATGTTGTCCATGAGGCAAGATGTGGAAAGACTTGTCTTTAGATTTTGTTACGGGATTATGTAAGGTTGTCAAAATAAATCCATACCAACAGGCATTTTTGAAAATAGATTTTTTGTGCTTTCTACCATGTTGTCTGGAATTTCCCCACTGTGGGACTAATAAAGGCATATCTTATGTTATAACGTTGTTCCCTCATCAAAAACATGCCTTAAGACGTTTTAGATGTCATCCATGCATGTTTGATTATAAAGCTTATTAATATGTTGTTTTTTGGCGAATATAGCATTTTCAAAACAATAAAAGGTAACATGGTGATCCAAATATGTTTGAAGCTAATACCCCATAGAAGTAAAATACCCAATAGTCAGAGTGACAGTGCAATAACTGCAGATATCACATAACCTACATCTGCTGTATTTTTTAAATAGTTTATAAACAATAAACTTGATATTTTTTCTTAATTTTGGATTTTTTGAGAACAAAAATGGTGATGCAGATCCAATTACAAATATTGATATATTTTAATAATGGGTGCAATACATTTCATGAATGCATGAAAACAATATTGCAAAAACTAATGAAAAAAAGTCTTTTAAGACCTTTAAGATGATTAGTAGACCAATGTTAGTCAGGCCTGATGTAAATAGAGGCTGTTGAAGGGATCTGTTTTTACTCTGTCTCTCTTGTCCTGAGTGCAGTCTGATAGGCGCCATGGTAACCAGATTATCAGGGGTGCACACTGTTGACTGTGTGAGGGGAGGGGAGAGAAGGGGAGCAGAGAAAGCTAACCTTGATGCACATCCAGATGGAGATGGGCAGAGTGACCAGTGTGAGCAGCATGGAGAACAAAACCAGTATCCAGCCACACAGCCCAATGTCTGAGTCCGGGTTCTCCAGAGCTGAAGGGGGAATAGGCAAGATTAGAGACAGTATACAGCATACAACCTTTCTTTTGTTTTTGATTATTATCTAACTGTAATAGTTGCCATGGAAATTCATGTATAATCAATGAGGAAAATTGGTATAGTTGATATCTAAATTCTGCTTCTAATTCTCCTTTTTGGTCGATTAATGTTTTTAGGAAATCAGTTTTGTGTGGTGTGTCTTTATTTTCTGCATTTTGTTTTGCAGTACTTTTAGGTGAACCAAATGCATACAAATTTTGACTGAGTGAAAGAAATTGTAATTGCATTTATGATTATTTGCCTGTTGCGTAGACCTGTGAGTGTTTGAACAAGTGGCGCATTAAAGCTTATCTAAAATATTAATAATGTCTTTTGAATTATGTATCTGGCCTATTTATTAATTTATGTGTAATTTGAGAACCAATGTGGAGCGGCTTTATACATTTCTTTGTACAGTTAGTTTGTGCAATGACGATTTAAGACATTCTGATTCGGAATACTGTTTGTGGATTGACTGCTCATCTGATAAACACTGACAAAGACGATTTGTTGGAGGAGAAACCAAAGGAAACTGGCTGAGATTATCCCAGAGGTTCAACATCTGGGTTAACACTTCAAACCGAGCCATGTCCATATGTCATGCTAACATTTCAAACTAGGTTATGTTAGTCTTTCATGGTTCAAAATATGTAGTAAGATTTCAAACTGAGCCGTGTTTGTGTAGCATGGTTCAACATATGTGCCAACACTTCTGACTGGGCTAGGTTCCTCTCATGATAACGCTTCAAATTGAGCCATGTTCCTCTGTCATGGTTCAAAATGTGTTCTAGCTCTTCAAACAAAGTCATGTTCCTCTATCATGGTTCAAAAGGATGAGGGATTAACTGTATCTGTGCTAAGACACCCAACTGAGCCATGGTCCACTTCAAAACTCAGTGAGGTCTTGCTGCCATGGATCAAAATCTCTTCAACTTCAAACTGAACCGTGTTTCTCCATCACGAATCACAATCTGGGCGAAGTCAAACTCAGCCATGTTCTTTTATCATGGATCACTTCAAACTAGACATTGACAGATATAGATTTTTCGTGGCCAATGCCTATTATTTCAAATTCAGAGAAACCGATAGCCACTAAGCTCAGCCAACATTCTTGGGCCAATAAGGAGGTAGATTTTGATTATTTTCCCCAAATTACACCATTTACATTTACTACAAACTCAGATACAACCCTATTTTATTACAAACTGGACAAGGGAGCTGTGTCTTCTTCTTAGTAAAACTTGATACATTTTCTTTGGAAATTGCTGACCCAAAGAAAATATTGGCCTCTGCTGTAAGGTTGATAACGGCTGATGCGTTACAAAGTGCAAATATCTCTGTCTAACTGACCCATATTCCTCTATCATGATTCAAAATCCGGTACAGGTATTTAAAAGGAAATCACACACTGGAAACTTAGGGACAAACTTTCCGTTGTGGCATTGTTTGCGTGGTGGCCTAACCTAACCTTTGAGAGTTCTGTCTGATAGAACTTCACTTTCCCATGGGGCAGTCCCAAATGCATACAAAGTTATATAAAAGTGGAATGCCTGGGAATTAAATAAGCTTCTGATTTATACAAGTTTGACTTTAAAACAAACTACCACATTATACTCTTTGTAATGTCTAGCAGTCAGAAGAGCCTGAACATTAGCTAATATAAAACAGCCAATAAGCATAAGATTAAGGTCCCCATGCTACCTTAGGGTCTCTGCGCCATACAAACCAGGAGCTAAAGTGTGCGAGGAGGTTAAGTTAAAGACATCAAGAGTTGAGAGCAGATTTGATGTTTTGTCTATGAAGCATCACATGAAATCCCATAGCAGCCTCCACCACCTCTGATGCTTCAGACCTTTTCACATGCAATAATTTCACTTTATTACACCAGGAAAGTCAGAAAGGGCTAGATGATTTCCTCTCCTTCTCCTCCTCTTTAGAAAACTTTTACTTTTAGAGCTTTGACAACTGAGCCGCACCATCTAACCAGCACCTTAACTTCTCTGTCAACTCGGCCCGTTAGGATAATTACTATATCAGCTTATGGAACAACCATTTTTAGGGGTCAATATTTATCATGGGTACTTTTTGTTATTTTCCTGTACTACAAAAAGAGTTGAGCCGTAGCGGGTCAAATCCATAACTTCTAGGAATTCTCGCAATTTGTGTTTTTTTTTAACCATATTAAACATTTCTAATAACCCTGCTTTGAGGTTATCGTGTCAGTGGCATAAATGTGTTTTAACATTACGGTTTATCGTCAATATTTTCTTCAGCAGTATATTGTACTTCAATATTTGTTAACATGACAGGCCTTTTGTCAACCTACCATTATTCCAGGCCTGTTTAGTTGAATGTCTCCCTTTAAACAAGCGCTAACCTAATCTAGCATGTCATCTACACAGAAGCAAGCTATTAACATCGTTTCAATACTCATTAAAAAAATCAAGACCATGACAACCTTGGAACAATGACAATTAGGTAGGGCTGTGTGAGTGTGATAGTTTTACGGTTAAAGGTCCTATATTACACGAAAGAGATTCTTGTGAGCTTTAAGCCATGTTAGAATGTTCTGCCTCATCAAAAACATACCTGGATTTGTGTTTTGTTTCTTTCACATATGTTTGAGTAACACTTTATGATTAGTGCTTAGGGCTTCAGACTGCCATTAAAATGCTCACATTTTGCCGCTATTTGTCTGTGCGAGTATTTTTTTTCAAGCACTTACACATGTTAACTAGATATTTTTTAGATATTTATTTGAGATGCATACAAATTCACAGAAGTTAAATCATTTTTTCAGTCAGACCTGCTCAGTATTTGGATTAAATATATTAATTTGAGTAATAAGATTAGTCGCAGCCATTCACATGCTCTCTCTTCCTCTCCCCTCATCTTCCCTCTGCTCCTATAGCAGCACAGACACAGCTCAGCCGAAGCAGAGCCTGAGCTCATCATGTTGCTTCACTTGCTTCCTCTGTGATTAGTTTATTCAAGTTTTATAAACAGGCACAAAGAGAAGCTTTCGTAAACAAGCGTGTAACCTCTGAAATCTCACACCTTTGCCCCGCAGAGGACAGATGGAGGGAGCTTAGCTAAGTGTGTTACCATGAGGGTGACCAGATGTGCCCATTTACCTGGGACAGTCCCAGCTTTGAACCCTGTGCCCCTGTCTCAGTAGATTTATTCTAAACCATTGATTTGTCCCAGTTTTATACAAAAATGTACAGGGCGTTCCTATTTTTGACCAATTTGATCCCCACCAACAGTAAAGAGGAGCATAAATTCTCATTTGTTTAGCCAAAGTACAGAAAAACATGCTCACAAAACTGACAAAAACTGACTCACAAGTACAACAGAACAGTTAGGGACAACAGATGGAAATTAGTATTTTTTGCTATAATCTGGCATATTTACACTGTGTTTACAGATGTTCATTAATATGCGCTGTCCCTATCAAATAAATAAATAAATAAGTTGTGAATAAGTTATCAATGGACAGAGCGCATAACAATTTTCCTTAAATCTCCACACGCTCTTCCCAGTTTCATTATTACCAGCCACCCCAACTCCGGGGTGTCCCAATTTTTGATCTTGAATATGTGGTCGCCCCAAGCATGAGGCCCAGACTGCATGTATTGTCAATGGTTGACAGCTGTACTGCCATTCACTATAATCTGGAGCCTCTGTGCTTTAAAGTGATCCTCATATGAAAAAAGTAGAGAATACACTATTACTCAGACTATACGTGAAACTGCATATGAATAATGAGAAGGGGAATTAAGACGATTCTTATTCAATTCTATATTAAACTTGCATTGACTTAATATATGATTTTTATTCAAGCCAGATATGTTTTACAGATGGCTCGTTTGTTGCTTCCTCCTCATAAAGGAATCTGTCTGCATTAAATATATATTAACTGGTTACAAAACAATTAAACATTAAAATAAAGCACATAAATTAGGAATACAATATTGACTATAGAAAAAATATAAACATTTTTATCATGCGCCTCTAAATGTTCTGGTGATGCTCCTAAAAGTTTTCAGTGCTACAGAGTTCCTGGAAAAAAATGTTGGTCTGGAGCTCAAAATTTTCTGTTCCACCTTGTAATGTCATGTCATGTTTACGTTTTTTCAGTAGCGATTGGCAATTCCAGAGCTGAATTATCCGAATGATTCTAGTGAGGATGTATGGAGTTCAAAACACAGTGGCGCACTTCCTATTTTACCAGATGACATCACAAGGTGGAACATGGTGTTTTCTGTATGAGAGAAGGGCTCAGCCTAAAAATGCAGGGTTTATATCAAAATCAAGATTAAATTCCCAGTACACATTTCAACAAACATCCAGGATTGAGAAGGTAAACAATAAATCCCATGCATTCAGAACATGTTTGTAGAGGTTTAAACTAAAACTGCAAGGATATTTAAAAGGGATATTTAGTTGTATGCGGATTGAGGACATTTATTTCTTAAATAATTGCAACCTTTGTCATTTGAACTGCAACAGTTGCTATTACTGTTTACCATCATACACAACATGACACTTTTACACAGTTTTAAGCTAAGAACACTCAATCTTTGTTTCGTGACAGAAGAGGGGTAAAATTTTAGACGAATACGGAATAAAAAAAAACAAACTATCCACACAATTATGACGATTCAAGGTGTGGTGTGGACCTCTGGAACGCTTTAGACAAAAATATACAAGCCTGTTCTAACGTGAATGAATCTAACAGAACTCTCAAAATATGCTAACAATTATACAGATCATGAGAACTTCTTAACTAAACTGAATATTGTTGCATTGTATATTTCTGTTGTGCTTTTGTGGATGAATTACTACATTGTATTTTGGTATTTAAATTCTGCAGACATAGCACGCACAGCAATTAACTTCTTCATTCTGGAATAGGGGGTAGGAAAATATAAGGTTTAACTACCTACTACTTCTGAGCGCCTCTGCCCTGCACTTAAATGACAATGCACTTACTGTAATTATTAAAGGTTTTTATTCTGCACTCTTCTGTTTTAATGTTAATTTTATGATGATTATTTATGTTTTGATTTGTTGTATTGTGATTTTAATGTCTTTCTTATTCTGTAAAGTACTTTGAATGACCTTGTGTATGAATTGTGCTATACAAATAAACTTGTCTTGTCTTACTGTAATGCAAAATGCTCAAATAACTAAAATAAAATATCAATATTGCATCCCCATAAAAACAAGATGTGGGTTTTACACGTTCAGGTAATCTTGCATATTTAGGTTGTTTTACTCTCATGACAAGTATTCAAGTCCTCTCCAATGCACCAGTAGATGCAACCACCTCAGGCCTAGACCTTTCCAAAAACAAGTTAAAGATATATTTTAGAAAGTATTGTGATGAAAATGTATGTATATTCATGGTGTGAAGACCTGAGCCCTGTCCTGTATATAACCGCTGTAACAAAGATTTGAAAAATTTCATAACTCACCCCGCTTCGCAAACACATTATTATTCATCAAGATATTACACTTTTCTTCAACAGTATTAAAGCTTGTTAAGCTACGCTGCCCAAAGCCTTAAAAGGATATTGCATGGATATAGCCATGTTGAGGGCTGTTGGCCTTTAGGCGTTTGTTCGATTAATCGGTCGATGGAGTCTTGGTGAGTAAAATAATATGAGTCAGCTAATCATTTTATCTAGATTATAAGGATTAATGTGGGAGGGCAGCACAAAGGAGAAGTTAGTAAAGCTGTAGTACTTCAGTGGTTTAGTCGATTAATCGGTGAATGGAGTCTTAGTTGACCAAAATGATTGTTAGTCGAAGAATCATATCATTTAGATTACAAGGATTTATATGGAACAACAGCAGAAAGAAGAGGTTAGTGAGTCAGTCTTGTGAGTGCATTTTAGGTCAGATACATAGAGATACGTAATAGTTTTGAGAGCTTTTGCCATGCCTCCTTTTTAGTCGACTGCAGTCCTAGCTATGACCACTGTACATATCAAAGACAAGACAAATGGGAATTGCCATTTTACATAATAGTTATTCAATAATATAGCAGTTAGCATTAGCCATCCATCAACATAAGCAAATCAGGAGAAATAAGAATGGTTGTCAACCAATTCATAATTTCATATGTTTGATTTTCCACTTCCCCTAACTGAAATTTGAGATCAAGTTACTGGCAACATTATACAGTACAGGAAATAGAGGGGTCCAAAGAGGTCACATGACTAGTCTATTCTAAAAGCTTTCGAATAAACCCACTAATGTGCAATTTGTAAGTTTGTGTGCTTGCTTGAGGCGCAAATGACATCCAGCTATCAGTCCATTAGATAAACATAAAAAGATTTCACTCAGTGCATTTGAAAGCAGAAGAAGCCAGAGACGTCAACAGAAGAGGATCAAGACGGGTTCAAAATGCAAATCAAATCTGTATGAAGGCACTCAGAACTAATTTACATGCAGCAGGTAAAAGTGAATACCCACCACTGCAAACATTGTTGATTATAATTGTATCAAAATTATTACAAATTAAAATTAGCATGCACACACACAGCAGGCTTTGGTTCATACCTTCAATGTCATGAAGGCCATGCTTTTGACCTACAGATGAAAGTTACATGTAAAAAACAATTGGACAACATTTAAAATGACTGATCAATTATATAGTTAGTACATTAACTACACTGGATTATACCTGTGTCTAAGCTGCGTTCACATGACATCAAATTTGAGAATTCCTACAGTTTAAAATCAAGTTGGAGGCAACGACTGTATAAAGAAGTGGACTATGAGAGTGTGACGTCACCTGTAGTGGCTCCAGTCAAATGAACCTCATCGAGGCTAAAAGTTACAGGGGTGAATTTGGAGTCAAGTTCCATATTTGGAATTCTGAGCTTGTATGTGAAGTATTAGTAGTTCATTTGAGGTAATATTAGAAAGTGAAATATTTCAACTTCCAAAATGGATTGAACACTTTTGAGATTAATATAACATTTAGTGACATTTAGTGATTAATAACATTTAGTGATTAATAACATTTAGTGATTAATAACATTTAGGGACATTACTCTGATGATGGTTTTCAGATTGTAGAAAGTGATGATATCATACTCCAGGAACATAGACTGTATAAAGACGTGGACTGAGGGAGAGTGGCGTCACCCATGGTGTTTGGCTCCAGTCAACTGAAGCTCATCGAGGCTAGAAGTTATAGGGGCGAATTTGCATATTAGGATTTCTGACCGTGAGTATCATAGCAACCAAAGAGTCAATGCGGAGTGAGGCTGTTGAAGGTAACGGCCCTTTATGCCCTTCCTACTGGTTTAGTATGGAGCGGGCGCTTAGCTGGAGCGACCTCAGGAAATGAAGACGCCTGATTTGTCTGTTATTAATGTTCATATCTTGAGTTACAAACACAAGAGTGGGTTAATACAAACATTTTAAGATGGAAATGACGAGCCTGACAGCAGCAGGTACAGAGAAAGGGGTGACAGATTTCCAGTGTAAAGTGAATTGGAGCCGGAAGTCCGCCCATGATCACTTCCTATTTGGAAGGCAGTGGTGAGCAGGTTAGCTACAGTATGTCCATTTATATATACAGTCTATGGGCAGGAACCAGTTTTCCCTATACTGCACTTTGCCATGAAATATAGAAAAACTAAATTCACAGCTGGAGCTCAGCAGCCCCGCCCACTTCAAAGTCCACTTTAGTTCCAGATGTAAAATTTCCATAAATTTTCCCCAAAGACTTTTCGAAAAATTCAAACATTAAGAGTTCATACGCTTCGAAGATGCTAATCAGCTATCTACTATAACTAATATAACTCGGCTGTTTTAAGACGAAAAAGCACATTTAAAGGCAAGATTCTGTGAAATGTTTGAATAACTTTGCAGTTTATAATGTTCCAGAAACAGATTTTAAATAAAATTATAGGTCTTGAGGTCATTAATCACATAGGTGATTATGCCTGAGCAAGCTTTCAAACTTTATTTTTATTTTTTCGCACAAAGTCTATGAGAAAACATGAATGAGAAATTTATGAATGAGAACCAGGGGCTGGGCAGGAACTGTTGAGCTCCATGTGGAACCTGATAGTTTTACTGTATTAAAAGCAAAAATCTGCATTTTAACAATATTCATTTTAGCTGTCCCTATCTGTATTCAATATTCTAGGCCTATAGCGTGTTGTAATGTCATCTGAAATCCAGCACAAGAGCTTTTCAGTCAGCCTAATGTTAAACCAATAGAGATTTTGATGGACACTATTGAGTGATAAATGACCCAGCACCTTCTCAGGTTGTTCCACGGCTTTTTTGTATACTTTTTTACATGTTTTTTGCAAAAGAGTATCTCTTGGGGCTTCAGAATTCACATATTTACATACATTTCCTGCATGGAGTACATTATTAAGAAAGCACATTTTGATATTGAACAAAAAAAAATGAAATGTGGCATATGAGGATTCAAGGAACAAATATAAATAATGACGTGAAGACATACATTACATAAAACAAAAGGAAATAAGAAAATAAGGTTTAAATGAACTAAACTGTAAGAGGTTAATTTGAAATATTTGTTGATTAAGTTAATTGACTTGTTATTTGTTAACTGTTTAGCAGATTGGATGTAATTTTATATATCAATTAAGAGCAAGTTGAATTTTGGTTTGGATTTGGCAAATATTGTTTTATGTATATAGCATTTCCAATTTTTTATTTTATTTTTTTTGCTTTCATGTTTGTAGTATGTAATTATGCTCACCAATTTTAATTTTGCTGTTTAAAAAAGAGGTAAGTTTTCTTCTACCTTTTCCCATTAATTATTAGATTCCGAACTTCAAGAGTGGAGTCATCTCCCGTTTTCCCAATTCTTACGTCATGACGCTAGATTCACAAGTAATCGATTGACAGGATTTACATGAGCTTAATCGACGTAAGTACATTTCTCACTTGCAGTTAACTTTTTATTCGTATTAAAACATCACGTAGTATATGGTCTACTTAACAAATACAAACTGGCTTGTAAACTGTTTGTATAATAATAAAAAGAGGTTTGAATTGTGATCCAGCATAGAGCCGTTAACATTAGTCCGGAGCACGCGCGATAAACCACCGTTAGCCAAGTAAGCTAACGTTTAACACCAAATCTGGATCATCACCGCGCATTATAGACTTAAATAAACGGTTTTAAACATTTATTGAACCATTTCTCCCAGTGCAGTGACTGTAGGACTGAAAGCTTAGCTGTTCTTATACATTAGTAATTAGCTTGTTGTTTTGTCAGAGAAAACATGCGCGCGTTGTGCAAAAATACCTGCAGCTCGCTCTCGTCTCTTGGCTTCTTTCATGGCAAAGTCTTCGCGGTCGTTTTCCATCCCGATCCGTTAGGTTTGGAGCTGATCACAGGGTAGACGGTGTCGTTAAAGGTGCGTGTTTACTCACAGACTGCCCCAGTAGAGCTCACGCACATACACAGAGGAGGAGGGCGGGTCACAGAGGGACACTGTGCCCTGCGCGCTGTCTGACAGGCGCCGTGACGCAACCGATGGACGCACGGGTGCACTGGATGGTCGCGCGCACACAATAGAAATAGTCGATTTCTTAATTTAAAGGGGCGTTTTGTTGCTTTTCTGATTGAGAAGCCACTTGCTTGTCTCGATGACGATGTTATTGCTTTGGCTGTAGTGTTCCACAGTACTGCATTAATCTATATCCACGGAAACAAGCAGGCAACGCCACCAGGTGAAGTAAAGGCGTGACTGCTCAGCGCTCACAATAGTACAGTTGTGGAAGGTAACGAAATACAAGTAGAAAAGTATTGTACTTAAGTAGAATTTTTTGCGTAACTGGACTATTCTGAGCTCTGAGTATTTGTACTAGAATGAAAAAAACAAAAACAAAAAAACAAGGGTTTCCTGGAGGATGGGACAGAGCCTTCACACATGTTATTGTCTGGTCTGACACAGTCATTCGTGATAAGAATATTTTTTTCATTCACAATAAACTTAAATTTTTTTTAAATTATTTTTTTTTTTTTGTAACGCCCAAAATCACAACAGCTGTCTAGAAGAGCGTTCATGTTTTGGTTGATGGGGGAAACCGGAGTACCCGGAGGAAAGACATCCAGACACGGGGAGAAACATGAAAAACTCCACACAGAAAGGCCTGGGCGACCCGGGGATCGAACCAAACCTTCTTGCTGTGAGGCATGAGTGTTGCCACTCAGCCACTGTGCTGCCTACACACACAGAACTTACATTTTCCATCACACTTTCTCCCTTTTCAGAATCAGAATCAGAAGACTTTTATTGCCATAGTCTGTGAACACAGTTCACAAACTAGGAACTTGCTTCGGTGAAAAAGTGCAACATAAACACATTGAATAAATACAAATACAAATAAGGGCATGCACAAAGTTAAAAAGATATGCTTAAAAAATCAAATGAAATACTTAAAGGGAGAAAATTATTCATTAATCATATTTCATAAACAATCATCATCACAAACACAACATGCATAGAAACTTAACTGGTTGTGGATCCAAAACACAGTTCATGGAGATGAAGTCAGTTCCATTAGTTTGTTGATTGAGATGGAGGCAAACAGTTCACTTTTAAGGAGCATTTTTGTGTTCAGTTCAGTGTGTCCATACCCAATATGATTTATAGTCACAAGATGAATGCTGTTTTAACAAGATGGTGAAAACTTTTCCCATCACCTGTCTTCTGTCCATTTGTCCTCCCTCTGACCACATACTGAACAAGCTATTTTTGAGGGGACTCTCTCTTGGTGTAACACTAAACAAATCTACTTCACTGTCTCTGCTGTCATTCCTCACCCTCTTGTTGTTCTTTGGTAGCTTGCTGTCACTTGCTCCATGCTCTGCTCACTTTGCTCCATGCTAATTTCATCATCCTCCCCCAGATCAAGAAGATCTCCCCAACTGCCAACCTCTGACCCACTCATGGTCCTACTCAAGCGCCGGCAAAGAACGATGACCAAATTTGAATTTCCCACATTTTTTCATATGCAAGCTTTTATACTCACGCACAAAGTAAGCCCTCCCACTAGGTAAGTCGATTTTTCTACAGGGAAGTGTTTAACATTAGGAGGCAAGTACAGATATGGTTTAAATCCCTTAACTAAACTGTCTTTAAAATAAGGTTAAAATCACAAGATCACTTAAATCAAATACAGAAATATGTGGAAAAATTGTACTTATTTATTTTTAAAGAAATGACTCTAAACAGATTGTATGTATGGATTTAACATGGTAAATTAAGCTAATTAAATAATTGGACAAAGTGACCAAATCTACTATGTCACTGCCAGCATGGGGTGTTTAAAAAATAATTACTGTTAATCCTCTCTCTTGGCTGAGCCTTGTTTAGTTACAAATCTACAAAATAAATGTTTGTAGCCAAGGCTTTTGTTACATTTTACAGTGTTTTTATCTTACAGAGACTAGTACTAGTGCACTTACTTATATAGGGTCTACAACGTCATAATACATATTTACCCTTTAAAGTAGCCATTAGAATAGGACTGGACCTGTCTAAATCCAGACCAGGTGTAACAAAATCTCAAAAACTGAATGTAAACCAGGTCTAAATTAGGAAGAAACCCAACTTCAACAAGGCTTAGGCCAAAGTTATATGGTTTATGTAATATAAAAGTAGGTTACTGTAATATAAAAGTATCAAAATTATAGATTACATTTTGAAATTGAAAAGTATTGTCTATTTATGCTTATTTCATTCTATATATCAGTACTTCTTCAGTGTAAACAATATGATTTCTCAAATAAAAAAAAAATCTTTAGCATCTTTAGCCTATTGAACATTTTGAAACAGTACTTAAAGTAATATATTCAGAGGTGCATGGAGCCATATGTTTTAGCTGGACAAGATCAGGGCCCCGGCTGAGGTCAGTGTCTCTAACAGTGTTCCTAGGTCCTCTGGGAATAGAACCCTCCACTGTGACAGCTGAAGCTTATTAACCAGCACTTAAACAGGGCTAACCTCTCCCCACTCCTATTAATAACCCACAGCCATCCTCTGCTTTTGTATGTGCTCGGTCTATAGTGCTTTTCACACTATATTACACAAAATGGATTCTTGTGAGCTTTAAACCTGCAGTTGTGTTTTGTCTCATTCACAAATGTTTGAGTAATCCTGGTTTATTAGTCTGTCTACATGTCCAAAGCTCAAAATGCTCTGTTCCACCTTGTGATGTCATGAGGCTTTAGTTTCCAAGTTAACAGCTACCTATTACTTTTAGTTCAGTGGAAATTGGCCATTCCAGGGCTGAAATTATCTAAATGATTCTAGTGAAGATGTGGAGCACTTCCTGTATTACCACATGTCATCACAAAGTGTAACAGTGTTTTCATTTCAACATTATAACATAAGTCTGAAAAGAGTGTAATATGGGCCCTTTAAAATAGTGAGCAATATTAAATAGTTGTATTATTGTTCTGTGAAGTGTCCCTGAGTGTTCTTAAATACACCATATGGACAAAAAAGTATTAAAATGCATTATTGTAATAAACTAACACGTCAATAAAAAGCATATTTACAGTGCAAAAAATACTTGTATATTAAAATCATATTATGGGGAAAAATAACAAATGTACAGTTTCCAAAATCAGCCTGCAAGTCAAAAGTCAGGGCACAAACCAAACATCCTTGTAATGGAGCAGTCTGTTCCTACCCATTAATAGTATTGATAAGACATAAAAAGTAATGATAATTTGACTTTTAATGAAAAGGCAGTACAATGTATCAAGACATATTATCAACTTACTGCAACAATAAAAATGAACGATAACTCTTAAGTATTCTCGTTAGGGATGTAGCTTGTCTTCAACACTTTTTGCAATTTTACTAGAGCCTTAAGCATAATGTATTAGACAGACAGAGCAACAATAACAAAAAATACATAAACCATATGCTTGTAATGTTAATAATGAAGTTTGGAGGAATACGTGGAGATGGGGAACTCTGGATTTTGCCTTGTCTCCTTTACATCCTTCAGGCACTTACAATTGAAATGAGAAATAGTTTAAAATATGGGGCAGACTTATATCAAGATGAATTTGTAAAGGTAAATGACCTAGAATAAAATTTGAAAAAGTGCAATTTGGCAACGATAAGGGGGGGACGGTATGTGTCGGTTTCAGAGGCACGAGAATTGTTCTGTATGGTCTTTATTGATGGTCACAGCAGTATGGTTGTCTTAAAGGCCAAGTCCAGCAAAATTCAAAACAGAGTCTAAAAAGTGGCAGAGTCTAACAAGTGAGTTTACATCAGGGGTTTTATGGTCCTTCACTTACAAGACCTGACACTTACAAAAACTGATCACTTACAAGACCTGCTCACTTACAAGAACTGATTTTTGTGTAAGTATTACATCAGAGAACTAAAAGCAGACATTTCTTCAGCTGTGAACTTGCTTTGGCTGGAATGCTGCTCACCTAACTGAACTGAAAAGACACATAAGAACAGCTAAATGGAAAGAAAATAATGACGCAAGAAAGAATGCAGAAAGAGCTGTGTATGGCAACAGTGACTATGTAAAATGAGTCCCAACAATATGAAGATGACGATCACCAACTGCCTTCACAATTTCATACACAACACGTAAGCAGAGCAAATATGAGAGGAGAGCCAATCGAAAGAACAGGAAGGTTTTCCAATGAACCATGCTGCATCCGTTGTCACGCTGGACATTGGAGACAAGAGTGCGCTCTACACCATAAGCCCTCTGCATTTTAAAGGTGAACATAGGTTTAGTTTTGCCATGTTTTGCTTTATATAATATCTAGTATTAGGATCTACTTGAATTTCTTCTCCAGAGTAAAGTAAAATAAAAAGAAAAAAAGAAAAGTGCAAAAGTCACTACAGCTAACTATCAAACAGTCACACTGACAGTCTAACAGGTGAAAGTCGCTGCTATTTAGGTGTAAATCCTATCTAGGGTTAATCCAGTCTAGGTGAGAGTCCCTTTGTAGTCAAGTGTAAAGACGAGCTAAACTTTACTCATGAAGGAGAGTAAATTCAACTCCAGCAGCTATAAAAGTCTACAATTCGCCTAAATATTTAGTTTATACCTTACATCTAAAACACGAAAATCAACTCAAGTCACTGATACAGACTTTGGATTTGGATCATACACACCTGAACGGAGCTTTTCTCTTTTTAAATAACATGTTTCTGAGTTTGTGTTGGGGAGATTCGTTGTTGTGTTGTGTCTTTTATCTCCCCTGTTCTTTATCTCCTATCGTCAGCTAACAGAGAAACTACTTTCAGTTAAAGCAAATTTAAGCTAAAGAAAGTTCCATGTACATAAAATAGGCCACAAAAAGCTAAGAAACACCTTTTGTCTGTTGTGCTGCTCATAGTTCTGCCTCAGTGCCACTCAGTCAGAATGTTGAGGGGCGTTTTGCAAATACAATGATATCAGTGCATAATCTCTATTGGGACAGTTTAAATGGTGGTGGTATCTGGCTCCACTAACAGTTCAGGTGGCTACAAAAATAAACAGACTATCCAGGGAACGCAGCGAGGACACTATGAATGCTGCTCCTGGCTAATCCTCTTTTAATTAGGCCAGAGGAGAGGAGGGCCGGCGGGATTAGTCACGGCACATTGACACAGCACAAGTGGACACGGGTGAGAGTGGGATGGGTGGGGTGGAGGGAGCTACCTGCACCCCCGCACCCCACTCATGCTCCCATAACAGGACTCTGAGGAGCAGATCAGATACACGCCATGATTCGCACATTTACAATCTTTAACCACGCTTTGAGTCTCGTAAGGGGCTGTTTCTGGTCTTACTTACAAGTCTAGAGTAAGGGTGGGGTGGTGGAGTGAGTTGGATGTTTGCCCATCGACAACAGTGTAGTCTTTGCTTTGTCTAAATCCACTTTTTAATAAATAAACTGTGTACATGGTGTTTTAGTAGTATTATCTACTTTTCCTATTCATCTTTTGGTCATTTTAGTGCAAACTAAACTTTGATACTGAGGAGGAATAGACTTGATAATCAATATTGATATCTGTGAAGTCCTTCAGTTGTCCAGGTCAGATCCATTGCTAAAGAAAAATAAAATCTTGACAAAACATTGTAGGAGTGAAGACGTTTCGCTGCTCATCCAAGCCACTTTTTCAATTCTGGTCAGATCACTGGTGGACACTGCCCTATATCCACCTGAAGGCAGGAGCTAACTACACTGAAACTCAAAATCCCTATTGTCTACAGTTTTTGTTTGTTGGCTAGGTCTATTGTGCTACCCTAACTGTGCACTGTGTGGTTTGTCCAGTTGACACATTTTATTTTTCTTTTGCGATTAATTCCAATACCATAATCATAATAAAACAGTCTTCATTTAGACAGTAGAATATAATTTTCAACATCATTCTAAAGCTATTCAGGAAAGGTTCATTTCTGTCCTGTGACTTTTTCTTAGTATTGATACTTAAACGAGTATCTAGTTACCATACTAATTTTAGTATCAATTAGTATGTGACTTTCAATACTTAATTTCAGTCCTTTCAATACTACAACCATAGTGCTTAGGTAAATTTACACTTTATTTCTCACATACTTTACCTTGGGTTATTGTCCAAACACATACTGCCTTTTTGTCCTTGAGCAAGACAACATTTTCTGTCACTGTGAAGATGTGACAGAGTGTACCATTAGTCCTATATAATTCACTTCACAGTTGGTGGTGATAAATATTGTAGTCACAGCTGCCTTGGGGTAGACTGTTAGAAGCAAGACCAATTTGTGCCATCAGCCCCTCTGACCACCAATAACATACACACACACCATTCAAACTAGAAAATGGGTAAAGTGTCTTGTGCTGAAAACACTGCTGCCCCACTATGGCTCCTGATATTCCCTGTGGTACTACCTAAAGTACTAACCAGCTCAAACCCAGCTTAACTTCAGAGATCAAGGTCAAGCTCAAAATTCTCCACTATGAGCTTTGTTTTTCTAGTAAATAAAAATGCATTGGACCACATATTCTTGGATACAGTTTTTGGAAATCCTCACATTTGGAGATTCTTGGACTGTCTTGCTCAAGGACAAGCAATATTGGGATTGAACCAACAACCTCAAGGGTAGTGAGGGAATGTCTCGGCCTGTCTGATTTCTTTTGTTATAACTAAAACTTTTATGTTTCATTTAATTGTGTGACGGGACAATCTCTTCTCTGATCTTCACAGTCGTGTTCAGCTTTGTTCTCTGCTGTCGTTTGATCTTTTACAGAGTATGTGTACTAATGGCTGTCACCTGCACGTTTTTGACATGACAGTGAGAGGAAAACCAGAGGAGCAGATCAACCTGATGTTATGCATGAGAAACATAGCTGCTAAAAGAAGAGAACCCACCTGCTTGTCTCCCTGGTGATGTTATTGCTTTGCCTTGAATCTTGGTTTAACACATAGGAATATCAATTTAGCTTATTTTGCATTACACAGTGGTGGAATGTAACCAAGTACAAGTAGTAGTGTACATTTTACAGTGGATACTTTTACGTTTTCTTAACTACATTTGAAAGAAAGTATCTGTACTTTCTACTCCACTACATTGTTGAACTGGACTGAAAAGTAAAAGTATTTTTTATGACAGTTTGGGAGCTGCTGAAAAGGCTGAGGGTTTATTTTTAACATGTTCATAGTTTGAGCAAAACAAAAATATACAAATAAAACAGCTAAGAAAAAAAAAATCAATTCTTCCTGTTGAACAAAATTGAGCACAAATGTTTTTCAAAATTTATATATTTGAAGCCTTATAACACCTCAAAATCTGCGTGAAATACTTTTACTTTTTACTCTCTAAGTACATTTTTACATGGGTACTTTAATACTTTCAAAATATGTTGATTTTTTTTCATGTGATACTTTTACTTGAGGATTTTTTTTTTTCGCACCAGTATCTGTACTTTTACTTAAATAACAAAACTTCTTCCACCACTGGGATTACAGGTTTAAAGTGCATAACATATTGTGTAACTTTTCTTGTTGGAGGTTATGCCATTTGCTTGTCTCCATGGAGATGTCCGTGGTTTGCTTGAAATATACTATGGCATCAAATCAAAATCAAATCAAATATATATTTCATGACGGGTTTTTATTAATCATTTTGCTCAAAAAGACCTTTTCACAGACCCGAGCTGTAACTTGACCTGTTAGTGCGACCTTCTTGTTTCCACGAAGATTGAGGTACGTTTATTGTCATACTGTGGAACATTCCAGCCAAAGCAAAAACATCTCCATGAAGACCAGGTGATGTACCTAGCAACAAGTTACATAGTTTAAAGTACCACGAAAGACATGCAATTCTACTGTGAGCAGGGTCGCTTCTCTGCAGACTTGACCTGGCATGTCGCCAAGGAGACAGAGATGTTCAGTCCCATACTGTGGAACATTAGAGTAAAAACATCTCCACGTGACAATTCAGGTTAGGTGCACTACGTAACTTGCAGGGAGTGTGTCACCTACTTCTTCTCATAAAAATGTTTACTTAATTTAGAATGTTCCTCAAAGTGGTATTAATGTGTCTTTCTTTACTTGTGTTTTATTGCTTGTCTATGTTGTGTGCCATTTTATGGAATACTCTAGGAAAAACAACACATCTTCATGGAGAAAAAAAACAACAACTTTCGGAACCACCCGCAAAACCTTCCCTTTTATATAAATAATAAAAGTATTTCAAAGTTAATGTCCCTTAGTTATCTGCTACTGATACTAACATTTTTTGTAAATTATAAAGTATTACACGAAATCTAGCATGTACCAAGTTGTTGCAGTGACAGAACTGACCACCAGAGGTCATCCAGTATTATAATGTGGAAATGTGCTATGTCAAAGACTAAACCAAGACCAAGGTCCTTCATAATGACTGAACTGTGAAAAAGATTATTATTATTATTATTATTATTATTATTATTATTATTATTATTATTATTATTATTATTGTATTTTTATTGATAATAAGTTGGAGGTTTTTGCCCTATATCGATTTATGAATGAGTGTTATTTGTCGTGGAAAAATCAAATGCACAGAAAGGCAGCCACTTTTCTCTCAGTGTGCCCCATAGACTGCCCTAGTGGCATTTTCAACCTTTATAAAAATTGACAAAAAAATCTGAGCGGATTTTGTCAGTACCACACAGCAGACAGCAGGTGGCAGCATGTCCCATATAAACAGTTATATTCTGACAGCAAAGGCCAGAGATTTGGAGAAGGGCCTCTGACTGGGGTTAAGCCTGAAAATAAGTGGACAAATATACTCACGAAATCCTCTTTCTCTCGCAGTTTTACTAATGCTGCTCCACTGAAGACAACTTACAGTACACAGGCTAGGGCACAGTTAGCACTAGTGTAAAAAAAATAATTTAAAAAGGCCTATAAGTTATATTTATAACAGTTTTGAGGCCTCACAGCTAATACACATATAGTGGCTGCATTGGCTGGACTAAACTATATTCCTTGCAAATTACTTTAATAATTTTGTGTACAAGTAGGCCACTCCCACCCATGTAGCTCGCAAAGGGATTTCTGAATTACATGCATTGTGCTGAATAACAAACATTTGACTAATTACCACTGTAAATGTGTAATTTGATGACTAACTCTGTGCACAAATAAATGGATAATGGTTTATGTTTTATAGGCTTGCCATGGCTCTTAACTATCCTGGACCTGATTTTTTACAATTTTTGAGCAAACCTATAGCCCAGGCATACCCAAAGTCCGGCCCGGGGGCCAATTGCGGCCCGTGTACAAATTTCCACTGGCCCGCAGCCTCTGAAATAAAAATAATTATGTGTGGCCCGTTGCACTGTTGACCAACGTAAAATACACATTTACAAGCAATATTATATTTCACCAAGCATGGCAGCAGATCCAGACCGTGCTCCGAGGTCGCGCTCTCGCTGACTTTTAACGGCAATTGGATAAAGACAGGTTTAAAGAAATTTGAACATTTGCTAAGAAAATGCTGTGTTTGTTTAGTTCTCGGTTATGAACTTTAACAAGAACCGGACGAGGACTGATTCACCTGCGTGACGTTTTGCGCATCCAAACCACTGTCTTTGAGCCAGACCAGGCCTATTTACTACAGTCCAGATCTCAGTTTCAGTCCAGTCTCTGTTTGTTTGGTGAATAAATTTGAAAATCTCAGTGAATTAATTAATGATAATCAAAACCACAGATTAAATGTTCACTTTTTCATATTTATAATCTGTGTATAATTCATTTTGTTTTTGAAAGGTGAAAGCCAGTTGCAATAAAAAGTTTTAAATCATTAAATAGTTCATGTGCATTTAATATTAATGGTTCAAAGAATGATCAGGGTGAATGGTCGGCCCCCGCACCTTTTCACCTCACCAAATCTGGCCCTCATTGCAAAAAGTTTGGACACCCCTGGTATAGCCTATCTTGTCCCAGTATAAATATATATATATATATATATATATATATATATATATATATATATATATATATATATATATATATATATATATATATATATATATATATATATATAGTACACGCAGCTCTTGAGGTCAAAATATGTCCTCTATGCACTGCCTGCATTTAATTATAAAGATGCGGGCAGTGCATTGAAACTCCAATTATGTTTTATTGTCTGATAATGAGGACGTGCACATTAGCATGCTAGTTCTTGTTAGCTTTGCGGTGACTCTTCTCTGTGAAAACTGCTTAAACTTTTGCAATGAATAGTCAGGATGCTCAGAATGTATAAGGCAGTGGTCTACAACCTGTAGCATGGGAGCGACGAGTAGCTCTCCACTCCCTCCCAGGTAGCTCGCAAAGGGATTCCTCAATTATACGCATTGTGCTGAATAACTAAAATTTGATTAATTACTGTGGCAAATGTATAATTTTGATGACTAACTGTGCACTAATAAATGGATAATGGTTTATGTTTTATAGACACTCTAAGGCTTACCGTGGCTCTTATATACACTGAATTTCTTGTGATTAAAATGAGTAACTCTCTGGCATTTTTGTTTTGTAAAGGAGAAAAAAGGTTGGACATTAGCGAGGAATAACTTTGGACCTCTGCAAACCACTTAAAATGAGCCAGTTCTGTTTTTCACCTTTTTAAGACAAGAGAAAATACAGCGCCTTTAATTGAAACTTGAATCATGCTTCAGTTTATTTCTGAATGGTTTAAACATAATTCTGGCTCATACACAGCTTAAAAAACATGCAAATAGCCTAAACATTGGCCAAACCAAATAAGCTACTTAGGCTATATTAAGATTCTGAATGAAATGTAATTGTAAATGACAGAATGTACATGAGTTTCTTTAACCCTATCAAAAATACCTCATAACTACAATAGGCCTTAATATTAGCAACACCTCAACTTTTAAGCCGAAAATATGGATATTGTTGTTATTCAAATCCTCCCTCTTCAGATTTGAATACATTGCAGATCATAAACAATCTTTTCCCCATCAGCTTTTGCCTTCTTGACAACATAACGTGCCTCATATTGCGCTGCGTTACGAATCCGGCAGGAGCAGCTAGCTAGGGGGATTTACCGGCTTTGCTCGACGGCGCTAGCAGGGTCAATTATAAACTCGCACTATAGGCTATACATTTCTCCAACTCCGTGCCACGAAATCAATTTACATTAGGGAACATCACACCAGCTTATCTATCGGAATCGTCTTTGGCGCAACTGCGAATAATCCGGTATGATTTGGTTCAGGGTCGCGCGGCAGGTCACGGATACGGATCAGGCGGGAAACTTGCAAATCCAAATGATATATAGTGCTAACAGCATGCAAAGACAAGGTGTTGCTAGCTTGCGTGTCTTATGGTAATGGAATCAGGTTTGGTATGGCGCGCCCGAAATTGAGTTCCCTCGTCCGAAGTTAGCTGAGGATGCTAGCTGCTGTTCTCCCCAGGGCTAGCGTACATAAAACATAAAAAGACTAGCGTATATGAAAAATGCACACAGGGTTGGGATATAATGTGCCTGATGCCCCGCTGGTGTTGGGATAGAGAGACGAGGATAGGAAGATAGATTTTTGGTCTTGGTTAGGTTTGGCTGGGTGCCTGAGTAAACATTTACCCGGCATGCTAGCTCGCTGTGGATTATTTTACAAAGGCTGATTGTTGGGTTGCCTGCTCTGCTCCCGCTGCGGTTTGATTGGACGACAGTGAAATCAAATAGGAATTCTTCAAAAGAGAGCGGAGGATGTGCGGAATGGTTAGGAGCAGGTTGTTATGCCCAGAATGAAAGCGAAAGTGGCTCTCAGTGTAACATCAAATACAGTCCAAGCTAACAGCTGGTTCATGCACTGGCAAATGAATCACATCAAGAGTGATTGTGACTGAAAGGAACAGTAGTATACATGACAACACAGACGTATCCATGAAGCATATAGTGTATTGATGTATCATATGAACTGTGTTTTGAAAAAATGTCATATGGATGGAGATGTGATTGCATTGCCTGCATGTTCCACAGTATAGCATTAAACTTGTCTAGCAATTATTCAGTTCATTTACATGCACACCAGTAAAACCATGTATCTTGTCTAGTCCAATTTAAAGCAAATTTTCAAAATGCATGTAAACCCAGGAACTATGATTGAGGTGTTGTAGCTTGAATCTCGAAAAAACTCAAATCCCACTTTTGGAAAAAAAAAAAAAAAGAACGTACGTAGTCAGGTAACTGCTGTATGTAGCAGTGCAGTTGGGAGCAGACTAGCTGAAGCATTCAACTGCATGGGGTAAGAAACAGCCAGGTCAATATCAGACATGTGTTTTTACTCACTCGTTTTAGATCAGAAGCAATGACAAATTACTGACTCCACTTAGAGTACTCTGTAGTGACTGAGACGGGCATGCCTCTCCACAGATATGCCCTGTAACCTGTGACCTGTAACCTGCCTTGTCTCCACGGAGGGAACCCTCCAATAGAAAAGTTACCTGAAGCCTTGAAAATATTCCTCAAGTATTAATCACATGTTATTACACAAAGCATTGTGTTATGCTTACTGTGGTAGATACTGTGTGTAAGTGCAGTGTAAAGTGCAACCAAAAAGTACTATTATTGTTATAGAGTAAAGCAAAATAAACAAAACAACAACAACAATAATAAAACATCACCTTATTACTATAATGATGTTACCCTTTTTCAGCCGTCCTTAGTCCAGTCAACAACGCCCCATTGACTTGAAGCTATCAATAGTATCAACAATCTGAGAAGACATCCCTGTTTGTCTGGCTCTAATTTGTCATCTGTTGGAAAAATAATAATTATGAGCTGGAAATAGAGCTCCTGCTCCTGCAGACACGTGACTAAAATTGACAGACACCACATTGGCAGTGGTGAATTAATGGTAATGAATAGCACCAAGTCCACTTTTGGAGTTTTTGTTGTCATTAAATGAAATGATAGACAATGATTTATCTTAAAACTAATGAGATTAAACTATAGTGACCCTTACCTGGCACGGATGTTATTTTAGAGAGTGTAGATTGCGTAAATTTCGCCTTAGTTCTGCAAAATCTGGACATCTGGTTTACTTTTCACCTTCTTCTATCATTAAAAAGGGAGATGTTCATCAAAAATATGCTTTACTAAAAACCTCTGTATCTATAACATTTACTGATACTGACTGATAAATCATGTGAAATTGATGAAATAGCGAAACACGATGTGCTCTAGCTAAGGTGCAGATGTTTCCTATTAGCAACTTAATCACTCATGTCAATGTAATAAACACAAAAAACATTTCACTTTGGTTTGTGATTTCTAAGCAGTCATTTAACATTGCACAAATGAAGAGTGTTTAGGAAAAAGCATTTGGATGGTTTCTCTTTAAACTCCTCTCTCTGTCTTATTACAGACTTATTAATAGACTATAATACAAACTGACAATACACAAACATACAGCTTTTGAATTGGTATGAAATAATGTTTGAATCATTCACAAAACCAAAATTTAACAAAAACAATATCAATATAAAAAATGCCTTCATATCTTAATTAATGTATGGCCTGATTAGCTGTTGGCTCGTTTAGCTGCATAAATCCACTTCTGTCGTCAGTCTGGAGCTTTGTAAATCTGGTAAACGGCTCAGGCTTCTTCTACACTTGATAATATGTACATCCCCCTGCACAACCATAATCTATAATCTCTGAAACTCCCATAAAGTTTGTTCATTACGGCCAACGGCGTTAGTTTCTATGAGAATTCCGCGCCGCTCCACTGCCAGTGTGGGGATTGGAGGTGCATGCTGGGATTGCGTGACAACAACTGCAGGAGCTCTATACCTGTTATTATTTTTGTATTTACATTATACACTTAACAAATGTTTTGAAGCAAATTCTTCATAACTTGGGATCAGGTTTATATCAGTTGAATGAAAGAAGCTTCTGTCTCTCCTTCTCTCTCTCATGTTCCAAATCAGCAGCCTGCTGTCTTCTACTGCAATTAATTTTCTTTACACAGGTGCACATTCTCCTCCCTACCTCACTGTAATCACAAAGTAAAAAAATTAAATAAAGACAAAATAAATAAATAAAATAATGGATGGATGTCTTTGGAGAATTTGTCGTTCAAATTAAATGTTGCAGTAGCGGCGCAGGAACATGGTTGAGTGATCGCCAAATATTTGCTCAGATGTTTTATAAGGCCAGAGGGTACAGTAACAAGAAGTGCAGGGCTGTGTCGAGCTAAGTTGGCCCTGTGAAAAAAGCTACTCGAAAGCCCAATATGCTAAATTACAATTAATACAGTCATAAAAATACAACAACAACAAAAAATCAAATGCAAATGTATTGACCCACTCTGTAATGCTTAAATGTATGAAATGAAAAACAAGAGTGCAGGGCAGTCTTCAGGATTTTCCTGTTCAGATACACATTTACCGTATCCCATGCCTACGTGAATAAAATGCCACACCTCCGCTGCTGTATGCATAAATATACACTCAAATATACTCCCTTTTCATCACAATGCGGATAAAGGAGGGCTATTATTTTTAACGGAGCAGGATGTCTTGGATCTCTGCAGTCGTGTGAGGGTGCAGTAGTTTGAGATGGTACCGCTTGTGTTGGTGCTTGACCTGATCCTGGCTCACGCGTGGCACTTTGTTCGCTGTTTTCTTCAGGACCTTTTCATCGACAGCTCGATTCTCTCCTGAACTTCGTCCATCTAGACCTTGTCCTGGACTTTGTTGTGGAGTGAAACCTGGATCTGGCACTGGATCTGGACTTTATTCTCAGCTTTGTTCTGGACTTTCAGACCAACCTCCTCCAGGACTTTGCTCTGGATCTTGTCTATATTTTCTTCTTGGACTCTCCTGGGCTTTGTGGTTGGATTTCATAATGACCTTGTCCTGAATGTGAATCTGGAACTGGAACTTTGTCCTGACCTTTATCCAGAAGATTCATTTGGACCTCAACTTGGAGATCTTAGACTTGACTCAGGACCTTTTGCTGGACTGAGGTCTGTACTTTCTGCTCGACTTGTTCCTGGATCATGTCCCAGGTCTTGTCCCCAGACCCGGCCTGGTCTTGATGTAGGAGTTTTTCCAGGATTCTCTGGAGGATTCTTCCCTCCACATTGCGTTTTTTGGCCTTGTTCTGGACTGTGACTTTGTTCAGGACTTTCTTCTGGTCTATGGGCTGGATATTGTCCTGAGCTTCTCATGGAGGTCACCCAGAACTTTCCCTATGACTGTCTTAGTGATTTTGTCTTGGAGGTTCTTATAGACATTCTGGACCTCTCTCGGAGCCTGGATCTGGAAGCTGGACTTGGATTTTCACTCTGTCCTGAACTTTCCGCTTTCTTACCTGGACTTTCTCTCATCACTGAAAAAATACAAGATTAAGCCGTGTTACTGACAACAACAGCTTGATTTATCAAATCTAATATACATTAAAGTTATAGTTTATAGCTAAACCCACCTGCCAAGTGACAGTTCACTAGGGCGTTTTGGATTACACTGCTTGTCAGAGGTAACCGCAGATGGACTCTTGTGTCTCTTGTGGCCTCTCCTCTGCACCTGGACATCCCCATGTTTGGCCAGGGGAAGAACACAGCTGTGCTCAGGGACTATACGTCACTTCAGCATCACTCCTCTTTTCTGAGCAGAGACTCCGCTACTAGAGGGGGCAGATGTCTTAAAGGACATAATGTCCTGTGTGGGATCAGTGAAGGACAAGAAACAAGCAATATTACAGGGAAACGGAAACTGGCCTAATATACCCGGGTATATTGGCCTTGGCCCGTGCACATCCTGCCCTGGATATAGTCCAGGTAGGATGTGTACTTTGGCCTGTTATACCGTGATTTTCTTGCCAAGAAGTTTATACATCCACTTAAATAGAGGTTATGTAGAATTTCAAATGACCTATCTGTGACCCAAGATATGAGGTCAAAATCAAATATTGCTTTTACTGATAATTGTAACATGAGTCTCTCATTTGGGTTGCCAGTTTCAAGGTTGATTAAAACCTCTCTAGTCTGATCTGAATCATCAACTGCCTAAATCCCCACTTGCAGCCAATCATTAATCAGTGCTAGTGCAGCATCTGCAGCTCAGTGAGTGATCTCTGGAGGTTCTGAGCTTTCACATGAGGCCTGTCCATATACTGAAAATTTTATGTGACCTCTATCTGCAGGTTCAGACTCTGGCATCACTTCAGCTGTAATCATATCTTTTTTTAAACTAGTAATAACACAGGCACATTTCCTTTAAAGGTACACTATCTAACTTTTCTAGAGTGGAGTTGCTTACCTGCTTGTGCTTCGGAGATTTCATTGCATTTCCTGGATTGTTCCACAGTATAACACTAAACATATCAGTCTGACACTCAATTACACATGTTTTTATGATTTCAAAACATCTGGAAAGCATACATTCTTACTGTCTATCTGAGCCTCTCCACAGACCTGACCCGTGACTATGCCTTTCCATGAGAAGTTTAACGCCATGTGGAAGCAAATTGGTAACAGACCTTCCATCAGAAAAGTGACATAGTGCAGCTTTAAAAATATGTAGGCTCCTGCTCACCATCTGAGACTTTGACAACATTTCTGCAACATGAAGATGGGGGAGGAGGAGCGATGGAGCAAACCATAATAGAAACAGGGATCGTGATGAGTTACAGTGGTTTGGAGGTGACCCATGCCTTTTAGCCTGGACTTTTCCACCTCACTAGCCCAGCTGGGAGCACTCAGGTGTGCAGACAGAGACAACCAAGGTGGAATCAATACAGATGTGCCACCTATTCCTGACACTGTGTGATGAAAGATACATGAACAGAATGCACAATGCAGTTATAGAAAATGTGTGTGAGCGTTTGTTCACTGATCTGAAGGTTGGCGGTTCGAATCCCGCTCTCGACGTAAACATCATTGGTTGAGCGGCCAGATCGACTGACCCACAGGTTGGTGGTGCAGATGAATGCTGTCAATGTGTCCTTGGGCAAGACATTTAACCCAACTCGCCCCCATGTCTGTGTACATCGGTGTATGAATGTGCGTGTGAATGTTTGAGTGGTTCCTTGATGTAAAGAGCTTTGAGTGACTTGAAGGTGGTAAAACGCTACATATAAATGTGACCATTTACCAACTAAAGAAGACGTGTGCAAAATCAACTTTTAACCATGTACTCAAAGTTGTATTCATGTTTGAACCATCTCTATTGTCTTGAATTCAATTTTTACCTAACCCCTATCTCCACCCACTTCTCTGCGCTTACTTGGGATTATGAAAAAAACTGTAAGTCATGTCAGTGTCACGTAACTATTTTCAACCATAGAAACACATACAATTTAAATCTGCTGATGCTACAGGAAAATTTTACTGTGAAGAGGTGGGGAATCTCAGTTCTGTAGTTTTTAATACCAACTCAATGGAATTTCCAATATTAAGCCATTTTAGATGAATACTGCTGTTTACAATTAACTAAATGTAAAATCATGACCTACAAATGCTATGGTACAATACTAAATACTTGAAATAGTATAATATGTCTTCTTTAAACTTGAATATTTTTGAATGTTAAAAATTTAGTGCTGTGACGATGACAGGTAAAAATAAAGGGATAAAATGAAGGGAGAGTGTGAGAGACTCTGGCGGTGATGAAGAAGAGGAGATGGAGAGGCTGAGGAGGCTGATGGTTCTGATTGGGCAGAGCGTTAAAATAAACATGAATGGAGAGTTTGAGCTTTTAAGGTATTGTTTCATAATGTCTTTGACCACTATCAACTTAAAGGTCTTATATGTAATATGTCAGGCCCCCTACGTCCAAAAAAACGAAACAAAACATAACAAAATATCCTGTCTTTTGAATGGTGAAAAGATGGTCACTCCATGGGTCACTGATATAGACCAAAATGTAAATTTAATGGTAAAAGTTTAGGGCGACTCGGTGGAGACTCAGTGGTTAGAGAACTCATCCAAGAGCCCAGAGGTTGCAGGATCGATTCCCATGGGGACTAAGTTCTGTAGTTGCATCCTTAATCAGGACACTTCACCCACCTTGCCTAGTATGAAAGTGGTGTGTGAGTGTTGGTGGTATTGGGTGGGGCAGATGGTGCAGATTGGCAGACTCACTTCCGTCAGTTGAAACGCGCTATATAAATCCAATTCAAAAGTAGCTATACGCCAACTGACAAAAAAAAAACCACTGCAAATATTCAAAAACAGCGATGCTATAAGAAGATATATGAGAACTGATAATAAGCTAAGTACCAAAATGGGTAACCTTATTTATGGAATCACATTAAACATGCAGAAATATTCCATCATTAGTGGAGTTCCAAAAATTCCACCACCCCCAATGGAATAATGGACTGTAATCTCAAATGTAGACACTGTAAAAAGATATTGAAACTAGCTAATAACGTTTGCTCCGCCTAATATGGTCACAAGCTGTCAGTACTACAGTGAATGGCCATCCTCTGGCAGCAGGAGACGAGCAGAGGAAGTTTAAGAAGAGTGAATCATGGGCGGTTTTCTGACGCTTCTTGTCATAATTAAGTTTGTCCATTTTTGTGGATAGATAGACACTCACCGGAGACAGCACAAGTTATAATAAAAAATGATATAACTAACTGCCATGAAGGCGTTATTTTGCCTGGACGGGCATTAAGCCTGCCTATCTCTATGGAGACAAGCAGGTGATTGGAGCAGTAGTACCTGAGTTTGGAGCGCTCACCCTCTGATCTGAAAGGTTGGCGTATTGAATCCCGCTCACGATTCAAAACATTGTTAGAGCAGTCAGATCCGATGACCCGGTGGGGTTCCAGACCTGCCTCACCCTTCATGTCTGTGTACGCTGGTGTATGAATGTGTGTGTGAATGGGCGAGTGGTTCCTTGCTGTAAAGAGCTTTGAGTGTCTCTGTTGGTGGAAAAGCGCTATATGAATATGATCATTTGTTTATTTTGCAGAAAGTTTGTCAATCCTCAGCTGTTTTCTTCTTTTTAACATAAACTGACCATGCACATGTCTAATTGGTTAATCGGCCAGTCAGTCTTGCCCAAATCGAAAATATAGGATCCCAGACCTTAACCTCTTTGCAAAGTTTTTTTCAAAATTTTGGCTGGTCAGGCAACTTTTAATATTTATTTTGCCACAAGGTTCACATCGGTGTTAGCATTGAGACAACAATACCTAGCTTTATAAACATAAAGTGGCAGAAACCCCATAGAGACACAATTGGAAGGGAAACAGTTACTCTAACAGTGAGCTTGTTGGGAGCCGTTGTGCACAGAGTCAACTGGTTTATCAAAGTGTTAAGGAGTCAAGAACCACATGGAGATCAGGTCAGACTGTCACCAGCACAGAAAAGTCCATCCAAAATGGAACTTAAAACCAAGGAACACATTTTTCTTGCAGTTAAAACCTTGATCTAACAAAATAAATCTATAATAATATATTTCTCTAATCATAACTATTGTGCAATTTAGAAGTTTTGACCCTTGTTAACATTAAGGTTGCTAGGTAACAGTTACAGAATCACCTATATGTAAGTCATATCTGCTGCTCATATCCAACCAGGAAGTAAAGTTATAAACTTCACCTAAACAAAAAAAAATAGACAAGAATTACAGTCAAATCTAACATGTCCCATATTATACTCTTTTCTAATCTATGTCATAATGTAAACATACCTGGAGTTGTGTTTTGTTTCATTCACACACGTTTATTTAGGCTGAGTTCAAATGGAAAACACTCTGTTTCACCTTGTGATGTCATGTGGTAATACAGGAAGTGCTCCACTGTGTTTTTACTCCATTCATCTTTGAATAAGGTAACAGCATTATAACATGGTTTAAGCTCACAAGAGTCAATTTTACATAATATGAGACCTTTAAATATAATTATGTTAACTATGTTTAAGTGAAATGAATAATCTAAACTGTCATATGCATTTTTTCTATAGTTTGACCTTATGGAATGAAACCGAAACCTACTCCACTCTGTATTACAATCTAACCAGAAGAAAAATCCTCCACACTTCCCACTGACGTTCCCGGTTGGACTGAAAACAGCAGGTAGCTCGGCTCCATCTTGTTTTAATCAATAGAACAGTGATAAGCCCATTGGACATAAGCTGTGTAGAGCGGGGCCTGTCAGAGCGGAAGTAAAGAGCCCAGACAAGGTGCTCTGACCCTGGGGACAGAAGGGTCAGAGGGTGGCTTTAAAAAGAACTACCAGACACCTCCATCAAGTAGAGTTTAGCCTCTCCTCCTGCTCCCTGCCTCCCATCCGTCCCGAGCACAGGTTTCTGGCAACTGTGGGCTATTTTAATTAGATTATTAGGATTTATATGGGACAACAACAGAAAGAAGTTAGTCATTGAGTGAGTAAGTAAGATTTGGTATTTTTTGGTACTTAATTTAAAATTGTATCTACCTGTACCTAAAATTGTAGTTACCTGTACCTTAGTTAATTCGATTTTAAAGTGGATATTTTTTACTTTTACTCCATTTCATTTTTGAACTGGACTGAAAAGTAAAAGTATTTTTTTTATTATTGTTTGAAACCCGATGGAAAGGCAGAGGGGTTTATTTTTAACAAGTTTATAGTTTGAGTAAAAAAATAAATAAATAAATAATCTGATTCAGCACACATCTTTATCAAACTTTTTCCATTTGAAGCTTTATTATAGATTTCAAAATCTGCGTGAAATACTTTTACTTTTTACTCTTTAAGTACATTTTTAAACTGGTACTTTAATACTTTTGCTTGAGTACTTTTTTTGCTCTGGTATCTGTACTTTTACTTAAGTAACAAAATTGAACACTTTTTCCACTACTGGTATTTAAATATAAACAGGTAAATTAAACTCAGGATTCACACATTTGTTCTGTCTTTACATAAATAATTGATTCCTTATACTTTTTTTCTGCATAAATAGTTGTTTTTGCATGAACTCCCCCTGCAGGTGTAGTCTTGTGAGTGCAGTTTGTATCAGATACATAGAAACACATGATAGTTTTGAGAGCTTTTGCCACGCTTCGTTTTTAGTCAACTAATCGGTCGGCTTCAGTCAACCAAGAATTTCTTCAGTCGACTACATCCCTAATGGAAATGCTACTGCTTTACCTGGAATGTTCCACAGTATGGCATCAAACACATTTATCTCCATGGACACAAGCACGAGGTACTAACAGGCAAAGTTACAAATCATGTCTGTGGAGAGGCGAATCTATTCATAGGAAGAATGCATGATTTTGTTTTTGAACAATAATAACACCTGTAATTGAATAAATGCAAGATAGAAATGTAAGAGTAAGATTCCAAGCAAAATAGGGTTCACATTATTGTCCCCGTAGGAAAATTTGTCCTCTGTATTTGACTCATCCTTCAACACCACTGGGACAACATGTCAAGAGCATAGACTGTATATATAAATGGACATAGCTAACCTGCTAGCCACCGCATTTCAAATAGGCGCCATAGACTTTGGAGCCAATTCACTTTCTATTAAAAACCTGTTGCCCGTCTCTTTGTAACTGCTGCAATGAGCCTCATCATTTTGGTCTAAATATGTTCGTATTGACCTGCTCTACATGATCCTGGTATTTTTATTTCACTATCGTGTCCAGAAATAAAGACATGACCATTAATAACAGACAAATCAGCTGCCTTCTTTCCCTGAGGTCAGTCCCACTAGCGTTAGCAACAAGTTTGATTGACAGCGTTTCTAAGCTAAACCACCTTCAACAGCCTTGCTCCAGATTGGCTCTTTGGTTGCTATGAATTCCAAACATGGAACTTGGTTTCAGATTTGCCTCAATACACTTCATTTGACTGGAGCTGAACACTATGGGTGATATCACACTCCCTTAGTCCACATCTTTATACAGTCTATGGTCAGGAGCAGAAGGTGTCACAGTGAAGGGACCATCTCCACATCTTGAGCTAGTCTTGGTTAGGTCTACCTTAGCTGGAGGATTTTATCTATATAAACCAGAGCACCTGGAGGAAACCCATCCAGACACAGGGAGAAGCAGGCAAACTCTGCACAGAAAGGCCTGGGAGTCGAACCCACAACGTTCTTGCCGTTAGCAAAGAGTTCTAGCTACTGAGCCACCTATGTGTCAGCAGATACTATCACGATTCAGCTTCATGTCAACCTTATGCCTATGCCTGATAATAGTGCTGGAAGAAGTACTCAATTTTGTTACCTAAGTAAAAGTACAGATACAGAGGTAAAAAGTTACTCAACTAAAAGTATCACATGAAAAAAAATCTTGTTTAAAAATGTACTTTAAGAGTAAAAAGTAAAAGTATTTCACACAAGGGTTGTTCATTTGTGTGTTAAATGTAGTGATACTGATTAAGAAATGATATATATTTTGGTCAACAGTAACAATACAATTTTTTTTTTTTAGTTTTTCTCATGAAGTTTGTGTATTTATGTATGTTTGCTCAAAGTCAAAGCTTGAACTCAAAAACTTTAATCAGGATGTTGGCATGAATATGATAAAAATAACACCTCAAACCATATGGAAAGTACTTTTTACTTCTCAGTTCAGTTCAAATTGTAGTGGAGTAGAAAGTACAGACACCTGCTCTCAAATGTAATGAAGTAAAAGTAAAAAGTATCCACTGTAAAATGTACTTAAATAAAGCACAGACACCTAAAAATTCTACCTAAGTACAGTACTTTACTACTTTTACTTTGTTACCTTCCACCACTGGTAATTACAGAGATATTAGCCCTAAACCAGGACAAAACAGCCGTGCCCTCTAGCTCACTTTTAGTCTTTAAAACTGTTACATGACACAGATTAACCCAAACTATATCTCCTGCACGGGACCGCCTATTCGCCGCTCGTTTTTGTTCTCCGTTTGACACGCCACACTCACTTCCTGTAGACTAATGCTTCTCACTATCATTTCCTTACGCCGTGCATGCCCCCCTCCGCCCCTCCGCACTCTCCCCTCCCCGTCCGTCCCAGGCGCCCCCTTCTCGTTAGCATTTAGATAGTTGAGAGCAGAGGAGCTTGGGTAATAGGATTTCTCTCCCTCTCCGATCGCACCAAGTCAGCTGAAGGAAAAGGGATTAGGGTGCTAGAACAACCGATGATAGAAGATATATATATGTGTGTGTGTGTGTGCGTGGGTGCGTTGTGTGTGTGTGTGTACAGGGTGGGGGGGCTCTCATTAACCCCGGCCTCCGCTGAATTGATGCTATAGAGGTGATTGGAGATTATCACATTTAGAGATACTTATTCCGGCGCGGTTTAGTGATGTGGTGATGTGCAGCTGTTTCCAAGGTCTCGTATAACCCCAAAAGAGTGACAGGGAGCGGGTACGGGGGAGTCACACAGCCCCCCCACCCCGCCCCGGTTCTCTGATCTCCTAATTCTGCTTCATTTAAACTTCATCAACTGTTCCACTGGACCGGAAGCGCGAGAATGGAGCAGCTTGTGTGGAAGCAGTTGGTTCTGTCTCTCCTCTTTTGTTGTTGAGCTGATGCGGCACAGACCCAGCTCTCCGGTATAACCCTGCAAGCCCACACAGTTTATACCTGCTCTGGGAGAAAGGTCCAATTACACTTAAAGGACACATATTATCCAAAATTGACTTTTTCTGGAGCTTTTAACCAACTATAACATTGTTCCTTAATGAAAAAACTGGAGTTGCATTTTGCTTTATTCACACTAGTTTGATGAATCCTTGTTTTATAGGTCCACGATTTTGAAATTCCCAGTTTTGTGACATCATAGGTGAAAGTCCGGATGTCCGTAAATCAAAATCTAAGCATTTTTGTCATGAAGGAATCAGTTATTAGTGAAAGTGTGATCCAAAAATCTGTAGTAATTGTCTTGTTGCATGAATGTTATGATAAATGCTGTTTATTTTGGGGACTTTCGACCTTTTCTTTTAAGAATTAGTATATCTATAGCAACAATTTCCAATTTTACATCACTTGAAAGCACAGGATCAACCAATAAACAACATTCCCTCAATATTATTTTCCATAGTAACTTTATATATATTTTAAAACTTGCACTATGTAACTTCTGGAGCGGGTTTCTCTTGCATTGTTACCATAGTGGACTCGCTAAACCGCAGATCTGACCCATTACTTAGTCTCGTGGTGTCATCTGCCTGTCTCTTACTGAAGCGTAATGCCATTTTCTTGATCATCTCAGGCAATAACATCTCCATGGAGACCAGAAAAAGAGATCTTCTACCAGAAAAGTTTTATAGCATCTTTAAACTATGTGTGCCCTTCTCGCTGATCCCAGACCCACCCTGCCCATGGCCTCGCTGTCGTCTGGTGCAGAAAACCAGATTACTGTATTAGAATGACTATGGTAATGCTGGCGTGCTGTAGGCCCCTGTAGGAGTCGCCGCTCATTGTTCTGTTTTGCCCGAGTACCATCGCCCCGCACAGACACACAATGGGCCAGTCATTTAAAAGACATTTCTCTTCAGTTACACGGCGCTGCTTTTATGCCCACCGCGTTGGCCCGTCGACGGGGCAGCGGGTCCCCAGAGGCCCCCACCCCCGCCAGTGCCGACATAAGGTGGGTATGCTGCAGTGATTAGACACGGTCCTAATCCAGTCCCGGTGATGGAGAGGATGGAATAGAGGAGCAGGGAGGAGAGAGGGAGGGGGGAGACAGACGAGAGAGGAGGAGAGAGTTAGAGAGAGTAGAGAGGTGCAGAGAGAGAGAGAGGGGGGAGAGAGGGAGGGGGGGTATCCCATGTCAAGTGTGGACTACATAACCTGAGTGTGGAAAATCAGGATTACAGAGACAGGCTTTGATACAATAACATTATAAAAGAAAAGGTTTAATTTTTGCTGTGTGTCAGTAATTCTAGATAAGAACAGATAACTACAATGATCAAAAGTGTTATATTAGAGTAAACTTAGCAAAGGACAATTGAACTGCGTCAGAGAGTATATTTTTATTTTGGAAAATAATATAATCTTCTACTTGATATTTTTGCAGTTCAATCCCAGCCACAGGCATTATTCTCTGCATTTCCATCATAATGTGGTGTCCTTGAGCAACACACTTAACTTGAGCAGACTTAACTTGCCAATAAGTGACCATAGTCAAAAAGGCCTTAGGAACAAAGAAAAATCCCATTAAAAGTGAACATCGTCACTTTAAATCCCTGAAATGAGGTTGTACCAAACTTTAACTTTCTGAAAAATAAGGAAACTGCATGTCACTTAAAACTACACAGTAAAAGCAGCTCTTTTTGACAAAGTTTGACCGATGTGCTGTGTTTACATTCAATAATAAAGCATTTCATCCATCCTCAAATGGGACCCTGGTTGTCTCCATGCAGATGTTTTTGCCTCTATGGAAAGGCAAGCCCAATCTAAATATGAATGTATGTTTTTCAAGGTATTTTTATTTATTTATTTATTTTTAAATAAAAACACCTGTAACTGGATAATTGTTATGATTAATGCCATTCTGTGGAACATTTTAGGCAACACAAAAACATCTCCATGGAGACAATCAGGTGGCGGACCCCTCATGAGATATGTGACGTGGTGCACCTTTAATTTGCTGAAGTTGTATCTCTACTACTAACTAACAAACTTTTTTTGTCTCATTATGTAATTGTGTTTATCAATTTTTCAGAATAATTTGCCCTAATTTTGTCAATATTTACCCATAAAATGTGATATTTTTATGACAACGTGAAATGACATATAATATATTTTCTTACATTTATTTATAAAACTACAGTAAAAGTTTCAAATTGATACATTATGTTTTCCAATTCACCGACAGTGTCTCCCGTTAAAAACAACATCCCCAACAAGCTTTCTTCCCACCTGACCCAAACATCTCATCTTCTTTTCTCTCTCTTTTCCTCATCATCACCTCGCTCTCTCCATCACAGGTAGCTTTTTCTCCTCTCTCCTCCCCCCCTCCTTCCCCCCTCTTCCCTTCCCGTCCGTGCTCACATAAATCACAGTGAATGGGGCTTCCGATGATGATGCTAGTGGAGGCTAGGGAGCTGCGCTAGCCTGGTGCTCCAGACGCGGCTAACTGATGATGTTTGCTTCTCCCTGGGCCTGTCTCCGCGCAGGGGGCACTCTCTCCTGGGCCTCCCCCCTCCTCCTCCTCCTCCTCCTCCTCTTCCACGAGCTATGGGTCTCCGCACCAGAATTACCACACGGTTACAAATGGATACCGGGGCTCGGAGCATTGCTTATCCCGGCCCATAATAGCAGGAAGCGCACTGGGGAGGAAGAGGAGGAAGACGAGGAGGAGGAGGTGGAGAGGAGCGGTTAGTCACAAGGGAGAAGCTATAGTCCAGATGAATACGTTAGCATATTTTAGCACAATTAAAAGTTCATTTGTCTAAATCGGTGGACTTTAGCCTCGTTTAAGCCTTGTTGCCTTGCTAGTTGTTTCTTAAAGAGGGAGAATTAAAGATTGACCGCGGTAAGCTAGCAGCGAGACAGCGGGAAATAGTTTTTGGTTGGAGTTGTGTATTCTGAAATAAAAATAGAATAACGAAGTGGTTTTCAGATTGGGCGCTACACTTCTGGTTCTGTTTATTTAGTGTAGTGCTGGTGGCTTGTTGGGGAGGGCATCTGGTATAAAAATCTGGCATAATACCCATGGTACAACAATGCAAAAAGGAAAATTATGGTGTGAATTCAGGACTGACATGAACATACAACCAATCACATATTTAAGGGTGTACTATATGCAACTGCTTGTCGCCATGGAAATATTATTGCTTTGTCTGGAATGTTTCATAGTATGGCATTACACGCATCTGTCGCCATGGAGGAAAACTTGTGAGGTCACTGCCAAGTTACTGGTCACATTTGTGGAGAGGTGATCTTGTTATTGTAAGAATGTTTGTTGTTCAAGTTATTTATGAGCAATAAAACACCTGTTGTTGTGAATTTTTAGTATCTATGATGCAACAATCCAGGCAATATGAAACATTTTTGAGCACTCAGAGAAGACGATTTTGGATTAATGGATTAAAAAAGATATGCTTTAGTCTGCTATATAGTTATAATCTATGACATCAGTAGATTATTCTGTTATAATCTGACATTTTAAATCACAATATTCATCTAAAACGACTTAATAAAAGAAACTGTGGCACCCGATGTGAGCGGACGTCGCCGTATATACAACTTTAAGAGGGTAAATGAGAAGGGGAACCAACTCTAACATGTTTTTTGATGAGGAGACAACAATATAACATCAACAGGCTCCTCTCTGCTGGGCTGCACATGTGGATGCACACCTGTGTTACATATCGAGCCACAGGTAAAACCAGAGCAAAGCACTTTTTATGTCCATACATCAAGTGTGAGCGAGGCCAGAGCCCACAGAGAGACAGAGACAGTCTAAGGGAGCCGCAGCAGGGACCCTATGCCACATACAGTACAAAATCACAACATATTAATCTGAGTGGGTATTATGTAGGCCAGAGCATACAGCCAAACACGCATTTACATCAACACACAGGTCTACATGCGTTAAAGTGTAAGCTACAATGTCCTATTTTAAAGGTAATAATCAATAAACAAGACTCGAGTGTTTTATTTAAATTGGAACTAATTTTAGACTCAACTAACCAGAGAAATACTTTGTCATGGTACTCACAGTTGTACAATAAAGTAGTGTCTATGTTATTAAGTTTTCAAATGGGGATTTATTCAATTAAAAGGTGTTTTTATGGCTAGTAAAATACCTTAATGAACTTTCTTTCTTGGAAGGGAGTGTGAACAATATACAAATATATTACATTACTTACAAAATGTTCTGTTTCCCATGTAACAGTGTCATTTCTTGTAATCACAGAAAACTCAGACATAACGTTACATTTTGGCCAAGGTCATATTTCACACTTCTTAACAGTAGCTTCTTTCATACAGGATGCGTGACACCCACTCTGGGAGGATTTAAAACACTGGTGTAATCTCAATTTGTTAGACTTTGTGTTAGACTCTGCATAGACTTTTTGCATTTGATTCTGCTTTGTACGCTGCCTTTAACCCGATTGTACAATAAAGATCTACAGATCGATTCCCGAGCGTCTGCACCTGTTCCTTATACAACAGAACAGAAAGTGACAGGGGCCACTTCTACACAGATCTGACCTGTAATGAGGCCTGGTGGCATATCTGGCCACAGCACTTTTTTAACTTTTTAGACAAAGAATAGAAGCTTTTTTTTTTTTCATTTTGGTCATTCAAACCTCTGATTCTGGATTCTGCAAGATTTATCGCTAAATAAATAAATAAATAATCTTTCCTCAGGGCCTCCTCTAGAGCTAAAGCAGCACTTGGCATCCCCAGCATTCTCCCATCCAACCTGACTCTTATTTGGCCTAGAGAAGAACCTCCTCCTGCTTGTTTCCATGGAGAATGTTCTAAAGTATGGTTTTAACACTCTATTTCCATGGAATCATGCAGGTGACCTCCAGAAAGTTGCATACTGTCCCTTTAACTACATATATTCCAATGTTCTCAGCAGCCCATTTCTCCACAACCACCTTTCTTTTCCTTCTCCGTTTCCCCTTTGAACCCACCACCGCAACATGGCCGCCGCCGCGCTGTCGCTTCCCATGATTTGTCTGACAAGGCTGGTGCGGCAACACGCTACACGACAAGTGCGTGTACGTACGTGTAAACAACTAATGTCGACAAACAAATAAACAAACAAGCCCCTCTCCCCCCCTTCCCCCGTACACTCCCTCCTCCACCTCCCCCTCGCCCCTCCCTCACCCCGTATCGATGATGCAACGACACGCAACACACAACCGCTTTAAACCGCCTCCGTCTAAACACGCGGCAGCTGCAGAACGGCTTGTTTGTCGTCATTTCCTTCCATTACCGATATTTGCTTGTTTGCGACGCTCAGACATGACATTGAATTTGTTAGCTAAAAACGATCTGACAGGTTAACAGCGGCAGCACTGCTAAATCGCTAGCAATGAGGCCCAGGAAAAGTAGGTAAAGTGGGTTCGGGCGAGAGTTTGCGACGTGGGTGAACAGGGTTAGGAGGGAGGTGCAGGTAATGGTTGGAGATTCACATGGAGATCAATAATTGACAGGGTGCACACTTTGCGGTGCTTGGGCCAAATGGGCTGTAACTATGTAGTTTGGGTGCCGGCCTGAAAACATGGAGCCAAATTATGTCTTTACGAATGAAATGTGTCCAACCCCGCCCAAAGTTACAAGAGGAAGAGTTCCCTGTGCCAAAGTGAGGAGGGATATTGTTTAGAATGGATAGGCCAAGTTTTATGGATGCAGTTTTTTTTTTTTTTTAATTCAACTGGGAAATGTAAATAAAACGAGTTGTGTTTGGAATAGAAAATGACCAATAATGTGCTCAGGTTGTAATGATGTCAGTTTTACAAGAGGTAAAAGAGAAAGTTAAAAAAATGTCTTTCGTATTGTTGATGTGAAAAGTCTGAGAACCATAGTTTGCACAACTTTTTCGTTTTGTAAAATCTTATTGACTGAAACAATGATCCATACTGTAACCATCGTTAAAAAGTATTTAAAATTTCGTTATGATCTTGCCCAAACGATCATCCTCTTTAGCAAGTGTCTACAAAAGGCACCTCAGCTATAATACGTGCCTCTCACTTGCGTTTGGGGGGGGGGCAGTGAATGGGGGCGGAGGGGGGCACTACGGGGGTGGTGGGGGGGTGCAGGATTACAGAGATGATCCTGCCATTCATCTGCGCTCTAAACACAGGCCCTGCTAATTCCCTTTTGATGAGGCGTGCTAAATAAATCCCATTTCCACGCCTTTGTCCGCGCGTCGGAGTCCTGGAGCGCCCATCAGACGTTTTGGGTGGAGGTGTGGTGGAGGGTGGGGGGCGAGGGGGGTACAATGGAGAGCGTCTGCTGGCAGGGCCGGTCCCCGTCCACCCGCCTCATTACGCCCTCCACCTAAAACATGCCCCGTGGCTACGCAGCCGCCCAAAGCACGGCGCGATAGGTAGACAGTAATCCCACGAGGCGGAACGCGGGGATGTCAGATGGACTGGAAAAACTGGACTGTTTCTTACCATTTTTATTTGTACAAAGTGAAAAATGAGGTGTAGATAAAGAGCCTCACTCAGGCAAAGCTACAAGTAAGAAAAGGTCATCTGGTTGGGCTTTTACACTGATTTTGAACCACCTGTTTAAAACAACAGTCTGTATCGTGCGCGCTACAGTTTTAAAAAAGGTACTACATCACAACAGACTCTGTGTTGCAAGAGACTTAACCTGCAAATAAAGAACACAAACAGGATTTTTTCATTCTCAGTATATGGACAGGCTTCATGTGAAAGATCAGAACCTTCAGAATTCACTCATTGAGCTGCAAAGGCTACACTAGCACTGATTAATGACTGGCTGCAAGTGTTGGGGTTTAGATTCAGATCAGAGAGAGTCCTTTAAGTCAGGGGTGTCCAAACTTTTTATCCGAGAGCCACATACTGAACATATTTGAAGCGGAGGTCCACAAACCAGTGTCGTTACAGGTTTGACAGAGACATTGTACCGTTAATAAGACTTGGAAGATTATTTTTAGGTCTGTTTCACAATGCAGTGTGATATCATTCACGTTATAGAGGTAGAGTCTCTTCAATTTGTAGAAAAAATACTTCCTGATCAATTGGGTCAGTTTAGGAGGAAGCACGAGGGCCAACTAAAACTGGTCTGAGGGCCGCATTTGGCCCCTGGGTTGTAGTTTGGACAGTCCTCCTTTAGGTTAAAGCCAACTGCATTTCAGCATTGAAACTGGCAACCCAAATGAGAGATTTGTGTGGTGCTCATTTTGCTTTCTGATTGGATAATTGTCCAGTGTTTTTGTAACTAAGAATAAATCAGCATTGCAATTGTTATGTGTTATCAGTAAAAGCTATTTTTGATTTGAACACGTCTGGGGACAGTTAGGTCATGACTATGTAATAAAAAATCTAAATCTTACATACAGCTCCTTTAAAGGAGACATATTAGGTAAAACTCACCAGCTAACATGTAGAATATCATTGACATAGTCTTCTTAATCGTTACACTCCTGCTCATGCATGCTTGAGAAATCCTGTCTTTTCAGAAAATGTCAGTTTTCACCTATCCCATATCTCCGTCCACTGCTCTGTACTTGTATGTGATATTTCAATAAATGACTTTGGATCATATATGTAGGGTGTAGAAATGACTTTTCAGAGCTTTAAACCATGTTGTAGTTTTCCCCTTCTCATTTCCTCTCTTAAGTTGTATTTAGCAACTCAAACAATTTCAATTATCTTTATACTGCTGTTTTCATTGCTCTGATCAACCTCTGTTTTCCCCGCCACCTGTACATGCCCACTGTTCAGTACTTATGTAGTCATTATGAGACAAACAAAACAACTGTGCCTAACATGATGTGCATCCATCAGAGTTACCGACAGCTACATGGCTCTTTGTTGTGATGATATTTACGGTGACGTCAGCTCCCACTGGGCACCGCAGTTTTCTTACGTGGAAGTTAGCAGATGTGTTTCTTTTTTTCTTTTTTTAAGTAGTTTTAGCTGAATATTGCTATTTAAAATGTGTAAATTGTAAAATAATGATCCACGGGTGTCATTGCTTACAACTATATAGCAGACACAAGACAATATATCTTCTTAAACAAGCCCTTTCTCTGACCACATTACATCAGTCGGCTGTTTGTGGGTAATTTGTTCCTTCAATTTGTGCCTGTTTCCAGTGACCTCCAGCATCTGTCTTTTTTTCTCCCACCTTTCCTTATCCTCCTCTCCCTCCTCTCTTCCCTCTCCCTCCTCCCTCTCTCCCTCCATCTCTCCTGCGCCGACACTTCCCCATATCTCCTCCATCTCCGCATGTCTGTGTACACGCTCCAGGACAGATGCAGGACACATTCTCGGGGTGAGGCGGGTGTATGTTTTGGGTGACAGGGGGCCCGTAGTCTCTCCCCTCTGTCCCACCTAAGCGTGCTCCTCTCTGCTGCTAACAAGCTCCGGTCTCACTGCAGCAGTGCGCTTTATTAATGTGAGCAGCTGGGAGCGCTGAAGGGATGCGCACAGCCAGACAAAGGCCCATATATAATCCTAAGTGGTAACAAACGACCCCATGTAAATGAGCAGGGGGGAGAAAATAGATCTAGGTTAGTTTCATTCACTGATACAAACAAGAGGGGGAACTCAAATTATTATTATAGAACTTTAAAGGTGCACTATGTAACTTTTCTGGTAGGGGGTCCGTCGTCACAGAGGTGTTTTTCGCTTTACCTGGTATGTTAAGGGATTTGTACCTGATTTTTCCCATGTATCTGAGCAAAATGTGTCTTGGCTCAGTACAGATATATTGCATAAAGTGTTTTACTGTCCAATCAGTAAGTGCGTGTCAGCATGCTAGTTGTCATTTTCTTTACTGTCATGGCAAAACTCCGCTCTGGTCTTAGAGGTTTGTGAAAAACACTTATAAACTGATTGTGGTGAATAATTAGGATGCTCAGAATGCATAAGGTAAGTGAAGGATAAATGGACCACAGCAAACTGTTTCAAATTAACAAAAAATGTGTCTATTTTGCATTTATTCTTTTAAAGGCAAATATATTGATAGTGAGCTCTCTACACAGATCTGACCTGGCATCGCTGCTCGTCTCCATGGAAATACGTGCAAAGTAATAACAGCTCCATGGATACAAACGGATGACAGACTGTCCACCAAAAAAGTTACACAGTGCACCTAAAGAGTGTAAGGTATTTTCTAGCAGTACAGCACTACATCAAACTGGTATCTTGATTTACTAATGCTAAGGTAAATAACACGTGCTCACCAGTGGATATGAAATGCGTGGGGACTCATGAAGACGCTATGGAGACCAGCGGTGGGTTACAAGGACGTGTGGACAAAAAGATAACTGCTATGTTTTGGTTATTTTGGTTAAAGCCACATCTCAGGAACGTGTGACCCCCCCACTCTGAGAAGGTTGTAAAACATTCACCTTGTTCGACTTTGTTTAGAGTTTCTTAATGTGTAACGCCATGCAGACCAGAAGAAGACCTTACACACACACACATTGAGAGACACTATAAAAACTGTCAACAGGCACATCTCTGAACTCTCTTCTATCCTTTCCTGAGAATCTGTTGCTTCATTGTCACTTTACCTGTGTGGAACTCATTAAACCCTTCTGACTTTATGTTTCAGACTTTTGATCCTCTTTAACGCTTACACAAGAAATTAGCATTTTTACGAGGGATACTATGTAAGTTTGTAGGTGTGATAGTTTTCATCTCTCCAAGCAGATGTTTTGCCTGGAATATTCCACAAAATGTAGTATACGGTAAGCAGGTGATGGCACCAAACCAAGTGTTGTTTGGATATAAAAATGCCTCAATAAATGCAAGATTGATAAGTTTAATACTATACAGTGGAACATTCCTAGCAAAAAATTACATTTTCCTGAGACAAGCAGGTGATGATTCTTCACCAGAACATGTGTGTAATACATGTTTGATGTAATATGATGTTATTCTTCAGCTAAGTACTCCTGAGGTTGGCAGTTGGGTTCCGACTGGCAAAATGCCTTATATGTTTATTTAAAGATGCAGCAGCTGGTGAAAACATCGGCCAAGTTACAGGTCTGAACTGTGGAGAGGCGAATCCACTCACTGTAACAATGTTTTTCATGTAAATTTTTATTTAAAACAAACAAACAAACAAACAATGGACAGTAAAAAGAAACCCATGAAGAAAAGCAGAAAAAGGTAAAATTCTTAGTTAACTCTAAACTATAAAGGCCTATATGGTTTGGTGAAATGACTAGTCCGCCCTGTGCACTGAGAGAGTCTTACCAAGTCCGTCTGCATATAGGTCCTTTAAGATTTAGCAGGATTTATATTTTACCCACGAACTTTTCATTTAAACATATCCTGACTCCCTGACATCTAAATGACCAGTGCTCAGTGATCCAACCACCCAAGACCCCCGGTGCTGACCCCTGCCCCGGGCGAGTGCTCCAAAGGGGGGTCAAGTCTTCGGGGGCAGCCCTGAGTACCTCTCTGATGGCTCATTTCTCTGCCGTTACCGCGGTTAGCCTGAGCGGAGCTAGCTAGCAGACGTGTCCGCGCACACCAACCATAGCTTAACCCCCTCCCCAGCCCCCAAGACAAACACGCGGGTCTCTAAATGGACTCCACCTGCACAGGCTTGAGTTAATTGAGTGAATTTATAATGATTAAGTTGGTAAATTTGCATGTCTGTGTAGCTGTGGGGAAATAACAAGGCATCGCAAAAGTGTCACCATTATTTTTGTAAAGAAGTTGACTTGTTTTAAATCAGTTTTCGTTCATAAAATAAAAACAAAACAATGAATGTGTGGAGTTTGCATGTTCTTATTGTGTCTGGGTGGGTTTTGTATAGTAGCCAACATCCATGGTAAAGTGACCTTCGACTCCAAACCAGCGGTGGAACATAACAAAGTAAAAGTAGAAAAGTACTGTACTTAAGTAAAAATGTTAAGTATTTGTCCTTTGCGTAAGTGAATCTAAAAGTGGATAATTTTTACTTCACTACATTTGAGAGCAGGTATCTGTACCTTCTACTCACTGCCTTTTTTTAAGAGGAATAAAAAGTAAATGTATTTTTCATTATTGTCTGAAACCTGCTATAAAGGCTGAGGGGTTTATTTTTAACATGTTCGTACTCTGAACAAACAAAAATATATAATTAAAAAAACTAAATTCAACACAAATCACTGCATTTGAAGCTTTACTGGATCTCAAAATCTATGCAAAATGCTTCTACTTTTTATTCTTAAAGGGCATTTTAAACAAGCACTTTAATACTTTTACTTAAGAATTTCTTGAAGTGATTTTTTCATGTGATACATTTACTTTTACTTAAGTATCTGTACTTTTACTTTAGTAACAAAACTGAGTGCTTCTTCCACCACTGCTCCAGACACAGATCCTTAATGCATTAATATTCTGCTGACCCAGTAACTCACCTTACTTTTGTAGTTGTCTTGCAGTATTTCCTGGAGTTTTTAGGGTCACCAATGAAAGAAACTGTCTCTTTCAAAACACGCCCAGTTCACCTACAACTCTTTATTGGAATTGGAGTTTAGTTTCCCACTTTTCCTACAAAAACAATCTTTTTTATTCACCTTTATTTTGCCAGGATGACAATTGGCAGTTGTTTTAATCAGAGCAGCCCGGGCTCCAGAGAGGTGTTTACATAATTTCAGAACCAAAGCATGCAGAGGATACATATGCAGGCCTGGGGGAAACATGCAACCTCCACACTGAAGAACTGTACTCACAACAACCAAGACTACGCACTTTTCCAGTTAAAGAGACTGAAGAACTGTACTCAAAACAACCAAAACTACGCACTTTTCCAGTTGGTGTCGTGTGGGCCCCGGTCTCATCACGCAGAGTTCAGATGAGCGTGACTGACAGACACATTAGCCAATCAAAGAAACGCATGATCCGTCTGTCTCAAAACAAACATGGCGGCTTAGACAAGTTCAAAGATATGTTTAAAGGATGAAAAAAGTGCAGACTTAAAGTAGACCATTATGTAAAATCGACTTTTCACACCTTTTAACTGTATTATAGTTGTTTCCTTCTCATTTACCCTCTCGAATTACTTATTTTCAAGATGCCATGTTACCGATCGACTCCTGTTTTCACTGTCAATAGCACACGCCGACTTCTCTGTACTTACTTCATCTCTACTTACTTCATTCTCCAATTTTATTTCCTTAATCGATGGTACGCGCATGGTTTAGCTCCCATTAGGCACTACAGTTTCCTAACATGGAAGTCAGTGGGCCTGTTTCATTTATTGAGTCATTTTAGTTGAATACTGCGATCTAAAATGAGCAAATTATAACATAATAATCCACGGTGTCATAGGTTATAACTATACAGCAGACACAAGCACAATAGATTTTCTTTAAGAGACAAAAAACTTGGTAGAGGAATGATTCGCTGTGAGCTTGGTTACATTCACTCCTACATTCAAACACAAAGGCGCTAGCTTGTCAGACTATGGATCTTAGGGGAGCCCAAAAAGTTTTTGTTTAAACAGTAATACAATTTTCTCACAGACTTCTTTGCACATGTTTACCAATCGTAACAATATTTGTGGAAGCACCTACACATTCTACAAGCCAGACCTCGCCATCTCTGCAGAATGGATCCAAGATGGAGGTGAAACGATGAGTATGATGCTTTGTTACAGACAGGACCCAGACACAGGCCTCCAATTACCACCGCTCCTACATGTAAATCACACCGCTCTGGGATTAGCTCCTCGTAAAGAGAGTTCGCATCACAGTGATGAACAGCTAGCGTTGCGCAGATACGGCTAATTATTGGGACCGTAAATGGAGCGTGCGATAGTATTTTGATCAGTGTTTGCGCTCTATCACAGCAATTCCAGAGGTGTCATGTACCAGGAGGATCGGAGCCAAACTCAGTACAAGTGCAGTCACTTTCTCAAGTTTGGGACTAGGTGATGTGGAGGTCAGGAGGAAATACAGATATCAGTGGATTCTCAAAACAAAAATGTGTAGCGTGGAAGATTCTTATAGACAATCAGGATGTAAAATGTATATGTAGTGTAACTGGAACAGCTCAGAAGGTAGACTTGGTGCCATATTGTTATTAATAAAGTAAAACGATTAATAACAGGTCACTCATATAATATTGACCTCTTGAGACCCTCAACTTTGTTCAAGTCTGGTTCTGACCAATCAACAGATGAGGGCTCCATGGTTTACACAGGACTGGTGGAGATAAGAATGTATTTTAGCAAGTTGGTGCAAACATATAACAAGGTTAATGTTCACTTTATTGCTCCATATTGAAGCTACTTTTGACACATTTTTCAGTGCTACAGTGCGGTGCCCTGGGACCCATCTCCAGATCTTAAGCTAGACTTAGTCCGGATTTGACCTAAATCTTGTTTCCATTGGCATAATTCGCTTGGGGCAGCTTTTTAATCATAAGGCTGATACTAGCAATTCTCAAAAAGACATTTGTGGCACTGTGAGACGTGGGTAAAGCCAGAGTAAACACAAAACTACTTTACTTTACTACGGTTTATTGTCAGATTTTTCTGCATTTATTTCACTTCTCGGCGTCTCTACGCCATGTTTTAGTGTCTCTTTATGTAACGTATTAAGTTTGGCTCATGTTAGATGCATTATGCACTGAAAATATAATATTTTCATGCTAGCTTTGTTTTGCTAACATGTGGGCTCAATATACATGTTGTCATCCCTGGAAATACAGCAGTTTATTCTTGAGGAAAACAGCCCTTTTCCTCTTGTGTTCATTAGTGTCTGCTAAGACAAAAAATAACCTTGACTCAGAGATGAAATTCAAAGAAGAGTTTACTTCATCAATCAGTGAAGAGCAATACTTGTCCATGGAGTGTGTGCAACTGACATTCCCAGGCAGAGACTGAATGTTTCTACTTATACAATGACGTCACCATGGTTTAAACTTAGTGCCTCTTCATTGGTGTACAGGCTGGCCAGGCCTCTTGGTACGTTGTGCAGTCTTATCAGACTGTGATGTGCTCCGATTGCTGAAGCATATTTTGCTGGCTTGAACAGGGTGACGAGTCATGAGTCAGCAGATGCATATCGATAAGTCACTGCCCTACTTAGTTATTTGAAGAGATTTATAAATAGATGTAGAATATCTTGTACATGTCCTGAACATATATCTGCGTCACACAGCTATAATCTAGTCCTCGTCTTCGCATGAGCCCTGGTACAATAATGAACTATAGCGATACAATGATAAACAATGGCAGTTGTTATGCAGAATAGCTAAGCATAGTTATTTATTCTAACATTATCATAAGATCAAGTCACTGTTTGATGAGAATTTTTTATTTTATGTTTATATCTGCTTTGCCAATCATCTCATTTTGTTGTTTTTTAGGGCACACCTTAGCTAAACCAATCTGGGAGCCGAAGCAACCCAGACTTCCGAACCCCAAATCTTCTGGCTGAAGCAAGAGGATGAGCTCAATGATCAACATGTAGAACTGCACCATCATCTCGGCTGGCAGCTTGGCTCACCTCAGCTGCCCTCTGTAAGAAGTACATCCTCTGCTGAGCTAGTGCATTTTAATGTTAGGAAGAACAGTTAATTCATTCAAATATATCATCAATTCTTAAGTGCAGGTTTAGCCCTCTTTCTACCTTTCCTCAGAACATTAAAAATGGCCAAATTGCCAAAAAAAATATAGGCTAATAGTTAAACAAGACATAAACTTTTATCAGACCTCGACAAAACTCAATGAAAAGTGGAACCGTCCATGTGACAAGACACAATTATCTCCACTCGTGTAGAAAATCATGCTGACATTTCACTCGGGGCCGTGCCTGAACAAAACTGTGACAAAGTTCCTCCGCTCTCCTCTCCGTCATCGGCGATACTCTGCAAGTGTCAGAGCTGAACGCCTCTGCTCAAACTGCCCCAGCTGTCAAGAGTCCATCACCATCTAACCAGTTCATTTGACAGAGGACAATTATGGGATACAAAGGGCTTATATCCAAAGATGTAATGATTACCAAGGGATACGCCACATATATTTATATACTTATTAAACATATATTTGACGTACATCATAGTATGGTATGTATTTAACTGGATGTGTCCCCATTTTGTCCCAGTCCATGTTCCAACAACAACATAAAAGATAATCACTAACTCACATGGTATTCTCACCATAGTACTGCATGCATTCAGAAGTAGGTGGTACTCAGTCACTAATTAAAAAAAAGTATTTCTTGGGGTAGTTTTCAGACACCATTCTTTTACTGCTACTTGAATAGTATATTTGATAGTGTAACAGTACTCTTACTTGAGCAAAAGATAAGGTTACTCTTCCCACTGTGAGTAAGTCTACAAGTGACAAAAGCTTTATATGACAATATTGAAGAACGATTTGAACTCTGACTTGAGTGATAGTATTTTAAAGTAACAGTACAGTACAGCATGTGTACAATCACCTCTGACGATATTTTGGTGAGAAATAGATAAAAGAAAAGGCCACAAACATAATTGTCTTTTTATTATGAATTATTATAAATATAAGTGGGTTATAAAAGTTATCTACATCATAGAAGAGCCCCCACTTTGCTACAGTCAGTTTCTATACAGGAAGTGCTCCACTGTGTTTTTAAACTCCACACACTTTCACTAGAATCAATTGGAAGATTTCAGCCTCGGAATTACCAGTCTCTACTAAACTAAAGCTCAAAGGTAGTTGCTAACTTGAAAACTACCGCTTCACTTTGGAGATGTGAACAAACTAATAATCCAGGATTACTCAAACAAGTGTGAATGTAACAAAATACAACTCCAGATATGTTTTTGATGAGTTAACAATATTATAACATGGCTTAAAGGTCACAAGTCACAAGGTCACAACTCAGCAAAATATAGGACCTTTAAAATCTGAAAAACAGGTCTAGTTCATTATAAACAGTTTGCAGCATCACAAGCATCACAACTATCTAAATTCCCTTTCACAACTTTCAGAAGCCAGAATGCCATCATGGAAAGGCTTACTACAGTTACCTGCTAACAGTGCACTAGTATTACTTCCTGGTTCATGGAGGATAAAACCCTTTATAATCAGATGCAGACAGCACACAGTGGTCTCATTTTCACCATAAGAGCAATATATCTGTACTGGGGCAAGACCCTTTAATTGGTCCATAAGCAAAAAATAAATAAAAATAAACATATACAAAGAACTCCAATCTACACCCCATAGGCTGTCATTCGGGTTGCCAAAAGTATTGTAAAATCAGATACTAATTGATACTAAAACTAGTAACAAAACTATATACTCATTTGAGCAGATATCAATACTAAAAAAGATACATTCACAGGACAGAAATGAACCTTTCCTGAATATCTTTAGAATGATCTTGAGCTGTATCAGAACAAATATAAGACATATAGAAGAGTATAGGCCCATGGACCACTATGGAACCTACCTGGACGACTGAGGGATTACACAGATATAAAACCAGATTGTAAAAGCAAGTACTATGATTTAATGTTGAAAATAATTCTCTACTGTCTAAATAAAGAGTGTTTTTTGTCAATTCCTTAGTATTGAAATCAAGTTTGAAATTTTAGTATTGTGACACTAGTCTGTTAGCAGGCTGAATTCTGCTGCTACAGAGGGCTTTGACAGACACTTGTCCATGCTCCACTCTGCTCACAGCCTCCTCTCCACCGCAGTAGCATTCACTGTCCATCAGACAGACGGACCGCAGCACCGCCTGTCACCTACACATGTAATATAAATGCAATCTCTGCAGCTCTTTGTGATACGGGCTGCGCCGAGGCTAACGGAGAACCAGGTAGCAGCGGACCAGAGGCAGGCCTGATTCCACCTGACAGACCTGACACTGGGCTAAAAGAAGGCTCTCATCTGAAGGGGGCTGCTTATAGAGTGAAAATATGATGTTATTATTTAAGTGTGCAGCTGTGTGTGATGTGTGAGTGAGGAGCTGGTGGTGGTCTGAGAGGTATTTGGCGCAGATTGGCAGGCACAAAGCACTTACAGGTAATTACAGCAAAGAACAACATAAATCAAAGCTTAATATATGAGGAGTATTGCATAATCTGCAGACATGTAATTTTATATTTATTTTTAAAACATAAAAATAATCACATGAAATAGAGAGGTTTGTCATATTGTCATACAGTGGATTAGCAGTGCAGTCCTGTGTACAGTCCCAGCACAAAGAGTGCAGTGTGCAGGCGTCAGTAACAACAGAGGAGCCGCTCTATGAGGGAGCAGTCTTTTGAATATAGCACCATACAGTCAGTCAATAACAGCCCGCCGCCTGAGATTAAGCCTAAGCCCACCTTCTTTTCAAGTGGCAGAGCAGCCGCTGCCCCGCGATCTGGCACCAGATGGCGCTGTGCTGGTCGGTGCCAGGAGATAATCGGGACAGATCGGGCCGCATTACTACCCATTATCTTCTAATTATTCTTGTGTGGAGCGCTGATCCTGCCGTTTGTGTAAGTGGATGGCACAGAGAGCCTGTCGCCCCCGGCAGCGCAGAAATCCTCCCCACTTTCCTCACCTCCTCTGGGGATAGAGGAGAGCTGAGCCTGGGAGGAGGAAAGGAGGAGCTGGAGCCAGCAGGAGGCTGGTAAAAGCATATACAACAATGTACAGTACTAATCAAGTCATGGAGAGGACACTGAGGTGACCTTTGACCTCTGCTCAGGACCTGAAAGATTCTTCAGATAATCTTGTGATGCAGATTTGATGGCTTATGCTTGATTAGGAGCTCTCGTTATAATTGCAGAGATAATGAGGTATTGGGTTCAGAGTGAATCCAGGCTGAATTGGCCTGGGAGTGAACAGCATGGCATACATGAAGCTCTCATGCATCATAAAGACCTCTAAATAACATGTATCTCTCTTGTCTCATGTCCTTCGGGAGATGGAGGACTGCACTGACGATGGGCCCTGGGCACAACATGGATGGTCTTAGTTGAACACTAACCTTCACCAACAATCAGCTCTCTGATTCATTTATCAGCCCCAATTTACAGGTGATGGGAGCAGGAGCAACGAGATGGCAACGTAAGCTGCAGAAAGGACTGGTGACAGGAGGTCTAACCACTGAACCCCTTCCATTTCACCATAACTATTCCATTAACATCTAAGGGGAAGACTTGGTTCTTGGTTGGGTATGGGACAAAATGATCATTTGTCAATTCAGTATCACAAAGAACTGCCAATCATGGAATATTATGCTCAAGTTGAACCTCTGGCCTGCAGTTTCTGCAATGATAAATACTGTCCAGTTTCAGTATATAAAACTAAACTAAGCTAAACTAAATTTGTAGTAGCTGGAAGCTGAAGCATATGTTTAGAAATCGTACATAGAGATGACTGGCGACAGGAGGTGAAGGTTGAGGTAAGGTTCAGGTTCACTTTATTGTCCCCATAGGAAAGTTTGTCCTCTGCATTTGACCCATCCTTGCCGCTGGGGCATCTTCTCTGGAGCAGTGAGCAGCACAGTGCAACGCAGTGTTTGGGAACTTATCTCCAGATTTTGAGCTAGGATTGGTCAGGACTACCTTAGCTTCAGATTTGACTTACTGAGGGTGTTTTGGGTTGATGGGGTAAACCGAAGTGCCCAGAAGAAACCCACCCTAAAATGCAACATCTAAGAGGCAGTCTTTGTTCTTGGTTGGGTATTTGATAAAATAATCACTAAATCATGAACTTCCAATCACAAAACGCTATACTCAAGTTGCTACCTTTGGCAATTTGTTCTGCAAATTCTGCACATAAATTCTGCTCTAAGATCTTCGGTCTCCTGGTTTGGATTAAGACACACCCCCTCTCCTTCTGTACAGTCCTCCCCCCTCCCACCCCTGAGGATGGAGCTAGCAGCGTGCGGGCATATGGCTCACCATGTGCCGGGTCCCACGTGCGCACTCTTAAGCACGCATCTACCCTCAACATCTTCGCTTAATTATCGGCATTTTGTTCAGCATACTCCTAGTTTGCATATTAATATCCGTCAGAAGGAGACGTAGTGTTAGTGTTAGATGGTGAAAGCTCCTGGTGCATTCAAAGGCAGTGGGACAAATAAGCGTGTATGGAGGGTCTCACAGGGGCAGTGATGAGTGGCACTGTCATACGTTTAATAGTCTCCAGGGTCTGTATGCTGTGTCTGTAAGGTGCAAAGGAGGGGGTCCTTTGTTCTGGTTATTTTCACAATTGTCATAAATGCAAATCTGAAAGAGGCAGTGTCAACATTTGTCCTAAGGTAGTCCTGAACAAGACTAGCTCAAGATCTGTAGATGAGGCCCACCGCTCAAGGTCAAGCCTGACAGCCTTTATTGTCCAGACTGGGAAATCTGGACAATAAAGGCTACACTTATCTGATTTCTGGATTTTTAAGATCATTGAAATGTCATGTAAACAAAAATACGTTCACGCTGTCTTTCCTTTGATATCTGTTGATTTTTGTTAAGTCAGTAGGTGTCAGATTTCTCTTGTGCATGTAAGTGTGCAGCATGCAAGCAGGAATCGTTAATTTTAATCGATCAGACAGTCTCTACCAGCAATATCATACATACATCCAATGGGTGTAATTACTCTACACATCGCTAAAATTAGGTTGGAGTTCTAATTTTTCAATGTCAATAGAGTCTCTTTAGCAGGGGAAAGACAGGAAAATGGCACATGGTGTCACAATAAACTGCTGATGCCCTTTCAAAAAACAGTTAAATTACACTTGTGTAAACAATGTGCATCACATCCAGGAGCTCAGGGCATAACTGGTGAACTACGGAAGGTTTATAGTCATGGAGAATAAAGATAATCCACTTTATGATGTTAAACATTAATTTTACAATGACAACTTGCAGGAACTTCCACAAAACTTAGATGAAAAATAGCCTAATTAATGCGAGCAAAGCAGCCACGGCTTGTTATTGCTCTGCAAAGCATCGTCCCTCTTGTCAACTTTTGTGTAGTTTTAAAATGTAATTTGCATTCAGTCAACAATGAATAAGCAATATAAAACAGTTTAGTGTTTAAACATAAGAATATTCATAGGCTAGTGTTGCAGGAGCAGCTCTGATGCCTCTGGTGTAAATTGACAAATTAAAAATACGTGTATGCAGCTTTGCCCACGTTGCTGCAGTTGCTGCAGCTCCAGGTGCAAATTCTGGGACACACCAAATCAGATCTAACAATTGGGTTATCTGATTATTCTATATATGTAAATATCCCAACTGATTGGACAAACCACTGAGTGTGATTGAATGAAATGCTAATCCGGTAACACAGTAACACATTTATACATTAGGCAAGGTAGGTTAAGTGTCTTGCTCAAGAACACAACAATAATTCACATAGCGACGAGTACAGACTTGTAATAAACCCGAATGTGACCAATCTCAGGGCCCACAGGCTGCACAGGGAGAGTTTGTTTATGCAAATGAGGACAGCTGAATACCTCTGAGAAGGGAACAACAAATAACTGGTCACGACAGGAGGGGGCGCTGTTTAGGGACGGGGTCAAGGAGAGACACAGACTTCATGAAGTGAAAGAGGACCATGAACCAGGACAACAGAGTATATGGTTTTTATGGCTGATGGTGTCTTAGTCGGACAATTTTGTATTAGTCGACACATTTTTTGGGATTGTGAAAGATTTTAATGCACAACAGTAGAAAGGAAAGATATGAATGAGTTAGATGAAGATTTTACATTAAAAGTTAACAGGAAGTAGTAAACTAGTGAAGCAGGTAAGTTCAGTTTAAAACTTTCTAGTGGTGCCTTAAATGTCCCATAGTATGACATTAAACTTTGATCTAGTATTTATTTCATCATGTGTTTTTATAACTCAAAAATTTCATTAAAAAGCTTGTATTTCTGTGACCAAGTTAAATTCTCCACAGATCTGACTTGTAACTTGATCTGGTGCTTGTCTTATCGAAGAGCAAGTGAAACATTCTAAGGAAAGTCATAAAAGCAAATGGTTAAGCTCTACCAGAAAAGTTACATAGTGAAAGTAAAAGTGCTCCTCACTCACTGCAGTTTCTCAGGGTGCTATGACATCATCTGCTCACCTTCTATAGAAACCATCCTCTTGCACAGCACCTACCATCCCTCCATCTCCCCGTGTGTGTGGCATGGAAGTGCAGTGCATTGAGTTAGTGATTAAAATGTACCAGCAGACTCCAGCTAAGACCCCCAGCATTCTACAGCGAGCCCGGGGTCAGGTCAGCCGATCCTGGGGGCCACTCAACCAAATCCCAAACACAAACACAGCCGCACAACCCCAAAAGGCCCCCTCACCACCCTCCGCTACCCCCCGGTCCACAGTGTTTAAGAGCCTTTTAGATCTCTGGGAAATATCCTCAAATCCTGACCCTTAAAGCCGCTTCCACCCGCCCTGGGACAATGAGCAGTCTATAAGGCGATCCAAGCTGGCCCATTGATGGTTCATTAAAAGACAATGGGGACAGATATCCAGGCCGCTGCTGTATAGGTGGCTTTCACTTTAGCGCAGAAAAGGGTCTGTTAGCTTAGCGCAGTATAGTGCTCCCGGTATGCTAATGCTAATGCTAAGGGTCAGGATGTAGAGGAGGCACGAAGATGCAGGCAGGTGGTTGGCAAACAAAATGGCCGACACTTTGCATGTTCAAACTGAACGTTTTGTGGGATGATTGGGAGATGGTTAACGGATCATTCAGGTGAGTAAACAGAGTCTGCAGAAGTGGTTGGAGAGGAGTTTGAATGGTGAAATGGATGAAAACTTTTCATGAAATGAAATTTTTCAGTGTGAAGAGTTACATTTACTTCATCACTTTGACAAAGTTGAGGAAAATCCCTGTCTGAAACATTGACATCAATGGAGACAAACTGTAGTTTAAATTATCTCGGAAGCTGGATAACTTTTGATAGAAAATGTGAGAGTGAAATATAGACAGTAGCTCAGGTGGTAGAGTGTCTGTGCACTGATCTGAAGGTTGGTGTACACTGGTGTAAGAATGTGTGAGTGAATGGGTAAGCGTTTCCTTGATGTAAAGCCCTTTGAGTGCCTTAAAGATGGAAAAGTGCTATATAAAAATGTAACCATTTACCAATATCAATGGCAAAAGATATATTCTTGAGGATGAACAATCTTCTTTCTAATCTGAAAGTTACAATAAAGACGAGAATTAAAATCATTGACTGATATGTTATTCTAATGCTGAAATGCGGATGCTGCAGAATCACCAACCAGATGGTAAAACGACTGCAAACAACAGAAATGTGGTTCTTAAGGCAGATGATGGGAGACTGGACAACCCACACAACTAATGACACAGTATTACACAGAGTTGATGACAGAACACTTCTAAAGCAGATTCCAAAACAACTAGACTTTCTGTGATGCTGTATGAAGATAGAGGGGATGGAATCTCTCTTCCTCACCCGGAAAATAAATGGGAAGCGGGACAAAGGATGCCAAAGATTAACTTTCCTCTATGGCAGCTTAGACTGGATAACATTCAATTACTGAAGCTGACAAAGAAGAGAGATGAGTGGCATTCCACAGTCGCCTTCATTACTTAATATGGCACTGGAAGAAGAAGTACTAAACTATAACATGCAAATCATGATTTTCCCTTTTCTTTGTAAACTGTTATATTCATCTAAAATAAAAACATCTTTTCAACTGTTGAAAACTGGAAGACTGATAGGCCCTGCCTCTTCATAGCAGCATTTCACTGTAGCAAGAAACAGATTTTCATGTTTATATTGTTGATAAATGGCTGCATGACATTTTTTAACTCTACATGTATGACATGCTACATCAATCAACATACAACACTGAGCGGGCTCATGCTGAGGAAACACCATTACAACATGATTAAAAGGTCATGAACGTCAATTTTGCATGTCCCCTTTAGTTTGGTTATGGTTAAGATTAAGGAATGAGATATGGTTTGGGTTAGTTAAGCTGTTAGCAGTAACTACAAAACATATTTGTCTCCAACTAGCTTTATTTAAATTTACACCACAAAATAAAAATGTAGCTAAAAGAATAAAAAAAAAAATCATAATTCAGGCCTTTTCATAGCAACAGGCATGTACACATTAATATGGTGGCAATTAGCCCACGTCACTACTTTTGTCCAGAACTAAATGTAGAGCTAACAGTGACAAAATAATGATCACTTTATCAGGTAGGTTAAATATACTTTTGGCTGAATACTACAAATATCCAGTGACTCTAACTTCTGTACCATGGTACAGTGGCTGTACATTGAAATATTAATATGGGAATAGGGAGTTGAGGTTGTTCACTTTTCAGCATTAAAAAAGTAATAAATAACTTTGAAATGGTAACTACAAACTACAACAGGACCATTAGCAGAGATGAGTTCTGTGAAAGAGGAGTTTTTCCTTCCAGCACATGTGCAGTTGTAGATTCAGATTTGTATGTTCTTCGCAGGATTGTCTTTAGCATAGATGGAGGAGACGTCAAAGGTCATCTAGCAGCTGGTGGTAGTAGCTACTTTAGCCACAGCCACCCATGGGGCAGACTGACACAAGTTGCACTATAGTTTTCATTCTAAGCCAATATCCCACCAACAGTATGGTTTGAGTCACCAACATTTGGGTTAGCAGCTTTTAGGGGAGACTTATAACGAATTCGGTTTAACAACATCTCCATCCACCTTCTTTTACAAACAACTGTTCATTTCTCAACAAACATCTTGCATTTTGGATGGTTTGGTTTGATAGAACATCCACATTTGAAATTTCCGGGTCTCTCAGTGTTCATCAGTCTCTACAGAATTTCCGTGATGGTACAGAGGTGTATGTAAGCCGAGCTCCTTTCTCATATGACACATCTCCACAAAGTGAGTGAGCTGTTGCATCATGGTAGTGTCAAACTTTGAGCTTCTGCCATACTCGGAGCAGATCCATCTTCTCTGCTCGTCTGTGCCTGCAGGTTCAACCCCAAAAATGTACTCAGCTACTCCTCACACATGGACAGAAGTGTACACAGAGCTATAATGACATTATCTTTCATGTCTTTATTATAAAAAAGTTGGGTAGTCAGATTCAGATTTTCTAAAGCCCACTGCGTAACGTTTGGTGGTGGGCACGCAAACGTCTTGGTTCATAGAGAGAAAGCCATACTTTGGAACATTAAAGATAACGCAACTACTTCTCCAGTGCCACTAGGCCATGTAGAAGGTCATTAAAGGTTTTGGAACAATAAAAAAACTAATAAAAAAGGTTTATCTCATCTATTTATCAGCTGAAATATTACACAGTGGTGCTTTAAAACAGACTTAAAAGAGACTTGAACTTTTTCTTTCTTTTATCGACTTAAACACACAATTTTTAATCTAGATACTCATGGAAGAAGGGTTGCCACAGTAACTCTAGTACATTTTTTTTACATATAGGGCATGTTAGGGCAGCTATTTTTACTGTATACACTGCATTTATGAACTAGCTCGAAGTAAAAAACAAAACAAAAAGTTTGGATAACTTCAGCTTAATATGACCAGGTGATTCACTTTTGAGACGTTTGTTACTATGGAACACTTCTGGATGAAAAAGTGATTACAAGAATATATTTGATTTGTACAGTACTTTTATACTTGTGTCATGATCCCTGTTGGTTCTGCCCTTTTTTTTGTACTTTTTCCTCCCCTTCTGTGTCTGAGCCTGGAGCTGGGGTGGAGATCTTGGCTCCTCCCATGCACACCTGGAGGTATCTACAATCAACTGCACCTGGGGAAGATTTTTGACTTTGCTAAATTGGATACTTTTGCTCCTCACCAGATCCCGCTCCCTGGACCCACTCAGCTCTCCCGTCTCGGACCCTGCTCATCTCTACCTGTACTGTCCGTCCTGTCTCAGACTCTGCTACTCCCGCTTTACCCCTGGACCACGGCAAACACCCCGCTCTCGACTCACCGATTGATCTACCGTCATTTTGCACTCTGCACTTCTGTAAATAAACACTGCTAAACCTTTCCCCGAGTTCTGCCTTTTTGGTCCCTCCTGCCAGACGTTACGACAACTTGTGAGCTAACTGTACCTTACTTTCCTGAACGTTTCTTCCACCGCTTTAAAATCACGGGTTGAACGTTGAGGACTAACTTCCCAATAGATACAGTTAAATCCATACAGACTTTTTGGCTTAAGTCGTAAACATGAAATACGGACAGAGATCAGGACTCACAATTGACCTCGGACTTATTATCTATATCTAATCCGATAACATATTTAACAGAGCACCAACCCCTTTGGCATCTCACCTCACCTAATCCCTCTTGTTACTCTCTAATTTCTCCATTCCACTCTCTCTCTCCATCTCTTGTCTGTCGCTTTCTCAATCCGCCTCTTCTCCTGTCACTGCCGTCCGTCCTCACCTCCGCCGCCGTAATCAAAGCCGGTGTCAAGTAAGTTATTCTTCAGCTAACCTGTTGACCGCGCATGTATTATTGAACCCATGTTTTATTGAACGAATCTACCACGTGAACGCAATTAAACTCTTGTCCATAGGTCTCCTCCTTCATCACTCCATCTCCTCCGTCCTTTCCCCAAACCTTGGACTAGCTTTGCGTTCTTTCCTTGGAATTCGCCTTACGTTAGCAAGTGATCTTACCCCACCTGATCCTTCTTTTCACTCCCTAATCTCTCCGGCCACTCTCCATTTCTTCTTTGTCTCTTTCTCAATCCCCTCGTCTCCCGTCACCGCCGTCCGTCCTCACCTATGCCGCCGTAATCAAAGCTAACGTCAATGCTAGCCTGTTGATCTCGCATCTATAATTGAACCCATGTTTTATTGATGAACTAAGCAAGCAACGAACCAATTAATCTCTCGCCCGTATAGGTTGCCGGAGTCTTTAGCCTATTCTGCCTCTTGCTCCTGCTCGCCCCTCCGCCTTCATCACCCCATCTCCCCAACCCGGGCTAGCTTGGTGTTCTTTCATTGGAATTCGAAGCCCGCGATTGAGTGAGCGCTCCTCCTCAGCTCCTCGCCGAATGCTGACACGCTGACGTTCTCGACAGCAAATTATTACTTTTTCATGACGCAACCGGCTGCAATTACGCCGACATCGTTTGCGGAGGATCCTGGCGCCACGGTAACTGTCAGGGGGGCTTTCCAGGCGGGATGGCTCAGCGCGGAGGCATCAGTCATGACGGAGCTTCCCCCAGATCTCGCTAAGGCAGACTGACAGACGATAGGAGGGGCGGGAGGGGAGCGGAGGGGTAGGGGGGAGACCAAAGAGGGGAGACAGGTAAGGCAGGCATTTCAAACGGGCCCGGGCGTTTCAGCAAATAGGAGCGATGTGGTGATGGGGAAATGTGTACGGGGTTGTTTGGGAGAGAAAGGACTGACACTGAAGATTGTTGTTGTTGTTCATAGGCGTTCTGTACAGGGAGTAAACAGCCGTGTAATATTAAGGTTTACAGAGGGAAAAAATTGAAGGAGCAGCGTAAAGGCTATGAAAGTGACATGTGTATTATCAGTACAAGATATTAGATATTTGAATCACAAGGGCTAACTAATGATAGAGCGTCAGGATAATTACAATATCGACTTATCGTTCAATATATAAAAGTTGGAGCAATATATTTTGGGGCTCAGTATTTATCGTGGGCACTTTTTCTTTGCGATAGTGGGGAGATTTTTGGCATTTTTATGTAATAACGTAAGATTTGAGCCGTGGAGAATAGCATAAATAACTGCTGTGGCTAATTATCGATTCATTCTGTCATTTAGCTGTTGAAGCTCAGGTTTTTTAATGAGATTGTTTATTTAAAAATTTGTTTACTGGGATTATCCTGCATTGTGATTTCTCTGTACCAATATATCGCGCTTCAAAATGTGCTATCATGACACTCCTGATAATAAGCACAGAAATATTGTGTACATTTAACATAAAAATGTTCAGATTTCTTTCAAACACCGTACTTCCTTGTGTTTTTTAAATGGCAAGGCAAGGCAAGTTTATTTGTATAGCACAATTTGTACACAAAGTGCTTTACAAAATAAGAAAGACATTAAAATCACACAAATCAACACATAAATAATCACAAATAATCATCATAAAATTAACATTAAAACAGAAAAGTGCAGAATAAAAACTTTTCAGTCATATGCGCAGCTAAAAAGAACAGTTTTGAGCCTGGATTTAAACATTGTCAGAGTAGAGGCCTGTCTCACATCTTCAGGAAGACTGTTCCAGGTTTTAGCTGCAAAAAACTGAAACTCCCCATGTTTAGTCCTGACTCTGGGCACCAGCAGGAGGCCGGTCCCTAAAGTCCTCAGAGTGTGAGATGGTTCGTGGGATCTCAAGGTGTTGCTATACGACAGACTGCACAACTAGCATTTCGTATGTCTGAACTTATGTCAGTATTTGAATTTCACTTTACCTGCAGCACACAGTTCAAATGTGAGTGTTTGGTGCTTTCTGCAGTTAAAAGTTGATTCTGATAAAGCTGCCCCTGTACCTGATTTATGTGGCAATCTGATTATGCCGTTTATTGTGTAGCTCCTGGTTTAAATGAATGTACAATCACAACTGAACCTGTGTTGCCAGAGCCTTAACCTGCAGATAGAGGACACGTACAAGTTTTTCCTCATTCTCAGTGTATGAACAGGGTCAGAACCTCCAGAATTCACTCTCTGAGCTGCAGAGGCTGGACTAGGTAGTGATGATTCAGATCAGAGAGAGTCATTTTAGGTTTAAATCAACTGCTTTTAGTCTTTAGAAACTGGTGACCCACATGGGAGACTAATGCGAGGTTCATTCTGCTTTCTGATTGGATAATTGTATTGAGAATCAAATAAAAATTGCACCATAAACAACTTGGGAATCATGTCCAATGTTTTTTGTAATTGTAAAGTAAATCATCATACATTTATTATCTGTAAAAGCTATATTACTTTTGAACATGCTTGCCTTGTATCAGAAGACACAGATTAGTTTAGACAAGAGTTAGAGACAAGTTTATTAATTTTTTTTATACAAAGTCCCATTGCTGTAAACTGTTATTTGGACTTTTCCTTGCTCGCATGTCATTTCCATTCCTGAAATCTGTATTCAGAATATAAACCGCTAACTCTTTAAATGGAGAATTACCACGACAAATAGACTTTAACTTCGCATTTAGTTTTTGAATGAAACTTTACGTGGCAGATGTCAACGCGGGGTCTGTCTTCATCACAACCCACTTTTTAGCTCCTACTTTCACTTTCCTCTTATTGTTCCGCTTTCCGCCAACTTATCTGCCGCCGTAAACAAGTTTGTAAAGCCGTCTTCTCTCCTCCTCTCCTCGTCTGAAAACCCTGTAGGCCTGATTATAAAGTTTAAACACACTTGAACACCACAATCGCGCACGTACACCGGTAAACCTCATTTAAGACTTGAGAGTAGCACGACCTCCCCTCGGCACCGCGACAAAGGCAGTGCTACAAAGCCGTGTACCCCCCCAGCGGAGGTACAGAGCCAGGCACAGGAACCTTACCTTCTGGAGGTGGATGTTGCCTCATTCAGGGAGCAGAGCAGAGCAGAGGAGAAGAGAGGAGAGGAGGAGGTGGCGAAATGCTGTTTGTTGCTGAGAAGAAGGAGAGGTTTTGGGGGAGAAGAAGCTACAAAGGCCCCGCTGAAGGCACAAGTGAGCGGAGATGTTTAATGTGAGGCTGAATACACATGTTTTATCATTAGATGCAGACAGTACACAGCGGTTTCATTTTGACCCTAAGAGCTGCTTTTACAATATTTCAAATGTGACTTTATTACGTTGAAGTACATTGACAAATACCATCGCTACAAATACATAATTCCAGTAGTTCATCAGAGCAGGAAGTATATATGCAACCCCTCCACCACCACTTCGCCCTCACCCCCCAATCCTTCGCCCTCACCCCCAAGACTTACCCCATCCACTTTCCTTCTCATCCAGTTTTCTCCTCTACCCCTTCTCCTTCTTCTCCACTCCACATAAAAACGCACACTCACGTCTAATACAAGCAATGACAGCTCTCCGGACTATTGGTTTTTCCTCTGCCCACCCCCCCATACACCTCCCATCTCGCCTGACCCCACCTCCCTCCCCTCCTTTTTTCTTCCTCCTCTCCATCTCTCCTTTTTCTCTCTCTCCATTTTCCCAGATGTCAGACATAGATTTATTCTTGCTGTGATGCGTGTAGGGATCCTTTCTTTTGGAGGTACGGTGGGGGGGTCGGTCAGAGGAAGGGGGGCATGTGGGGGGGGTACTGCTGTATATATGTGTGTCTACAATAAGAGATAAGATCATGGCTCCCCAGGGGCTTGTTTGGCCCGGTAGCCGATCCATCAAACGTGCGCTCCCTGTGCCAAGGTCAACCCTAATGAGCATTTTCCAGGGTCCTGCGTGCGCTCCCCCCCCCCCCTCCCTTCCTCTTACTCCTCACCCAGTACCCGCACCTCCTCGGACATCCCTGCTCGGTGACAGGAACACATACCGTGCTCGTGCGCGTCGCCAACAGGTAGGCGATTTGATTGGGAAATGAGGCCGAGCGTAAGGGGTGGAGGGGGGGAGGTACAGGAGAAAAGGTGGGGGGTGACGGCGGGGGGATGGGGTGGGGAAGAGAGGGAGGTGATGGGGGGGCAGGTGGAGACACAACAAGGCCAATAAATGTAACACAGGCTGGTCCTTATAAGACAAGCAGTAAAAGCGTAGGAAGTGGATAGCAATCTCTCAATTAACATACATTTACTTGCAATACTTTTCTGAATAAATTGTACATACACCATACTTTTACTCTGACTTGAGTACTGTATTCGATAGTCTACTCTTACTTGAATAAAAGTCAGTTGTGCACTAGAGGGTTTTAAAATCTTAAATGACCCCACTTAAGTAGAACACAGACATAAGGACGTTTTGCCATGATTATTTTTGTCTCACACTTGCATGAAGGACTTCTGTTTTTGGGAAAGACTTTCTGTCGACAAGTGGAGTCAGGTGATAGAATAGAGTCATAATGAAAACAAATACACAGGGTTACAAGGTGAATGTGCGAAAATGAAAGAAAAAGAAGAAACGTGGATCAAATCTGTCTTTTTAAGGCCACACAGAAGTCATTTATTCACTGCACAGTGTGATCTGACTTCCATTTTACAACAAAGCAGAGTCTTTACAGTCACATCAGTCACATGAACACCCTGAGTCACATCCAGGATCTTAGGGAATGACTCCTGATGGACTACGAAAAGTTTATCAATTAATATACTTAACGACGACAGACACCAGTTTATGTCAATTTAAGAAAAGAGGCTACATCAGCAGAGGTATAATACTCCCTACAACAGAAGGATAGCCAGAATGGACTACACTAGACTATAATGGATTTGAGGGTTCATGTCTCCAGGTGTTGGATCCAGTACTGACGCCAAATAAACTTCTCCTGCATTAGAACTCCAGCCTCATGTGTCTTCTCTTCAACTCTTGGGCTGCTACAATTTATTCTACAATAGTCGTAACAGAATCACACCGAGTCCACAGATATGAGGAGTGTCCATACACCAACAATCACTTACAAAATGCACTACTCAGGCCACGCCACCCCAAACTTGTGGAGAGGCAGAACTAGGCTAAAATCCTCTAGTGTGACAATATTAGTTATATAAATTGAAATAAAGTTGAATATTTCTGTTTCTTGCACAGATTTTTAGACCTCTTTCACTGCAAGGCTGTTTCAGTGCATTGTATAGTCACATTCTGCGCGGTGCCCATGTTTGAGCTCTTGTTTAATCAGGTGGTCAGCCTAAACAAAGTATCGGCCTATGCTATAGACTTAGGGCTGATAGTCTATACACTCAAAAGCACAAATAACGATCTGCGGACGTCTACTGCATGGTGTCTCTTTGGGCGACGTTACCTTTTACGAGAGTTCTGACGCTGTCCTATAACACTTATGCATTATTAACCACATAAACATATTCACACGGCGACAGAGAGGAGCGTTTCCTGAGTGCTACCGGAGCAGTGTGGTCCTGATGAGGCAGGACTGACAGCTGTGATTGACAGCTGCCTCACATCCTGCATCTCTGAGTCTGCACTGAATAAAACATCACTCTTCATTACACAAAGACTACGCAAAAGCACTTTACATTCTATTAGGCTATAAAATGTACTTTTACGGAATTTAAATTTTGGCATTAAAGCGTCTACAATCCATGTCTTTGTCAGAGAAAGTCATGTGCAATGAGGCCAGTTACAATCCACAGTGTTAAAGTGATGCCATCAAATGCAAAACTGTGGATATATTTAAGTAACAATCACATACTCTGTTTTATATAAGAGCTCATCTGACTGATATGTGCAGCAGTGTGAATTGATTTCTACACTTATCAATCTGGAATGGCCTTGATCGGGACCTAATGGGATATTCAAATACTTCAAGCTGATTGGTTAAAGCGAAACAACAACGAAACAAGCCTAGAAACCTTCGCTAGATCTAGTTTTGAGAAAAGAGCAGACATCTTCCTGGTCCACAAGTGCTTCCCTCTGCACATAAGTTTGAAACTATTACCAAACCCTGCTTTTAATATCTTTCCACGTCTAAATATAATGTTTGAACATGTGAGCGGCGTCTGGAACCATGGTTCAGCAGCACGGCCCTATGTTTTGATGACATTACTTCAGGTTAATATAGTGTTTCTATTATTAAAGGTCATATATTACACAAAATTGACTCTTGTGAACTTTAAGCTATGATAAAATGTCGTTAACTCCTCGAAAACATACCTGGAGTTGTGTTTTGTTTCATTCACACATGTTTGCGTAGCCCTTTACTATTACTCTGTCTACATCTCCAAAGCTCAAAACGCTCCATTCCACTTTGCGATGTCACGATGGCCTTTTACCTGACAAAACCATAATGTGTCTTTAATTACACCTTTAATCCCTCTACAGGTTGTGCGTCATCCGCTCTTCTGTACAGTCCCTCACCTCGCTCCTGCCTCCTCTCCTCTCCCGCCTCACTGCTCCGAGTTTACACTTGGCCGGTGAGCTGGGCAGGTAGGTGGGCCTTTTAGTGGGAACAACACTGCCCCCCCTCCCCTCTCCACTATCCCACCATCCCATCATCACGCGCCAATCTGCCAGGACCGGTTAGGGTGAGAATACCGACGGAGCGCAGGGGTGCGAGGGGCGTGGGGAGCGTACTAATGAAGCAATAAAAGTCACAGCGGGAGGGGTGGAGAGGGAGAGAGTTATTTAGATAGAGGGGCAGTGGGCGATCGGGACGTGCTGACAGGAGGTGTAATAATTGAGATGTTGCGACCTCACATATGAACTGCAGATTGGCCAAATTAGGAAGCAAGCAGTTAAAGAGCAAACAAGCACGGAGCACATCACCAGCGCCCCCTACTGACCCATACATTTTGTAGCATAATAACAGGCCTAACAAGCAGGTAGTATTTGTACACAACAAGTGGAATGTCAGTGTAAGGCTCATTATTTAAAGAGTTCCACTAATGAAAACTATACTGCACATTGAATCAGGTTTGTGAAGTTGTAGTGTATTGTTCTGTATCATGTTTTGGTTTTTTTAAGGAGAATTGTCGTGTCGAGCATGGGTGGCTTAGGGAACAACATCATAAAATGGTAGAGAATGCCTATAATACCCCCTCTTTAACTAGTTTACATGTTGTTCTTTGTAATATCAATATCTAATCTAAAGCACTATAATTATAATGGAAACCAGGACATTCACTTCCTTCAAACTGCACAACTGATTCTTTGCTGATGACCCCACCTTTTCATTTCTGTAGAAAGCAGAATTATTCTTTATGTGTTTTGTCATTTTGAAAAGATATATTTAACCCTGTGTGTATCACCCAGAGTCCTAACTTTTCAAATAATCACAAGTTAGTTACTACAGAACTGATGGTGGGGATAGGGGATAGGTGAAAACAGAACATTTCTGAGCAGCCAGCCTTAAATGCCTAACAATACAATTGTTCACGCTAAGTACAATTCAGTTTAATGAGTTTGCAGAAGTCCAAAGTTATTCCTCACTGTTGTAGAATAAATGGTCCGATTGTTGTAAGAAGAGGCGTGACGCTGGAGATGTAACACAGGAGAAGTTTGTTTACCATCAGTACAGAGCCCAGCCCTCAGAGACGTGAGCACTCAAGACACTGTGATAGTGTTGTCCATTCAGTTTAGTCCAGTCTGGGTTACATATGCTTCCACTGTAGGGAGTATTATACCTTTGATGACATACACCAAGATAACAAGGCAGCTGGCAGTGTGGTGCTGGCACAGCACAGAAATGCTACTTCTGAGACCTTACAAAAGTTTTGCCATTAATGCCAATAAGCATTGGCATGCAAACTAAGCACATTACTATAACTGGATGCAGTTATAAAGTTATTTATCCTCTGTGAACCAGAAAGTGTTTGGCACATAATTTCGACCCTAAGAACTGCTTTTACAATATATCTGTAGTGGCAAAATATTTTTTCTCAACTGCATGAAAAAAATACAAATACGAACACAGCTACTCTAATGTAATTCTGCGTTAAATATTGCTCTGGTCAGAGTACTTTTCTATCAGCATACTTTTACTCATACTTTAGTAATATTTTTATTGAACTATCAGTATCCTACTTGAGTGTAACAGTATCCTACCTGAGTAAAGGTTTTTGTTCCTCTTCCCACTGAGTAAGTCTACAAATGACAAAAGCTTTATGTTGACCATATGAAAGGATTTGAACATTTGTGTTTCTTGCACTGCTCCTTCAGATATAATTTTGTTTGCCTCATTTTTGCGTCTATCCTTTGAAAATACTAGATTTTGTGCATTATTTAGTATTTTGTCTTTCCATTGATTTTAACTTTAAATTATAAATCAAATCTTACGTCCCCTACTCAAGTTACTCTTACTTGGGTAGTGCATTTCCTGAATACTTTTTTACTCTTACTTAATCAATTTCTTGAACCATTACTTTGTACTTCTACTTAAGTAATATTATTTTGAAGTAACATTACTCTTACTTGAGTAAACTTTTTGGCCACTCTATCACCTCTGGCTCTGATAATCACATCCCATTTAATCACATTTTATGTTTAATGTGGTATATATAGTAAGGTGTACATATTTATAGTACTACCTTTTATGCATATGAAATATAGCTGTCTCTCCCTGCATCACTAATGAGACCCTCAGACTGATGTTATGCAGCCATGTGAGCACTGGTACATACATGGAGAGGGGTCAGAGGTCAATGTGAAGCATCATGTCCGGCCTGTGCCTCGGGACGGCCTCACGTCGGGCGGAGGGTCCCCTACAGCTGCCACAGGGAGACACTCACAAGCTGCTGCACCTTTGGGGGGTAGGTCCACACTCACCCCCAGTACCCCACACCCTGAGCGGGGAGAAGAGCCGGCTGTGTGTGGGGGGGTGGAGGTCAGCACTCACCCCCAGTAGAGGTGGATAGAGTAACTAAAAATTGTACTTAATTAAGAGTAAGGTGACTTCAAATTAATATGACGCAAGTAGAAATACAAAGAAGTGTTAAAAAACTAAAAAAATATTTGGGAAAAGTACTACCGACGTAAGAGTATAACTGTCTGGACATCATCTGATATATAATTTGAAGTTTATGTAATGGTAAGGATAAAAAACTCACGCCCAACACCCCACACCCTGAGCGGGGAGAGGGACCGGCTGTGGAGGGGTGGAGGTCCACACTCACCCACAGCACCAAACACCCTAAGCGGAGAGAGAGGGGGGACGGCTGTGGGGGGGTGGAGGTCTGTACTCACCCCCAGCACCCCATACTCTGAGCGGGGAGAGAAGCCGGCTGTGGAGGGGTGGAGGTCGAGCAGGCCAGACTGACTCCATGCATCATACAGTCAGCACGGACACACACGCCCACACACGCACACACGCAGCATTTATGAAATATGATGGCGTCCTTTTAATGATGTCTGGAAGGGAGTGCATAAGGGAGATACGTCTGAATATTATACACCTGTCTATTTACGTTTTCAGGTGTTTAGTTGTCTCAAATTTGAAAAATACAACCAACACTCAAAGGTGGTATTATGCAAAATCAACTTTTTGGAGTTTTCAGACGCGTTATGAAGAGGTGGTATATGTCTGGGTCCACAATATAATTCTTCAATACTTTATGAAGATGTGAGGCTGGTCACCGGTGAATCTCCTTGTTTTCAAATGGGTGTGATTGACAAGTGTCTTAGCCAATCAGGGACGTGCATGCTCTGTCCGGATCAGAAAAAGTAAAGCAAGAAAACATGACAGAAGGCTGAAAAACGTCACAGATTTATGCAGAATCAATGAGCGAAGCACTAAACTCTGTTCATTTGAGGTGAGATCAATTATATTTTACCTATAAATCATAGGTGACCAATGAGCTCCTTTGTTTTACACGTGTCACTGAAAAAAAAATGGATTGGGGATTGGGATTGGGATGCTTGGAGGAAAAGGGGACCAGACTGATATGAAACTATATTAAAAATACAAAGATATTCTAGATTTGCCGATCAACTTTGAAGAGCGAAGAAAAAAAAAGAGAAAAAAAATACCTAAGACCAAAGTGAAGAGCGTCCAATCAGAGAGCAGAGGGAGGAGCTATGAGACTAACAGCAGGTAAACAACAAACGTCCTTCTTTGATAGGACAGTTTGAATGTGTGCAGTGACAGTAGTGGCCATGTTAGTTGCTTCTACAAGGTCCTCATGCAACCAAATACCTTTAAATGGCTTTAAAATTCTAGATGAGGAACTATTTTTGTGTATTGCGCTTTGTTTGTTTACGCTGTGTTCTTCTCTCACACAGAAAACACTCTGTTCCTCCTTGTGATGTCATTAAGTGGAAATACAGGAAATGCTCCACTGTTTTTAAACTCCATACACCTAAAAGCTATTCAAGTGAGCTGAAAAGTAAAGCAGTTCAATTGAGGCTAAAAATAGTTGTTAACCTTAAAACTACCTCTTGATGACATCACAAGGTGGAATAGAGCATTTTGAGTTTTGGGGATTCAGACAGGCCAATACACCTTGTGAATGAAACAAAACACACTCCAGGTATGTTTTTGAGACATTATAACACGGCTAAAGGTTCACATGAGTCAGTTTTGTGTAATATAGGACCTTTAACCGCACTTACTGTCACATATAAAACATTCAAACTGCACGTACATGTACTGCATATTACCTATAATGGCGTGGCTCTGGGTCATGCCTCCTCTCTCGTTGGCGGTGGTTGGTGCCCGGAGGTCAGGGGGGTTAGTGAGAGTGTGTCTGACCCGGACGTGGATCATGAGGGAGGGCTGATGGATGGAGGTGCCCCCTGAAGCCCTCTGGATGCCTGCTCCCTCACCTCCGTCTCCTGGCTCTGCTCTCAGCCTCTCTCTGAGCAGATGTGTGCGTGAACTCTGTCACTGCTAATGAAACGCTAGCTGCTCTGTGGGCTCAAAATGCTAACACCAGCTGATATGCAATTATGGAAACAATAAGTTGTATGGTATAGTTTAAAGCGGCAGAAAGGAGTATTGGTCTGTTGTGCCGTGTAGTGTGATTTGGAGATGTGTTAATGGACCTTGCCATTCATTTTAATCCTCAATTTATATACTTAGTTAAAAAAATACTAATACTTTGGTTACTAAGTCTATAGGTATGGGGACAAAAAGCTTAATGTGGAAAATATTAAGAGATTCAAACATACCTTACATTCAAATATGATTTTTTCTTTTTTCTTGTTAGTTTTGTTAGTTTGGGTCTATTCTTTGGAAATATGGTGCATGTTATCTCTGATTACATTAAGACATAAAGCAACATTTCCATGGAGACAAGCAAGAAGAGGCCCTCCTCCAGTTCAAAGAAGAGTCACGTTTGTGGAGATGCAAGCCCACTCACAGTAAAGAGTCGAACGCACGTTTTTCTATGTATTTCAGTGCAATAAAAACAACCAAAATGAAAAAAACCCACTACTTTTTGGGTCTCTTTTTACGACTACGAGTGATATAATTTTAAAGTAACGTTAAAGTCTTAGTTGGTTGAAATGCAGAAGGGAAATTTCCCTATGGGGACAATAAAGTTTACCTTAACATTATTGCGACACTATACCCACCTCTGCAAACAGGCAAGGTGGGCGAAGTGTCTTTCCCAAGGACACAGGCCAAACCCAACCACCAACCTTCTTACCACTCCACCACCGCATCCACCATCACCTCATAAATCCATAAATTGTACATCCAATTCCCCGTACATATTGCCGCATTCTTCCTGTAGGCAAATTGCAATGCATGTGTCCCTGTTTAGCTGTCCGGCTCCATTGTTAGCGCTACCTCTGATGGTGAAATACACAGTGCATTATGAAAAGTAGTGTCCATATTACGTCCACTATACTTCCTCCCACTCCGTGACACCTGTCAGCCGGAACAGACCAGGAGATTAGCGCTCCCTGCCGCACCTGTCAGCCCTGATGTTAAACGATGATGAGTAAGTGTCTTAACCATCACACTCGCACACTACTCTTCGGACTAGTGCACTTTATTACAGAGTGAACGAGCACATTTGCCCACTACATACAGCCAATTGCTTCTGACTTGGGATTGACGCTAGACTCCCTCATTTAGGGACCCACTTGACACTTGATAAACAATGACTTAGTCTGACTTTTGGTTCAAATTTCTTCACTTATCCCCCAAACTGCGGAATACTAGGCAACTTTTGGCAATTTGAAAGCTTTTCAATGTCAGCTTTTGCACGTAAAGGTAAAGTTACACAAAATGGACTCCTGTGAGCTTTTAGCCATGTTATGTTTTGTTTCATTCGCACATGTTTGAGTAGCCCTTTATTATTAGTCTGTCTACATCTCCAAAGGTCAAAATGCTTGGTTCCACCTTGTGATGTCATGAATTGGTAGTTTTCAAGTTAGCAGCTCCTTTTACCTATAGTTCAGTAGAGATGAGCAACTGCAGGGCTGAAAATATCCAAATGATTCTAGTGAAGGTGCATGGAGTTTAAAAACACACTGGAGCACGTCCTGTATTACCACATGATGACATCACAAGGTGGAACAGAGTGTTTTCAGTTTGAGAGAACATATGGAAGGTTTTCACGTTTTTCTAATTATGACTTGGTTTGGTGAATCTTTATCATAGTTTTACATCAGTTAAGTGGCAGTTCATGGAAAAAACATTGAGAAGAAAAGTACAAAAATTCAAGAAGTAGCGCTGAGTTACAAAAAAATACCTTTCCCACACTCACACCTGTGCAAATGTGATCATGGGGCACAGGTTTGTAACACATTAGGATAGAGTGCTAATGCTGTAGTGTAGAAATTGAAACATCTCGAATATACTGAGGCAGATCTGAGACTACAGTGAGTTTATGGATTGGTGTGGAGCTGCGAGGGCAACAGGAGGCGAGAGGATGAACCAAACCGCTGTCCAGTCTTTTCTGAAGGTAAACGTGGATTTGCTATGTGTTTTGAAGCAGAATTTATTCACAGTTTTCCTCGTATGAGTAACATCAGCGCACATGACACAGGGCTCGTACTAAAGTCATCCATGGCCCACTTTCTCCAACCGCGACAAACACTGAAACGTTTGCACTCACGCTGGACAAACGTACCTCACTTAAGGGGCTTTCTGTGCTTGGACTAGTGAGATCATACCCTTAGTTATATCTTAAACATAATGATGTTAACTATGTTTTTGTGAAATATCCTGTCAAATGCACTTTAAGCATTTGAGTGTCTCTCTTTGACAAGCAGATCTGTGTGGACTTGCTAACAGATGCGTAGCACAGTCACCACGCCTTGACTTCTGCCCCTGTGCACACAAAACCGTTATTTTCCTTGTTTTTCCGGGGTTTTCCTGGTTTTCTCCACAGCAGCGGCAACAGAGCGCTTGAGAAGTCATCAAACATTGCTCAGCTCAGAAAGAGAAGACATCTGTGGAAAGTTGATGAAGAGAGGATGAGGCAAAGAAGTACCAGAAGAAGCGAGTTTTTGGAGCTGTTATGTTGCAGTTAGGAGCAAAGTGGATGAAGTGTCTGGCTCATGGACACCACAGCAGGACACCAGACACCAAATGCTAATTTCTGAGTTAATATATTATGTAATTTTTATGATGGGGGTTACGCCACCTGCTTTTTCAGTATACTTTCTCTTGTATTTTGCATTTATTAAGTATTTTTTGCATGTATTGAATTGTAATATTGCTTAAAACGGTACCTTGAAAAACAGGCATTCTTACTCTGAGCAGGGTCGCCTCTTCACAGATCAGACTTGTAACTCGCCTGCTTGTCTCTATAAACACGAAACTGCTGAACAATCCAAAGCAATAACATCTCTATGGAAACAAGACATCTGTAGAAAGTTAATGAAAAGATGATGAGACTGCAGAAGAAGGGAGGAAGGAACGTTAGCTGGATCTCTTTTTTCTCATCACCCAAGCCCAAAAGAAGCATGCACAGGCTGGGTAAACGGGTGCATTACCTGCTTGTCTCCATGGAGATATTATTACTTGCTCAGGAATGTTCCACAGTATGGCAAAAAATGCATCCATCTTGCATTTATTCAATTGAAAGTGTTTGAAATGCTTAAAAAGATACCTTGACAAACATGCATTTTTACTGTAAGCATGGTCGCCTCTCCACAGATCAGACATGTAACTCACCTACTTGTCTTTACAGAGAGAGATAAGCTACAATAACATCTCCATGGAAACAAGACATCTGTGAAGAGTCGATGGAGAGAAGATGAGGTAAAGAAGTAGAAGAAGAAGGGAGATTTCATGTCTGTGATGTTGCAGTCTGGGGCCTCCCGTTGGGACTGGACCAAAAGGAACCTTAGCTGGATATCTATCTCTTTTTCTCTCTGAGGCCAGCCTGGTAACCACTCAAGCCCAAAAGAGGCACGCGCAGACTGGGTAAAGAAACCTCCGCCTCTCCTCTCTACCCCCGGAGGCACTAGCAGCAGCAGCAGCAGTATTCCATCCACACACACTCGCACTGCTTAGGACGCCAATTAAATCCAAAATGCCCGGCACTTAAAGCAACAGCGTGTAACTTTTTACCTGAAATACATGGCCTGGAGATCATTATCCCTGCCCCTAGTGGATCCGCGACATGAAACAAGGAGAATATGTGACAATGCAAAACTCTGCGCAATGTAATAACAGTTTGTAGGTCAGTTGCTAGCAAGTAGTATGGGCTAAAATCAGCTAAATACAGCGGCATATTTATAGTACTCTGTTTGTTGTAATATTTTGTTGTACTGTAGGTGAAATTTTGGGTAGACATAGCCAAAACTTGAACCCTGTCTTGCGTCATGTGCATAAAATGTATATATAAATGGACACAGCTAACCCGCTAGCCGCCATGTTCCAGATAGAAGTGATCATGGGCGCACTTCCGGCTCTATCGACTCTGGATCCAATTCGCTTAGAAAACTATCGCCCCTCTCTCCGTAATTGCTGTTGTCCGGCTCGTCGTTTTAGTCCTAAAATGTTCCTATGGACCCGCCCTACATGATCCTACTATTTTTATTTTGCTATTGTGTCTCCCGTGAGCATTAGCAATAGGTTTGATTGACAGCGTTGCTAAGCGTCTGCCTCCTGCCAAACCAGCGGTGCGAGCAGAAAGGGGCGTTACCTTCAACAACATCGCTCCAGATTGGCTCTTTCGTTGCTATGATACTCGCGGTCGGAATTCCAAATATGGATCTCGGCTCCTGCTAGCGTCGATGAGCTTCATTTGACTGGAGCCGAACGCTATGGGTGACGTCAGACTCACTTAGTCCACTTCTTTATACAGTCTATGATCATGTGTCCAGCCCTGAAGTACAGAGCAGTTACTTTGTAGAATTCACCCAAAAAGCTGGCCCGTAGTGGCTGATATAAAATATGGGACACACATGTATTTCTGGATGTCCGCTAAACCAAGGTGTGAAACAACGTGAGGTCTATATGTGTAGTGTTTACTTGTACTAAGTTGTATTATTGTTATCATAATATATCTGTACATGTGTTTAAAGGCCTGCATATTTAGTTTGTCACTGGTAAAAGCTGTAGTTTTGCAATTTCGTTAATTTTCCTAGTATGAAAGTGATGTGTTGAGTACTGTGGAGTCTAAGCTAAATTATAAAGCGACGTATTATTATTATTATTATTATTATTATTATTATTATTATTATTTATTTTTATTATTATTATTATTATTGTTGTTGTTGTTATTATTATTGTTATTATTATTATTATTATTGTTATTATTATTATTATTATTATTATTATACATTAGCAGCTACTATTTATAGCTGGAATTGAACTGAATCACACTTAGAGTTGTCAAAAGTCTCACAAATCAGACACTAATCAACCCTGAAACATCCTGATAGATTTGAGCAGGTATTGATACTAAAAAGTCACATTGACAGGACAGAAATTAACCTTTTCTGAATAGATTTAGAATGATCTTGAACTGTATCAGAACAAATATAAGACACATAGACTAGTACACACCCATGGACGACTGTGTAACCTACCCGGACGATTGAGGGATTACACAGATATAAGAACACATGGGAATATAAAAGAAAGTACTACGATTTAATGTTGAAAATCACATTGTATTGTCTAAGTAGAGTTTTTTCATTATTATCATGGCATCAGACTCGGTAAGCAGAAAAACTTGTTATCATGACTTTTGGGCAAATGCAGTTTTTACAGGGTATTGTTATAACTTTTTTTTTAATAAACCATTTCAAAATCTCTTATTCAACAAAGATGTAGTCGTTATCTCATTTGTATGAAGTCACTATCGATCTCTGACTCTGTAGGAAGTTACTCGAAAGAAGAAAAGTACCAATCAGCTGTAATCTGGTTTTGCATTTTTATTATGCGAAGTAACTTAAATCAAACACTCAAGCTTATAATTAATTTGAGCATGTGTTACAACCTGTATTATCTGAAATTTCCCATCCAAAAAATCTGCAAAAAAAACAAACAACAAAAAACCCACAACTGCCTAATCCAGCACCTCGGAGAGCTCCTTCTCCCAAACGCTCCACCTCGAATGAACGCTTAAAGACAAGTCTGTACAACTGCTCCTCTTCAAACCTCCACCCTCACCCCGCTCTCCTGCTCTCCCTCTGGCCCCTTGGATCCTCACCCCCCGCCCTCCCCTCTCTCTCTCTCTCCCTCTCTCACTCCCGCCCGTGCTTAGGCCTCCAATTAAATCAAAAGTGGTTTGTTTTTATTGGTCTTTTGCGCTGACAAGTGGGCTATCACTCTGACGGCTCTACCTGTCAGCTCGCCCGCCCGCCTTCCTGCGAAAAGGAAAAAAAAAAAAAAAATCCTCCCGTTGACAATGCCCAATGCTTCCAATTAGAGGCGAATCACACTCCTGCCGCGCTAGCCATCTCTACCTCCCCCCTCCTCCTCTTCCTCCTCTTCCTCCTCCTCCCTTCTTTCTCTCTCTCTCTCCTTTTCCCTCATCCCATCCTACACTGTAAAACAAATATTTGTCCACGTTCAAATGGATTCAAAACATTATTTTTTTGTAGACGACACTGTAAAAAGTGCGGCATTGACAGGAATAAAGCGCGCTGGTACTTCAGAACAATGTACTCAAGTAGAAGAAAAGCGTAGTACTACTCAAGGTACAATGTGGAGAGTAAAAATGGATTTGGGAATAGGCCTTTTACAAAAACAAATAGCAGATTTAAACCACAAAAACTATTCTAAATGTACAATATTGTTAAAAATGTGATAAATAAATAGCAGAATGAAACACTTTAGCGGTTAGTTTGTATCTGTAATGAGTTATAAAAGTTACTAAATATTACCAAATATTTCCCAGTAGTACAAAGAAAAAGTAAACACAATAAACATAGACCTCAAAAAGGTATTGTTCCAGGTTTCATATATTGAACGATAAGTCGATATAGTGATTATCGTGACAGGACTAACTGGGAAACTACTACTCAGAGCGACTGGACGTAGCATCTGATTTGTAATTTTAAGTTTATATCATTTTAAAGGCAAAACATTAACAAGCACAAAACCTGGATAAACACAAAAATGAGACAAGCTAAATCATATCTGAAGGAGCGGCGCAAGAATCACTTCATATTGTCAACACTAAGCTTTTGTCGCTGTAGACTTACTCACAGTGGGACGTAAGGAGTCAAATTATTGTGTCTGAAAACGTCTCTAGAAAATACACGTGCTTAAAAATGTACTTGAGTAAATGTAACTTGGGACTACACACTTCTGATTTCTCTCTGGATCAGTCACATCTCCTGCATGAATCCATAGAAAAACAATGTTAAAACCATACTTTGGAACATTCTCCATGGACATAGATACGTTTTATGATAAAATTGTGAAAGGTTATAGCCAAAGGGACAACATTTCCATGGAGACAAGCAGGAGGAGGGTCTTATAAGAGTCAGGTTTGTGGAGATGCAAGCCCGCTCACACCAAGTACGCGTGATTTTCAGTGCACGAAAAACAACCAAAATGAAACCAAAACACATGCTTTTATTTTAGTCTTCTCTAACTAAAAGGCTACATACTGTGGCTTTAAATTCTCCATGAAATTAGTAAAAAAAAAAAATCCCGAGAGATCATTTAAAAGGCCCATACTACCATATTTTCTGTTTTTTCTCATCACAAACATGCCTGGAGTTTAACACATAAATCCTCCAGTTCTTCTCTCAAACTGAAAACACTCTGTTCCACCTTGTGATGTCATCATGTGGTAATACAGGAAGTGCTCCACTGTGTTTTTAAACTCCATACACCTTCACTTGAATCATTTGGACAATTTCAGCTGTGGAACTGCCAATTTCTGCTGAACAAAACGTAAAACATGAAAACTACCACTTGATGACATCACAAGGTGGAACAGAGCATTTTTGAGCTTTGGAGATGTTGATAGACTAATGATATAGGATTGCTCGAACATGTAAGAATGAAACAAAACACAACTCTAGGTATGTTTTTGGGGGAAGTAACATGATTATAACACAGCTTAAACTTCACAAGAATCAATTTAGTGTAATGTAGCGCTTTTAAGACGGTGTGTAACAATTCATTCATTTCAACGGTGGTCATCTATTACCATTTTTACCTTTAACTAAAAAAAATAGCCAAAAATACCTCCTACAAACTAATTCCAAGTCCACAACTCAAATTTAGACTCTGAATTCTCACGATTTCATATGTGATTTTACAGTGTAGCCGTACCTATACCTCTCCTCTCTCCCCTCACTCACTTTCCTGGAGAATCTCGCGGTTGCTGTCTCGGCTGCAAATTACCCACACAAAGCTGCCGCTGCTCTTGCGAGGAGGGGGCGGCTGCGCGCGGTTGCGGGTTGGCGGGCGGGCTGGCTGGTGGGTTGGCGGTTTGGCGGGGCGGCGGTGGCGAGCCGGTCCACGGGCCTGTCAGCATTAATGAGAGGATATGAAGGTATATTTCTCCTTGGCGCATGTGCTAAGTTCTTTTTGTATGTGACAGCTGGCTGCGAAATGTGAGTGTTAACCTTATAAAAGATTCAACGGATTCTCATTATATCGTGTCAACGGCGCTACCTGATGGCGAGAGGCGGCGTCATTTGCATCGCGAGATCCCAAACCCCCCCTCCCCTTCCCCTCTCCTGCTTTTTTTTCCTCACTCCTATTTATTTTTTATATCTGTTTGTTTGCCGGGAAGTCATCTTTTTCGTTTTATTTTTTTTACATACGAAATACGCGTCGTCCTCCGTGTTCCAAAACGCTAGAGATGCCAAAGTTTACAAAGGAGACATGTTTTTTTTTTCTCCGAACAAAACTAGATGTTTACTCAACACCTGTGCGCAATTTGGAGGGTAAATAAAAGCGATGTGAGCAGACAAAGGCCTAACCAGCAGAGAAAGCAGAGGAGGAGAGAGGGCCGGAGACAATACAAGTCTATAGGTGTTGCGTTAAAGGTGAGAGGAGGATGTAGAAGGATGAATAATTTAAAGTGGTGATATGTTACATTAGCCTATAGGACGGGCTATAGTCAGGGCACTGCAGGAACTGTGACACGGAGGAAAGTTACAAGCTAAAGCTACGACTGTGGTACGGATAGAAATGGAATAAAAATCACCCAATTAAAACGGTCGCAAAACATGATTGAACAGAACAGCCCATCTCCATCACTGTATACGCTCTTATTGTGTGTATAAAGGTATTATTAGTCGTAACTCTATATAGTAATATGTTAAAAAGTGTATGTGTGTATTTCCTCAGTCGGCTAGACCAGTCAGTCCTCACACCAAGGGCGATGTCATAGACTTTTGGTTGAATGAGCTAAGGGGGTGCTAAGGTTTTCAATGTGGGTGCTCACTTAACAAGTTCATCTAGAGCAGGGGTCTCAAACTCAAATTAGCTGGGGGCTGCAGGAGGCAGAGTCTGGGTGAGGCTGGGTATTCCACAAAAAAGTTTTGTTAAAGTCTTCCTAAATGTCATGGCTGTTTTCAACATGCATGAAGAAATACTTCTTTTGGATTTTATGGATATACATTGTTATTTGTTGAATCTTTTTGTGACTTTTGTGTTTCATATTGTCCTGCGGGCCACAAAATATTGTCTCGCGGGCCGCAATTGGCCCCCAGGGCCGCGAGTTTGAGAGTCCTGATTTAGAGCCTTTTAACATGTTTGTTTTGCTGTTTTAAACACTTTGAAATGTAGTGACTTTTAAAACCTAATATGGAATTCTGTGTTTGTCATTTGAACATTCTTTGTCCAAATCGGTTGTGCTAGTGAAAGTGAAAGTGAGGAAAAGTCTTTGGAGCCACCCCTGCCTCACACCTTTTCCTCCCAGTCTCTCATAAAACATCACATTCACACATGTTATATGGGTGAAGTGTCTAGTTCAAGGGCACAACGGCAGCATGAACACGTCAGCTTAAGTCAAACCAGCTGATAGATGAATTCTCATTGCACAAGCATGCAACAAATAGATACTTCTCAGCACTGGTATTACATGTACTATAATGTTTCATATCCTTTAATGATAATATGAATGGGGACAGAAAATGCCTTTGTTACATTATTTTGCAGTTTGCTAAAAATAACACAGACACTGAGACAGAGCCGCTCTGTGATCATAGTGAAGATGGACGATTCAAAACAAAGCACTGAGCATTTAGGAGAACACATCACTAACCTGCTCCAGCCAGACTGATCCTAAACTCATAGTTGTGTCATACTGGCAAACACTTTATCCACTGATTGGGGGAAATGCTAAACTCACGCTTCACAACTGGAAGGTTCTGGGTTTGATCCTCAGGTCACTTCGGTCTTTCTGTGTGGAGTCAATAATGGCACTCCTGTTTCCTCACATCAACCCAAAACATGCACGATAGGTCCAAATCCTCCAGCTAAGGTACTCCTGACCAGGCCCAGGAACAAGACTGTGGAAATGGGTCTCCGGCGCGGGACTGCACGGCCACTGCTCCTGATTATGTGCTCAGGTGGCATTGAAGGATGGGTCAAATTTCCCTATGGGGCAATAAAGTGGACCTTACCCTTAACCTATCCATGGAGATCAGCACCAGCGGGTCAGGTATGTGGAGAGATGACCCAAATCACAGTAAGAAAGCATATTTTAAAGTATTTTTTAAGAGTGAATACATTTCCAAGTTAGACTGAGGGATTCCACAGACATTTAGTTAAAGCTTAAAGTTTCCTTTTGTGCGTGGCTTTTATTTGATCATATTTTATATTTTCATCTCCATGGAGACCCTTCACTAGAAAAGTTATAAAGTGATGATGTTAAACTCCCAGACGGGGACAAGAGCCAGTTTATCCTATTACCCTATACACTGCATTTTACCATGAAACAACCAATAACTAAATCCACAAATGTGTGAACTTGATCATTTCTTTTAGGGACTAGACCCAAGAACTCACTGTTATCTGCATTTTAACAATATTAATTTTAGCTGCCCACATGATTATTTTACATGTTGTTCACTGTAAACCTACTGATATGAACGCGCTTAAGATGGAAATGGGTCCACTGACTTCCTGAAACTTCCATCCTCTTCCTGAAAACTGCAGAAATGGACAACAGGATTCTTAAAGCAAGGATGGATCATGATGAAGGAAAACCAGTATGACAATAGCCTGTGCTCTTACTGTGTTAAAAACGTTCTACAATCACAGCTAAACACGCCATGTCTCTTGTGAAAGCTCAGAACCTCCAGAATTCACTCACTGAGCCACACGGGTTAATGATTTACTGCAGGGGCTGGGGTTTAGATAGTGAGAGTTGAAACTGGAAACCCAAACGAGTTCTGTTTTCTGATCAGATAATCGTCTTGAACCAAAACACCAAATTAGCAATAACAGTAACTTTTTGTAATTTAAGACTAATTCTGCATTAGAACCGTTATCAGTAAAAGTTACATTTGTATCTGGGGTCACAGACAGGTCAAGTTTACTAAATTTCAAATCAAAATCTTACAGTTCCCTTTAAATGACTTGAGCACATCAGGCAAACTCCTCTAAAGTTATAAAGTGGTTGTTCTACCAGCCTCCTTTCCTCCCCCTGACCTGACTTGACTGGACAGTGGTGCACGGTGCTGTACAGAGCAGATTAGCGCTCGGCTGTCAGCGCTCAGAACTGTCTGACCGGCCCCGCGGAGCCCACATCTCCATCTGACCACCTCTGACCACACGCCTCTGTAATAGGATCAATACCACATGAATACATAGACCTAACGGGGCGGTGAAAACAGTCTGGAGAAGCACGGGCCTTTCCTGTCTTAAACTCACATTGATTTTACCTGAAAGAAGGAGGGAGAGCGAGAGAGATAGAGAGAAGAGGGAGGATAAAACTGAATTTCATCATCATCATCAGGACAGACTGACAAATGAGCAGCAGTTTGAATGGGTAAACTTTGACACTTAGACCTCGACGGTGATAGTACTCAGATAGTAGTACTATTCAACAGTATTAACACATCTGGGTTTGTAATGTACTTTGTGTGTACTGTATTTTGTCTTGTATTGTAAAGTGGGTTTTGGTGTTTTTGTGGTGTTTTTTGTCTTATCTGCACTTGTTGTTTGTCTTCTGCATCACAAAACTTAAATAAAATCATTATCAAATCAACAATTTCATTACGATCATGAAAAAAAACAAAATGTAGTTTTCAGAAGCCATACTTTTACATAACCTGACCAATAAAGATACATTCTGATGATATTTCTGAGTTATATATAAATGGACATAGCTAACCTGCTAGCTGCCACGTTTCAAAGTAGAAAGTGAGCGTGGGTGTGCTTTCGCGTCCATCGACTCTGGCTCCAATTCAGTTTCTATTGAAAAACTGTTGCCCCTTTCTCTGTTACTGCTGCTGTCAGTGTCAACATTTTGGTCTTAAAATGTTCGTATTAACCCGCTCTACATGATCCTGGTGTTTTTATTTGGCTCTTTTGTCCCTAAATCAAGAAATGAACATTAATAACAAACCAATCAGACGCCTTCTTTCCACGAGGTTGCTCCAGCTAGTATTATTAACAGGTGCAGGTGTAATTGACAGTAACGCTAACTGTCTACTCCCTGCTAAACCAGCGGTGTGGGCGGGAAGAGGCATTACCTTAAAAAGCCTCACTCCGGATTGGCTCTTTGGTTGCTATGATACTCGCAGTCAGAATTCCAAATATGGAACTCGGCTCCAGATTCGTCCATATAACTGCTCTAGCCTTGATGAGCTTCATTTATACAGTCTATGAGGTGAACCCAAAGCTGAAGAATCCAAGAGAATTTGTGGAGGGAAAAACACCTGCGCTTTTCTCTCATCTGGATCTTACAAAAGTTCGATTTTTCGGCTTGTTCCACTGTTGTGACGCTTCGACCAATCAGATTCAAATATTCATCATGACATTCCACCTTTCAACGACTTTCAGTGTGAGCAGTTACAGATAAATACTATACTCTACTTTGAAAACACTGAACTTATGACTATAGTTCTTTGACACTGATACCTGAGTAATAGTACAACAACAGTGTAGCAGTACTTTTACTTGAATGACAGTTTTGACCAAATCTTCAGTTGTGAGTAAATCTATAACTAAGCTTTGGAGTATTTATTTATTATAAACCATGTTATTACTATTATTTATTTTGGCTTTACCCATGTCTGTGCAGGGAAAGTGACAATAGAAAACAATGGAAAAGTGTAAGTTCTATGTAGGACTACCAGTGGTGGAATGTAATGAAGTAAAAGTAGTACTTAAGTATACATTTTAGGTAACTTTACTTAAGTACATTTTAAACTGCATTTGACACTACATTTGAGAGCAGTATCTATACTTTTTACTCCACTACATTTTTGAACAAGACCGAAAAGTATTTTTTTTTATTATTGTTTGAGAGCTGCTGAAAAGGCTGAGGGTTTATTTTTACCTCGTTCATAATTTGAGCAAACAAAAATAAGCAAATAAAAAAAAACAGAAAAAAAACCCAAAAAACAATTGATTCAGTTGGTTCTACTTTGCAAAATTCAGCACAAATCTTTATCTAAATTACTGCATTTGAAGAATTATAAGACCTCAAAACACCTGCCTAAAAATACATTTACTTTTTACTCTTTAAGCACATTTTTAAACTAATACTTTTACTTCAGTAGATTTTTTTCATGTGGTACTTTCACTTGAGTATTTATTTAATGTTTTTTGCACTGGTTTCAGTACTTTTATTCTTTATTTACTGTTATCTCTACATTGTAAACGTTAATTGCTTATTAACTAACATTTTCCCTCATTATTGTGAACCGTTGTCAAGTGTTTAAGCTTTAGTGCGTCTCGAGTGTTTCCCAAAACTTTGCGCGTCAAACGTTCCCAAATGACGCACACGAACCAGTGAAAAGAACCTGACCCCTGCCCGTTTATCCAGCCCACATCCCAAACTGCACAACTCAAGCCTCATGACTAATTTAGCGCGACATCCAGGGACAAAAGCGCAAAAAAACCTCAACCAAAACAATCGACAGAGAACCAGCAGTGGAGCGCGCACAGAGGAGCACGCGAAAGAGCCGAGTGTGGGCGTGCGTGAGTGCGTAAGCGCGTAAAGTGGACGTGTCTGTCTCCAAAAGAAAAGAGAAGGGGGAGAGAAAGAGCGTCCGGCAGCCTCCCGCCTCGCTCGTGACAGCTTGCAGCCGCGATAGGACCCCATGGGAGCGGCGCGCGGATTCACTAACCTGCCGGTGTCTGCCTCCAATCTGGTGGTCACGTGGTGGGTTTGGCGCGTGGGAGGGGGTCGGGGTGGTGGTCGTTAGATTCTTAGATGATGAGGGGGCAAAGTGTTTAGGAGGAAAAAAGGGAAAGTGCGCACTGTAAAAAAGCATCTGCGTGCGTAAAATGGTTTGATTTTGGAGTCGTGCTTCAAACGATACTGCACTTGGGATAAAATATGTTCTGTTTTAAGATGTTTTAGTTACAAATCTTATGTTAAGACAGTCAAATTGTGCTCAAATCAAAAACTACTACTTGATTGAAGCGCTTATTAATGGATTTTTATTTATTTTTTCTTGCAGTGAGAGGACACCAAGAGCCTAAAACAAGCGTAAGCATAAATTGGTGTTAAAAATTATACTTTCTTTTATTTTTTATTGTAGGATTATTTCATGTTTAATCTGATCTTTTTCACTATTAGAGGCAAAGAATATTATTAAATTATTATGACTTTTGGCTGGACCTGTGGGGAACATGGACTTGTCTAGTATTTGTCCTTTTTATCTTTGTAATTTTGACTTTTTTTTGCCTAAATTAGCATATATTAGTATTACAGTGGTGGAAACTAACACAGTAAAAGTAGTAAAGTACTTTACTTCAGTGCAAATTTTAGGTCTATTTACTTAAGTACATTTTCAAGTGGATAGTTTTAACTCTACTCCACTACTTCTTGAACAGAACTGAAAAGGGAAAGGTTTTTTTTGTTTTGTTTTTTTGTTTTTTTTGGAGAGCTGGTGAAAAGGCCTCAAAATTTGCACAAAATACTTTTACTTTTTACTCTTGAAGTACATTTTCATATTTTTGCATGGGTCAATTTTTAATTTCTTGATTCTTGAGTCTTTTTTTCCCTTCCAGTATCTGTACTTTTACTTACGTAGCAAAATCGAGTACTTCTTCCACCAGTACTTTAAAGAGATTTTCGACTTTATCAACAATTTTTTTTCCAAGCAGGCGACAGGCCTCCTACCAGAAAAGTTACACAGTGGACCTTTAACATAAACTAATGAAAAACAAAACTATTTCAAAGCACATCCAACTCAAAGGCTTAAACTAGTTATGCAATTGTTTTAATTAAAGGTGGACAATGCAACTTTCTAGTGGAGGTCTGGCTAGCTTGTTGTCATGGAGATATTATTGAATTTTAACACACAGTATAACATTTATAGACTTTCACCTCTATGGAGAAAAGCAGGGGATAGCACCAAGTCAAGTTATAGGTCAGATCTGTGGAGAGGCGAACCCCTCATAGTAAGAAAGCATGTTTTTCCAGATAATTAAACACGTTATTACACTTACACTTATTTTAAATTTAATCGCCATACTGTGGAAAGCAATAACATCTCCATGGTGATAAGTAGATGACGGTTCCAGAAAAGTCACAGTGCACCTTTAATTTTATTTTTTTATTTTTTTTGCAGTGTACAGAATTATTGCAGAGGGGGGCATTTTGGAACAGTTTGAAAGAAAAGAGAAAGTGTTTGGCATTTTACGCGCGTTAAAGGAGCCGTGCGCACAAAGCGTGACCCCTCCTCCCCTCGTGCCCTCTTCCTTCCCCTCGTGCCCTCCTCCCCGCGCGCATGGTACCGATCAGGGCGCCATTATCGGGCCCTAAATGATGAGCGCTGAGCCGTGAGACCTCGACCCGGGCTCATTGTGCGGAGTCACGTGGGGGCGTCGTTCACACCGTTTCCAAAAGTCAAACTAATGACGCTCTTTACGCACGTGACCTCCGCCGCTCGCTGTCTGTCGCTAAACTCTCATGAATAGAAGCGGGGAGAATGAGGCACGTTTAGCACGCTCGGGTACGTTTAGCCTAATTGACGTTTTGAAAACCTTTGTTAAGTTTGTGAAAGTTACGCCTTAATAAAATATAGTCCTTTACTCTTCCAAACAAGCGAGTGACGGACGTTTTTAAGAGCTGCGTAATCAATTATAATTTGTTGCATTGAACTTTTCCTCCAGAATTTAGGTTTTAGCAGGATTTTCAAATTCTTTATCCAAACTACATTTTAATTAAATAAAATGTGAAAAGTTTCAAAAATGTCCCGTCCGTGTGACTGTGATTCAAAGACCATAAACAGCCTCTGTGAGCCTCAATAAAGAGTGTAAAGAAAGAGCAGCAGACAAGGCCCATATCATCTGAACGGTTTAGTGCATTTGGACAAAATATAGACTTTCATAAATCTAATCAAATCGTCAAATGGTAAAAAACAAAAAAACAACAACAACATCAGCTTTAATCTGAGGGGTTGTGTGCGTTGTGGTTCCTATGCTAGTTTTATATATATATATATATATATATATATATATATATATATATATATATATATATATATATATATATATATATATATATATATATATATATATATATATATATATATATATATATATATATATATATATATATATGAATTACGCAGTGGACTTTTATGTCAGTAATATAAAAAATAAATGTGTTACAAACATATACAACTTGTCAGTGGTGGCAATTCTTTTGCTGGCAATTCTTTTTTTGAACAGTTATAATAGAGTTATTATTCAGTGAGGCCATATGTGTCTGTGTGATACTTCAGTGGTGCAGATTTGGTCCATAGTAAAAGAAAAATTCAGTTCTGTGAACTGGACAAACGAAACGTCTTCACCCAATAACTTTTCGTCCAGTTGACAGAAGAGATTTTTTCTTTCTTTCTTTTCTTTTTTTTTTTTTTTAACTGTGAAGCCATATACGGTTAAAGATGAAGTTTATGGAAGTCCATATTACACTGAGAGGAAGTAGTGTGACATTTGTTTAAGTGAACAATACTGGAGTTTGTCAGTGACGTGCTCCACACCACAGACATCCCAAAGACACACCGCAGAGACAAGACAAATGTTTAGTGCGCATTTGTCTAATCCAATAATTATAATATGTATAAATACATCACTACATTGTCCCACTGTAAACAGAGACTGTAAACAGGCTCCATAATGACTCCATTATGAGCCTCATCAGTGACGTAACGACGCGAACGGCACAAGACGTTCGTAAACAGCTGGAGGTGCGCGAGAACGGGACAGGGGGGCAGAGGGGGGCGCAGTGGGCGTGGGAGTGTGTCCCTCAGCCAATCAGCGCGCGTCACAGGGGACTCACGTGGTCACGGCGCAGTTAAAACCTGCTCCTGACTTTTGCTCAAGTTCACTTTTTGGGCTTTAGCGGCTCCCTCCCTCCGCAGCACCCGCGTGCTCCTCTTCTTTTACCCACGCGGATCTCGTGACTCTTTAACCCACTTTATCTCCGCGTCGCGCGCCGCTGAGTCTCACCAGTGTCTCTCGCTTTGCACTTGTTCCACTTGCTCAGCTTGTTCTACTTCTACACCGCTCCTCCACCTGGGCTCACTTTCTCTACTCTAGTTTGAAGCAGAGCCATGCTCCAGAGCCGCGCGCGCAGCGCCCCGAGCCCTGTCCCGCTCTGCAGCTGTCCGTGGTGCTGAAACCCTCCGGAGCGGACAGCGCTAAACACGCACTAAACTGCCCCGTGCACGGCTCCCTCTGAGCCCTTTGGGACCGGAGCGAAGAGCCCTGCTCCCGGACATACCCAGAGCTCCCTCCTGCAGGATACACTGTTTCAGACTGTTTCAGCGGGACTCAGGATCAGGCTGAGTGGTTTTATATAAACCCGAAGCCTCGTGTGAAGCAGAGGCTCGGAGCTCAGCCCGCCGCAGACGGAACAGGATCCCCGTGTTCGTGCGAAAGGAGCGGTATTATTTGCATCGACCCCCTGCAGGACCGAAGGGTCCTGGGGAGGACTCGAACACTTCCTCGGCACAGCTGACCGGGAGGGTCCTGGGAGGACTTGAACACTTCCTCGGCAGACTTGACCCAGATGCTGGTGTGAGGCCGGTCCAGATGGAGGCGTCTTCCAACGGGTCGAGTTTCGGCATTGACTCGCTGCTGTCGCACCGGGCCGGGAGCCCACTGAAGAGTGGCAGCGTGGAGGGCAGCTTCAGCCCGCGGTCAGACGCGGAGAGCGGCTGTTCGTCACCGCCTTCACCGCGCCGTGAGTGCGATGAGAGTGCGGCACAGCGAGCGGCACTGGGCCTTCCGCCGCACCTGCAGCATGCGCAGCTCTCCGCCGGGCCCCAGCAGCGCACCGTCACCTCTTCGTTTCTTATACGGGACATTCTCGCGGACTGTAAGCCCCTGGCTGCCTGTGCACCCTACTCTAGTAACGGGCAGCCTGCTCAGGAGGCGAGCCGCCTGGCCTCCAAGCTCCAGGAGCAGGACTTCATGGACAAGATCCACAGCAACTCGTCCTCGGACAGCGAGTACAAAGGTGAGGCGTTCATTACTATTTTTGTAATTTTATTTTTTAAATATAAGGATTGTTATATTTATAAGACATTTAAAAAGTGTAATATTGAATTATCTGATAAACCAATTGCTATAAAAATCTTGTTCATATAATTTATGCAGTGCAGTAGTTAGGTCATTTATCCCAGTGCGCACAGTGAACATTATAGAGTTTAATACTTGGCACAATGAGTCCAAAGGATGTCACTTCAAACTGAGTGTGATGCATCTGTGGCCCGATATAAAACAATGAACTTAAAGGAATTTAAAAACATCACAACAGCTGAAAAAAATAAAAAATAAACACAGGGAATGTATTCCATAGTTTTAAAAAAGTATTAAACTATTTAAATCGAAGGGAACTGGGACAATCTTTATAGACAGAAAACCTTTGCACACTAAAATCAGTGCGTCACTGTGAGTAAAATCCTTCTGCCCACGGAATCCGATGCTCGCGGATTTAAACCACTGTCAGACCCAATGAAGGAGTTATTTGTTGTGTGTGTTTAAATTGGCTACTTTTCTAAAACCTGAACTATTCCTTTGAATTTTCTTATCAAATTCTGGCCTAAAATGTCAAACACGGAAATTTATAAAAGTATAAAAAAATGTAGATACTGTAGAAGTGAGTTTATTGACACAATTCTTTTGTTTTGTGACGTGCCTTTAGGGTAAATAAACCCGAAACAAACACGTGCTTTAATAATCCTCCGTTTTACGCGAGGACACCACGAGCCAGCTTTCAGCAAAAACCTTAAAAAAAAAATCTGCAAAACCGTAATAAGGCTCCACTGCTGGCGGCTCGGAGCGCGTCCCTGCCCCGCTCGGAGGCGCCTTCCCCGGTGTGGGTTTGAGGAGGAGGGCGGTGGGTGGAGGGGGGAGATGACAGGGTCGCCTCCAGATAAACGCCATCAGGGCTCGTTGTCAGCGGTAACAGACATGTCAGAGTCAGGCTGACAGTTTAATGAGGCGAGCGGAGCTGAGCCGGTGCGGGCACGGAGGCGCACCCGGGACGCACCGCTCCGAAAGGGCCACGGACGCGAACACGGGGATAATTATGACAAACATTATTGGAGCTCCCATGTGGCTTCAGTTATCGACTTTTTCTCAAAGTATTTTAGGGACAAAAACATCCCGCCTACACAAGCGTAGACATGAATCCTAATAGACCACATTTCATAATTATTAACAAAAATACCAAATAAAAATAAAACATGAGCACATTTTGAATTGAATACACTGTATAATAATTTAATCTTGAATTTTTAGACGTCATTTTGAACCATTACGCACAAATTTACACTCAAACTATTGGTAGTTTTCAGATTAGCAAATGTTGAATCTGATCATTTATATTATTGTACAACCAAAAACTCCTTATATTACAACAAAAACCCACATTTGTATATCTGCATTAAATATTATTAGCCTGTAGAATGTTGTGTTGGCTTCTCAAACCCTGCAATTTCCCTTATTTCATTGACAAAAACCTCTCCATAACACAATTTCGCTATCCAAACACGCGCACTGCATTTCCATTTCTTTCCCTTTGTTTAATCATTCACCAGGTGACACTATCAATATTGTAATAATTAATAATTGATTAGTCTCTGTGTGATGCATGTGATTTGGGACATCTGTTCAAGCGGGCCACGTCTGGTTTTACGCACAGAATACGTGACGGTCATTACAATGGCGGAGTGCACGGGGGGCTCGATTATTGCAGGTGTTTTCACATTGTGCTTGTCCAATTTTTTCATTGACTTTTATTTTTTGATTTCTACGAGTCGACTAAAACACACAATACAAGATTTTACCATTTGCCCATGTCTATCTGGTTTCATGGACTGCGTAAAACCAGCGTAAGAGACATGGTTTTACGCAATGGTTCTGGTGGGAGTGATGATTAACCCAAACATTTACTATGAGACATTTTGGTCATTTTTGGTTTTTTTATTTTTTTATTTTATCATCTGTTAGTAAAGCATCTATGTAGGCCTATTGGTGCGTTTGGTAAGTTTGGAACACACATTACGCACTGGGTTTTCAGCTTTAACGACTCGTGTTTTGCTAGAGGCTATCCCTGATATAATTCACTCCACAGATTTTGGGTGAGTTGTGCTGGACAGGTACCCATGACGACTCAGTTTTGAATTTCTATAATAACTATATCAAATAAAACTATGCAAACTCAACCGCTATACACTGTTTTAAAATTGTATTATTATTTTTATTTTATTTTTTTTAAACAATATTGCCCAGTTTTTTGCGACCTTATTATGACGATAATTAGTTGGATTTATGTATTACTTTTCTCTTCTTTCAATGTGATTCAAATTCAAACATTTTAATATTTTTTCCTCCATTTTACAGTAAATTTGACTTCACGTAAAACTACAGTTGTCATATGATTCATTATTTAAGATACACCACTTGTAAACCAAAACAAGTGATATATTTTTTTATATTTCTTGTGCAATTTCCTTTTACACTAAATACAAATTTGACTTCCATGGGCCTAAGTCTTTCAATATTTGCAGATAAAAACAAGTTCGTTGCGCTATTACGCACTGGACCGCCAAACATGGAACACCAAAGTTATCCATAAACCTCTCTATTGTCGTTTTAACAGTGTTATCTTGTCATCTCCTCATTGTCCACTTATGATATTCATGGTCACTCATCGCTTCAAAGCCCCTTGTTCAATCCGAGAATGAGCCTTCTTCCTCGGCTGCTTTGATTTCCGTCCCCCGCCTCGCTCCTCTCTCCTCTCCTCTCGCCTCCACCCCGTTGTATATAAGATTCCCCCGGATTTGATGTAATTTGTCCGCGGCGCTAATCAGATTTGTACGGTGGCTCTTGATTCCTCGTTTCCTCGCAGTCTGTGAAGTTTGTGCTTAGGCTCCGGGTCCTTCCCTTGTGGCTCAATTAGGCGGATTATTGCGCTGCTCAGTCGGGTACACGTCGCACTTCACTGGCGCGCGTCGCTCACTCCTCCTTGGTCCCTTTCTTCTCCCCCCCCTCTCTTGTGTTCGGCCCCGGAGAACAAAAGATAGACCGGGAACGGATCACATTGGAGGAATATTGGCTTTTCATAAAGACTTAAAGCGAATCAAATAGCCACCGCGCGCGTAACGGGGCGAGGGGAAGGACGCTTTGCAGACCGAACTAGTCAGGCTCACTTAGCGTCAAATGTAGACAATGGTGCGCACTTTGATGCTTACGTAGATTTATTTTTATTATATTTTGTTTGACAGGTTTGGTATGTGGTCGTTGAAACAGCCACGAATTCTTATAACACTGAACATTTTAAGCATAAAGATAAAGATGGTAGGCCTATAGATAAAACACAGGCTAGTAATTTTTCGCAATTTGATTCATAATGCCACAATATATGTTATTTTAATACATTATAAACCTGATTTAAATCAAATTACATTTTTGAAATCCCATATTTTTTCATCATTTTGCGCAGAAACGACGCATGAGAAATTATCACTGCGTAAAGTTGTATATTTCCATGACTCGTGCCTGCGTTTTCTTGACAACATTGAGAAACAAAAATATATATACTTGGTTGTTATTTTATGGATGAATCTGCCACTCAAAACTCACTGGATTGCCGAGATTACGCGTGCCAAACCACAACCAAAAATCTATATTTACCTGCCCAAAACTGTCCAAACACGACAACCTTCCCCATTTTTAGAAACCGTTTTAATGCCAGTAAAAGGCCACACGTTACCAAGAATCGCCTTTCCACCAGACTGCATAGTAACCACAAATAGGAGAGTCACGTGGCTTGGGGCGTGATTGAAATTTTGGACAGTTTTACGCATTAGGTCCGGAGCCAAAACAACGGGTGTCTCCTAATGGGGGTTCAGATGGCCTAGTTTGGACCAATCAAAGCAAAGTACCAAGGACGAATTTAGAAGAAAAAGGGGAAAACTGCAAACTATTTTTAAATTTACAGACCGATTGGCTTGTTAAATTCGCAATCATAAATAAGCCTTTAATCTGAGAGAAATCATTACTTAAGCTATTTTAGTTTTTCATTGTTTTTTGTTTTTTTCTTTCGGTGTACAGACACGATTTGAACCTTCACTCTGGGTCAGAAAGACTTTTACGCACTGCACGTTTTAATTCAAGCGATTATTAACGGTTTAGAAGCTGCTGACAAAAGGTTATCGGCTTGGTCAGCGTTTGGATTAAGACTGAACAACGCTAGCAGAAAAAATAATTCAACCCTGTGTCCTTAAAACAAATAAAACGCATCCAATCTTGCTCCGTGACGCACGCAAATGAGGTACAATATTGTCATTTTTGGTTTTACGCACTGAACTCAGCCAGTACCGAGTCTTAATTGTTGAATGTCCGAAACCAAACGTATATCTTAACTTTTCCTGGCGCTTGAAGTGATTTTCTTTCATGAAACTAGATCCAAAACATCCGAAGCTGTGGAAAGGCTAATTATCCGTTGACGCACGGCCTTTTCCCTGACGCACGAAGCTCCCAGAAACCCCAGTCCAAACACAATTTAAAATGACTGTTTCAGCCGTTATATCTCAAATTAAAACTAGCCTAATTTTCAACTTTTACCAGTCGTAAAACAGAGGATTTTCGGCCAGTACTTGACACGAGCAGAGCGTTGGAGGAGAGGTTTTTGTTTCTCTTAATTATGAATGACGCCAACAGCTGAGAGCAAAACAGGACGCGTATTTATGTCAAGTGATATACGTTGTAACCACTGGTAAACGCTGTTATTTTTATTTATTAACAGGCCACACACGCGTAATCTGCTTATTCACAAAGATTTAGCTTATACATATAACTTATAAAAAGAAATATGTGGCAAAATGAGAGAGAATGGCCAGTATTCAAAATCGGTTAATCTTAAAATGAGCGATTAGGGCAGTTGTCATAGAAAAAAAATATTAACTATATACCTAGGATAGGGAAAACTCCTCAAAATGTGGGATAAACCTGATAACATTTGAAATTTTGATCGAAAAAAACAAAACATCAGTATATTTTTGCATTTATAATTATATCTGTATCACCTGTGGATACATCTACGAGTTGCAACGTAAGCGGCGCGCGCATGGAGTGACCCGTGCGTCCTGACGTACACAGTGGGCCTTCCTGACTTGCTGTCCACTAAGAGAGGACGTTTAATTGTGTCACGTGGTCAACAAGTGTACCGGGTAATGGGTGATAAACGCTGAAGGCCCGAAGAGGCACCGGGAATGCGTAACGTGCGTGTGGACAGCATTAAGTAGCTACCCAGACAGAATGTTTAATAATGTTGTAGACCAAACTAACTGATAGGTGCTTCAATGTCTTGAAAGTGTTTTATGAGTGTGACATGAAAACCAAGACTATACAAATTGTTCTCTTTATCTTTTTTTAATTGTAGAAGCTAAAGAAATGCTTTTTTTGCTGTGGTGGTGAGGTTGTTGGGTCGCACTGCACGCTGGCCTTGAAACGCCCTTATATCACTTATATCTAAAACTATAACCTGAATGTTAAGATTTTAAATTTTCAACTCTCATTATTCATGTCAGGGGAGTAGGGCAATTAATCGAGTTTTAATCGAGATCGAAGATTCGGTGATTGTCAGTGATCAGTTTGGGTCTTTTTAATGGAGAGGTCTACAGCCAATCCTCTGTCTGTCAGCAAAAAAACACGTGATTTGGAGCAGAAGTCAGATTTGGGAAGGAGAATAGTTCATGTTCAGGGAATTCACATTAAAAGTTGAAAATCTAAACAAAAATCAAAACAAAATCGCTTCATAATTTAGAGGCTAGAACAATGGCAATGAGTTTGACGTCGCAAGTTCTATCTTTACGCACAGATTGCCTTTGAATCTTCCTTATCTCAGTTATATCACTCAAATATAAAGCTATCAAACAGACGTATACCTTTTGTATTTTGAACTCGAATCGTTATTATTATTATCATTTAAGAGGCCAGTGTAACGACAGTACTGGCGTTGCAAGGCCCATCACCATTACGCACTGGCTGCCCTCGCCCTCGAAACTCCCTTATCTTACTTAAACCTCAGAAATACACAACTATAACCTGGATGTTAAGTTTTTGTACCTTGAACTCATCATTATTATTACAATCTTAGAGGCTAGTATAATGACAAAAGGTTTGACGCTGCAGGACCCTTCTTTACGCACTGGCTATCCTGGAACCGACCTCAGCGTACAGCCCCGGATGTTAAGTTACTATACCACGGATGTAAAGCGTTTGTGTTATGAACTTTGAACTATAATCCTTTTGACTTTGCGATCTCCACGCGCCATTACGCACCACCTCCCACTACCTTTTGTATTTTTAACTTTTTAATCATTATAGAGACTAGTTACACTGCTTTTAACCCTATCCACCATTACGCACACGCTCTCCTCCCTTCACCCCCTCCTCACCTCACCCCTGTCCCGCTTGTCTGTGTGCGCAGTGAAGGAGGAGGGGGACCGGGAGATCTCCAGCAGCAGAGACAGCCCGCAGGTCCGACTCAAGAAGCCGCGTAAGGCCCGGACCGCGTTCACCGACCACCAGCTGGCGCAGCTCGAGCGAAGCTTCGAGCGGCAGAAGTACCTGAGCGTCCAAGACCGCATGGAGCTGGCCGCGTCTCTCAACTTGACCGACACCCAGGTCAAGACGTGGTACCAGAACCGCAGGTGGGTCAGGCCCCGTGGAGACACAAGAGGGAGGAGGGAGGCCCAGGGGACAGGTGAGAGAGGGGAAACAGGCTATCCGCTTGAATTCAGAATATTGATTGATTTGAGCAGATTCAACCATGTGGAATTAGGACTGCAGCGGTTAATCGGAGTAACTGTGAGTCGAAAATAAGTGTAAATGTATTTTGACAACCGTGATTCTAAAACAGAGGATCTTTTAGAATGAAGACAGCAGCATTACCACATCAAAATGTTAATAAAGAATAAACCATTTCAGATTTACAGGCCTATTAATATTTGCCTACTACACTTTTGTAAATATTGTTAATGTAAAAGCCTTCGGCCGCCACACAACATCCTTTATTTGGTGCAAAATGTAGGCCTGTTTAAAAAGTATTGTTGAAAATAATGGTTAGCTGCAGCTCTATTGAACAATATCCAGTATTTATATTATCTTTTTCTAATTTCTCAAAAGTGGAGAAAGATTTGGATTATCTTACACTTTAAAATGGCACTTTCTAACTCTGCAGCTCTGATTAAAAGAGATAAATTCGTAAACCAATTTGAAATTAAACCATGATATTGCGAGTTCAGCTCCCTATAATCTGAACATTTTGAATTAAAGTTAGATAATGGCCTCACTGTGCCAGACATTTACATTTCAACAAAAATACATAAATAAAAATAAAACCTTTTTGCAGTCAGTAGGAGACAAACTTAAACCTCTAATGTGATTTTTTTATTCCTTTACTTTTATTTTATTCTCAAAATATTAGCAGCAATTTCAAGATATATTTAGAAAAATGTCCAAAATGTCCTCACAATTCTGATTCTGTGTCATATTTTGTCTTAACACGCCGAAAATACATTTACATTACGCCAGTTTATGCTCATGCACTTGAAAAAATAATTGAAAAATCTGGGGGGAAAAAATTGTAACGTCTTATTTCATTCAAATTAAAATAGAAAATCTAAAAATAGCTGTAAAAATCTGAATTAGCATTTTAACCTTTGCGGTTTAGGCCTCCAGAGAGGACTGTGTCAAAACCCATTACGCCTGTGAGTGACAGCTGACACGGGAACACTTAAAAATTTATATTTGCACAATTAACAAAAATGTGCGGACCAGTTTTGAAAAATCCAGAATTTTTGGAGAGACTGTGAACGTGTCGTGACCAATTGGGATGAGTGACAGCTGACACATGACAAGTCTGTTAGAGAGTTAGGAGTGATGTGCTGGTTTTGACTGGGGTTTGGTTTTATAAAACAATGGCAAAATAGAAAAAAAAAAAAAAAAAAAATAGTAATCAGTTTGAATTTGAATATGAATTTTTTGGTAAAATCAAAGTTGCAGAGGAGAAGGTTGAATTTAGATTAGGAGTCAGAATTCTCTCAGATATACATTTAGTTCTGAAAATACACGGTTCAAAATTCACACATATATTTTTTTTTTGTATATAAATTTGAACCAAAATATCCAAATGCATCAACAACTTTTCACTACAAATACCTCCAAATTTTGTGCTAAAACACCTTGAAAAGTCCTGAACTCTACGTCTAAATACGAGCTTTGTGAATGTGATCAACTCCAGCTCAAATATTTGGTAAATTCTCGTAATTTTTAATTTCAGTACAAATAATTTTTACCTCAGGAATGATTCCTTGATAATGATCCATCCATTTTCTTCTGCATATCCGGGACCGTGTCGCAGGGGCCAGCAGTCTAAGCTGGGATTTCCAGACTTCCCTCACCCCAGACACTTCCACCATTGATGCTAAAACAAACGAAAAAATGCTTGCGTCATAAAAATATTTTGTGTACAGTTCTTTCATTTCTCATATATTGATATAAAGCCATTTCTAAATAATACATAACAATCTAAATCAAATCTAAAAATATATTGTGAAGGGCGAAAGCAATACTGTGGTTAGTATTGGGAGGGCATCTGGCTTAAAACGTGTGCCAAGTATTTATTTACTATATATGTGGGCGACAGTGGCTCAGTTTGTAGAATGTTTGTCCACTGATCCAAAGGTTGGCGGCTCGAAACCCAGTCTTGACGTTAACATTGTCCTTTAAGCGGTCAAATCCACTCATGCACAGGTCGACGGTGCGATTCCAGCAACTCCAAATGAATGCTGTTGTTGTGTCCTTGGGCAAGACACTTAATCCACCGTGCCTCTAATGTCTGCGTACACTGGTGTATGAATGGGATCATTGACGTAAAGCGATTTGAGCGTCTTGACAGTGGAAAATATATAAAAACGTGACCATTTAGTTAATATTGTGCTATAATGTGGAATGAATTGTGGACTCTTTATATCATCGTTTACCCATTTTTATAATTCATACCTTTAGAGTAAAAATGATACAAAATTCGCCTTAAAATAACAGTTTTAAGATATAATTTTTTGCATTTTTAGAATTCATTTTCATATCAGCATTTACCAATTTCTGTTCTCTGTGAAGACGAATATGTCAGAAACAATATGGCCGCTGCACGTTCCCGCGGCTGACAGGTGTGTTACGGGGATGTGTCACTCACGTTTCAGTTTCAAAGACGTGTTTTTATTGTCCACTTATGCACTCTATATTTTATTTAACCGTTCTAAAAATATAGTCAAAAATATGAATACCTCAGATACAATCATGTTTGAAGCGTTTGACAGATGACAGGTTCAATACCGAATCTAGATGCTTAAAACACTATATAAGCTACGTTATATTTTTACGTAATTAACAAATCAGATGTTTGAGTTTAAAAAAAATGGTGTGCTTGTGTGTTTGGAGAATTCAGTGATAAATCAGAGGGCTGCTGGTTCAATTCTGGTCTTGACTTTGCGCAGACTCAATGGCAAAGTGTCCTTGGGCACGACACTTTTATCCAAATTGTGTATTTCAGTTTCAGTATTATTAGGACTGAATGAAAATGGTTCAATTACCATTCCTTGAGCAAGACACTTTATCCAAATACATCAGTGTCAGTATATATAGTTGGGACAGACAAAGCATGGTTTTATTTCCATTCTGACATGGGCACTTCCATTGTGCCATTGAGCAAGGTACTTTATCCAAATAGTGTTCTTTGTCAATATATAGAGTCATAATTGCGACCGAAAGAGCATGGTTCAATTCCTGACCCAGTCCAGGCATAATAATCAATTAATAAAGACACTTTATCTGAATGTTGTACTGTTACATCATTATAGTTTATGGTTATAGTTGTAGCAGAGGGTATGGTTCAAATCCCATCGTCTCGCTACATTTGATTACAGTTGTGACGGATAATGATTCAATTCTCGCTCTCATTCAAGCGTTGCCATTGTGTCCAAGTCAGTGTCCATTGGGCCCACTCCAGTGTCAGTGTATATAGTAGAAGTTTGGACAATCGGAGCATGGTTCAATTCTCTGCCGTTGTGTCCTCCGGCAAGACACATTATCCCGTCTCCCTACTTTTGTCACTTTGCTTGATGGAAATTAGAAGTGGATCTGATGAGAAAAATATATAGTACTAGGGAATAAATAAAATAAATACATAAAAATACATAAAAAAAAATAGATGAAAGTAAAAATAAAATGCTAAATAATAAATCCATTCTTAAAATCTTACAGTGGTTTAAGTTTATAGTAAAATTCTTCAGAAAAATACTTTTGGGTTGGCTTTCCATATAACTTGACGTTGCATAATTTCCCCTCATATTATTGGTTGCTGTTCTCACTAGCTCCGCCCCTCATATCCCGTTGCGCTTTAGTGTGCCTACAGCTCAGGCTGGCGGGCTAAATTACACAAATAAATATAGAAACAACACTTTGCCTCATCAATACTGCACGGCTGCATGTGTGCGCATCAATAATTCACTGGCTACTCAAATTATCTTTGGGAAGAATTATGCACCTGCCAAGTGCGACTGTAGCAGGAAGGAGCGGACAGGTACAGATAGGAGCAGACAGGAGCAGAAAGGAGCAGGTGGGAAGAGGCAGGAGCAGGCAGGAGCAGACAGGAGCAGGCAGGAGCAGACAGAATGAGACAGAAGAAGACAGGAGCAGGTAGAAGGAGGCAGGAGACAGGAGCAGGCAGGACCAGGAAGGAGCAAGCAAGCGGGAACAGAGAAGACAGGATACAGGAGAAGACAAGAGCAGGAAGGAGCAGGTAGGAGCAGACAGGAGCAGACAGGAGCAGACAGGAGTAGGCAGGAGGAGACGGGAGCAGCAGGAGCAGACAGGACCAAACAGGAGCAGACAGGAGCAGGCAGGACCAAACAGGAGCCGACAGGAGCCGACACTAGGCTGTAGTGAACAGTTACAAAGGACGTGCACATGAAAAGGGCCACATACTTTTACCTCTACTTGAGTCATATTTTTATTGAAGTAACAGTACTTTTACTCAACCCACCTCCGGCTACAAACATGACTGAAGTGTGCCGTGTTAAAGATGAATGTTGGCTGGTCTTTTACTTCATAGTGTTTGTCAAACTGTGGCTCAACGACTATTTGAAGGTTGTCAATATTTTATTCACCTTTTTGTCTCTTTTGTGTTTGTCCTCGTGTAGAATGTCTTTAGTCATAACATGGATCCTTTTTAGGCCTGGTTTTGTTTTAGTTTAGACCTGGTTTGTCAGCTGGTCTGGAATACCTAATAAGCTTATTTGCTGATGACTTTGTGAGAGCTTATTATTTTGTAATTGTTGACTGCAAATGCACTTTTTGGTTCATGCTAAAAACACAAATAAACCTTGGTCACACTCCTCACATCTCACAGTGGGGGTCATAGGGATATGTTTGTTACACTGTGCCATGATCTGCAAGGGAAAAGTAAAACATCCAATACAGTCTATAGCACGAGAAAGTTGAATTCTGTCTGTGGATATGTTTGATCTCATCCAATATTTAAGGCAAACAAAATCAACTTTTCAGAGCTTTTAATCATGCTATAGTAGTTTCCTTCTCATTTACCCTCTCAAAGTTGTATTTTGTGCAGTCTGTAATTACTTATTTTCCAGACGCCATATTGCAGATCTACGTCCGTTTTCGTTATATGTCCATTTCTCTGTACTTACTTATTTCTCCAGTTTTATCTTCTTAATCAGGGATACACGTAGGATCCTGTTATCGTTTATGGCAACATCAGCTCCCATTTGGCACCGCGGTTTTTTAACGTAGAAATAAGCAGACTTGTTTCTTTTATTAAGTCATTTTAGATGAATATTGCAATTCAAAATGTGGAAACTACAACATAATGATCCATGGGGGTCATGATTGTAACTACAGCAGACACAAGCACAGTAGGTCTTCTTTAAGGAATGAGCTAACTACATTGAAACAAACAAGAAAAACATTTAAGACATCCCCCTACAGAACCCTGTCAGAACTGAAGAGAGAACATCATGTGCATTTCATCTGAATTTCCAGTATTACCACCAACCTGCTTAGGGAAATAAGGTGTAAAATTAAGGTTCATGATATAACCTGGCACCAGCACCGCTCCTGTGACTATTGCCTTGGTTGTATTGTTGTGCACTGTCCTGGTTCTGGTCGATTAATCGGCAAACTCCAAGCAGAAATCACATCAATGAAGGGAGAGAGAGTGCATGATGTTTTGTCCAGAGATTTTGCCAGCTGACTTTTAAAGATGGACAAAGTCAGGCTTAAAACTACGTCAGTTGCTAGTTGGTTAAATTTTGCGGCGATGAGTGGAAAAAATGTGTATTGGATTTTAAGTTTGGATACTTCTATGGATGATTAGATCTGATTTAGTGGCCAGCTGTCCCTGTATGGAGTCTGACTGACAGAGGGATTGCCCAAAATATACAGTCACAACATTCCGACTTCCAAGAACACTTCCTTTACCTTCCTAACTCCCTCTCCCTGTTGTGTTCCAGAACGAAGTGGAAGCGTCAGACGGCGGTGGGCCTGGAGCTGCTGGCCGAGGCGGGGAACTACTCAGCCCTGCAGCGCATGTTCCCCTCACCCTACTTCTACCCCCAGAGCCTGGTCTCCAACCTGGACCCCAGCGCCGCCCTCTACCTGTACCGGGGCCCCTCAGCCGCCCCCCCCCCGGCCCTGCAGCGCCCCTTAGTGCCCCGCATCCTTCTCCACGGGCTGCAGGGAGGGGCCGGAGAGCCGCCGCCACCTCCTCCCCCTCCCCTGCCCCCCATGTCTGGAGTCCTGGCCCGGCCCGCGCAGCAACGGTGAAGCCCAAAACGTTCAAGGGACTCATGTTTACGATTGAGCGAAAAGACTGGGGTGGAAAAAAACAAAATGGCGGACTTCTCGTTAGGCTGAAGCCGGATGAACTGTTGTCGGGGCGATGGAGGCTTTTGTAATAGCTTTATTTATAAGTTATTTATTTATAAATGTGAAGATCTAAGTTAAGTATTTATTTGGTCCAGTATTTTGGGGTGTTTGAGTTTCGAGCTACAGTCTGACCTCTCTGTTGGCGTCGTTACGTTTATGGTTATTACGGTTCTTAATATTGGTAGTGGCCAGCAGACGTCTTTTTCATAGCATTTTGAGTGCAACCCTGTCTCTCAAATACATTGGGAGTGGTGTTTCTACAAATATGAAAATAATAATGTGTTTTTATATAGCACTATTTTGTTTTACAGAGCGTTATTCATTCACTCCACACTGTTGTAGCCGCAGCTGCCCTGAGGTACATTGATGGAAGTGAGGCTGCTCATCTGCTCCATTGGCCCCCCCCTCCAACCTCCACGTCACACTCATACTAGGCATTATGGGTGAAGTGTCTTGCCTAAGGACACAACAACAGTTTCTGCTAGAGCCACTGCATCCCCATAAACTTTAATTGACGTCAATTAACTTTAAATAGCAACACGATGTCCATTCGTCCCTGAACAAAGTCCTTGGTTCCGTTCCATAAACCAGGCCCCAGGAGCTGGACTATCCTCCTGACAGGTGGCCCTCGCTGCTCTGACTGCTGGTCCCAAACTGCCCCGACAAATATGGAAACGGCACGATTTCTTTCACTTCACTGTAAAAGAATATTCCTGTTTTTTTTCTATTTTTAAGTTTTAACATAATCAAAATTGCTATAGTGCATAAGTTCCATCATTTGTTTTGCAAGTGCATACGACAGGTTTTCATGTTCGGTGGGATTGTTCCAGTTAAGTGACAATTTGTGGGGGAAAATTCAGAAGAAAAGTGAAAAAATACAGGAAGTAGCTGAGTTCTAAAAGAGAAACCCTCTATCTATGTCGTCAACTCGCAAAATTACATCCAAAAGCTACTATTTATGCACAAGGAAGCATTTTTCGGACAGTTTAAACTAAATAATGAGTTTGAAATTTATTTTTATTGGTCTAATCATAACTATTGTTGACCCACGGTTGTTCTGTAACAGCTGGACAGTGGAGTTCTCTCTTTGTTTGCCACATGTGCTGCGTGTGTCCAAATTCAAATTGCAAACTTCACAAAAATCACAAGATCTTTAGTAAAATCTTAAATGATGTTAACTATTTTTTAGCTGTCTGGCAAATTCAAAATGATGTTGCTGTATTTTTTTTATACATACTAATGTCTGTCTTGTCCCCACGCCCCAAGCACGGTCAAACGTGATCGTCCAATCAGATCAATTTCATGTGAAACGAAGGAGCTCCAAATAAAATCAGATTTATCTCACCTCAGATTTTTTTCCAGAGTTTTGTGTTTCACTCATTGATTCTGCAGAAATCCGTGACGTTTTTCAGCCCCCTGTATATTTTTTTTACAGTATTTTTCCCGATAAGAATGGACCATACTTGTCCCTGATTGGCTAATCCACCTGTCCATCACGGCTGACCAGACTCACATCTTCTTAAAGTATTGCAGAAGTGTGTATTCTAGATCTCAGGCAAATGTTTGAGTTAAATGAGAAGTCTAACCTGTCATATACACTTTATGCAAAAGAAGGAAGGCCGAGCATAATCTTGGCTCAATCAAACGGTAAAGTAATAACATATCAACAATAACACATATTTCCAAAAAAGCACTTGTGTAAAAACATGAGATTATTCTTTACTTTCATTTAAATACAGTGATTTGAGTTTTGTATCTGCAGAAATCCACTTCGACTTTGGGAGACCGGGTGCACTTCAAACTCCTGTAGTTCTGTAGAGAATCCAAAGCAACTTTTTGTAAATCTGTCATGATTTTTCTGTTCATAAACTTGTAAATAAGAATATTTTGCCTTTTATTGAAAAATTTTAGCGCTCTCCTCCAGGCCAAGGTCAAAGAACAAACGACTGGTTCAAATCTGTTAGAATTTGAGCTCTTATTTGAGATTTAAAAGTGAATTTTTCAATCTAAAATTCCACTCTGGATGTCTGAATCCCGTCCTGTCTTCTGGTGATAATAACATGTATATTACAGATTTTGTGGAGTGGTTATTGTCTTAAGTTTTCCATTTATTTTGGAAACCAGGAATTTCTTTTCGTTTCATTTTTCCCAAACTAAAATTTCCGTTTTTCAGTATTCTGTTATATTTTGGGGGGTAAACTCCTGACACCTTCAAGGGATTTGATGTAAAAGAGAAGTACTTTTATAAATGTGCAAATAAAAGTCTTTGATTTAAAAACTGCTCAAGTCTCTCAAATCTTTTTAGGCTCATTACGCGACAACACACTGCTGCTTCAGGCCAGGAATCACTGTGGGTTTGATATGGCATTCTTCATTCAGTCTTTGTATGGTATTCGTGGTAAAGCACAAATCGTTGGATACGTATTAAGCTGCAATCAAACACACACTCACCTGTTGGGTTTCCATTCTTCTCGAAAACTTTGCATTGACTTGTAGCCTGCACTCTTACAGTTTAAAAAAAAAGGTATCAATATGGGCTACCAATGACACATACAAGGTTCACTCACTGAGCAGTAGAGGCTGCACTAGCACTGATTAATGGTTGGCTGCAGGTCCAGATTTGATCCGTAGTAAAAGCCAAAGTTAAATCTGTCAACTGAAGAAAAAGTTGTAGGACGTTAAGATGTTTCGCTGCTCATCCAAGTCGCTTCTTCAGTTCTGCTCAGATAGATCAGATCGATTGAAGGATTTTGGGCAGCTGACGTTGTTTTTAAATGTGCTATAGAAATAAACTTGAACTAAATTGTTGCTTTTCTAATAGTAGAGAGGATAGAATTCCATTGATGTTCTGCTGTGATAAAGACGATTGTCCAAATGTGCTCCATCAGAGTGGAACTATGCCGTCCCCTCTAACTGCCCCCCTAATGACCCGGTTTGTTTATGATATTATGGGAACGCACTGTGTAAATGGAGGTGAAGACTGACTTTAAACCACATGTATCAAACTCAAGGCCCACGGGCTAAATCTGGCCCCCCCACATCATTTTATGCGGCCCTCGACAAGATAAATTACAAGGTATGATGGGCTTAAAAGGGTATTTTATCAGGAGACACACAGTTACGCAGCCATATTTTTACATCTTTGCAAATACATATGTAATATTTGTAACTTGAACAAGTAATAAATACAGAAACAATTAATTAACGATTTAAAAAGTAGTTACATTTATTTTGGCCCTTTGACGGTAGCCATTTTGCGGATTTGGCCCTCGTTGAAAAGGTGTTTGACAGCCCTGCTTTAAACTGAAGAAAGAGATTTGTTCAGGAGCTCGAGCATGTTTAATATTGCACTTTGATAATAATAGATTGGTTTCAGGTACCAAAGCTTTCCCAAGTACCTGCCATAGTTGTGTTATTGAGCAAAACACATCATTACCTACATCCGACTGGTTGTAGGGAAAAAAGTACTTTAAGTAATTCTGCCCCCGGCCTAAATATGAGATTTTGTCAGCATCAAATTCTAACACAACCCTTCAAATCAAATGTTAAAACATTTGTAAACCTAGTGTCAGGATCATGAGCAAAGGTTGAAGCCAGAACCACCAGGGACTTTTAATCAAATTCACTTTAATAAAATCAACACAGGTCAGACCACAGACGTTTGAATCATGTTTAGGCACATTTTGGATTCAAGTTGAAATACCTTTGCAGTTTATTAGGAAAATGTCTCACAAAACGGTGATTACGCCATGTAAAATTTAGACAATTTTGTGTTTTTTAAGCAGCAAGGTTTATATGACTGATGAATGCAGTTGTTGTGTCCTTGGGCAAGACACCAGTGTTTGAGTACACTGGTGTATAAATGTGTGCGTGAATGGGTGAGTGGTTCCTTTGAGTGCCTTATATAAAAATGTGAACGTTTACTTTGTTTCCATCACGTTTTAATCCATTTCTTAATAGTGTCTCATTGTATATTGCAATGTATCACCCAAAATAAGAGATTGGTAGGAATTTGAATATTTACAGTAAAAAATAACTTTTGGAACAGTAGAGTGTCACTAGAGGCAAGTCATTCTTTGGATCGATCATTAGCACACTGTAGGTTGTAATTTGGTTCAGTGACACATAATTGAGACTTATTTTCAGTTACTACCAGGTTATTTGAGTTGCTTAAAAAGAAAGAAAAAAAACTTTTAATGACTTTTAAATAAAACACCATACTTTTGTTGCTGTTTGATTGAAGTAATAGTACTCTTACTTGAGCAAAAGTTTTGGTTCCTCTTCCCACTGTGAGTAAGTCTACAAATGACAAAAGCTTTATGTTGACAAAATGAAATGATTAGAACATTTGTGTAATCCCTCAGCCATCCATTGCAAAAGAAAATTTAATTCAAACAATTGGACAAAAGTTTTGGAAGTGGAACCTCATCCAAGAGGCTTCTTCAGTTGTGGCAGGATTTGAACATTTGTGTTTCTTGCACCGCTCTTTCAAATATGATTTAGTTTTTGTGTCTATACCAGATTTTGAACTGACGTTTTTTTCACTGGCTTTTTTTTCACTCTGGTCCAGCTTCAAGGCAGAGTACATCAAGGAACCACTCACCCGACGAGTTTATACGAGGTGGGTTAAGTGTCTTGCCCAAGGATCTATCAATGACTAAACTACTAAATAAAATTCAATTCTACCAAGTGGACTTCTCAAACAACAGGCCAAATAAGAGTCAGGAAAGGACTGAGGGATTACACAGATACTTCTTATGTTATTTTCACATGAAGGTAGACTTGGCGCTCCCTTAGACATAGAGTGAGGAGCTCAGTCACACGGAAGGAGCTCAGAGTAGAGTGGCTGCTCCTCCACGTCGAGAGGAGGTGGCTTGGGCATCTGTTCTGGATGCCTCCTGGACGCCTTCCCTGGAGAGTTGTTCCAGGCATGTCCCACTGGAAAGAGGCCCCAGGGAAGACCTAGGACCCCCTGGAGGGACTATGTCTCTGGACTGGCCTGGGAACACTTTGGGGTCTCACTGGAGGAGCTGGGGGACGTGTCTGGGGTGAGGGAAGTCTTAGACTGCTGCCCCCAGATAAGCAGAAGAACATGGATAAATGGATGGATGGGTAGGCTAATCTTACTTCAGTACAATTTTTGCTCTTCTCACCTCTGTTTAATTCATTTGGGTTACATTTTCCTTGCGTAGTACTCCTTTAAGTACTAGTAATATTATCCTGCCTGACTTGAGCTGAACGTTTTGCTCCTCCACCACCTCTGACCAAAACCGTTATTCCTTTTACGTAACAAGATATTCAAAGCCCACGCTCACCCCTCCCCTCCCCAGTCCTCCCTGGGACCACTTCCCTAAATGACCGGCCCAAACTCCGCTGCCTTCTCCACAAACAATGCCCCGGTTGAAATATTAATGCGCGCGCAGCAATTGTTTAAGTGCCCTAAATGATCCCCGTTTGGAAATTGATTGTTTCCACGCTCGTGTTGCTCATCCAAGAAGAGTTAAAGAGAAAAGAGAGGCGCTGGAAGTGGGCTCCGGTGCCAAGCGGTTCCAACAGCTGGTGACCGGGCTGAGGCTGGCTGTGGAGCGGGCACAGGGAGGGGGACAGGTGGCGAGCGGACACTCCAACAAGTCCCCCCCCCCTCCTTCTTCCTCGCGAGCAGCCCGGACACATCGGCAGCGGAGACACGGGGAGAGGAGCTGGAGGGAGTTAACCCGGGGACAAAAGACTCTAATAGGTTTTAATTGAAAGTCGATAATGGCTTTAGAGACCACGCCCCCACGGAGATGCGCACGGACGGCACCTGTTTGGTCTGATTGCGCGCGTAACTTTTGATTTTCACTTCCGTTTTATTGAGCCAAAGACAAAAAAGCGTGTGGAATTTTTAAAAAGAGAAAGTAATGGAGTACTGTATATTTAACTTGTTGTAAAATTCAAAAATAATAATGTTGAAGAGCCTGAAATGACTCCTATAGGTTCATTACGCACAGATTTTTTCCACTTATCTCAGGCAGTCTTGCTTAATTTCTTATTTAGATATGAATTATTGGTGCTTTGCTGTACTTTTAATTGAAAAAAGTGCGTTCATTTTTCACTTTGGTAACAGGAGGATTTGGTATTTACTGTGGTGGTACTCCTAAAGCTCTTATGAATGCATTTTAAGACGAAAGTTATGATCACGTCCAAAAACTTCCACTTACAGCTAAACATAACTTATTAGGGATTTGACTTGGATGAACGTGCTAAATAGTTGCTACAGGAATACTATGTTTCTAATTAAAGCCACCATTTGTAAATTTTCAGCCAAAACATAGACTAAAAGCATGTGTTTTTCAGTTTGGTTTGGTTTATTGCACTGAAAAAACATTTAAAAACCTGCGTCCTTACTGTGAGCGGGCTTGCATCTCCACAAACCTGACTCTTATTTGCTATGGAGAAGGTTCTATAGTAGGCGTATGGTTTTAACTTTTTATTTCCATGGGATCATACAGGTGAAGCGCCATCTCCAAGAAGTTACACACTGGCCTTGTTCACGTGCACCAAACTCATGATCTGATTTCTGAACCTTTAAGACGATTAAACCACACAATCTGATGTCAGAAGTCAGAGGGATCATGATCAGAAAGAGATCAGACATTACATTTCATTTAAATAATCGTATCTCTCCAAAAATGAACGACATGGTGACAGTGGCGCAGTTGGCAGAGCGTTTGCCCGTTGATCTGAAGGTTTGCAGTTTGAAGTTTTGAATCTTTCTCTTGACATAAACATCACTGGTTGAGGTCCTTGGGCAAGACACTTAATCTAACTGTGTGGAATTACTAATGAAACTACTGCACATCGCATCAGGCTTGTCAAGATGCTATGGACAGTTCTGTATCGCGTTTTTGAGGAGTGACGTAAGCTTGTGGGCGGAGCATTGCACAGAATTTTACAGCTAATCGTAAGGAGGTTTCAAATAGGGCCCGGGAGAGAGAGCTACAATACTCAAACATGGATGGATGACATTTAAAACCTCTTCAGGCATGTTTTTGATGAAGGAACAACGCAATAACATGGTGGAAAGCTCCAAAAATCGATTTCGCATAATACCCCCCAAACAAAAGTGTTACCTTCACTTTTTTTCTGTCTATTTGTGTCTATTTTTTAAACATGGCTCAGACACAACTTTCAGCTAATGCATTTGTAGAGTATAGTAGGCTATTCCAACATAAAACACGCTACGTAGACTAAAATATATCATCATTTTCCATTTAGTTCCAGGCCAAACGTGGCTTGGACTCGCTGTGTACATCCTCGCAGTTCCATCTTCCCCCTTCGCTCAGATCGTGCCCGTCAAAGCCCGTGCACTTGTAGGATGTCGCCGCTTAGACTAACGCTTTAATCGCTTGTAATTGAAAGTCGATAATGGCCCCGCTCGCCACGCCCCCCCCCCCGCTGTCTTTGCGCGCACGGCACCTGTTCCGTGACGCATCGCTCTGACTGGCGGAAAATGACATTAAAAATACAGCGTGTCGGCGCCAAAACGAGGGAGGGGAAGATTTAAGGCAAAAACAACAGCCCAAAACGTCATTATAGTGCGGGTTATAGGGCGAGCACCTCAGACTGTAGGGAAGGAGGGACGAGCTGTGGTTACTAAAAGTCTATATATACATTTTTTTTCATTTTTATTTATTTGTAATTGATTATTATTATTATTATTTTTTTTTTTATTTTATTAATAAATTTTTTTTATTATTATTTTTTTTAAGTATATGTTATAATTTTATTCTCTAGTTGAACGTGGGTAGCAGATACATTTTTATAATAACTTTTATGTTACGTTAGACCCAGAGAGTTCCTTTTACAATTACTCAAGTAGTAGTAGTTTTTCCTCAAATGACTTGCATTATCTACTTTGTTCTTCTATTTGAGTGATATTATTTTGACGCAGACCTAACAGTACGCCTGCTATACTTAATACTGAATACACCTCTGCTCAATAAAGAGTTACTTTTCACTTGTATTTCACTTGTAAAAATGGCTAAATTTCACAGTAATTATGATTAGACTGATACAAATAAACAACAGCGCCTTTATTTTGTTAGATTAAGGTTTAAAGTGACTTGTGCGTAAATTGTTCCTACATTTTGGATGGAATTTTCTGTTGATTCCATTGTAGAACTCAGGGCTACTTCCTGTATGCTTGTACTCCTATGTAAAACTATAATAAATATTTACCACAGAAACAATCCCACCAAACCAAGTCATAATTAAAAAAACGTGGAAAAACTGTCATATGCACTGTAACCCAAAAACTCATTATCACGTTGTTTTTTATGTAAATGTGGCGTTTTTTTTGTCTGCAGTTCATTAGGTGTCAATCAAGGAAAAGCGTATCATTCTCTAAATAGCGGCGCGAGGGACATGGGCCTAAATGTCTGCGCAGGACAAGCAAAAAAAAAAAAAAAAAGAGACAGGTGGTCACCCCATTACAGTCCCATCATGAGGTGCGTAACCGATTCACGTAACGAACGACCCCCGTGCTTTTTCTGCTCTCGACGCGGACAGCTGATGAGATGCGAAGTGGAGGAGATGTGGAGAAAGGAGGAGGAAAAGGAGGAGGAGGAGGAGGCCACGTATCGCTGCTGTTCTGGGCGGAGGAGGGAGGGAGGGGTGGTAAAAGAAAGAGAGAGAGAAAGAGAGAGAGGGAGAGTGTTTGCATGTGAAAGGCTGCGCGTAAATCCCCCGGCTCTTAGCGCGGATTGTCCCCGGCTCAGGGTTAATGAAGTGCGGATAGAGTCGAGTTGAGCTCCCGATAGACACAACCACGCGCACGCACATGCACACACAAAGAGAGAGAGACAGAGAAAGAGAGAAAGAGAGAGAGAGAAAGACTAAAGGCTCCGGTGGACTGCTCATAAAATTATCCTTTCCAAAAAAATAAAAAAAATGAGCGTCTTTTTGATGAAATTAACAGCGAATCAAAGGCATCGTTTGCGCCGAGAATGAGCCAATAAGATAAATCTGCGCCATTGTTTTATGATAGACGCAAAGTCACACGGGAAAGATGAAAAATAGATCAATTAAACTGTTCAAGAAAGCGTGACCTATTTTGCCTTTTTCATCCAACGGTTAAACCAGTGATTTTTACGCACGAGCTTAAAGGCAATTCTGTGTCCTTAAACTGCAGCAGACGAGTTAAATCTGTACATATGTGTTATCTAGACCGTTAAGGAGATGATAAAGAATAATAAGGAAACATGGGAGGGTTTACAGCGTGAGACAAAGATCGTTTATGACGCACAGGGTCTCCGTGGATCTCGCTTGGTTTGTTGGTGCGTTAAACTCTACTTTTCGTGTTGTTATTTGAACACGAGAATGAGTCTATGAAAGACTCAAATAAAGGACTGGAAAAGAGAGAATGCGACAGAAGAAGGAGAGAGGGGGGGGGGGGGAGTGTGAGAAGGAGAGTGTAAGAGACAGATGAAAGAGACAGAAGGAGAGAGAGGTGAGAGGGAAAGAGAGTGGGGGGGAAGACTGAGGGAGAGGGGTGAAGAAGAGATACTGAGAGAGGGTAAGTGAGAGAGGGCAAAGAGACAGAGAAAGAGAGAGTAAGAGACAGATGAGAGAGAAGACAGAGAGAAAGAGTGAATAAGAAGAGGAGGAGAGTGAGAGGAGAGAGAGTAAGAGACAGATGAGAGAGAAGGGGAGAGAGGAGAGAAGGAAAGAGGGGGAAAAGGAATGAGAGAGAGAGAGAGGGGTGTAGAGGGAGAGAGAGATGGAGAGAGGGGAAAGGGACAGAGAAAGATAGCGTAAAAGAGAGAAGAGAAAGTTAGAGAAAGAGGGGGAAAAGACAGAGGGAGAGGAGTGAAAAAAAGAGGGAGAGAAAGCGGGAGAGGTGAAACAGCAGGAGCGAGACTTAGGTGAGAGGCATAGGGAATGGCTAGAAAGAGAGAAATGAAGAGAGAGGGCACAGCAGAGAGAGAGAAAGAGATGAGTGAGTAAAGGACTGACAAACAGAAAAAGAGAGACAAGGAGAAAGGAGAGAGCGTAAGAGGTGAGAGAAGGAGAGAGAGGAGACAGAGGAGATAAGGACAGAGGGAAAAGCAAGAGGAGAGGGGGCAGAGAGAAAGAGGAGTGAAGACAGAGGAGTGAGGGAGAGAGCAGGAGAGAGATGCAGGAGAGAAGGAAAGAGAAAGAAGGGAGAAAAGTAAAAGAGAGAAAGAGTTTCTCTCCAGAGCAGAATAGAGGGGGAGAGAGGCACAGGGTTAGGGTTAGAAAGAGAGAGGAAGATATAGGAAGCAAGAGTGCTCCTGACTCAGCTTTCTCTCCTTGACGTAAGTACTCGGGGTATGAATGGGTCGCCTGGAGGTACGGCCTTTGAACGTCCCACAGAGATGACATCATCAGATCATCTCGTGTCCTCTGATCCAAACACGTCCTGCACAATCAAGATGTAACGTGTAACTATCCACCATCTGCTGCCACCTCCCTGCAGCAAGAAACCAGAGAAGTTCATCTGTGCTGAGATTTGACCTGTGAGGTGAAGCATCTCATGTTGGAATAACCCTTATAATGTCTTTAAGTCAGATGTTTCTACCTGATTTTACTGTGAAAACTTGAAAAATAGAGCTAGTTCATTTTAAACAGTGACAAATGACAAAAAGCGCATTCCATTGTTAGATTTTTATTTAAACATTGATTTTTACTGTCATAAAAACTTGAAAAACAGAGCTAGTTCATTTGACACGGTTTACAGGGGTCAAAAGTTATTCCTCTCTTACCTTATGCATTCAGAGCATCCTCATTATTAACCACGATGAATTTACAAGTACGGTAATGCTCACAGCTAGCATGCTAATGTGCACGTCTTGATATTTGAACAGTAAAACACTTTATAATTAGATGCAGACAGCACGCAATGGACATATTTTGACGCTAAATACAAGGAAAGTCACATTTACTTTGAAGGAATGGACAATACGTAAAAGATCCCCAAGTTATTTTGAAAAGCAAAAAATTGTGTCCCAAAATAATATCAAAAAGGATGAAGAATCTACGTCACTTCTTTGTCCGCAGCAGCACAACCACCAGCGCCTCAGTCTCTCGATGTGTTCCCCCTCACCACCATCAATGTCTTGTCGCTTTTTAACTATATGATATTGTTGATTTTGTTCCAAGGTGTAAAGTTTCTTACCTGGTCACTCTAAAAACATTTCTTTGCTGGTTCTTTGAGACCTTACCGCACAGACCCCTGACTCACTCGGGCCGTGGTGCTCTGGCTGGGGAGAGGTTCTCGCTATGGGGGGCAGGAAGATCACACCACACATATTATTCAATCAATACTTTTGGAGGCGATACATGAGCGGCCATCCCACACACAGTTCTGTATGTGAGGGTAACATAAACACCCTCAGGCCCTGACCCCCAAGGGCCCAACCAGTCCCATCACGGCTCCAACCAGTGGCCCCAAACACCATGACTGCATTGTTCCCAACCAGCCCCGAACCAGCCTTGCACTGGCCCCAAACACCATCCCTGCATCCTTCCCCTCCAGCAACACCCCAGCCTCAACCAGCCCCACACTAGTCCCAACCAGTCCTTAACAGGCCCCACACTGGCCCCAAACACCAGTTCTGGCCCCAAATAGCCCCAAACAGCCTCAAACAGCCCCAAATACCTACCCCAACCAACCCGAAAGACCTATCCCAAACACCTGTCCCAACCAGTCCCAAACACTGGCCCCAACCAGCCCCAAACACCGGCCGCAACCAGCCCCGCACTGGCCCCAAATGCCAGCCCTGCATTAGTCCCACACCAGCCCCAACCACCGGCCCCAAACACCAGCCCTGCATCAGTTCCTATCAGTGCCAACCAGTCCTCAACCAGCCCCAACCACCCCCGAACACCTGCCCCAACCAGACCCACACCAGCCCCAAAACACCTGTCCCAACCAGCCCCAACTAGCCTCACACCGGCCTAAACACCAGCTCCAACCAGCCCCAACCACCGGCCCCAGAAACAATATTACTTTGGAAGGAGTGTGCACTTCAGTTATATTGCAAAAACACATCTTTTTCCTCAGAGTTAAGTTTGAGTATAATTTGATCACATTTAAGACAAAATCTAAATACATATTGAACATTACAATGAACACTGCTTACCTCACACTAATGGCCTACAGGATTAAGTAAAAAAAATAACTAAATAACTAAATAAGAGAAAGCTTTCAGAGGCGGACACTGCAGACTGGACACGACATTTACTATTTATAAGCGCTCTCTGTCGCGCTCGTACCAGGGGGCTCATTTGAAAGTGGGCAGAATTAGAGGAAACGGGCTCTTTCTGAGACCCCCTGCCGGCCCCGGGGTCACTGACCGGGGGCCCCTCCACCTCATAAACATAAAGGGAGGAGTGGGCATCAATAAGGCATGAGGAGTGGAGCACATGTATTTTTAAGTGGAGAGTCTGTGTGATGTGTGAGCAGGGCAGAGAGCAGAGCCGGACCCTGCCTTAGTGAACCACAGTCCCAGATGAGGGGCATGTCCACTGGGAAGGAACGATGAGGGACAAGGGGGTAAGGGGAGGCTTCTACTGTCCACAGCTGTCAAAAAATCAAATCAATACCTCAATTTCAATGGTCACAAGACTACAGTAATTAAAATTTACTGTAATCAACCAAATATTCAACCCGGAGACCAACTGATATGGGTTTTTTTCATGTCCGATGATTGTTTAGAATGATATTTTTGGGTCAATATGTGGAGCGATATTGATTATTTTACCAGATTTATTTAATTTAATAGAGACTCACCCAAAGCCGTTTTTTACCACAAACCCATAAGAGAGCAGTGTAGTCACGTTCTGTGCAGTTTATCTCTTGTGTTCAAATAAAGTTTTTGTGGATTCTTTAGCCAGCAGTTCAGCCAAAACAAAATATCGGCCTGTGCATGCTAAAAAGTGCAAATCGGCCCGATATATAAGTTATATCTCTCTATAATTCTATCTCATTCTGTGTAAAACCTGCTAACCCTGTAGTTTAGATAAGTAAAGCTGTAAAATGCACGTGATTCTTGGATAGATTTACTAGTTTATTCTCTAGTCTTCACTCATATGTCTGGTGGAAAGTCCCAAAACCTTTGTGTCTGCATGGATATGTTAGTGCTTTGTCTACCACAATTTGGCATTAAACTCCTATCTTACACTTCAGTTACAGGTGTTTTGATGCTAAATAACATATATTTTAATCATTTTTACTGTGTGTGTCCTCGCCTCATCACAGATCTGACCGCTAACTTGGCCTGATGGTGTCACCTGCTTGTTTTGGCCTTTAAACATCCTCTTAATTAGCTTTGATTTGGCATTTCATGTTTTAATTTATGTATTGAAAGTGCACATTAAGTTGCATCAGACTGTGCTCCCTTCTCTGGATCTGGTGTTATCGCTAAGATGCTAATTTAAGTATGCTGGTGTAATGCTATCTGCTCCGAACAAATCTACCAATGATTTATGGACTTAAAATGAGCACCTGGTCTTGACCTATAACCTCACGACTGTTTTGTTTTTGACAGGTTAAAATGCGCTACATTCCATGGTTAAAAGCCCCAAAAACTCAAAATTTCAATATGTGTCCCCAGTTAAACTATTTGAACATTTTCACTTGATAATTACCAAAAACTATTGCACACTGAGAAGACAAAAGGACAACAAAGCACCCCCCCCACACACACAGAATACAGTATCCAGTCTGGGAGCATTAACAATGTCAACAACATTCATGACCAACTTGGATCTGAACAGAACTGGATCTCGTTTGTTAGCTAAGTCTTGTGCCATTTCCTCCCAAATCAAAGCTAGCACATTAGCCACAACAGTTTCGAGTATTTGTGTTTGTTATTAGGAGTCTAATGTGTGCTGCTTTAGGGGCTAAGGTCCAGGTGGTCTCCATGGAAGAGTCAGTGGAGCAGATGTAACAGGTTTATGAGGCAGCGATGGAGTGTGAACAGTAGCTCTCCAGCTGGTAGGATAAAAGGGCTTCTCATCGTAATAATGTGGATTAACAAAATGGATAAATACATTAAGATACACTGTGAACTAGACCTAGACATTGGGTGAACACGCAAACTCTACGGACTTTCTCCCTGTGAGACGAAAACCAACTTGACCTTTGTGCTGCCATTTGAAATTTGGATCTAAACAAGCTCAGTTAATCTGATTATTATTATGTGATATTATTATTTATTTAAACTGCAGCCTATAAAATCACTGCAATACAAATGACTATAGGAAAAACGTTGTGGCAGAGTGGTTAACTCCTCAGGCTTGCAGCTTGGATGTTATGCTCAGTGGCTCAGTGGGTAGCAACCATGCCAGCGCTCTGTTGATGGTCCCCCCTGCCCCCACCCATGGTAATACATAGCCTAATATTGTGTACTTTTGCCAAGAGCTCTGTAGGCATTAGTCTAGTAATGAAGGGTCCCGAGACAATAATTCCAAACTGATTTTATAGAAGGTAGTTTTGAAAGCCGGGGTTCTGCCGGTCCTCCCCTAACGAACCCTAACCCTGACAAAAACAGACACTATTTCCTGTAATCATGGGGATAGTAGCAGAATATCTTTAAAAAATCTTGCGCTGTATGCTAATGTTATACTATATGTTAAATGTTAATATTCAGGTACATGCAAGTCATTGATCGAGGTGCAAAGGGCGGCGGCTGGAGCTCCTCCCATCACTGTGCGCCCTTAGCATTTGCCTACTGTGTATACTACAGGCTGGTTCTGAATAGCAGACCTCTTACTGTGTCCATATTGTTATTTACTTGCGCAATACACTTCACCCACCTCGCACATTCTTGATCACAGAGGTTTCCAAGAGACTTCAAATTGAGAATTCAAATTGAGAAACTTCTTTGATGAGATAAAACATCCAACTTGCATACAAATGTGATTAATTGTTGGTGGTTGCAGAGGCTATAGGCACAGATGGGCAGCCACACTTCCGCCAGCATGCTCCAAATGAACAATGACTCCAAAACTTTCCTTCTAACTCAAACAAACTCACCATACAATTTCACAAGACGCCTCTTCATGTCCAACAAACCCTCAGCCGTTGATCAGTCCGGGCCGGCTCGGCTCTGGATTAATTACGGTGAAGTTGTGGAGCTGTCAGGGGAACAGCGGCGCGGCGGCGGGGAGGCTATGACTGATGTTAGCTTGTAGCCTGGAGGGGAGCAAAGCCGACACGCGACAATCCATCCAGAGGCAGCCATGACAGGTCTGGAGAGGGAGGGCAGAGGTGGGGATTAGCATGCGGCACACGGCACAGGGATCGCGAGTATGAGCAGAATCAAAGTTGCGTGGTTGATAAAGTTCCGCGGTGATGGGCTTGATGTTAGAAGCTGGTTGTGGGGAGAGTGGACCCAGGCACAGGTCCCACCGAGCTGCTCTGCCCTCCAGTCAACATGGACACTTTGATCAGAGAGCTGCAGTGGTGGGACATGGGGAATAGGGGCTGTATCTCACTGCATGTCAATCATTGCGTCGTTGTTCATTCTTGGGAATAATGGTGAGTGATATTTTGAAAGTTTTAAATAAATTGGAAAAAAGTATGTAAAAGTTAAAATATGTCCCTTTCAAATAATTGTTTTGTGATTTTGTTCATTTGTGTATTTTAAAGAAAACATATTGTACTTGTGTCTGCTATATAGTTATAATTTATGAAATTCATGGATCATTATGTTATAATTTGGACATTTTAAATCTCAATATTGATTTAAAATTAAAAGAACTTAAGAAAAGAAACAAGTCCACTGACTTTCACATTCGAAAACATCATCACAAGAAAGAGCTTTGCAGATGTCAACACCTCTGATGGACAGCTGCAGATCAAGCTAGCAAGTAGTGGATTGTTTTTCATTTGTACCAAAATGACCAAGCGACACTGCTAAATCCTACAAGTTTGACAGATTAAAAGTTGGATAAAATTGGGGAATGATGTAAATACAGAGCAGTGGGCATATACCGATGGTGGTGTAAATGGGAGTACAATATGGTGTCTTAAAAATAAGTAATATTGCTCTAAAATCACTCCAAATACAACTTTTGGTGAGTATATGGTGAGGGGAAATGACTATAACATGGTTAAAAGATTTTTCTTAACAGGTGCGCTTTAAACTGGTACGACTGGTGAGACATTTAGATCACCATGTTACGTTTTGTTGGTTTGAAAATGCTATATTTGCTGAAAACAACATACTAACATGTTTAATAAGGTTCATAAGGTTTTGAATAAACGGAGTCCCCCCTCCCCTTGTTCCCCATGCTAAAACTTACATTTTAACAACTGCAAACCATTTAAAATCAACTAATCCTGTTTTCCACATTAAAAATAAAGTACAGCAACACAATATATAATCAATGGCAGAAGATAGTTCAAACACTGGCGTATACTGCACTTATTCAGCTCCAAACATTGTGGCGTATGCAGTTTGTTTGTCTCGACTCTCGCTGGACACATCCCTCTGTGTCAGCTGCCTTCACCTGGGGCCGGCACAGGGCCATCCCTCACAGCCCTCAGCCGGGGGCCTCAAAGTGGGGTCCAAAGAGCTGGTAATTGGACAAGTGAGAACGAGGAGACGTGCACCACGATGACCACTCCTTGACATGCCATTTGCCTCAGAGGACCCCCAGGGCTGTCCACGGAGCTGCCCGACGCGGACATAAGTCGTAGCCCAGGCGAGGACCCCGGGCTAACAAGGCCATCAGGAGGCACAGCTGCAGAGGAGGGCCGGGGACAGGGAGATGGAGAGGGGAGATGGTCTGGTAAAAAAGTTTGAAATGCAGAGAGTTATGAACCTGGGTGGTCTTATGTCTTCCTCGTTGAGTTTTGTGCCTGAGGGATCCGTCTGGTATGGCGACAGAGTGAGTTGAATTCTTCTCAACAGTCTTAACTTTTGTGTATTGTTCAAATTTGCAATTTTACAACTTTTCCTTCTGAGGCAACTTTGTAACTTCTTACTACACAAAATTGACTCTTGTGAGCATTAAGCTGTGTTATGATGCTGTTACCTCCTCAAAAATCCTGTAATCCTGTATTATTAGTCTGTCTACATCGGCAACGCTCAAAATGCTCTGTTCCACTTTGTGATGTCATGTAGGGATAGTATCACAAGGTGGAACAGAGTGTTTTCTGTTTGAGAGAAGTAGCAGTAGTCGTCACAGGTTGGGTATAATTTCACAAAAAGAGATTCTACCCAAGTTAAAGGCTCTTGCTGATTTTTACTGTCTTACAAATGTGAAAAACAGGTTTGCAGTGGTCCAAAAGTCTCCTTATCTTATGAATTCTGACTCTGAGCATCATAATTTGAGCCCTATACGTATATAATATATCTGTACTGCAGCGAGACACATTTTGCTCAAAGAAAAATTCAGTTTTTGTAAGTTCATTCTTTGCATATTTGAAATAAGCACAGCAAATATAAAAAAGAGTCACCTCCAGCTTGTTTCTTTATTTCTTGAATGGGATTGTCCTATTAAAAATGAGCAGTTTTGTGACAGGAATGACAGTAACACCAATGACATTTTCAAACAATTTCGCCAATCAGTAGTCCATGCCAGCTAGTTCAGGCCACACCGAAGTCAGTTACTGGTAGATATTGATGGAATAAGTTTAAAGAACAAACTATTTTGATTTATGCCTTAAAAATGTCCAAATTTTCTGCTTTGTGACCTTTTTCCCAGAGCTTATGGGAAAGGTTCTTCTGAATGGAACGAAACTGCGAGGATTTCACATTCAAGGCATTCAAAGATGGGCCAAACGTGGAGAACAAACCTCTATGGCGACAAGAACTAGAAAAAGTTTTGGAATAAATATTGACCATATATTTGTTTCCTGTTTGGTCCACTATCTACTCTATACTTTATACTCTGGCCATAGTCACACCTGTACTAGACACCCGCACTATCTGTTCCCTTTATGTAGTCCATCAGCGGTAAATGACCTGAACTTTACAGTAAAAGTTTCTACTCTTTTTACCCCCCTCTCCTCCTCCTCTTCCTCTCTGCCACGGTCTATTTCATGTATCTTCAGACTGCACACAGCACTTGGCCTTCTAAACTGTGCATCCGTGAGGTTACACCTGCTCTTAGACACCGCCCGCTCTCCTCCGCTTCTTCCTCCTCCTGCTCCAAACTTTATTCTGTAACACTCAAAAGGACTCAACCGGCTTTAATCGTGAAAAAAAAAAAAGAAAAAAAAAGCACAACCCGCATAGCTCTACCTCCGCCCCTTCTCCCTCCTTCCCTCTCTCCCCAAATCTAACCCTCCCTTCATCATCAGTGCGGTGACACCCGGTATATTTACGGCGCGGCACCCTTCTCCGGAGATCAGAAAACTCCTTTAGAAAGTGCAGACAAACAAACAAAGTCCTCCAGCTCCCCTAGCATCCACCTGAAACGTGCTACCTAGCTCCCAGCCGGTTTGAAGCCTAGCCTAGCGTGCTACTGCAAACCCGATAAAGACAAGGGAAGTGTGTCGGCAGATTGCGGGGAGGAAAGCAACGGCATCAAAAAGCTATCAATACAATCGCTAGTGCCAGGCGTGGCAGTTTAGCCTCTTTAGCGCGGCGGCAGATGCTAACGGGATACGACGCGCCGCATGTTCGCAGTCATCTTCGCTACGGGGCCGCTGCTGCAAGGGATGATGGGTAGGGAGAGAGAGCGGTCCTTTGACACGACAAGAAGGAAAAGACAACAAATTCTCACGCGGTAAAAAATAACGGTAAATAGTGATACGGCGCGGAACAGATGTCTCAAGTTAGCATGTTTACGGGAAGCGACTTTTCAGCGAGAATAGCGCGTGAAATAATGCGACATATTTGTAAACATTGACAGGAGCGCGAGGGTAAACAGAGGGGTGTAAAAATGACTCAAGCGTGCGTAGTGGTTTGATTTTGTGGGGTTTTGTGCAGGTTGAAGCGCATTATGCAACAACTGTAATTACCGCGACATACGGACTGGATCAGATCACACAACATGGAGAAATCTGAGTTATAGGTGAGCAGGAGGCCATTAGTAATATCAAATACTTTTGTGTCAGGAGTCAGATATTAGATTTATCCAATTTATGATGTGGTTTTAGGCCCTTGATAATAAAGTTAAACGTGCTCAAATAGGCCTAGTAAAAGTTGAAAGAGTAAACTGCGGTGGTTCCTGAAGGCAGTGGTGGAACATAATGAAGTAAAAGTAGTAAAGTACTGTACGTAAGTTTAAAAAAGGTATCTGTACTTTACTTAAGTGCATTTTAAAGTGGATACTTCACTACATTTGAAAGCAGGTATCTGTACTTTCTCCTCCGCTACATTTTTGAGCTGGTCTGAAGAGTAAAAGTACTTTATTGTAGTTGTGGTTTGTTTGAGACCTGCTGAAAAGGCTGAGGGGTTTATTCATAGTTTGAACAAACAAAAACATAGAAATAAAAACAGCTAGGAAAAAACAAAAACGAAACTATTGATTCCGTTGTCTCTGCTAAACAAAATTCAGCACAGATCTTTTTCAAAATCACGACATTTGAAACCTCATAAGACCTCAAAATCTGCGTGAAATACTTTAACTTACTGTACTCTTTACGTACATTTTTAAATAGGTGCTTTAATACTTTTTCATGTGATACTTGAGTATTTTATTGCTCCATTATCTGTACTTTTACTTAAGTAACAAAATGGAGTACTTCCTCCACCACTGCCTAAAAGGTGAAGCACAAACTATTCAAACAAACATGAAACCCGATTTGACATGTTTTGAGTCTGGAAATTATAAAACCTGCTGCTGTTCATTCTGCAGCCAGGGTGGTCAGACATTTGCGCGGTTATTTTGGGAGGTCCGAGCCTCAAAAGTTTGGAAGCTCCTGCAGCGCATTAGTTATAAATAACTTTTAAATCTTGAAATATGCTACTTTATGAACATGAAAAAAATCTAGATCTATACAAGAATAGGCTATGTTTTGTGAAGGGAAAAAATCCATAGGTTCAGCAATAAGTTTGTTGGAAGCTGGTTGGAAGTTATGTCATTTGAGACTCCACAGACTCCACTTTCCATAGAGAAAAAAAACTGTCTTTTAAACAATACAACGCAGAAACAATCATATGAATCACATCAGTTTTTTACATCAGGTACTTTTTAAACATTACCTAAAAACTTTAGGCTGGAGGGATGCGCTGGAAAAATACAAATCTACATAGTTTAAGGACGCATTTTTGTACTTTAACCACATTTATATATTTGTATTTATGTAACACGCACTATATAAGTTTATGAATCTTATATTTCCTTATTTTCAGCTTAATTTCAACTTGAATTTTTATTAATAATTTTCAGCTAATGCAAAAAATTAAGGCAAAAAGTTAAAGTTAAAGACGTACATTTAATTAATAATATCACAAACACCAGTCAAGGAATAAAATGCAAGACTGTCACATTATGAAAGATTCCACGCAAAGTAATAACATTTTCATGGAGACAAGCAGGTGTTGGACCCCCCTCCAGAAAATCTCCGCAGTGCACCTTTAAATCAAGATGAAAATGATGAACTGGAATCATCATTTCCTCCAGATATATTTCTTTTCTGCGCGGTGATAGCTGGCACAGAGGAAGGAGCTGAGATGCAGTTTTGGTGAGGTGGGAGGCAGGGTGGGTAGCAGAAGGAGGCCTCAGGAGGGGAAGGAGGGGGGGGGGGGGGGTACTGCATCTGGCGGCCCTTGATCACCCCCTCTCCCTGCAGACGCGGCGCTGCCAAACCCGGGCACCCAAACAGCCCTGGCCCCCGCACCGCAGCTCTGGTGGCGGACACGGCCGTATACGCGCTCTCAGAGGCACAAACACGCGCTGGGGAAGGTAAACAGCAGCAGTGACACGCTCCCCCCTGATAGCGGCCCGGTGTCAACACACATCCAGCAGCCGTAATGAACTCGCCCGCCCCGTGCACTGCCACCCGGGCTCTCCTCACGCTATTTGTAGGCTGCCTCTGCCTCTCTCTAACGGGCCGGGGAGAAGACAGGGGGATGGAGGCAGGGGGGAGAGATGGAGGACAGCACCGTGACTGTTTGTTTGTTTGTTTGTTTGTGTATGTGGGGGTGTATTCTTGGATGGGTGCTCTGGCCAGTGTATGAATATATAGATGTCTGGGTGAAAATAAGTGGTTTGTGTGGTGGGTTACAGCTGTAGTGTTTTCATAGCTAAAGGATAACTTTTGTTTAGTTTTGAATGCATAAAGGGCGTGTATTATTCTTACCTGAATTGTTTTAAGCTTTTAATCGTGTTGTAATATTTGCTCATGCGTATGTTCCTTGGGATTTTGGGGGTCTTCTTCTGCAGAGGTCAAAAACACTTGATCCCACTGCATGATGTCATAAAGTGGTGGTATTCTCCTTGTATTTGACCATTTTCGTCTGACTTTTTCTGACTCTGGCTGCAGCTGAAGGAGTGCACAGACCATAGTACTACTGAGATGGATCACTCTAACCCAAAGTCTGACAGTTATTTTCCACATATAGATGTAGCTGTCGTCAGTGCTTTTTTAAATAATTGTTTCCAGTGTTATTATTTTGTATTTGGCATCATCAATAGAGCTGTGCAAAGTAAAGCTCCACTACTTCCACTACCATTGGGATTAAAACTGGATTTTCAAACTCTAACCCTAACCTTATGCAAATTAACCACTAAAATCTGTAAGTGACGTGGACATGTAGTGTGGAGCTAGACAACAGTTTATGCACATGACATCATAACATTCCCAGTTTTTAGAAAGTCAATAGAAAGTAATGACATTTTCTTCTGTAAAAGCTCAAAAACATCTAAAATGTGAAAGATCTGCTACAGTTTAATAACAAAATATAAAAGTCTACAACTCTTGGTTTGTACCTGACATCTTAAACAAGAAAATCAAGTCAACAGTCGCAGAAAACCAGTGAACAGTTAAGCCAAGAGCTAAACAACAGGGACACTGCAGACACACTCACATTTATCACTGATACTTTGGATCATTCACACCTGAACTGAGCCTTTCTCTCTTTAAATAACATGTTTTTGAGTTTGTGTGTTGGGGAGATTCATTGTTTTGGGGCACGTATCCTTTATCTCGTTGTTATCATTAGCCAACAAGTACGCTGGTGTATAAATGTGTGTGTGAATGGGTGAGTGGTTCCTTGATGTAAAACGTTCTGAGTGCCTTGAAGGTGGAAAAGCACTATATATATATAAAAACATGACCATTTACCATTTTAAAAATAGCCTCATGGACCAAAATTAGTCCAAACAAAGCAAAGAAACACATTTTGTCTGTTAAACTGCCTATAGTTCTGCCACTCAGCCAGAATGTTGAGAGACATTTTTCAAACTGGTTGATTCTGCAGTACAGCTGGAGTCCTTGTGCCCTCTGGTGAGATTTTGTATACAACAACCAACAGGGAAGTTGCAGTACTTTCAACATGGTGTCTTTGGTACAGCAGTGCAGCACTACCATTGTAGGGAGTATTATAACCGCTGATGTTGTAGTCCAGATAACAAAGACTGAAATGGAGGTATCCTTGATCCAATAGGGTGATTTCAAAACCATCCAGGCTGCCTCTACCTCTTACTTCACACCTTTGCACCTCCACGAATTTTAAATGCAGCAGCAAAACCATCAGCCTCCTCAACCTCTTCATCTCATCTTCTTCACCACCAATGCTCAAACAAATTTGTCATTCTACCTGCAAGGGTCGAAATACCAAGGTTTAAGTTTTCAGTGGCCGTTTAATAGCAGCTCATTCAGGATTTTAAGGAGAGTTTAAATTCTCAAATGACAAAGAACACAAAAATTAGAAAAAACTAAATCATTTCTGAAGAAGCGGTGCAAGAAACATAAATGTTCAGATCGTTTCATAATGTCGACATAAAGCTTCTGTGACTTATAGACTTAGAGTGGGACGAGTAGCCAAAACTTTAACTCAAGTAAGAGTACTGAAATATTACTCAAGTAGGACTAAAAGTATGAGGTCTGGAAACTACTTGAGTAGAAGTAACTGAGTACTACTTACCTCTGAAGGTAGTACCAGGCAGACGCACACTCCATCTGTAAGCATGTGTGTTTATGGCGCTTCTGTGACAGTGAGAGGAGGCGAGCAGACAGGGACTCCAAAAATAGGGTAAAAGCACCAACACAAATAGAACAGTGGTTTTAATAGGCTCCCCTTAAACAGTGTGGGAATGGCCCAGGGACTGATGCATTATTCAGGACGCTTATAAGTAAAAGAGAAAGTGTTTAGCTATTAGCATTTCAAATATATTCTACTCAACAAAACAACCTTATAGACCCTACACGTCATCTGTATCTTTGTTGAATTCATATAGAAGCTTCTGACAACATTCAGTTAAGAGCAGGCTTTAACAAAAACACTCTTCTTGTAAGTTATTGCTGTGGTAACAACTATCTAAAGTAAAGAATAAATCATTAATATATATAATGACTTTAAAGAGGGGGTGTTTTACTTCCATGGGGTTTTAACTGCTAACACCGTGTCACCTTTTATTGTTTTGAAAATGCTACATTTGCCAAAAAACTCCCTGCAGTAAGACATTCCCCCTTCAGAGCGTTATCACAACACAGTCAGCGCGCATCCTTCTATAACATGGTAGAAAAGTAAAAAAATATATGTATAATACTCCTTTAGTCAGTCAATCATTTTACGGAACACCTTTTATAATTGATGTTGTACTGTCTTTATTCTAATTAAAAATAGGTGGCTTCTTCATGTCATTTATTTTTCACTATATCACATGTTTTGTATACACCCTAAACTTCATAAACGTGTGTATGTATAATATGCACACATATACATTAAAGTAACAATATGTAACGTTCTGGGTGTGGTATATCGCCAGCATGATGCAATGGAAATAAAAAGAACATTCTCTATGGCGATCGATACATTTTATGCCATATTGTGGACTATCATAGCCAAAGGCACAACATTTTCATCGGAACAAGTTGGAGGAGGCTCTTCAGATCAAATAAGAGTCAGGTTTGTGGAGATGCAAGCCCGCTCACAGTAAGGATGCATGTTTTTCTATATTCTTCAGTGCAATTTTGGTAAAAAGGTTACATGTTGTTGCTTTAAGTGACACTGAAATGAAACCATTAGAAGCTATAAATATGTACATAACCTAATGGATCCTGTGAGGTATTTTCTAGCAGTGCAGCGCTACATCAAACTGGTATCTTGATTTACCAATGTTAAGGTCAATGACACATGCTCACCAGTGGATATGGAATGCATGGGAGGGATCACCAAGACACTGTGCAGACCAGCGTGCGAGTTAACAAGGACGTGTGGACAATATAAGAAGGCCACATCTTCTTATCTACCTCTCACTAAGGAATGTGTGACCCCCACTCTGAGAGGGTCAAACAAGGTGAGTATCTTGTTCGACTTTGCTTAAAGTTTCTTAATGTGTAGCACCATGCAGACCACACACACACACACACACACACACACACACACAGACACATTGGGAGACATTATAAAAACTGTCAACAGGCACATCTCAGAACTCTCTATCCTTTCCTGAGAGTCCGTTGCTTCATTGTTCACATTACCTGTGTGGAACTCATTAAACTCTTCTGACTTTATGTTTCAGTCTCTTGATCTCTTTGACGTTTACACAAGAAACGACCATTCTTACAATCCCAACACCACACCAGACTTTTTTGATTCTTAAAAACATGTTTTTATATGAGCAGGCTCGCCTTGCCACAGGTCTGACATTTAACTGGTCTCATGGTCTTGTCTTTGTGGAGATATTTTTAATGCATATGCGTAGTGTAGTACAGGGGTCGGCAACCTTTAACACGCAAAGAGCCATTTGGATCCAGTTTCCACGGAAAATAAAACACTGGGAGCCACAAATACTTTTTGACATCTAAAATGAAGATAACACTGTATATATTGTTTTTGTTTTGTTTTTTTGGCTTGTTTTTTTAACCTTTAGGCTTAGTGTAAACAGCTATAGTGTGCTTATGACAGGGGTCCCCAACCTTTTTTGCACCATGGACCGGAATAATGTATGTTTTATTTTCACGGACCGGCCTTCTACACGTGGCAGATAAATATGGCAAAAACAAGTTAAGTGCATAAAAAATACAACTCACCAAACCGCTGCATCAGAGGGAGCCCTGCACTTGTGTCTTTGCGATGGGGTGGACCCATCGAGGAGATGAGAGACAATGACACCCGCAGTGTGATTATGTCTAGTCTGCTCTGCAGTTTCTTTCAAAAAAACTCTAAAGGCTTATCTTTTAATCCCAGGTGCTTAGTCTCCATGTGCCAAAGCAGTTTTGAAGGTTTCATTGCCTCATTTGCTTTTCCCCGCACATTACACAGAGCGGACTCTGCATGTGAGACTCACCTGTAGTGACAAACCCATAGTTTAAGTAGGACTCCTGGTGTTGTCTGTTTAATTGATCTTTCTTTTTCTTGGGGGTCGTAGTCTGCTCTCCTTTGTTAAAAGCTCTCCAAAGACTTTTATTTTTGGCTAATTTTCACTCGCTTGTGGCTCTGCTTTTCGTGTCTGATGTGTTATACGTGATACGTCATCGCGGAGACAAGAGCAGATCTATCACAGATATAATATACCTGGCACTACATCAAATAGATTTCTGTGGCGATTTCCTTTCAGGTTTTTCATTATATATCCACGGACAAGCTTATTAGTGCGTCATGAGGGACGGGCGAAAGTTACGTCCTCCTGATCCTCCTGCTCCTGAACCCTATGTGCACAGCGTCTGAAAATCAGGGCTGTGTCTTTACGCAGGACGGTGAGCTGTGTCTGTGTCTGTGAGGCATGAGTGGGGTTTATTTTTAACATTGTTCCGTGAGTGTGACGCTTATTTTGATCAACGAAAAATAAGAAAATATCATTTTATTTTAATATTTCAAGATCACAATAATCTTCAAATTTAAACTACAATAAAAAAAAGAACTAACACAAATAAAATACACTTCAATTAAATACTGAAAATGTATTTTCCCAAGCCACGCAGAGCTGCAGTATAAGGATGAAAGAGGAGCCGCAGGTTGCCGACCCCTGGTGTAGAACATTCGAGGTAAAGCCAGGGTTGAGTAAGAGCATCTTTAAGTAAAAACATTTGGAAACTTATTTCCAAAGTGCCCTCACACTTCTGCTGCGGTCAGTCGCTCACAAACCCTTGGTCAACTCCAAAAGTGAAACAAACACAGGACAGTTTCTCCTGTACATCCAGTCTCCGTTAGCAACAAGGGAACAAGAACGAAAAACTACCATTCAACGACCCATTCCAATCTCCACACACACCGCCCTGCCCTCTCTCCCTCTTTTATTTTAGTCATTTTATCACTTTATCACTTTCTCTCCTCTCCCCGCGACACTATTAATTTTAAGCCGCGAAAGTTTACGCCCCTCGATATTTATTTCTACCTCGGCTAAAGCGAGCAACGGCGTGCCACCGAACGGCAAAGAGTAGCAGCTTATTGTTTTGATATGAGCCGTATTCCCCCGCGTCCCGGTCAATAATGACTCCATATACGGGTGTCGGGGGTTGCTATTTGCTCGGTTTTGGGGCGTGTTTTCTCTGCCGGAGGACGAAGCGTTGGGCGAAGACCGCGGAGGCTAAGGCGTGTTTGAGCAAAGTTTATGTGAAATTTTGCCGCCGCTAACGCCAAGGGAGCTGCTGTTATATGAACTGTAATAAAAAAGGAGTCATTTTGGCAGCCCGGGTGAGAGAGGGAGGGAGGGAAGGAGGGAGGGAGAGAGGGAAGGGGTGTGTTTGCAGGGGGGAGAAGGAGAGACGGAGAGAAAGGGATAAAGTGGAGGGAATGAGGAGAGAAGAGAGGCTTAGGGAGGAGTAAGGAGAAGGGGAAGGAAAGGAGAGGGGTTGAGGGGGGAGGAGAGAAGGGGAAAGAGGAGACAAGGAGGAGGGAGAGAGGGAGAGGGAGGAAGGCAGAAGAAGGGGAGAAGAGAGAGGAAAAAAGAAAGGAGGGAGGAGGAGATAAGAAGGAAGTGTGAGGGATAGGGTGGAAGGGAGGGCTTAGGGAGGAGAGAAGGAGAAAGAGGAGACAAGGAGGAAGGAGAGAGGGAGGAGGGCAGATGAAGGGGAGAAGGGGAAGGAAAGGGGAGGGAGAAAAAGACGGGAGGAGAGAAGAAAAAAGAGAGGAGGGAGGAGGAGATAAGAATGAAGTGTGGGGGATAGGGTGGAGGGTAGGAGGACAGAAGTAGTGAGAGAGGAAGAAGAAAGAGGAAACAAGGAGGAAGGAGAGAGGGAGAATGAGGAGGGTAGGAGGGGAGAAGAGAAAGAGAAAGCAAGGGAGGAGAAAGGAGAAAAGGGAGGACAGGAGATGGGCTGAGGGGGGAGGAGAGAAGGAGAAAGAGAAAACAAGGAGGAAGGAGAGAGGGAGGAGGACAGAAGAAAGGGAGAAGGGGGAAGAAAGGAGGGGGGATGGAGGGGAGAAGAAAAAAAGAGAGGAGGGAAGGGGAGATAAGAATGAAATGTGACGGGGAGGAGAGAAGTAGTGAGAGAGGGAGGAGAGAAGAAGAAAGAGGAGACAAGGAGGATGGAGAGGGAGGAGGAGAGAAAGAAGAGAGGAAGCAGAGGTGGAGAGAAAGAGGAAGGAGAAGGCTGAGGAAGGAGTGGAGAAGAGAAAGAAGAAGCAAGGGGGGAAGGAGAGAAGGTGAGGGAGGAAAAGATGAGGGGAGGGAAGATGGAGGAAGGTGAGGGGAAGCAGAAGTGAGGAGTAGAGAAGAAAGAAGGAGAGGGGATGAGAAGAGGAGGAAAGAATGAGGAAGATGTACAGGGAGAGAGGGGGAGGGAGGAGAGAAGGACGAAGGGAAGGAAGAGGGAAGGGAAGATGGAGGAAGACGAGGGGGAGGAGGAGGGAAATTAAGGTGATGTAAAGGCAAAAGGGAAAAGGGAGATGGAGGGAGGATGTGGAAGAGTCGAGGAAGGAGACGGCAAGGCAGAGAAGGGAAAAGATGGAGAAAGAAGGAACGAGATGGAGAGAAAGGAGAGAGGGAGGAAGAGAATGAGAAGGAGGAGACAAAAAAGGGAAGGAGGAGGAATACCTGCTTGGTGGTTACCCGTTTGTCTACATGGAGAACAAGTATAATGACATGGAGATGGAGAATACGTATAATGCCAAGCTGTGGAACATTCATGGGAAAGCAAACCACTTGTATCCGTGATTGGGAATATATCTTGATCATATCTTGAGTTATGGACACAATAGCAAAATGAAAATACCAGGATCATGTAGAGCGGGTTAATGCGAACAGTTTAAGATCAAAATGATGAGTCTATGGTTGGGAAACACTGTCATTCTGCAGGAGTGAAGTTTATTGAAATTCCTCTGTAAAGACTGACAGGTCGAAATACTATATATACACACACACGCGCACACACATATATATATAATGTGTAATATTTATCAGATGTCCCTGTGAAGTGCAGACGCAGTGTGTACACATCCGTCTGACACATTATGAGAATCAGTCAGTCCATAAATAGATATAAACAGTAACCTTTAAGAAAATCAAAGATGGCTGACCTTTGTGAAGCGGATTGTGATGCCGTGAGCGAGCGGACACACGGGGATATTGGAGTTCCGGTGAGAGATCATGTTGTCTTTTATGATTTCTGTCCAGTTAAAGGTGCATTATGTAACATTTCTGGTGGAAGGAAGCAGGGTTTATACTAGTAATGGAATTTTCAGCTTCTTTGTGGGATCCCAAAAAGAAAATTTACTTTTTTTTTTGGCTGGAGGAGCTACGGAGGTGCTAAGGTTTTCAATGTGGGTGCTCACTTAACAAGTTAACATAATTTTTAACACCTCTCACTTCCTGTTGAACAAGTTTAAATATAGTTTATACCCTGTAGTGACTTTTAAAACCTGATATGGAATTATTTTTTTGAATTATAGTCTCATTTTTAACACTCTGGAGTTGCCATTTGAACATTTTTAGTCGAGATTGGACGCGCTATGGAAGTGGGGCAAAAACGTTTGGGGGAGCTATGGGGGTGGGCCATTCTAGGGGAGGCTAGGGCCCCCTCAAGCCTCCCTCCTGGTGCCGCCCCTGTACAATAGTGAGCCATAGGAGTGGATGAATAATGCAATGTAAAGCGCTTTGAGTATCTTGAAAGGCATTATATAAAATCCAATACATTATCTCTAAACTCTGCATCTCGAAACACTATTTGGAAACCCTTATATTGCTCATAAGTCAATCATACGTAATCATACATAAGATAACTCCACTAAGACTCTAAAAGCTACATTTGTGCTGCTAACACTCATCAATCGCTTTCGTCTCACACAAACGACCACAGAAAATGTCAGCTGCGGTCGATAAAACCATAATCCCGTTTGATTACCGTGCCTTATCCCGTAATTGAAGTTGTGTTGCCACTAAATGATCAATATTTATCTCCCCGAGTAATAAAAGGTACGAGCCAACACCTGTCGTCACTGCCTGTCTAAACAAAGCGTGTCGGGTCAGGCATAAGGCAGCAGAAATCACACTCTGATCCACCAGGCTTCATCTGACAACAAGTCTCCTGTCTGCTGCTTCCTGTGGCACGTTTATCAAGAGTTTTCCGCAAAATCAATGCTCCGCGCGGAGATCAGAGCGTACACCGGCGAGGCATCAGGCGTAATAGCCAGGAGAACAAGAAATGTGTCAGTCAGAGAAGAGAAGAAAACGAGACAGAGATGAAACGGTAGAGGTGTCTGTAAAGGGGCGGGGTGGTCTAAGGAGTGTACTCTCAAATCTGAGGTACTCTCAAATCGAATTTACGCTCAAAGTAGATGTACTCACAAACGGAATGAACACGCAAATCTAGTGGATTCGCTAATCAAATGAAATGTACTCTCCGATGTAACATATGGTCAACTCAGCGTACGCTCTAATCTAGTGTACTCACAAATATAGAATACTCTCAAATATACTGTGCTTTCAAGTCTAATTTACTATCAAATCAAATGTACTCTCAAATGTAATGTACTTTCAAATTTCAAATGTACTTTGAAATCTAATGTACTCTGAAATCTAAAGTACTCTCAAGTCTAAAGTGTTCTCATATTTAAAGTACTCTTAAGTCTAATGTATTCTGAAATCTAAAATACTCTCAAAGCTAAAGTGCTCTCAAGTCTGAAGTATTCTCAAATCTAAAATACTGTCAAGTCTAATGTACTCTCACATCAACATACTCTTAAATTGAATGTACTATCAAATGTAACCTATTCACAAATCTAATGTACTCTCAAATCAAATGCACTCACAACTCAATGTACAGTACAAATCTAATGTATTATCAAATGTAACATACTCACAAATCAACGTTCTCTCAAATCAAATGTACTTTCGAGGCACAGACTCCGGTCACCTGTGTGCTCCCAAATAAATCACTGTCCACACATACTCCCAGATATTTAAAACAAACGACCTGTTGGAGTTGTTAAAAGTCTCTGGGCTGTAGTATTTGACAGAACACACATGCAGCTTTTACACTCACGATGCCAACTACTGCTTGGAACGCACTTGGTCTTCTTGGTCATCTTCATTAAACTATTGTCTGTCATCATCAGTGGTGGACGGTAACAAGTACAAGTAGTAAAGTACAGTACTAAAGGTATCTCTAATTAAATAAATACAATCTGTAAGTGCATTTTACAGTGGCTACTTTTTACTTTTACTTCACTACATTTGAGAGCAGGTATGTACGTATCTACTTCAATACATTTTTCAGCTGGACTGAAAAGTAAAAAGTACTTTTCATATGATTTGAGGGGTTATTTTTACCATGTTTGTGGTAATATCCTGACTAAAGTTTTCGAGTTCAAGCTTCAGCTTTGAGCAAACAAAAATAAACACAAACTCATGAGAAAAAAAAAAAAAAAAAAAGATTCGTATTATTACTGTTATGTATTGTTTTTTAATGAATATCACTATATTTAACACTTTATCAAAATCTGTGTGAAATACTTTTACTTTTTATTCTTAAAATACATTTTTAAACAGGTACTTAAATACTAAAGTAGATTTTTCCATGTCATACTTTTACTTGAGTAAATTTTTCCCTCTGAATCTACACTTTAGGTAACAAAATTGCGCACTTCTTCCACAGGTCATCATACACATTTCACTCTGGTTGCAGTAGGACCGTCAACCTCCTCAGGGTGTCAATCTCCTCCTCTTCACCACCTTATCATCCTTCGTTACATCATGTCATCTCTCTGCCAGGATCTAAGTGCCAAAGTCTATTCCTTCCATAAATCTTCCCATGTAATTAACCATCATTTGAAACCACTACATATATATCGCTCACATAACTGTTCTTGTCTTTAAATACGGTGCCGTTTCTGTGCAGCTGGTTTAGGAAAATTCTCACAGCTCTCTTTTATTATCAAAGACTTTATGGATGTATACGTGCTTCAAACATGGCCAGAATGTGTGCACAGAGCCTGGACTTCCTCATCCATCACTGGGCTCACCTCGGGGTCCTCGGGGTCCGTGGGTACTCCCTCCACCACCACCACCACCCCCCGCCACACACACACACACACACACACTCCGCGCTGCCAGCCGGCCCGGATTATTGAGCCAGCTTCAAACAGGAATAATATAGCAGCTTCTTAAGATTTTAATAAGAATAAAATGAAACAGTAACCACCCAGGGGCCAGCCGGGTTAATCCTTTCAATATTACTGAAAATAATGCCATAAAACAGAGAGGAGCCGAGCCAGCGCTGGAGGGGAGGAGGGTAAGGGAGGAGAGGAGGATGAGGAGAGGAGGAAGAGCAGTGGAAGAGGAGAGGAGGAGAGAAAGAGGTGGGATCGAGGTAATAAGTGGACCAGAATGGAGGTGAATAAGATGTGGTTCTGAAGTGCATTTAAGAAGGCTGTGTTTTAAAAATTGGATAGTTTTTGTTGTCTTTTTCATAGCTGGGAAGGTTCCACAAATGGCATGGAGAAAATGCTTCAGATGCCTTTAATACATGCACATATTTTATCAATTATGGTAATAGTGATTGTACTCGGGCCATATAAACTTTGCATTTCAAAGTGAAATGCACTTCAAAAACATGACAGGTGTATGGTGCAATTTGATGTTGGTTTGCTGTTGGTTCTTAAGACAATTATCCAATCAGAAAGCAGAATGAACCTCACATGAGTTTCTCATATGGTTTGCTAGTTTCAGTGATGGTTGGTTGGCAGCACAATGGCAAAGCGGCTAGCAGTCTTGCCTCACAAAAAGAAGGTTCCAGGTTTGATCCCCGAACCTTTCTGTGTGAAGTTTGCATGTTCTTCTTGTATCTGGGTGGGTTTCCACTGGGGCACTCGCTCCTCCATCAGCCCAAAACATGCACAGCAAATGTAGCTTAGCTCAAAATCTGAAGTTGTGTCCCTGAGCACTGTACAGCAGTGTTGGTGGAAGGATGGGCCAAATACATGAATTTTCCTCACAGAGGATACATTACCTACACCCGAAAGGACTCTGATCTGAATAATCAACACCTAAACCCCAGCACCTCCAGCCAATCATGAATCAGTGCTAGTGCAGCCTCTGCAGCTCAGTGAGTGAATTCTGGAGGTTCTGAGCTCGCACATGAGGCCTGTCCATATCCTTAGAATGAGAACAACTTTTATGTGTCGTTTATACATATGTTAAGGCACTGGTAACACAGGTTAAGTTGGGATTGTGGTCCCTTCCCTAACTTTATCTTTCTAACATTTATTCAATTAAAGATATTTTTATTGCTCAAAAATACCTTGGAAAACATGCATTCTTACCGTGAGCAGGTTTACCTCTCCACAGACCTGACCTGTAACTTTTCCTGGCCCTATAAGTTCAGTGCCATACTGTGGAAAATTCCAGTCACCTGTGCACAGGGCTGAGCTGAGGTGGTGCTGAAGTCGTATGTCGCAGTAAAGACCAGGGAGAAAACTCTCTTTACAGTATAGCTTTTAGAGAGGTTTAGCTTCAGTCACACTGCACACGGGAGGGTCCAGGGCTAATACAGGCCTGGCAATCACTGCTGACATATTTCATGCCAACTAAGACATAGTGGTATTTTTGACACATTACTTTAAAGGCTCACCACCTCATGTTTTCTATGGAGATGTTGTATAGTATTAAAGGTCCTATATTACCCAAAATTGACTCTTGTGATCTTTAATAATCTTCAGTCATGTGGTCTTTAGTTATAATGTTGTTACCTCATCGAAAACGTACTTGGAGTTGTGTTTTGTTTCATTCACACGTTTGAGTAATCCTTTATTATTAGCCTGTCTACATCTCCAAAGCTCAAATTGCTCTGTTCCACCTTGTGATGTCATGAAGTGGTAGTTTTCAGGTTAACAGGTACATTTTACTTTTAATTCCAGGGCTGAAATCATCTAAATGATTCTAGCAAAGGTGTACAGAGTTGTACAGAGGTGTACACAATAGAGCACTTCCTGTATTACCACATGACGTCACAAGGTGGAACAGAGTGTTTTATGTTTGAGAGAAGAACCTAAATATGCAGGGTTTGTGTGTTAAACATGTGTGGATGAAAAAAAAGCCACTCCAGGTAAGTTTTTGTTGAGAAAACAACATTATATCATAAATCAGCATAATATGAGCCCTTTAAAGTCATACTTTGGTACATTCTAAATGGAGATAGACAAAGTTTATGCCATACTGTGGAATATTATAGCCAAAAGGAACAACATCTCCATGGAAACAAACAGGAGGCTGAGTTTTTCTGTGCAATAACCACAATCAAAATGAAAAATATAAACAAAAATACTTTAATTTTAGTCATTTCTTTAGCTAAAAGTTTCATACTGCGGCTTCAACTAAATGCATAGATAAACAGCTATTAAACAACTTAAATGCCATACCATGGAACATTCAAGACCGAGCAATAACGTCTCCAAGCAGGCTAACCTCACAGTTATTCAACAACTAGTAAAGTAACAAAACGGTGATTCCCACGCTGCTAAATCTTTATTGCTAATGCTACGTTGACTTTCTGCCGGTCTTATGAATTGTACGTAGGCTATTTTTGTTTGAATAATTTTCTTGAAACTTAAGTGCATCTCTATTATTTCTTTACCAATACAACTTTCTTCAAAGTCTGTGACATTTTAAGAGCTCGCTTTTCATTAAAACAGTTTTCGACCCGGTCTTTAGCGTAATCAGAACAAACATGGCAGATTAGCGCATTATGGTGTTTACCGTGAAGCTGTTCTCTCAGAAACCCACATTTTCTTCATATTTTATACGTTAAATGCATATGCCGCAGCTCATATACGGCACGGCGCGGACTTATGAGCAGAAAATCCCCACTGTGCTCAAATGTCACGTAAAATTCCTTCATCTGTCATAACAATGCTAACCTTCTGTATTTTGTACCGCTGAATCCCCCACTCGACCAATACGTTACAAAGACGCCATGAGGAAGCATGCATTTTAATGACAAGACCTTTACTCGGAGTGGAAAATAAATTGTGTTAATATACCCGGGAGTGGTGGGGTTGCTGGAGTCGGGCAGATGCTAGCTTAGCGCGGCAGCTAGCGTGTCTGAAGGGGTTATAAATAGCCACATTGCATTACAGGGCTGTGCTAAGTGTGCTAATGTATGCAAATAGGTGTGTGGAGAGCCATGTGTAGGACTGAAAGTGGACTATGTTGGTCAGGAGGCGGAGATTGAGAATGCATGAATATTGGGATGCTAACTGGAGGCACTGCTCTGTCTGAAGCTCTGTTATGTGAAGTTAGACTCTAAAATTAGCTTTGTTTCAGTTTCAACACAACACAATCTGACCATAAAGACCTGACTTAATTGGAACAACAGGAGCGCTGATTTCTACTGTTAAACAAGTCCCCTCAAATAACATAATAGTCACAAGCTAGCTGACTAGCATTAGCCAAAGGTTTTTCCAGTTAGTCACTCACACCTTTATTGTTGAAAATCATACGCCATTTTATATTTCTTCTTGAGTTTTCAGACTTAAAACTGATTTGGCTGTGTTTGTTAATGTGTGCATTGTGTGACTATGGTAACTGTTAAACTTTCTTCCATAGACATATATGCAATGATGTCACAAATGTGGCATTGACTCTGTGTTTTGAGACACTCCGTTTTAGTTTATGTAAAATGTCTCTTGTTTTGTGTCACTATTGTAACTATGACTGTTTCTGAAACACTCGACTATGTCAGTACTGACTGCATGTGTTTGTCAAGATTTTGTCCTGTAACTGTAAAATTTGTTTCTTAGTTAAACTTGACCTTTGTTACTCTTTTGTTTAAACCTCATACATTTTAGATCTCTTTGGGTTACCATTTACATTGCTGTTAATTAAATTACTACTTTATTTTGCCATTTTTCCATCTGGCTTTTGTTCCCTTTCTAACCCTTGCTGAGCTGAGTCATAATAAATTGAGAGATCGTAATAAACTATTCCACCTTAATAAAGCAGTAATTACCATGTAATAGGTTTGTATATGGTAAGTTTTTTTAATTGTCTTCTTTTTCAAAATTTTATTGGTGTTTGGCGCTTGTGTTGTGGAATATTATATCGCCTGTGTGTCGTTGACTCTTGTCCCCTTTCCTCATAGAATCCTGGTTGTGCCCTCTCTGTGGACTGGAGCATTGTTTTCCCACCTGACCAGTCCTGTGTCTCACCTGCAGCCACCTCCCCTATTTAAGGTCACACCTGCTCGAGGCTGCTGACCTTTGGCCAGTATGACATTTAATGTGTCTCTTGTTTTAGTCACTTTTATGTGTCTGACTTTGTGTGTTTTAAGACATTCGTTTATTTGTGCTTTTTTATTTGTGCCAAAGTGACTCGTGGTTTTTGAAACACTCGATTTAGATCTTTGTAAATCCTTCTTATTTGCTTTACTTTGTTTGTTCTTGTAATTTTTTTTAAATTAAATTCTGTATGTGTTTCAGCTAATTTGGCTGTTATAATAAGCAGGATTCTGAAGACTTTTCAGCACTGAAAAATTAGGATATGTATTGCTAATCTATGGCAACTGTCCAAATTGTTCTGAAACATGAGGACAGGAGACGTATTGTTTTTAAAAGAAATGTTCAAACTTATGATCTGCCTTATGAACCTCATCATCATTTGTGGGGAATTGGCCTTACAAAGTTGCAAATGTTATGTTATCGACAGCAATCAGATAAAAAAAATCAGATTATTGTCTGTTCTTACATATGATATATGATCTTCAAACTCTATCTTAAGTCTACAAAGAATCTTTTTTTTTTTACCTGGATCTGAAGTGTGGCCCATCAGTAGCATTCATGACTCTCGTATCAAAAAGAATTTGTAAATATTTTCCTCAATAAGGGCCACTGTTGTCACTGTTCTATGAGAATTTCCCTTGTGTTAATGAAATCTGTAGTTTTAGATCACATGTGTCAAACTCAAGGCCCCTGGGCCAAATGCGGCCCACCACGTCATTTTATGTGGCCCGCGGCAAAGAAAATTTAAAGGTATGACTGTATCAATTTATCAGGAGAAACACAGTTACACAGCCATTTTTTCATGTCTATGCAAATCCATATGCAATATTTGTAACTTGAATAAGTAATCAATATAGAAACGGTTAATTAACAAGATTAAAACATTTGGTTACATTTAGTTACATTTATCTTACAGTTACGCCTGGCCCTTTGAGAACAACAGTTTTGTTGATGTGGCCCTCTATGAAAATGAGTTTGACATTCCTGTTTTAGATGAATGTAGAAAATGCAGCTAGCATGTAGTGATTTCACATGGTTAAAAGCTATAAATAAAATATACTTCACTCCTTCTAGTACCTTGAAATGACACTGAGTTCCCATCACCTGTATGATTCCATGGAAATAGAAAGTTAAAGCCATATTCTCTTTGGAGATAGATATATTTTAGGCCATACTGTGGAACATTACAACAAAGGAAACATTTCCATGGAGACAAGCAGGAGGAGGCCCCTCCTACAGTTCAAATAAGAGTCAGTTTTGTGATGATGCAAGTCTGCCCAACGTAAGGACGCATGTTTTTCAGTGCAATAAAAACATCCAAAATGGAAAAACATGCTTTTATTTTAGTCTATTTTTTGCTAAAAAGTTACAGGGTGAGGCTATTGTTCGATCCTCCTTCCCCTGCCCCTTCGCTTCACTTCTAGGTGGAACAATGTAAATGAGCACACATATGTCCACAGAACAATGCTGGAGCTGACAGTTGTGTGCGTGGGCCGTGCTCTCCCTCCTCCAGCCTGAGCCCGAGGAGCCTAAATCCCACTCAAGTGTAAGGCAAACAGAGGCAGCGGCGGCGTGCGGTTATTGTATTTTCTTTGCCCGGATCTCCATAAAGACCCACGCCTGTCTCCACCGCCTTGGCCATACTGCCTTCTGCGGCCAGCCCAGCACAGATCTGGCAACCGCCCCGCAAGGAAATTAAAAGGGGATTATGGCATGGCTGACACTTTGTGGCCGATTGCTCATTTATTGCGGCCCAGCGGGGAGGGGACATCTCGTCTTGGCGGTGCGACGCTGCCATGGCGACGGGAGGAGAAAACGGCAAGCGCGAGACTTTGCCGGTGAATCATGGCTCGTTCCAGGTAGCTCCTCACCTACGGCACGCGGCTTATGTGATCAGCTGTGTGTGTTTGGTTATTGGCAGGATTACGCTCAAATGCTGCACCTATTTGCACGGCCCACGCGGAACAAGGCCCGTGCCAGAAAAGTGTTCAAGGAGGACTCTCTCCACAATCTAATCTCCACTTAATTACAGTTAAAACACACTAGCATCGCCGCGGCTCAGTCTTTTGAAGGAAGCTCATTACGGAGGCACTCCTGGTGTTGCTATGCTCACCCTACAATCGCATCTAAAGCCACAGTATGTAACTTTTTGCCATGAAATAGACTAAAATAAATGTATGTTTCATTTTGGTTGTGTTTATTGCTGTGAAAACGTAGAAAAAACAGCGGGATTGCATCTCCACAAACCTAACTTATTTGGCCTGGAAGAGGGCCTCGTCCTGCGTGTTTTCATGGAAATGTTGTTCCTTTGGCCACTTGAAGGCATAAAACTTAAGTATCTTCAAAGAGAGTGGCCAAAATATTGTTTTAACTTGCTATTTCTATGGAATCGTGCAATCACCAAGGTCCATTCTGCTTTTGTTGCACTCGTACCTTCGCCACAGATCAGTCATCTGCAGAAAATGTATTACAAAGGCACTCCTGATGTTGCTATGCTAATCAAATAACTGCGAAATCTCAAGCTAATAGTTGTAGGTATATCCATGTAAAGGAAATCATGAAGGCCCATTTTGCAAAGTTCTTGTATTCACACCTATTTGCAGGACCCGTGCCTGAAAAGCAGGACTCCCTCTACAATCTAATCTCCACTTAATTACAGTTAAAACACACTAGCATCGCCTCTTCGACTGTTTTGGAGGAAGCTCATTACAGAGGCACTCCTGGCGTTGCTATGCTAACTAAACAACCGCAAAATCCAAAGCCAACAGCTGCAGGTATGTCCTTAAGTCACTAAGGGCCATTTTGCATCTATTTGTTGTATCCGCACCTATTTGCACGGCCCGTACGGAACAAGCCCCGTGCCAGAAAAGTGTTCACGGAGGACTCTCTCTACAACCTAATCTGCACTTAATTACAGTTAAAACACACAACCTGCGACGCTACAGCTCTGTCATTTGAAGAAACTCATTACAAAGGCACTCCTGGTGTTGCTATGCTAACCAAACAACCACGAAATCCAAAGCTAACAGTTGTAGGTACTTCCTTGTCTAACAGGAAGTCACCAAGGCCCATTTTGCATCTATTTGTTGTATTCATTTCATGTAAAAGTCGCATATCCTTTTAATTACACTGAACGGGTCCAAACCGTCGTCGTGTTTGACAAAGACTTAGAACATAACAATGGAGTTTGTTTATGCGCTGTTCAATTAAAGACAGACAGGCCTGGGCTGTGTCTCACTGATGAGCAGGACGCATAAATAGTAAGTTTGAGATGTTGATGAGTTCCTCGGATACGTCAGGTGGCTAATGCTAAAGCTAGTATCTACTGTATAGCTCACAAGGGTTGTCAATGCTAGATATTAGTCAGTACAATAGCTAATAAAGTAATGATTACACATGTTTCCTTAAGGGTTTTACAATGAGAGGTATGACCACATGGTAAAATGAGAGAAATACTACAACCTGGTTTACAGTAAATACAAATATATCGTATAATGTATAAAAATGAATACAATGTAAAGGTAAAAGCTAGAAAAATGGGAAAGGAGACATGGCCAAAGTGTCACAGGCAAAATGTGTGTTTTTATTATGCAGTGACTGACTTTAAAACAACACAATTATTAGGCTTTTTTAACTTTATGAATGGCGCATGTTTGCTTTCTATCACTTTTAATGCATCACTGGAAAAAGTGGAACTGTCCGTCCTCCACAGAAAATGCCTGTCTCATGAAATTTTTGCTCTCGTCGATTGATAGATCAAGCGCCGCCCCCCCCCAAAACTGCAGATGTGTTCTCCAACAACAACCATTCTTTTTCTCATGGTGGGAGAGTGGTTAAGGCTCTCGCATCTCAGCCAGGGCCGGGTAACACATTCATTCTCTGGGATGAGTCTGTGTGACCTTCCTCGGTTACTGTGGGTTCTATCTGGTAGTTTGTCTTCATTGCATATTTGAACATGAGAGAGAACTTCCTGGCGGTATGGGTCTGAGTTTGATTTCCAGACCATGTGGGATCTTTGTGTGTGGAGTTTTCCCATTTAAGGTGCGTTCATGTGTCAAACGATATCGCAGTTAAGTCTAATATGTCTCTTATTTGTGAAAAATGTTGGTAAACTCATCATGCAGACTAATTGCAATGGTCTACGTTCAATAAGAAAGTGTGGAATAACTGTGGACCACTACATGGCAAATTGTAAAATGAACTAGTTCTGTTTTCACGTTTTTAGTGACGGTTAAAACGCTGGAGGGACTGTGTCTCTCGGCTGGCCTAGGAACGTCTTGGGGTCCCACCGGAGGAGCTGGAGGATGTGTCCGGGGTGAGGGAAGTCTGGGAGTCCCTGCTTAGACTGCTGCCCCCGTAACCCCCAGGTAAGCAGAAGAAAATGGATGGATGGGACGGTTAAAATCAGGTAAAGAAACCAATAGTTGTTTGGATATTTGAATTTTTAACCTGCATTAGCGTCAGCCCATGTAACATTTAAAAACACAAATTTCACGACTTAACCCTCTCGTCTTCTCCCTGCTGCTCTACATCAGGTCACGACGCTATTTAATTTGACCTCAACGCAACACTATCCTAACTTTAAACCCTCCCTGCTCCGTCCCTGTAAATTCCACCACTTCAGGTTTACCTCCGTCTTTGTGATGAAGTCAATATCATCGCTGCGGGGAAAACCAACAGTACAGATGCCAGTGTTTGGTCTGCTAATTAGCGCTTTGTATTAGTAATTAATAGGCATTAGCAGTGAAGCGGTTCCTGCTCGGCGGCCTGTGAAGAGGATCCAGGCAGCCTCCGTCCCCCCGCCGTGCCGCCCCAGAGTCAAAGCAAAGCAAGGGCAACACGACTCATCCAACCAACCGCAGTCAGCATCCACAAACAGCCGCTAAATGACTCATGCGTCTAACCGGGGATGAGAGGTGCTACTGAGAGGGAGAAGGGACGATTAGAGCTGAGAGAATCAAGCTAAAAGTAAGTAATTGTTTGTAGATAGTCTGTAAAGATTATTTTAAGTGTTATGTATATTCACCCAGACTCTGGAGCTCATGGATTTATGGACATCATTACTTTGTTATGACACAAATATGTTCAGTCTTGGTATTCCAAAATGTATGGCACAATACTTTTACTACAGTTTGCAATGGTCTGAACTTATTCCTCACGTTTGTATCGCACCGTAGCATCCTAATTATTCACCACGACAAGTTTATAAGTGCGTTTCACTTTCAGAGACTAGAGCAGAGTTTTTCCATCACCGTAAAGCCAACACTAGCATGCTAACACTGTACTTCCTTGTTCGTGGATGATAAAACACCTTAAAATTCGATGAAGACTGGACACAACTGCCTTTGTTTGACCCTAAGAGCCACTTTTACATTATAGTTGAACTGGGGCAAAACTGTCTTTACTTAATTAAACTTGGGTAAATGCGATTTAAAAAAGAAAAAAAAAAGAAGGAGCGGATTCATTATTACTTTATAATGGTGTCGTAGAGAGTGATTTGAGCTTTGGAAAGGAAGATGAGCTACACATGTATGAAACAAAACCACAACAAAACACAATTCCACATATGTTTTTAGAAGATGAAAACATTTTAACATAACTATGATACTGAGCATTTGACATTACTGCTACTATTACTACAACTTTAAATCTCATACATTAAAGTCTTGTCCCGAGTGTGACTAGCTTGTGTGTGAGCGGTGAACCAGGAGGAACATAGCACTTATCAATTATCCAGAGCTCCGTGGCACTCGGCGTCCTCAGGCTCTGGTGTTAAATGAAGTTGTCAGCGCTGTCTCTCCGATTGGCCCCATCACACAGGCGGGCAGTGATGGCGCATGACGTCCCCACACTGGAGCTCCGAGCCAGGCTGCCGTGCCGCATCTCTCCTCCCATACATCAGCCTCCACCACTACCAGCCTGCTCCAGCCTGCACCGGCCTGGCTCTGTCCACGGCGTAAGCACCGGAGCCAGCAGCCCACCGTGCCACGGCAGAGGAGAGACAACCAGGATCACCTTCCAAAAGCAGCCAGAGGACAGAGGAGTGGACAGGGAGGAGAGCCAACATGCCATTTTGTAGGAGAATTATTGGTCAGGGTGGGGGAGTGTTGGGCTTCTAGGACTGCATTGCAATGTTAACTCAGCCTAGGGATTTAAAGTTTTTTAGTTATTTGTAAATATCTCAAATTCCATATTCAGGAAACAGGTATAAAACAATTAAAACAAAATTGATGAGAGGATAGTGTGAATATGAAGGTAGAGATGATTTGAAGCACTTTATAACAAAGCAAGGGACGTCTCTTTGTTGCTATTTTGTCATTTCAGAAATCAGATATTCAAATTAAATCTGGCTATCACCAAATACAATCCCTCATTTTACAAGCCAGGTGAGTGACGCCCAGTAATAGAGTAGAACTACACTATACACAGTCTGCATCGCTGGAATCGGACTACCAACCTTTAGATCAGTGTACAATTGTTATTAAAGCAGCAACAATCAAAGAAACAATTCAAAGAGAATGAATTGGAAAAGCAACAATACATGATTCTACTCCAGTTCTGCTGTTCGTCTTCAAATAATCAGTTTGTGTTCAAGTATTCAGATGATATCGTTCTGCTCACACTGTGGACTAACTCAGACAGTCCTGGGTTTGCACCAACAGGGCGTGGACATTGTTGTGGCATGGAGCAAAAACAATGCTCTGGAAATGAACTCTAAAAAACAGAAGTTGTCAGTACCAAACCCATACCTGCGCACCCACTGTTATTAATGATGTCTGCATAAACCAGGTCGAGTCATGTAAATATTTGGGTGTAATGATCAGGCTCAGACTGTCCTTCATACATCAGTCTGTCCTGAAGCTGTTTATGTCTGGGTGTGATGTAATTGTATTGTCTATATGATGGAGTTGTATCAGTGCGAAAAAAATTTCAGATCTATGAACTAAAAATAAAGTATTATGTAATCTAACACCTGGTGGTGGGAACACCATGACTCTATGGAGATCAGTTTTATGCCACTCACATGCGGTGAACCCTTCACCAGAAAAGCTACAAGTCAGGTTTGAGACAACCCCCACACTGTGAGGGAGCATGCTTTTTATGCCTTTAGTATATATTTTTCTGGCTGAAATCTTATGCGTTGGGGCTTTAAAGCTACAGTATGTCACTTTTTCGACAAATATACAAGTTTTTTCATCAAATTTTCTTTTTTTTTGTTATATTGCACTGAAAGACATGGAGAAACATGCATGGCCTTATTGTGAGCAGGCTTGCATCTCCATGAACCTGACTCTTGTTTGGCCCAGAGGAGGCCCTCCTCCTGCTTGTTTTCATGGGAATGCCACACTGTGGAACATTAAAATGTCTATAATGTTCCACAGTATGACATAAAACTCTACCCATCTCCATGGAGAGTATACGGTTTAACTTGCTATTTTCAGTTGTGCATTTGACTTTCCACCTTCAGTTACATACTATCACTTTAAATAAATAAAAGCATTTAAATCTTTTATTCTTTACTTACGCTGTTAAACAAATGACTTTTACATACAGGCATTTAAGTAGTTTTATCTTTAGCTTCTCTAACCACTTTCCTCGGCCGAGCGATTGTCTTGAGAGGGCTAAAAACAGCAGAAGGGCATCGTCTTGGGGAGCTCCGAACACAATGCCTCGGTGGCCCCTTGTGTCCCATGTGAGGGCACTGAATGTGGGGCAGAGAGAGAGAGAGACAGCCCTGGCACCGGCTCTGCCCTGGGACCCGCTGGGCTGAAGGACACCGCGCTCCTGCCTGCCGAGAGACGGAGAGGGACGGGGCAGAACCAGGACGAGCAGGTGTCAGCGGTAATGGATGAGTGCGGTGCAGCGGGACACTAAGCTCTCAGTGCTTAAGTATTTATTTGTGATGAATAGTAATGACAGCACACTTACAAAGCACTTGTTTAATGTTGAGAAAGAGGACAGAGACCACGGGGACGAGACAAGGCTGTCCACCGTCCCCCTCCTCTTTAGAGCCACGCCGTCCCTCTGCGCCCTGCGTGATAAACTTAAGCTGCTACTTTCAGCCCATATTTAGAGCACTGTTTTTTATTAATGTGACAATATTTTAAGGTATTTGTAGTTAGTAATAGTAAAAGCATTGTTGCTGTATGTACAATTAAACCTGTGTACATTTGATAATAAATATAACTTGTACTTCCACTACTAATAATACTATATATTTTTTTTTTTTTATTGTATAATGATAATTAACAAGTCTGTCAAACTTCTTAAAATACAGATTATGTCAGGTTTATGTTATGTCATTATGCCCATCATGATCTTTCAGTCAAACTACTTCTGATGGCACGGCTGCCAAGGACATTACAGCAGGATGCCTTTGTTGAATATGGGATTGAACTGATAATATAATACAATAACAAAACAATAACCACTTCCGAGATAATACCCGAGATACTGATGCTTCATAGTGGTTTCATGTAAGGACAAAAATCACGGTTTCCACACTAAATTGTTCAAAAAGTGCGAGCTACAACTTTTCTAGTGGACGGTACACCACCTGCTTGTCTCATGAGATGTTACTGCTATGCCTGGAATATTCCGCAGTGTGGCATTTACAAAAACATGCATTCTTACTTAGAGCGGGTTCACCTCTTCGCAGCTTTGACCTTCACGCCTCCATGGGTGAGACAAGAAAGTCAAAGCCTCTTGGGCATGGATACATATAATGCCGCACTTTTGAACATTCCAAGCATGCCAAATAACATTTCCGTTGTGACTAGATTGTGGTGAGACTTGTCCTCTGCATTTGACCCATCCTTCTTTGCTGGTCTAGATCTTGACCTATAGGTGAGGACCCTACAGATTGTACTTTCTGAGTCAAAACCAAACAACACAGCATCTTTTCTATAAAATACTATGGAACTTTAAATAACGACATATTTAGGGCAGAAAATATCTCTACATTAGACTTAATAAATGTTTGTTAAATCATTATAATGACTTAGATATCCATGCTTGAATCCATGCTTGAGTCGCTGCAAAAAACAGTAAATCGCTTCAACGTCACGGAGTCATCTGAGTCAACTTCTCATTTAAGATCAGACCACCGCTAGCTCCTCTCCTCCTGTCACGCCTCTAAATAAACCACTCCTCGCGCTTCTCAGATATTAACCTACTTAGTGAAAAAAGTGTGTGATTCATGTTGATTTGGTCGCGTTTCAATGCTGCCCAGCTGTCAGCGCCGGGCCTCTAACCTAAATTATCCATCGCGGGTCGTTTTAGCGCGGTTAGGGGAATAAGTACTCGGTTAGCACTTCAAAAGCCCTGGCCGCTGTTGTTTCATTGCGCTTCCCCGTTAGCCGCGCGCTAATTATTCAAACGCAGCCATAATGAGCTCTTACTGACCTTGCCGATAAAAAGCCCCCCTTTCATGTTTATGCTAACGTGTTTGCCGGGCTAATTTAAGAAAACACTGCTTAATCTTTCACCAAAGGCTGCAAAACACGAGGCGCGCATCCTGTCAAAGTTCCCCCCGAGTGTGCGGAAACATGGATTATAGACAAAGTACACACAGACTGCTGCTTAAAATAATATTAGCAGAGAAGGTGAAAGTAAATGCTAAATTCAACTCAAATGGAAATTAATTCACACGTTTTAATCGCCTGCTTATGCCGGTTAGAGGTCGCCAAATCTTGTAAAGAGTTGTATTATGCATAATTCAAACTTTTTAAACTATTCTTGATGACGTATAATGTGTATATGGAAGAACTGTGAATATACACAAGGCCTTATGTCTGTGTATACAAACCAACAGCAGAGGGCGCAAGGACTGAATCTGAATCTGTTTTATCGGGTTAAAAATAATAGCTGCTAACAATGAAGTTGCAATGCACAATGAAGGAAATTTGAGTACTTTTTAGTCCGTTGAAGATGTGTGAACTTTTAAAAACAATGAGGAACACTTTTGGTTTGATGCCAAGATGTTTTTTTTTTTTTTTGTTTTGTTTTAATGAGGAAACTTATTGATAATTTGCAAGCTATAGAAGTTAACGTGGTGGGAACAAGCGAATGCAAAGCAATGCCCAGTCTAAGAAACTCGAAACCTAGAAACTTACGGTCCCTTAAATATGAAACATCCTCCAGCTAGGTACTCCAAGTCCTTCACTGACCTAACCTTTCCATCAGAATTCCTTTCTTGCAGGTTTGCTCCCACTATCCCCACTGTTGCTCCTAGTTTGTTCGATAAATACCTCCTTCCCACGGCACATTAGGAATACAAGACGGTAAATTATAATCATCAGCCCGTCATTTTTCACCGACGTAATGTGTTGAAAAATGGCCGAATAGTTCCCAGGCATGTTTCTGTCCTGCTGGCAAGGAGCTTAGCGTTGGTGGGCAGAGCAGTGGAGGGCTTCTGTAGCAGATATGAGCTGTGATGGAGACTGTGATGGAGCCTGTGGGGGCCCTTTAATCAGGGAGGGGCCGAGGAGCGTGCAACAGACGGGACAAGTGAGCATGAAATCACAGCCGCGCGGGAGGGCATGTGGGATAAATATAGACCACTCTACAGGACAAAGGCTTTACTGGGCAAATGTAACAAGGTGGTTATTTAGGACTAACATATGGATATGATGTTACATTACATACATTTTTTAATAGTAACTTGCTTTTGTTTTTGAGAAGACTCTTATAGAAACAAAAGGACATGGTTAAGTCCAAGGTATGCTGTATTTTGTGTTTTTCCTGTAACATTTGTCCTGTACTCCAAGGCAACCCATCAGAAGAAGTGGGCGACCAAAGCACAGTCCATGATGATCATTGTGAGAAGATAATCCTTACCTCCAACCAACCTTACACTTCCTAGCTGGTTGCTATCCATGCATTGCTATCCGAGTTTACATGTTGGGGTACAAGTCTTCTCTGGTGGGGTTTAGGTTATTTTTAAAGAACAAATGTAATACAAGAGCACCCAGAGAAAACACAGATATGGGAGACCGTGCAAATTCCACAATGAAAGGTCCAAGAGTCAAACGCAGAACCTTCTTGCTAAAGCTAACCACTGTACATTAAACTAAAGGTCCGTGGTTCGATCTCAACAGCATAAAGAACCGCAGAGTTTAATCAGAATAGTAGCATGATTGGCTAGTCTTGGTGGTAAAATAGGACCAAAACTAGCTCAAGATCTCGAAATGGGTCCTTGAGCATGGCACTGTGGAGCCCACTGCTGCAATCGCTTGGGTCAAGGATAGGTCAAATGCAAAGGACAAATTTCCCTATGGAAGAATAAAGGCTAATCTTATTCTCATGTCCTCAGTTTTACCCGTGTTCCATATGAACTTAATAGGAAAAGCCAAGTTGATGTGTTTGTATGTTATGGGAATATGTAACAGGAACATGGCAGAGCTGTTTTGGTGTTGATCCCTCGCACCAAACAGCAGGGGGCAGTGGACTGGGCCCCTGCACTTAATTGGCCTCTCAAATGTTAGCAGGTCTTCCCAAAGGCTCGCTGACACATGGCCAGAGCAGGAGTGCAGGGCGGAGTGGAGAACAGGGCGTGCGGGGAGAGGAAATGGAGCAGAGGGTTTAGCACATTCCCACGCCAGCCCCTCTCGTACCGGGCTGCTTTTGGTCAAGACCTGAGCGCTGCGAGGGAACGTGCACGTGGATTCTCGCTGCGCAGAGATGATGAAGCAAAATGCCCCACCGAGCGACCAGGCAACAGTGTTTTGTTACTGAAAATGAACCTGTTACTGCTTTAGCAAAATATCCAAATTACATGTTCTGGTGTTTTGGGCTTTATGGTCTTGGAGATGAAATAAGTTTTTACACTTTTACACTTACACATTAATGGGCAAATTAATATCAAACTAAATCACAATGTAAAATGTTGAAATATCACTGTTTTTGACCAAATTTAAATGTGTTTCTATGCCAATGGTTTGTTGTTAAAATCAGTAAGGTAGGCACTACTTCACTTTTTCAATGAACTGAAAGGGCATATGTCACCTTAGACTACTCATTTACCTAAAACACATTTGACATTATTATATTTAAGATTTAACCAAAAATCTTGCCTATATTTATTCATTTTTATTTTTATTTTTATTCTATTTTGGTGAAGTTTATCATTTTTCTTACTAAGTGGGCAGCAGATCCGACATACTTAGAGGTAACTCTGTAAGTGTTCCTTAGCAACCATAATATTAACAAGGGCCAAACTGTTTAAATTGCACAGTAGTTGATTAAAATAAATTACACCTTTATTTTGTTAAATCAGCGTTTCAAGGTTCTGTATGACGCTAAACTGACTCTTGTGAGATTTCAGCCATGTTATAATGTTACTTTAGTGTTATGTTTCATTCACACATGTTTGAGTAATCCTTTATTAGACTGTCTACATCTCCAAAGCTCAAAATGCTCTGTTCCACCTTGTGATGTCATCAAGTGGTAGTTTTCAAGTTAACAGCTCCTTTTACCTAGCACTTCCTGTATTACCACATGACATCACAAGGTGGAACAGAGTGTTTTCTGTTTGAGAGAGGAACTCGGACTAAATATGCAGGATTTATGAGTTAAACATGTGTGAATGAAACAAAACACAGCTCTGTTTGTGATGAGGAAACAATATTATAGCAGATCAGAAAATAGCATAATATGGGCCCTTTAATCTGTTAGAAAAAGTGTCTTCCATTTTACATCTCAGTGCTACTTCCTGTATTTTTGTACTTTTCTTATTCACTTTTCCCCACAAACTGCCACTTAACTGATGTAAAACTATGGTAAATATTTACTACAGTTACTATCCCGCCAAACCAAATCATAATTAGAAAAAACTTAACTTTTGTCTCCCCAACTTCATCATGAACCTGCTGTGTCTTATGAGCTGCTAATAACTTTATCCACAGAACTGAATTACAAGTTTAGCAGATAGTCAGATGCTCTCCTAAGTACGATCCTTCAAACAACAGTACTCAACTAGACGTAAAAAGTACTTCTGACATTCTGCAGCGTGCAAACCCGTGTCACAAGAACAAGCCACGCATAGACTTACAACTTCACCAGTGTCGACTCATTACTATGTTCCTTTCATTCTCAAAGTTTGGTGAAGCCAACTGGTTCTCTTTACAAATCTGGTATTTGCGCAAATTCAACTTTGAGAGTAAATGTAGCCGCAGAGCTTGACAAAACAAGAGGACGGGCCCGGGAGTTATGGGACACTTTCTTTCACTCAAATTAAAAAGTTACACTCCTCAATTTTTCTCATTTTCGTCAATACCTGATATGACTAAGTGACCTCGTTCAGTTAGTTTCATTTAGTTCATATTTTCACTTGGATGGTAGTGATGTTTTTTTTCCTAAGGTAGGTTGTTTATAGTCCTGACCAGTGTATGTTATCATTGTGTCCACGGGCAAGACACTTCAACCAAACAGAGTGCGCAAATTAGAAGCTTAACATTGGTCACTCCTCCATCAACATGAACAAACTCAAAAGGCGCTGCTTAAAAATGTGAAAAACAGAACTAGTTATAGAGTTTGCAGTTGTCCAAAGTTATTCCTCACTTACCTCATGCTCTCCTAGCATCCTAATTATTCCCCGCGATGATTTATAAGCGCTTTTCACAACTTTCAAAGACCAGAGTTGAATTCTGCCGAGACAAAATGCTAACAACTACTAGTATGCTAACAGTGCACTCAATTATCAGACAATGAGACATTTTATAAAACGACAGTACACGGTAGACTTATTTTGACTTCAAGAGCTGCTTATACAATACAGTATATTTGTACAGGGGGGAAAGACGAGTACAGGGTCTTAGCGTTAAACTTGTGCTAAAATGTGATTACAGATATTAGACAAACATAAGCTCCAGCACAAGGTCTGTTTTTTTTTTTAAAGTAGACCATGTTATAGTTGTTTCCCCTCACCGTTTACATATCCGAAATTGTATTTAGTGATGTGTGCATGTTTGAGCCATCTTTAATTGCGTATTTTCAAAATGACATATTGCCGATAAACTTCACCACCAACAGTACACACTCATTCTCTGAACTTACTTCATTCTCCAATTTTATTTTCTTAATCGGTGACAAACATTGGATTCCGTAGTGTCGTGTAATGATTTTAGTACAAATTCGTAAAAATCTGCGACTCGTTACTCTTTGTTGTGAGGATGTTTGTGGCGTCATCAGCTCCCATTGGGCACCGCAGTTTTCTAAGTCGGTTTTCGTAAGTAATTTTAGATGAATATTGCGATTTAAAATGGCCAAATTATGACATAATGAAACACAGGTGGCATAGATTCTAGCGACATAGCAGACACAAGCACAATGGATCTTAAAATCTTAATCTTATCTTAAAATTTTGTGGAAATTACATTATCAACGCAGACAAAAACACAATTGTGTATACTATAGAACATTTTCCTTTTGTATTATTGTTTTAGTGAACCAACACCTCCAATGATTTCTATACAGCTGCAAAAATCCTGTCAGATTTAAGTCTTATGTTACATTTGCTAATGTGCAAAGACCCAACTGTCACCTGTTAATGTCAACACCATTTCAATCTATTACAGCTCTTTTTCACCTCCACCCTCCTCCTCATCAGTGTACCCTCTGCTCTCATTGCACAAAGGACAAACCATAAAATGCAATTAACTCTAAGTGTTCACTGGGGCGGGACAGGAGCACATTTCTAATTCTTTTCCAGCTCGTCAAAGCGTCCGAGGCTAATCCCTTTCTTATATAAATAGCTCTTTTGGTGGAGAGGCTAGCTGCCGCGCGGAGCTCTAACCCTTCTGTGCCCGCGTCTTCAGCCAGGATAAGCTGCGTGTTGGATTGGCACGTCGGGCTGCCTGCCTGGGGCCCGCTGCTGTGCTGGCCGCCAGTACAGATGGAGGGCAGGCCTGGGCAATGCCAGCTTGTCAGTCGGATTAAAACGACTCATTTATTCACTGAAGTATGGTGCAAAGCGACCGGGCCAGCGCAGGGTGACTCTGAAGGGGCAGAAGAGGGTTGAGTTGGGGGCATTTGGACGCGGGATCGGGCCCTTTTTGCTAGCGACCTCGCCCTCCTATAGCCGCCGCCTCCTCCTGGCTAGCTCACCGAATTTTGTGCCTGTTACTTATCTTTCTAGAGCTGCCAGAAGCTATTACTGCGGTGTACGGAAGGCGGGCAGCGGGGCGGCATCTCCTAGCGCCCGGGTAACAGATTGCCGCTCGGTATTGGCGGAAAGTGATTGGCTGCGGTGGTCAGGAAGTGGGCACCGAGGACTTGGAGATGAGTGAGGGGAGGAGAGGCGGGAGGAGAGAGTTAGCGCGGATGACAAGAACTAGCTGCGTGACCTTTGCTGTACGGAGGCTTGCTTAAAGGGGCAGAGGCCGTGCTTTTAAGATCTTGCTCTGCAGCGGTTAGCACGGCGGAGGTAGCAGGACTGACACAGGGTCAAGACGAGGTTGGCCTTGATGCCAGAGTTTTCGCTGTGGCAGGTGAAAGGCAGAAGAGCAGGAGACCACTGGTAACTTGGTAAAGGATAGACTCACCTCTGCCACTCTGGGGCCACTGCCAGCGCTGGCCAGAGAGTCTCAAAGTCACAAGGGCTTCTGGGAACGATATCTCTGACCTAGAAAACACAAGTTGGACCAGTCAAAGAGGCAGACTTTAAAAGTAAATACATGAGTATATTCAGAGAAAAACTGTATTTTGTACAGTGTAATGTTCAACAGCAACAGTTGAACTTGTAAGACGCAGGGTAGGCTAGCATTCAATGCCCAGTAGCTTTCATATAAATAGCAAAAGACTAAGTTTAAATCTGTCAACTGGACAAATCGTTGTAAGAGTGAAGACGTTTTGCTGCTCATCCAAGCCACTTCTTCAGTTCTGGTCAGATCACTGCTGGACACTGCCTTATATCTGTCTGGAGGGAGGGGCTAACTACACTGAAACTGTAAACAGCTATTGTCTCCAGTTTCAGCTGAAACTACCCTATTCAGCCTTTAATGACCCTGCTATTGTTCTCTTGGTCTGGGTCTGAGGATGGAGTAATAGATGGGGGATAAATGATTTCTAAGGCCTCCATTCCTGTTTAAGAACGGACTGTTTTTCCTAACAAAAATAGCTTCTTTAACTCCACTCTCAAACCATTTCTTTTCTCTGGCTAAAATCTTCCATATAAATGTGTTTGTTCTAAGTCACACATTCATCAGATGTCAATTACAAAGTCCATGTTTTAGTCAGTGCTAGTTTATCTGTACAGAATACAGCCTCAGTACATCGGGCATTGTTAGCTTGTGTACATGTCCACAAATATTAGCGATCAATACCTAAACCCCAGCACCTGCAGCCAGTCATGAATCAGTCCTGGCTCAGGTCTCCAGCACAGTCAGAACAGAGCATGGACTGTCCACAAATACAGAGTAACACTGTGAGTAAAACTGTGTGTGTCCTCAGGTTCAAACACTGTTAACCCAGGTTCAGTTGTGTTTTCACTTTTATACAAGTACTGCATCCTACAAACCCACACTATCTGGCTGTCACTAAATTTCTTGGCAAAACCTTTTCTTCAAAGCTACAGTATGTAATTTTCTGAAGGTGGCACATCACTGGCATTACTCCGTGGAAATAGAAAGTTAAAACCATACTTTGGAACATTTCGATGCAAACAAGCAGGAGGAGGACCTGTTCTAGGCCAAATAAGAGTCGGGTTTGTGGAGATACGTGTCTGCCCACAGTAAGGCCACATGTTTTTCGATGCTTATCAGCGCAATAACTAACAACCAAAATATTTCTTTGGCTAAAATAGTTAAATACAATGACTATAACCCCTGAATGCAGAAATTGTCTTCTCCTGTATTTTCACTACCAGTTGTTGCTCTGATCCAAAATGTCTCCGGGTGACTGAGGCCGAGGTCATGGCCGGGCCAGAGCTGCGCGTGGGTCCGGTGGCAGTGGGCGGGGCTTGGACGGGTTATCGCCTCTAATTACTCCCGATAGCTGTAATTTACAGGTTGACAGCAGGGAGAGAACGGTGAGATTCACACTTCAGCGGGCCAGCATCTGTCGCCATTACGGAGGGCCGGTGAGTGAGCGGGGCCGGTGATATGAGGGGCCGGCGGTTTGCGGGGCCAGTGGGTGAGTGGGGCTGGTGATCTGAGGGGCCGGTAAACAACAAACGGTGTGTGACAGATTAGCGGCGCGGCTAAAGGATCTTCCACTGACACGCCATTCCTCTGCCTAGGCCAGTTTGTTTAGAGGCAGCTGTCACCGGGACAAGGGAGAGAGAGGGGAGGAGAAGAGGAGAGGGTGAGGACAGGAGGAGGGAGGGGAGGAGGAGGGATGGAAGAAGGGAGGGCAGATAGGTAGCTTTTGTTCTTGGTCCAGAGCCTGAGAGGTGCAGGGTGGGGAGGAGGAGGTCACGAGGAGGAGCCCTATAACATTAGTAAACAAGGTCAACTCCTGAAAAAAGAATAAATAAATACAATTTTAAATACCACTTGCATAGTTAATGTTCAGCTTAGAGGATTTGGGGTACATGTTATTGTTAGTGATGGGAAGAATACTTGGATTTATTTAGTTACAGAATACTGAATAACTAAATTAAAATGTATTTTGTAACATATTCCGTCACATGGTCCAATCAGGGTACTGTATTCTGAATACTGAATACTTTTACAGAGTTGAATTATATTGCAGAGTAAAAAACATGACATAATTACAAACAGCTTAATATTTATTGCACTGTTTGTTATGCATTCATTTATGTCTAATTACAGATGAAAAATCCCTCATTTTCGTTTTTTTTTTCTCACTAATACTGTGCAGTTCAAAGCTAGAATAGAATTACATGATGAAGTACTGCCATGTATTCCTTTTAATTTTGAAAAGTAAATGTATTCTATTACCAAATGAAAGAGTAACTGTACCAGAATATAGTTACACATGCATACATATGTTCAGTTACTTCCCAACGCAACTGGTTGTTACACAGAGCGTTATGTGAGACGTTAAATAGAGGAGATGGCAGGGAGAGCACATTATCTGTATACAGCAGGTAATTATTTGCTGAAGTACAAGTAGTAATGTCGTAACGGTGCGGATAGGACCAAAGGATGCAGACCAGAGCAGTTTTAACAGTGTTTATTTACAGCGGTGAAAATGCAGTCTTTAAACAGGTCACAAGAGCAGGTACAGGAACCGGGGAGCGGGAGACGGGTCAGGCGGGTGTGGTGCAGGTAGAGGCGGGCAGGACAGGACCAGGACGGGGATAGAAGCAGGTGCGGTACCAGGGCAGGCGGATCAGACGAAGACCAGAGCGGGGAGCGGGTGACAAACCAGAGACCAGGACCGGACAGGAGACGAGACGAGCAGGAGACGAGACGAGCAGGAGACGAGACGAGCAGGAGACGAGACGAGCAGGAGACAAGACGAGCTGGAAGCGATACCGGGACTGGAACGTGGCGGCAGGAGCTGGGCGAGTAGAGGCAGGAATCTGGAGGGTGCATAAATCCAAATGAGCATTTGCCGGAAAGTACCATATAACAAAGCTTAGCAAGAAACATTCACGTTTTACACGCGGACGGTCTGGCACCGAGTGTAGACTGCCAAGCCTTCTTGTACTCAGCAGCAGGTGGTGGTGATTAGGCTGATGCACCCCAGGTGTGCACGGGAGGAGTCAGGCACTCCACCCAGCTCCAGACACACAGGTAGGGGAGGGGGAGAGAGCACGGGAGGACAGGGAAACTGACATCATGACAGTACCCCCCCCCTAAGGTCCACCTCCTGGTGGACCCCCAGGCTTGTCAGGATGAGCGCGGTGGAAGTCTCTCACCATGTCGGGGTCCAGAATGCGTGCCCTGGGCACCCAGGATCGCTCCTCCGGACCGTAACCCTCCCAATCGACGAGGTACTGGAGGCCCCTACCACGGCGACGAACGTCAATCAGGCGGCGGACGGTGAACGCCGGGTGGCCGTCAATGACTCGGGCGGGCGGTGGGGGATCGGCCGGAGGGCACAGGTCGCTGGTCCGGACTGGTTTAACCTGGGAGACGTGAAAGGTCGGATGAATCCGGAGAGACGGGGGTAACTGGAGGCGCACCGCCGATGGATTTATGATCCTCATGATCTTAAACGGTCCCAGGAATCGGGGGGACAGCTTACGGGAGTCCGTCTTCAGCGGGACCGTCTTGGCGGAGAGCCAAACCATCTGGCCAGGTTGGTATACGGGCGCCGGGACACGGTGGCGATCGGCCGTCGCCTTAGTGCGCGCTCCAGCCCGAAGAAGGGCCGCCCTGGCCTTCTTCCAGATCCGGCGACAGCGCTGGAGATGGCGCTGAACAGACGGGACGGCGAGGTCCCTCTCCTCCGTGGGAAAGAGAGGGGGTTGATATCCCAGCGATGCCTCGAAGGGGGACATACCAGTGGCGGAACTCACGAGGGAGTTGTGAGCGTACTCTATCCAGGGTAGGTGAGTACTCCAGGTCGCGGGGTTGGCGGAGGCTGTGCACCGTAGGGCCGACTCCAGGTCTTGGTTGGCCCGCTCCGTCTGCCCATTAGATTGTGGATGGAACCCGGACGTGAGGCTAACCGTGGCCCCCAAACTGTCGCAGAAAGACCGCCATACCTGAGAGGTGAATTGGGTCCCTCTGTCGGACACGATGTCCACCGGGATGCCGTGGAGTCGGAAGACATGACTGGTCAGCTGGTCGGCAGTTTCTTTGGCTGTGGGGAGCTTAGGCAGGGCAACGAAATGGGCGGCCTTGGAGAAGCGGTCCACAATGGTGAGAACCACCGTGTTCCCCTGGGAAGGGGGAAGGCCCGTCACGAAGTCCAAGGCGATGTGGGACCAAGGGCGACGAGGAACTGGGAGAGGATGCAAGAGACCAGAAGGGGGTGAGTGGGAGGCCTTGGCCCGAGCACATACCTGGCAGGCGGCGACATAAGCCCGGGTGTCTGTGTCCATCGTGGGCCACCAGAAGCGTCTCCTGAGGAGGGAGAGAGAGCGACCGGCACCAGGATGGCAGGCGAAACGGGAGGCATGGACCCACTGGAGCACCTGAGACCGGACAGAATCGGGAACAAACAGTTTATCTGGAGGGCCGTTACCTGGGTCGGGGTCGTTGGTCTGGGCCTCTCGGACGGTGTCCTCGATATCCCAATGGACCGCGGCCACCACACACGAGGAGGGGATAATTGTTTCTGCGGTGACCGGGCTATCCTCCAGGGCGAACTGGCGGGAGAGGGCATCTGGTTTGACGTTCCGAGATCCGGGGCGGTAGGTGAGGAGAAAGTTGAAGCGGCTGAAGAAGAGGGACCAACGAGCTTGACGGGGATTGAGGCGCCTGGCGGACTGGATGTACTCCAAGTTTTTATGGTCGGTCCAGACGATGAATGGTTGCTCCGCCCCTTCGAGCCAGTGGCGCCACTCCTCCAAGGCCAGCTTTACGGCAAGGAGCTCCCGATCCCCCACATCATAATTGACCTCGGCCGAGGACAATCGCCGGGAAAAGAAGGCGCAGGGACAGAGGCGGTTGTGGGGGTCGAACCTCTGCGAAAGCACGGCCCCCACTCCCGAGTCGGAGGCGTCGACCTCCACGATGAATTGCCGTGAAGGGTCGGGCTGGTGCAGGATGGGAGCGGAGGTAAATAGTCTCTTAAGCTTCTCGAAGGCTGTCTGCGCCTCAGGAGACCAGGCAAACGGCAAAGCAGGAGAGGTGAGTTTAGTTAAGGGCGAGATAACCCTACTAAAATCCCGGATGAAACGTCTATAAAAATTGGCAAAGCCGATAAATCTCTGGAGCTGTCTCCGGCTGGTAGGAACGGGCCACTCAGTGACAGCCTGGATCTTTTCAGGGTCAGCTCTTACTTGGCCCCGCCCCACAATGAAGCCCAAAAAGCTGACCTCCTCTGCGTGAAACTCGCATTTCTCAGCTTTCACGAACAGTTTATTCTCGAGGAGGCGCTGGAGAACCTGGCGAACGTGCTGATGATGCTCCTGGGGGGACCGCGAGAAAATCAAGATGTCATCCAAGTAAACAAAGACGAATCGGTTAAGGAAATCACGGAGCACATCGTTGATGAGGGCTTGGAATACGGCAGGGGCGTTGGTGAGACCGAAGGGCATAACCAAGTATTCGAAATGTCCCAGGGGTGTCTTGAAGGCCGTCTTCCATTCGTCTCCCTCCCTGATGCGCACCAGGTGGTACGCATTCCGCAAATCCAACTTTGAGAAGATGGTCGCACCGTGGAGGGGCGTAAATGCCGAGTCCAGTAAGGGAAGCGGGTATTTATTCTTTACGGTTATATTGTTCAGACCCCGGTAATCAATGCAAGGCCGCAGGGATTTGTCCTTCTTAGCCACAAAGAAGAACCCCGCTCCCACGGGTGAAGTGGACGGGCGGATGATTCCGGCAGCCAGGGACCCACGGATATAGTCCTCCATTGACTCGCGTTCAGGTTTAGACAGGTTATATAGTCTGCTAGATGGTAGTGGGGCACCCGGCAGGAGGTCAATGGCGCAGTCATATGGACGGTGGGGCGGTAAAGAGAGGGCCTTGCTCTTGCTAAAAACCTCCCCCAGGTCGTGATATTCAGCAGGCACCGAGGACAGATTGGGGGTGTCTGGGGACGGATCAGCGACAGGAACGGACCTCCCGGCCGGAGGGAGGGCGGACCGAAGGCACTTGGCGTGGCAATCGGGACTCCAGCCCGAAACTCCGCCCCTGGCCCAATCGAAAACAGGGTTGTGGGCGCGTAGCCAGGGGTAACCAAGGACCAGAGGAGAAGCGGAGGAGGACAGGACATGAAACTGACGGCTCTCTTGGTGGTTGCCGGACAGAATCACGGTGACAGGTTCTGTGATGTGAGTGATGTGCCCCAGAAAACGTCCATTGAGCCCCTGGGCATTTAAGGGGCGTTCGAGGGGCTCCAGGTAGACCCCGAGCTGCTCCGCGACTTGGGCATCAATAAAGTCCCTCTCAGCCCCGGAGTCGATAAGGGCGGAAACGCATAAGGTCTCTGTGCGAACGCACAGGGTGGCGCTGAGCCGCAGTCTATTAGAAGAGTCCAGGATGTGTTGCTCGCCCACCAGTACTCCCAGTGCTACTGGTGGGCCCCCCCTTTTGGCCGAACTGGGCAAGTGACCACATAATGTCCGCGCTCACCGCAGTAGAGGCAAGCCCCGGCCAGACGACGCCTCCGTTGACGCTCCTCGGCCGACACAAGGGTCCTGTCGAGTTGCATGGGCTCATCCGGCGGGGGCGGGGCAGCGCGTGGCTCCGGCGGGACCGGTGACCGGCGTCTCTCTCGGCGACGAGCCCGTAGGCGGTTGTCTATACGGTGAGTGAGGGAGATGAGGGTCCGCAGGTCGGGGGGTTCGTCCCGGGAAACCAATTCATCTTTCAAAGTCTCGTTCAGGCCCCGCACAAACACAGCCCGCAGCGCGCTGTCCGTCCAGTCCAGCTCCGCCGCATGTGTCCAGAATTCAATGGAATAATCCGCTACCGTCCTGGAGCCCTGGCTGAGAGTCAATAACCGGGAGGCAGCATTGTCCTGGTAGTGCGGGTGGTCAAACACCAGCTTAAACGTGGACACAAATTCATTAAAATCCAGGCTATCCACAGACGTCTTCATTAGGCGCGCCTCTGCCCACTGGAGAGCTCTGCCCCGGAGTAATCCACATATATATCGGATCTTGGTGGCCCCCGAGCTGAAACGAGAAGGGCATTGCTGGAACATGAACTCGCACTGGAACAGGAATCCGCGACAGAGGTGAGGTTGTCCAGCATACGGCTCCGGATCCGTGCCTCTCGGCTCCGGGAGGCGTGGCGGCGCTCCAGCTGCAGCAGGCGGGGTGACGAGGAGCGCGGCCACCTGGTGGTTAAGCTGTGCCACCTGCTGGGACAATGTCTGATTTAGCTCCAATAGAGTTCGAATGGATTGTTCATGCTGACCCAGCACCGCCTCGGGGTGAGAGTGCGTGAGGCGGCGCGTCTGGTCCGGATCTGAGCCTGCTTGGTCCATAGTGGCCAGACCGTTCTGTCGTAACGGTGCGGATAGGACCAAAGGATGCAGACCAGAGCAGTTTTAACAGTGTTTATTTACAGCAGTGAAAATGCAGTCTTTAAACAGGTCACAAGAGCAGGTACAGGAACCGGGGAGCGGGAGACGGGTCAGGCGGGTGTGGTGCAGGTAGAGGCGGGCAGGACAGGACCAGGACGGGGATAGAAGCAGGTGCGGTACCAGGGCAGGCGGATCAGACGAAGACCAGAGCGGGGAGCGGGTGACAAACCAGAGACCAGGACCGGACAGGAGACGAGACGAGCAGGAGACGAGACGAGCAGGAGACGAGACGAGCAGGAGACGAGACGAGCAGGAGACAAGACGAGCTGGAAGCGATACCGGGACTGGAACGTGGCGGCAGGAGCTGGGCGAGTAGAGGCAGGAATCTGGAGGGTGCATAAATCCAAATGAGCATTTGCCGGAAAGTACCATATAACAAAGCTTAGCAAGAAACATTCACGTTTTACACGCGGACGGTCTGGCACCGAGTGTAGACTGCCAAGCCTTCTTGTACTCAGCAGCAGGTGGTGGTGATTAGGCTGATGCACCCCAGGTGTGCACGGGAGGAGTCAGGCACTCCACCCAGCTCCAGACACACAGGTAGGGGAGGGGGAGAGAGCACGGGAGGACAGGGAAACTGACATCATGACAAGTAAAGGGCTGTACTTAAGTAGAATTTTTAGGTATCTGTACTAACTTCAGTAAAATTTTTAGTGGATACTTTTTTCTTTCTTTTTTTTTAATCCTTTTTATTCTTTTTACAAAAAAAACCTGAAAACAGTACAGTACAAAACATAACGGGACTTGTCAAGAGATAGAAACATGCAAAGTAGACAAAGATACAGACAATGATAAACAAACATGGTACAAATCATAAGGCAAGAAACAGGAATAAAATAATGATCCGAGCTTGGGGTGGGTTGAGGGGGTGGGCTGGGGACGTACAATGAGCTAATGTTTTATAATTAAGCAGGTAAAATGAGTGAGTGAAGAAGTATAGTTATTAGTTATGAAGTTAAAACTATTTTTAACATTCAGATTCTCTCCCCCTCTTCTCTCTCCCTCCTCCATTCTTCCTTTTTCCCTTCTTCTTTGAATGAATAATTGGGTAACCTTCCCCACATCATTTCTTTTCTGCCCTATACTCAAGCAAATACTTTTTGTGTGTGTGGAGGGCAAGTGTGTTAAAAGAAGGGCCTTCTGTGAGTGTTTCTACTTGAGACAGGGTTACTGTTCAAGGAAACCATCTCTCATCTGCCAGCCTGTATTTGAGTCTATTATGATACTACTACTACTACTACTACTCTATTGTGGTGCATTAAAAACATAGAAAATTATGGGGGGCAAAGTTATTGTTTGAGCAGTATCTGCTTTTGTGGTATCAATACCATCAATATCAGCAGCATCATCAGCAACTCAAATTAAAATTGAAATCATAATTGAGGGAGAAGGGAGAGGGGGAACTGCAATGGATAATAATAAAGTGTAATATTACAGAAAAGAAAAAAAGGGAGGGGAGAAAAGTATAGAGGTGATGCATCTGAATATAGTATTGATGATTATAATTTTAAGTCAAAGTATGAGAGAAAAACGTTCCACATTTCGACGAAGTAGGGTTGATTGTTGTTCTTTTTATCACAGTTTTTCTTTCTGTGGAGATGTGTTCTATAATTGTGTTTGTCCAGTGTGAGATGTGACATGTTTGTTTTGATTTCCAGTTTTGAAATATAATTATTTTAGCTAAAGACAGGCATGTGAGCGGATACTTTTTTCTATTCCACTACATTTTTGCACTGGACCGAAAAGTAAAAAGTACTTTTCACATCATATGAGTTTTTTGTTTTGTTTTACCATGTTCATAGTAACATCATGGCTAAAGTTTTTGAGTTGAGCAAACAAAAATAAATACACAAAATTCATTAGAAAATTTAAGTATTTGTATTATCACTGTTGACCAAAATATGTATCATTTTCAATCAATAGCACTACATTTAACACTTTAACATATTAAGAAAATACTTTTACTTTCTACATTTAAGTAAAAGTATTGAAGTACCCGTTTAAAAATGTAGTTTACATATATTTTTTTTTTCATGTGATACTTTTACTTTTACCTTTGTATCTGTACTTTTACTAAAGTAACAAAATTGAGTACTTGATCCACCACTGATAATAAATGAACATTAAAACTGTTCAGTAAATCAGTAAATTCAAAATTTGATCAGAGCATAAATTCATATCTTTAGACATAGGTAGGTTATGTTCATGAAATATGACCTTTGGCAAAAAATAAACATTTGTAGCTGTGTCTGCAAACACAATCACCACATTCAAATCTGTAGCAGAAACTTTAGCACTGCTGGGAATAGTGAATCATAAGGCCATGTGTGTAAGTGACCTGTTTAGCGGCTGGCCTCACTGTTAACGTAGCATTAGCTGCAGCCTGTATCCAGGGCAGGGCAGGGCTCAGTCTAATTACCCGGCCGGCTCTGCTCTTTTTGGGTCTGCTGTACAAATGGCCCATGTCAGGCTCAAGAGGTAATTTTAGCTCGGTTAGCATGCGCCTGTGTGGTACCGTCAGCAGCGGGGACGGAGCACAGGGCTAAGCATAAACAAGGAAACACTTTATACTACAAAGTACAAGCTGGATGTTGATGCTGGCTGGAATAAATGCAAAGCCTAAGTGGGAAGTGTAGCTAAAATGCGTACTTAAGTAGGAATAATGTTACTTTAATATTACTCAAGCAGAAGTATAAAGTAGTGACCAGATTAACTATTCAAATAAGAGTAAAATGTATTTGTAGAAACTATGAGTAGCCTATTGAGTAACAGTTTGGATGTAAAATATATATAATTCATGCACATTGAATAGACATTTTTTAATGCAGATTCAGTTGGGAAAGTCAGTTTTTCCCAAAGAACAGTCACAAAAATTACAAAACTTAATATATTTAAATCATATCTGAAGGAGTGGTGTATGTAGTGCAAATACTCCAATCATAGAAGTCGAAGTTTTGTGTCAGAAAACTACTTTGTATTACTATGTTACTCGAGTAAATGAGTCACAATGACCAGTACGAACAGCAGCAAACAGTCTACAAGTTGTTGTTTTTTCTCATATCATACAGTGTTCTTGAGATGACTTTTCAGAAACACAGTACAGACTTACAGCGACTATGAGATAAAACAAACTAGTAGAATTTCTGTGCAGATGTGTTAGGAAAGCAGCGTGGTTCACTTGAGAACAATGTAAGAACTCCACGACCATCGCACAGCTTTGTTTCCTCAAGAGCAGCTTAAAGGTCCTATATTACACAAAATAGACTCTCGTGAGCTTTAAGGCGTGTTACAATGCTGTTACCGCCTCAAAAACATAACTGGAGTTGTGTTTTGTTTCATTCACACATGTTTGAATAACCTTTGTTATTACTCTGTCTACATCTCCAAAAATCAAAATGCTCTGTTCCACCTTCCAAACATTATACAAATTTATATACAAAGCATTTTGTTGTGTATCGACTAATACAGAACCTACAGACAGGATCATCGCTTTTTGTCCAATCGGGAACATTGTTACTAAGAATCATGGGAAACTAACTGCCTGACACTGTCCCGCACACTTTATTCTCTGTCCTGGTGCATGTTTAAGACTGACAATAAACTTAAAGTAGACAGAGATTGGAGAAATGTATATGCAAACAACTATATGACACAATCCCAGACAGTAGTTTCTGTGTCAAAATGAAATAACTAAATGGCAGAAAGGACTGAGTGGGTGGAGCTAACTGTTCAGACTAAAACATGTTTCTGACTCAAGGTTCAAAATCAAGTACAGGCCCTGTTGACAGTCCTGCAAGAAAGAAACTTTACCCTTCTTTACGCACTTCAACGAGCACCAACTTATCCAACTTATGAGATTAATTGAGTAAATATATGTAAAATACTCAGAACTACCTTTCCTGAAAGTAAAGAGTGGAGTGGTTAGTTGTTGAGCTTGTCCCCCTAACCCTTGCCCGTCCTGCCCTGGTCAGACAGTTCCAGGCCGGGTCAGTGCTAGGGGGGGCAGTGGTGAACCCTCCTCTGGCCAGTGCAGTGCCCACCTCACAGGCACCGCGCGGCTGGGCTGGCTCCTGTACTCTGGGCTTATACCATGTTCGTCCTGGCACCTCCGCTTTTCCTTGACCTCCAGGTTTAGAGGACGTGCTGAAGTGATGGCTGCTTCATCTGGACTGTTTCTGCTCTATATGTACCAGGACTGAGGATATTTGTCAGAAGGTTTTGTGATATTGACATGTTGATACAGGTCATTAAGAGGCTTTAGTAATAAAAAAAAGTAATAAAAACTAAAACAACCTTTTGGTACTAAACTGTATACATGGTGTTTTTGCAGCGCTGTCTACTGTTCTTAGTTAGTTTGGGCAATTTTAGTACAAACTAGACAAATGTGCAGCTCTCTGGTCGATGTAATTTCAAGTACTATGTCACATCACACATGACTGCCCCAATTACAGTCAGATGTTTCTGATCACAAACACCTGGCTGCAGGGGCTTCCTGAAATGTGGGTATCAGTTAGACTAATCACACTGTTTCTTTACCTCCAGACCACCCCTCTTGAAAAATAGAAAAATGACAACAGAAATGAGAATGAGTTTGCAAATAAAAGTCAGCAGAGACTAACTTGATTTGTTAAACCAGGTGCCCTTCCTGACAAATGTATGTTTGTTGGTCTGAACTCAAAGACATCTGTGGAACATTATGTTATAATTTGCTCATTTTAAATTGTTGGTCTAAAATGACTTAATGAAAGATACAAGTCTGCAGACTTCCGTGTTAGAAAACTGCAGTGCTCAATGGGAGCGGCCACGCCGTAAACGTCCACACAACAAAGAGTCATAACAGTGTTGGCATCTTCGATGGATAACTGCACCTATGTGTCACCGATTAAGAAAATAAAACTGGAGAATGCAGTGGGCGTATGCCGGTGGCAGTGAAAATAGGGGTTGATCGGGAATATAGCGTCTTGAAAATAAGCGATTAAAGATTGCTCAAACATTCACGAATCACTCCAAATACAACACTGAGAGGGTAAATGAGAAGGAAAGAACTTTAACATGGTTAATAGATCTGATAGGTTGATTTTGCAGAATAAATCTGCTTTAAGCCTGGCAAGCATTTATCTCTACACTGGAGAGTCATCTATCTGGTAGGCAACACCAAAGATATTGTAACTAATCACTGTAGTAATGAGCAGCCATGTCTAATTGTAATAATGGGTTAATTGGCGTTAAGTAGAGGTGAAGAATGGCTCTCAAATGCAGATAAACAAACACATGGTGACCTTATTGTTGCCTGGAGTGTTTCAACCCAAAATGGAAAAGCCCTGAGGCAGAGGAAACTGTTGAGTTGAGGAACAGATGTGATGGAGGTCTGACACAGGCCGGGCTCTAAGGGCACAGCTGGTGCAGCGATGTGCAGGTGGAGCGGCCTTAAAGAGACACGCCAAGGAAAGAAGGTTATGCATAGCTGTTTTTTTAATAGTTAAATAATGAGAAATAAACAACAAGGCTTTTTGAACCACAGTCACTCTAATGAACTGTCAAAAGAAAGTGATGCAGCAGAGAAGTAAACGTTTGCTCAAAGACGCAATGGCAGTAAAATGAGAAGAAATACAACAACCAGCCCTCAGTTTATATGACATGATTAAAACTAACAGAGAAATCATGTAATTTTATTTGCAAGGTCAAGATGGTGGTGGAGCAAGATGGTGGTGTTCACTTACTATAGGGACACACTGGTTTTCTTCAGTGTCTGCTCACCAGGTTTAGCTAAGGACTCTGAATTTGTTCATGTTAAACCTGAGAAAGAGGATCTAATTGTGAGAGTTTTTGGTGGTTTTGCAGAGGGGCAGATGGGCGCCTCTGTACAGAGTCTTACCCTGTGGCAGTCCCAGGACGGGCAGAGCAGTGGCACAGGTTGTGTGTTCTGTTTAATGTAACGGGACAGCGGCTGGTTCTGTTCTCTCACTGCCAGATGGACATGCCGGCCTGGCTCCATTAGCAGTGCTCGGGCTCCTCCCCTGGCACTGCCACAGGGCATGTCCTGCCCACCTCCAGCTGCCCACTGTGGGCCAGAGCACACGGCCGACCCCCGGCCCGACCTGGGCCTCTGGATGTGCTCACACACTGCACCAGTCTGGAACAATTAACATCCACTCAGAGAAGCACAGAACACTCACTAAAGTCATGTCACAATCAAACTATTTAAAAACAGCTCAACATGGCAAAGTTACTACTGTCCAAAAATAAATACACCACATTTAAAATAATAGTGTTTAAAGGCCTTGCACTAAACATGTACTTGAGCAAAATGTGTGTTGCCTCAGTACAGATATATTGTACAAGCAGCTCTTGAGGTCAAAATAAGTCCTGTCTGCATCTAATGACAAATACTATATTGTCTGATAATCAGAAAGCATTAGCTTACTACTTGTTGACAGGTTTTACATGACAGAAAATTAAGGCTCTGGCTCCTGAAAGTTATGAAAAGTGCAAAGAATAATTCAGGTGGTCAGCATGCATAAGGTAAGTGAGAAATAACTTTGGACAACTGCAAACTGTTTAACATGAACTATTTCTGTTTTTGTGTGTGGTTTGGCTTTGTTTGCTCTCTTTCTGTCAGTGGTCAGCCCAGCAAAATCTGTGATTTTCTGTTTTCTTTTTTAATGAATTAAGTTTTTTGCCCACAATCCTGCTATAATAGCAGTGCATCAGATAGTTAGATATAGGATTATGCGGATTATAACTAATTAACCACAGGCATTATCAAGTACACAGGAAAACAACTGGTGAAATGTATGTACTATACCAAGGCCATATGGCAAAATTTGTCTTTTTGTCAACATTACATCTTTACCAATTCTTTTACATCTCCACCAGCTAAAAGTGCGTCATTACACTGCACCACATAAACTTCCATGTATTTACCATACGTAGCCCTGTTTTCAAACGAGCACTGTTGCCCTGTGCGCTTTATTTTCAGGCAAAGATAACTCAGAATATTTAAAAAGCGACTTTAAATTCCACCCGCGTGCCCCATTTATCTTATCCATACATCCGCAGCTGCTCCATTACAGCTCTATAAGTAGGTTAAGACTAATCACGTGAACTACTGTGACCCAAGCACGCGCACCCTGATCAGTACATGCCCCCTTATGCCGGAGTGAAGTAGGTTAAAGAGTGTGGGTGCTTGTAGGGAGCAGGAGGCCGCCTTCCCCAGCAGACGTGCACCGAGAGCGGGGAGATCGCATGGGAATGTCAGCCTGTACCTGCCACAGACCCACAGCCTTTTTCAATTAATCATCAGACCGGAATGAATAATTCAGCCATTATCGTTGGCAATAAATAGAAAATGCTGCTCTCCCCACAGAGCTCCTCCCATCAGTGCTCGGGGTTGGGAGAGTAACCTCCGGGGCCAAGCCAGAGGTCAACACTGCAGCTAATGCGGAAAGCAAGAAGTGTGGAAAAATACAGATAATTTACTTTTTGTGTACAGGTACAAAAGATACAGGCACAAAAGTTGGAAGTAGTGGATTTGTGGGGCCCTTTGTTAGCAATGTATCCTAGGGTCTGGGTAGGTTTGCTTCAGGGCATCTGGGTTCAACTTGAAACACAAAGTGGTGCGTCTAACATTAATCCTGGCTCAGATCTGGAGGAGATGGAGGCTTCTGACAGGTTGTCGCTGTAAAAGTATAGAAGGATGGGTCAAACGCAGAGAAGAATGTCACTACCATATTCTCAATCTTTTTTGTTTTGTTTTGTATAAATTGGAACATACACTGCTTCAACCAAACAAAACTAAAAAAAGCTCAATTCTGAAGCAACGTTTTGTTTACAGAACAAATATGTAAATATATCAGAATTGGGGTTCCACAAGGATCACTATTAGGGCCACACTTTTTGCCACATATCTTGAAAAAGTAAAAGGTTAAAAACTCCCATAAGCGCTTGTGTATGTTGAGTAGTTATTGTGTTTGTGTGTCTATGAAGCTCAACAGTCCTGTCCACTTTAAAGCCCGCTGACTGGTTCCAGAAGTAAATTTTCTATTAATTCTCCTCATAGAAATGTCTCAGTAAAGGTTAACCAGCTATGTGGTAACTAATATCTATAATATGACTCCTTTCAGTACAAAAAATCTTTGCAGCTTGACAAAGATATGGTAGATTTAATTATGTATCTTATGGTCATTAATTACCACATAAATAATAAGCCCACAGAAAGCTTTTGATCTTTTAATTTATGTGTTTTTCAAAAAAGTTTGACAAATTAATGTAAATTTTATTTTTGAAACTCAAGAGTTGGGTGGAAATGTTGAGCAAAATTTTCTCACCTTGTTAAATACCAAACTCTGGATTTTAGGCCTACACAACTACAGTATTGTTTATTATGCTATTCAATATAATGTGTTTTAATTTAACCAGAGTTGTTACAGTTTTCTGATGGTAAGACTACTCCATAGTGCTAATACCCCACTGACAGCTCGCAGCTCAAAGGCCACTGCTGCTGTTGTAGTCTTCATTTTTAATAAGTGACATTATTGTCCTGCAGCCTGGAGCTTTAGCGCTGTGATACTGAGGCTTAGCCCTGATCCTGACACGCTTGAACTTTGACCTTTGAACAGGTGAAAGGAGGGCACACGCCTGAGGGGCTGTGGAGAAGGCAGCACATCCATATCGCCCCAATGTGGAAGCCTATACCACTGCTGGAGATGTAGTCCATGTTTGTTTCTCATAGTTCCATAATAATGTATCATAAGTATATTTCCAAGTTTTCATTTGTCTGTTTGGATGGTTTCAGGTGCTTTTTGTTTTGGTTTTTTTGGTATTGTTTTTTTGAGGGGAGGAGGTTTGCTTTGTTTTAATCTAAATGTTACTAATATGTTTTCTTTCAATGTTGCCTGTTCTACACTTTTCTTGGTAAATTAAGTTTTTCAATTTCTTTATTAAATTTAATTTTTATTTTATTTATTGATTTATTATTATTTTTAGGCTGATGTTGGGTGGTTCACAGTGATTAATGTGTCTATTTATAGATACATTTATGATCAGAATTTCATGCATGATGTGATACAGTAAGTATTAGATCTGAGTAGATCTTACTGAAATATGTATAAACCTGCAAATTTTGGCTCATTTGGAGTTAGAAGATGAATCAGATGTCAACAAATCCTTCTGGACAATCAAAATCGTGTAATAAGTACAAGATTGGAAAGTTTATAAAGATCCCATTTAAAGGGTGATCTTGATGTCACTATGTAAAAACAATCTATGGATGCAAATAATACAATGAAATGAAAGATTTTTAGGTGCAGATTGGACACATTTGTTAAAGAGGGGGTATTTTACTTCTATGGGGTATTAACTGCGAACAGATAACACATTTAAATCACCATATTACCTTTTATTGTTTTTAAAAATGCTATATTCACAGAAAACAATGCATTAACATGTTTTATGCTCCTTCTGTTAAGTCTCTCTCTTTCCAGAGCTCTATCACAACACAATCAGCGTGCATCCCGCTCATGAAACTACTGCACATCGCATCAGGTTTGTCAAGTTGCTGTGTACTGTTTTGTATTCACATTTTTTTATATTGATGGAGAATTGTCATGTGGGAGTGTGGGTGATCTAAGCTTGTGGTCTGAGCATTGCACATCTAACTGTAAAGAGGGTTCAAACGTGCATGGATGACGTCTAAACCCTCTTCTGGCTTGTTTATGAAGAAGGAACAACATTATAACATGGTAGAATCCTTAAAAAAAAAACTTTAAATTCTGCATAAGAGCTTTTATGTTGAGAAAACCAACTGACCAAAACCAACAAAAACAGCAAGAAAAACATTTAAAAAGAGTTTCGCCTGTCTCGCCTTGAACAAACTACAGTACAGAATTAATCCATGTCTTCACTGCAGTGTTTGATTTTCCTTGATTCATCCGTGTTCTCCAGCCTGGAGCAGACAGGCTCTGTGCATGTAATGGGGTGAGTGGTTGAACCCTATGCCACGCTGAGGCCCTTACCTGTCAGGTGCACACAGCTGTCTACTCCTGTGTGACATTGGGTCCCCTGGGGGCCGTCAGCCGGGGGCCCGAGCTGCAGGGCATTTCTACTCATGCTATCCACCACAGCATATATAGAACCAGGCTACAATTCATTAGCACCATTCATTCATTCATTGTGATTACAGTACTAATATATAAACTAGACTGTAAAGTATTATTATTATTGGTTTAACAGTACAATATTTTCTGAGATGTTGTGGAGAGGTTTACAATCAAGTTTATATGTCAGTATTTTATGCATGATGGCAAAGGATGATGGTCTATGTAGTTTTTTACCGCAGTAAACAGTAAACATTTTAGGCCTCAACATATTGTAGGGTCAGGTGTTTATCTGGCAATTGGGACATTTGTCAAAGTCAAGGCCCGCGAGCTAAATATGGCCCTCCACATCATTTTATGTGGCCCTCAACGGGGTAAATTAAAAGGTATGAAATCTCAATTCATCAGGAGATACACAGTTACACAGGCATATTTTTACATCTAGGCAAATGCATATGTAATATTTGTAACTTGAATAATTAATAAATACAGAAACAGTTAATTAACAAGTTATAAAAATTAGTTAGATTTATTTTACATTTAGCCCTTTGAGAGCAGCCATTTTACTGATGTGGCCCTTGGTGAAAATGTGTTTGACACCCCTGCCATACAAGAACAGCAGATATATTAAGATATGTTGTCAAAAATCAAGATAAATAGTCACTTAAAACCTAACCATTCAACTAGAAGGTTTAAAAAATACATTGAAGAAATATAAGGTACAAAATGAGGTAAAAAAAAACAAAAAACTTGTGTCTCAGCCTCACTCCCTTGGGTCAGTTATGCGCTGTTTACCATTGCAGATTATGAATGAATAATACATGAAATTGACTTTAGGACTATTTAAAACAAAAACATTTTGTCTCTGTGTAATCCCTCACTCGTCCAGGTACGAAAAACAATCCATCTTTGAACAGGAATGGGGGGCTTAGGCATCCTTCATCTCCTATTTATGACTCAGGCCTAAATCAAAACAAGGAAAATAATAGTGATTGTCAGCAATGTTCCCTCTAATTTTTCACGAGTCTGAGCAAACACACAAACTCCCTGAGCGTCCCATGGACCAGTGTGAGCGACATCAGACGTGCGCACTGTGGTCATGCTGCATCACATCCATCCAAGTTAAATGGTTTATTAAAAGAATCAAATTACCGCATTTACATTTCTGTTATAAGACTTTTAATTAAGTGCTTTAGCCACTTATACAATGAAAATGACAAAAATCTTGCTCATGACCTGTGTAGTATGTTAATGCTATTGCAAGTATAAATATTTCATTTTAACTATGACAAAACATGAGCTTCAACCAAACCAAGACAACTGTAAACTCCAATGTTGAAAACACACTTAACATTTTTATGATAAAGCTCTGACTTGTATTATGAGTATAAGCCATTGTGTGAAGCTTTTGCTGTGACTGAGTGAGATTGTCCTACTGTGTCTGGGAGACAGTCTGGTAACTCTTTTTCAGTAAATGACACGATCATTTGATTTTTTCAACTCATAAACTAGTGACAGTATCAATGACCAACACACACTGAGAGGAATCTGTATCTGCACAGCTGCTCTATTACTGTACATTTATATATCATATCAAAACACAATATATAATGTGTATTTGTATATAAAATATAGTCAAAACAAGTGGTATGGGTCAAAATAAATAAGGTATTTACAAACCACACACTGCAAACAGTGAACAAACACACACTTCAAAATGTAAACAAACACACACTGGAAACTAAAAATACACTGGACATGATTGTACAGTGTGACAGTCATTCTGTGACAGAGGTTGGAGGATCGAGTCCCACCAACTTCTCTCATTGTGTCCTTAGACAAGACACTTCGCCCAAGTGGTGTGTGTGTGATGATTGGTGGTGGTCGGGGGGCGCAGATTAGCATAAGCTAATGCTAATGATTACACATGATACACATTTGACCCACAATTAAGTCAATAGTAGAATAAACCACACTTACCGATCAGGAACAGCATCCAGTCCATCAGCACATAAGATCCTCTGCTCCTGAGTCCATCATTAGATCTTCACTCGGTTCCACGAACCGCTCCAGGTCCGAGATGCCTCTAGTTTAACTTGTACAAACATCCACAGTGTCCTCGGTCGCGTACTTCCTTTGTTTTGTCCGTTTCGTCATGTTTAAAACGCAAAACTGCTACAAAACAGTGGATCTTTGCCCGAGGGCGGGCCGTCGGGACGTTAAGGGGTGAAACACTTAGCAACATTAGCGAGTTTTCACTCCACATCGGCTAAAACTCTGGGAGCGGGACGTGAGGACTTCTTCTTCTTCTTCTTCTTCTTTTTCTAGTAGTGTTTTATGGCGGTTGGCACGCAACTGAGAATGGTGCATTACCGCCACCATCCGGCGGGACATGAGGAGCCTGTCAATGACGTAGATAATCTGCGCAAATACGTCTGTGAATCACATAATTGTCTGGAGCAGCTCGTCCCGGTCACACTCACTGACTCACACTGAAAAATAGCGCAGAATGAATTGTTGTGTGTTTATTTTATTTTCAACTCCGGTTCGATTTTTTTGTGCGCAGCGCAGATTTTCTGTGCTCGGAGAGCGTGTCAGCAGTGCGCAATTGCGCATGCGCACAGTTTAGAGGGAACAGTGATTGTCAGTGTGCTAATAGGTCTGAGAGCACACATTAGAGGCCTGAACCATTATGCAAAACATGGCTCAGGCACAGTTCACACGTGTAGTTGAGACAGACAGTGTTTACAAACAGGTGTGTTAGTTTTAGTTGAGTTAGTTCCTCCCTTCAGATCGATATAAGGCAGTGTCCACAAATCTGAAATCTGACCAGGACTGAAGAAGCGGCTTGGAAACGTCTTCACTCTAAAGCTTTTTGTGCAGCTGACAGTGATATTTTTTTTTTCTTTTACCTTACAGTTTTGTGAAATAATCCAATAAAGTTACGTCTCAGAATTGTGTTATATTAGAATGTTCAGTTAGCTAATGTTAAAACAATAAACAGTTGAAGATGCTAAATACAAAACTTAGCGTTCTTTTACTATAATGTGATGAATATTTTGCCTTTACATTACATACCATGATCCAGGACGTTTTACACAAGCGTAAAGTTTTAGAGTTTGACCCTGGAGTACGGTATATGGTAAAATTACAAAAACAACGACTCCGCTATTCTTGTACTTTGTTGTTGCGACACTGAAATTTCCCAATTGATCGACAAATGAAATCTATCGCCGCTTCCCCAGCCTCCCCTTCAAACAAGATCCAACATGCTCCAAATGCATTTCATTAGCATCATCATGATTACAGCGCTAATCGTGTGTACTCTGTAATGCGCTGCAGCGGGCCTCCTCTGGGGCCTGTGCGAGAGAAAGACTGAGCGATTCAAACATGGCGGACGAAGCACGCGTCAGACTAGCTCCCCGCGGGCCGGTCCGATCACGCCGCATGTAAGCCCTGACACCGAAGCACAGAGGGGGAAGCGTCTGGGGAGGGGAAGACGGCAGGTGGGGAGGAGAGATGCGGAGGACTGACCCCGCGTGACCCCCTCTATATCTATAGCCCTGTCGACATGTGTCATATAGCTCCAGACATGATCCTGAGGTATTGGAGCGGAGTGAGAGGGGTATGCGGTTCACGGGTATTTCTGCGTGGTTGGCCTCCCGATAGATTTAGTCCTATATACCTGTTTTTTCACATGTATTTGAGTAAAATACTTTTCCCCAGTACAGATATATTACATAAGCAGCTCTCGAGGTCAAAATAAGTTAGCTGTGTGCTGTCTGCTTCTAATTATAAAGCGTTTTGTTGTCTGGGAATCAGGAAGTGTGGGTTAGCATGCTAGTTGTTGTTAGTTTTACCGTGATAGAAAAACTCCGCACTACCACTCTACTCCTACCACTGTAGATAATTAGGTGAATTTTGATGTATAAGTGAGGAATAACTTTGAATCACTTTAAAACGTTTAAAATGGGCTAGTTCTGTTTTTTCACAGTAAAAATCAGCTACAGCCCCTTTAAATAAAAAAAAAAATAATAAAAAAAATAATATATATATATAAAAATAGCATAATGTGTACAGTACAATGAATTCATTTTCATTTTACAAAACAAGAACCACTATAGTAAAATATTGCATTACTATACTTGTGGACACTTTGAAGACACTGTAGCCTTTTTACAATCTTAAAATATGACAAATAGAACTACTGTATTTAGTATAAGTCGCACCAGCTAAAAATAATGAAGAAGAAAGCATATATAAGTCGCACTGGACTATGAGTTGCATTTTTGGGGGACATTTATTTCACAAAATCCGAGACCAAGAACTGATATTTTATCTATAGAGGCAAGTTATAATAATAACAATAAAACAATAACCATAAAATAGAGAAGAACAGGCTGAGTATCAGTACAGCACGCTCACATGACACATTTATATTTATTCAGCTACACATAAACAACAAACTGAACACATGTCTGGTCTGTTAACGTAAAATATTAAAGCATAAAAAATAAGCTAACAAGTTTACGCTCATTCTCACTCCAAATCACTAAATCCATTGAATTCTTCATCCTCTGTGTCGCTTCTGAACTCCATCAACTCCAGAAGGAGATGAAGTGCTGCTTCTGCTTCCACCTGTGTGTTAGGGTTAGTGTTGACTTGTTAATCACCTGAACATAGAACATTTTACACAAATCAAGCTACTTTATAATCATATTTAAGTAGCAAAACTTTTCCCAAAGTCTTCATTGAAATAAATGAGAATCTCACTTAACTAGAAGGGCCACCACAAAGAAAGTGCAGTTTAGTAGCATTTAGAGGCAAAAGCAAAATGTGTTCAAAAGTGTATCAGAATTATTGTTTTGTTTTTGTTTTTTCCAGTGGTTTTATTTATTGATATTTTTGCTGTTATTCAATTTCACTAGTTTTATTGCTTTAATGAGGATTGGTGGAGTTAAATAAAGTGTAATTTTATATTTCCATTTTGCATCGCCTGGACACTGTTTTTGTTTATGAAATTGCTGTATAAATAGTGTATTGGAGAAAAATGAAATGAAATATGAAGTTGACGAGAACTGAAGTCGGCGCTGAATTGGACTGTTGAGTTCATAGAATTGACCCATAGCGTTCGGCTCCAAACAAATGAAGCTCATCGATGCTAACAGTTATATGGGTCAATCAAACCTGTCGCTAACGCTAGACCTCTGCGAAAGAAGGTGCCTGATTTGTCTTTTATTCAGGATCATATAGAGCGTGGTATATGAACATTTTAAGACCAAAATGACGAGTCTGACAGCAACAGTTACAGGGAGAAGGGCGACAGTTTTCTAATATAAAGTGAATAGGAGCCAATGGAGCCGGAAATGTGTCCATACTCAATTCCTATTTGGTACGCGGTGGCTAGCAGGTTAGCTATATCCATTTATATATACAGTCTATGGTTGAACTCCATAAACCAAACAAACATTCTAACTTCATCGCCTCACCTTGCCCCTCCACTTTGCCCGTCCCTCCGGAGATCCTGAGACGTTAAAGTTCTGTGACAGCGTTTGATGAATGTTTAATCTAAGACCATGTCCCAGACTATGGTCCCCAGCTGAACCTCCATCCCAACACGCAGAGATGCTCCAATATTCAGCCCCAACATCCCTCATTAACAATACACTGCCTGCTTTTATTTTATTCATCGCTATTATCCAAACAAAAGACTCCAAAATGTCCCATTCAAACTCCAAGATTTCAGATTTGTCACACTCATTTGTAACCATTTGTTTAGTGACAAATAATGTCTCGCTGGGATGAAGGAGGCAGCTGTGAGGAGAGGAAGCGCTAAGGAATCATAAGTATTATTGACTGCTTTATAGCATTGTACATTTTTTACATAAATGCACTCTCTTTGCTCTCCCTCATCGTATCTGTACCGTAGCAGCAGAAACATCAGCCTCCTGCCTCTCCATCCTCCAGTGTTGGGCGATATCAGTCATTTTTGTCCAATACCAAGTAATGGTATGGAAGTAACATGCATTGTCCCAATCAAATAATAAATAAATAAATAAATAAATAAATAAATAAATAAATAAATAAATAAATAAATAAATAAATAAATAAATAAATAAATAAATAAATAAATAAATAAATAAATATTGTGATACTTATGCAATAGAGATACCAGTGAGTTTTGTATTAAAATGCAGTGACGCTCCCCTAATATAAATACTTTTACCTTGGCGTAGGTTGTCTTTGTCTTCACTCCACCCCAGCTTGAACTGATCTATTAATTAAAGTTACAGTATGTAACTTTCTGGAGATGGCATGTCACTTGCATGATTGCATGGAAATAGAAAGTTAAACTCATATTCTTTGGAACATTCTCCATAAAGACAAATTATCTTTATGCCATATTGTGGCTAAAGCTATAGCTAAAGGAACAATATTTTCATGGAAACAAGCAGGAAGAAGTCAGGTTTGTGGAGAGGCAAGCCTGCTCATAGTACTGACACGTGTTTTTCAGTGCAATAAACTCTACTAAACACAAAAAACAAGAAGTAAAAAACAACAACCAAAAAACAAGTTTTTATTTTAGTCCTTTTTGTCTAAAAAGTTCCATTCTGTGGTTTTAAATGTGTGCAGGTATGTGGTGATTGGATGACAGAACTGTCCAATCAGATTTGTTTATGTCAGTGGCATGTGAAACAGAGGACCTCATTGGTCACCCATCATTTAGAACTAAATGACATTTCTCTCATCTCAAATTAACAGAGTTTGCTTCGCTCTTTGATTTTGCAGAAATGAATGTCCCTGATTGGCTAATCCATCTGTCAATCACACCAATCTGAATTTGGGGAGACTGAGGTCCAGTTGACTTGTCTGTGTATAGAATAGGTTTTCCGACCCATTAGGAGGATAAACCCAGTTACTTACAGTTTCACCCCTGCTTTCTGTCATTGTGTCCTTGGGCAAGACAGTTAACTCACTTCACCCTCAGTTTCTGTGTACACTGTTGTATGAATGTGTGTGTGAATGGATGGGTGAGAGATTCATGGAAATAGAACTTTACTAAAGAAGAGGTGTTTTACTTCTATGGGATACTCACTGCTAACACATTACATATGTTACTGTTTATTGTTTTGAAAATGCTATATTCTATGAAAAGTATTAACATGTTTGTTTTTGCTTGTTTTGTTGTTTTTGCTCCCCGTGTTAAGCCCCTCCCCCTTCAGAGCACTATCACAACACAATCAGTGTGCATCATCCTGTCAGGTTTGTCAAGTTGTTGTGTACAGTTTTGTATCATGCTATTGTATATTTACGGAGAATTGTCGTGTGGGAGCATGGATGACGTAGGCTTGCACAGAATCTTACATCTAACCATAAGGAGGTTCAAATAGGGCCCAGGAGAGATCACTAAATTACTGAAACATGCATGAATGACACGTCATCAAGCATGTTTTTGATGAGAGAACAACATTATAACAATTTTGCATAATCCACTCTCTTTAAACCCCAGCCTATGTAACTTTTTAGCCAAAAAAATAGACTAAAGTAAAGCATGTGTCCCAAGATTAGCAACTGGAATCACTATTTTGTTGTACTATTCCACCACTCTCTTTTTCTTTTATTTTTTTAAGCAATTCAAAGAGGTGTATAAATGATTATAATCAGCACTGGTCATAGCAATTTGTAACCATTTTTAGTGACAAATATTCATCTATTGTCTTGCTGGGAGCTGGTCCGCTGTGCAGGGGGGCGGAGCTCGGTAACTAATCACTACTGACCCAAAATGGCTGCCCCCTCCCTCAGCTGACCTCTGACCCCTCCAGGTGAGTCAGCTGACCACATCCACAACTCATGGCTGTAATTATTAACAGTCTAATGCCAAGATTAATTAGAGAAGGAGCAGGTGATGAATATGGGGACTGTCAGCTGCAGAGAGCACCCCTCCTCTCTCTCTCTTAATCATCTGTTCATTCCTCTCTCTCTCTCTGTCTCTCTCATCTTTCACTTTCTCCCCCTCTGTGTTTTCTGCTTCCTTATTCTCTTTCTCTTTCCCACTCACTCTCATTTCTCTCTCCCATCTCAATCTTTTTCTCTCCCTCTCTCCTTTCACTCTCTCCCTCCCCTTCTCTACCTCTCTCTCTTGTCTCTTTCCCTTTTCCTTCTCTCTTCTCAAATTATCTCTCTTTTTATTTCTCTCTCCCACCTTTCTTATCTTTCTCTGTGTCTATATGTCTACCCCCTCTCTCTTTTCACTGCCTCCCATTCTCTTTCCCTCCTGTCTTCTTATTCTCTCTCTCCCACTGTCTTTCAATCCCTCCTCTCTTCCTTGTCTCTCTCCCTCCTCTTCTTTCTATCTTCTGTTTTTTCTTTCCCTCCCTCATTCTCCTTTTCATCTTTCACCCTTTCCCTCCCCTTCTCTCCTCTCTCCCCCTATACATCTTTACGTCACTCTCCCTTCCATTGTCCCTATTCACTCCATCATTGTTCCCACCCCTTCTCCTCTTTGTCCCTCTCCCCTTCCCTTATCTCTCTGTCCTTCTCTTTCTCACTTTTTCTTTTTTCTTCTGACTTTTTCTCTCACTCTTTCCCCTTCTCCCATATCTGTGTCTGTCTTTCTCTCTCCCACTCTCTCTTCTCCATGAATCTCTGACATTTTATCTCCCTTTCTCCTTCCCATCTTTCACACCTTTAAATTTCCTTCTGTCCCTCTGTGTCTGTAGGTTTCTATCCCTCTCTCTCTTCACCGCTTCCCATTCTCCTTCCCTCCTTTCCGTACTTCCTGTCTCCCCCTCCTCTTCTCTCCCCCTCTCTGCATCTTCTCCTCTTTTTTGTATCTTCTCTGTGTTCTTTCTCTCCTCCCTCTTCTCTTTTTCATCTTCCACTCTTTCCCTCCCGTTCTCTCCTCTCTCTATCATACATATCTTTACATCACTTGCTCCATCTTCACTCTTCCCTTCTCCTTCGCGCTCTCTCTCTCTCTCTCCCTCAGCCTCCCTCCTTCTCTCCCTCCCGCTCTCTCTTTCTTTCCTTCCACCCCTCCTCCCTCTCTCTCTCTGTGATGGAGAGCAGATTGCCGACGACACAGTGACAGTTACATTATTGGATGTTTTACAGATCATAATTCAAAAAGGAGACGGGTGGAGTGATGCGTGTTCTGATGGAGACAAGGGCAGATTATGAAATATTAGCCATGTATTTATTCTGCCCTTACGATAGGCAGGGTGGCACAGCGGTTAGGTGCTCAGCCATGTCACCTCACAGCCAGCAGGTTCAGGGTTTGATTTGAGAACCACAAGCTTTGAGGATTTGTTAGTTTCCTCTGGGTGTTCATGGTAAAGATCGACCGATGTGGGTTTTTTCATGGCTGATGCTGATTGGTGATGTTACCTTTTATTGTTTTGAAAATGCCATATTGCTAATGAAATGACTGCACGTCGCATCAGGTTTGTGAAGTTGTAGTGTATTGTTTTGTATCATGCGGCGCCATTGGTGATGTGGGCTTGTAGGCTGAGCGCTGGACAAAATCTTACAGTAGAGATTGCAAGATTACTCAAATATGCATGGATGACTTCTAAAACCTCTTCAGGCATGGTTTTGTTGACAGAACAACATTATAATCGAAAGCTCCAAAAAGTTGATTTTGCTTAACAACCCCTTTTTAACGTGGGCAGTTCATCACAATAGTCCTGCACAATTCAAAATGATGTACAGGCTACTAGCTGACATGTTTTGAATGGAGAAAAGTCCTTGAAGGGATATGTGAAATCAGATTTTATGAGCTTTTAGTTCTGTCATCAAAAAATAAAAAATCCGCCCCAAAACCTAAACTTGAATCATACATAAAGAGTTCAGTGAAATGTCACTACAGAGAGGTGAGGCTGTATGAACCTGTTTCTACTACTAAGCCATCTTAGATACAGTTTACAATAAACAAAATGTAAAATCATGATCTATGTAGCCTATGTTATAATTTCATTTTAAATAACCCCCCAAAACCATATGGCTTATTTAATCAGGAGGGAACTTGCCTGAAACTTATGAACATTGTTAGAAAGAACCTGTACCAAAAATGTGCAGAATTCAAATTCTGGGTTACTGTATTCAGTAATTCAGGATTCAGCTCTTGTGGTGTGTGGGTCTGAATAAATTCATAGCAGTTTTACTCCTATGTCATGTTTTACACTAATGCAGGACACTATGGAAGTATTCAGAACACAGTACTCTGATTGAATGAATATGTCAGACAATACCTTTTAATGCTGGTATTAAGTATTATGTAACTACAAATATTTTGTGTTCTTCCCAACACCATGAATAGGCTACCCCTACAATCCAAACTGGTGCTCTCTATTTAATCTAGAGAATCAGTCTGGTCATCACTTCCTCAAAGCTCAGAACTCAGACAGAGGTGTCCAATCAGGTGAGTTCATTTCAGTCACATGTGAAATGAAAGAGCTCATTGGTCATTCAGAACTAAAATCCATCACCTGTCAATCACCCCCATTTGAACCCATCAGATAAAATCTGGTTTCAGACTACAAGTCTTTGTTAAGGAAAAGCGTTGTGTCCTGGCTGGCATGTGTCAAATTATTCAGTGTAAGTGAATGTGTCACAGATTAAGATGGCCTCTCCCTGTGGACGTCATTAAAGTTTCATCTAATCTCCTCTAATCAGCACAAGAGCCTGTACATCCTGACACACCGCCTCAGAAGGCTATTGTACGTCCCACCTAGGAAAACACTGTGCAGTATGATCTATGGAAATATCAAGGAGAAAACTGAAATATGTGAAATGTACAGAAGCATAGTAATATTACAACAGGATTCATTCAACTCACATTATTGCATGTTGTCGGTCTTACAGCCTTTAAATCCAAAGCTTAATTTCACAGATAAGCAGATCTTTAGTAGCTCTATTTGCCTGGGTCTAGTAATGCCACAAATAACAGGATGCAGGTTTCATGACCCATAAAGGCAACATAGACAGAACTTTTATTTAAAAAAATAAATAAATATGTTGTTTATATTTCACACGTTAATTAATATTTGGGTACAAGCTACACAAAATGTAAAAAACAAAAAACAAACACTTTTATTTATTTATTTAGAAAAAGCTTTTAGTTCAGAGGAAGTCCCGCCCTCTTTAGCGCTGCTTCGTGACGTACTTCCGCCACATAAACAAACATGGCGGCTGCTAGTCCCACAGCCTCTGCTCTTCCTACTAAAGTTGTGATTAAAACAGAGCCAGATTCGGAAGAGGAGACCGAACCGGAGCCGGAGGATGTGGCGCAGCTCCGGGAGCCCGTGGTCCCGCTGCTGTCGCCTGTGTGCGGGCTCCAGCCGCTGCTCTGGTCCCAAGACCACCGGCTGGCCGTGTCCACCACCAGCGCCGTGAGTGTGATCGAGCTGCGCTGTGACATCCAGAGCCCCAAACAGCAGCTCACCCTGCACAGGACCGCCATCAGTGTGACCCAGGACGAGCACCGGCTGCAGGTCAGTATCAGAGGGGACACAGGGGGGAACCGGACAGTAATGTGACCCTCAGGAGAGCTACTGTGGGTGCATGTCACAGTGTAAACAGGTAACTCTGAACATCCAGGTAAATCTAACTTGGATGGCAATAGTGACATCTAATAAACAAAATGCAATGGATAATAAAGCAAATGCATGAAAAAGATGTGTAAGATCTGTCCTTTTTACAGCAGGCCTATTTGTTACTATTGGAAACCCCTCTTCTCCAAAACACACACGCTTAAACCAGCCCCATTGTTGGAGGCATAGTTTATTTTAATAGCCTATAAAAGTAGTAGCCTAGTAGTACATTTCATCACCAATGCCAACCACACAGCCCACTATAGCACACTAAATCAGGACTTAATCCCTGCTGCTGCCTGCCAAGTCAATATTAAATTGGGTGCTTTTACTATGGCTCCTGTGTTGTTGTTTTGTTTAACCCAAATAATGTAAAGAAGAATATTTAAATGCAGAAATCCAAAAGTCGTGGACAAAAGAGAGAGGCATGTAATCCAGAACAAATGTTTCTGCTGTGGTTAGCCTGTTCCCAGCTGCTCGGCCGTGTAGCTAAACGAGACGCTCTCCAAAATGCTACTTGGCGCAAAAAATACCAGGAGTGGCTTAATTTTACAGCCAGCTAAGCACAGTGACAGACGGGCACAATTGGGTTAAAGCCACCAGTTACATATCTTACACCAGGCCTTGTCATCTCAGTGTTACACCACTTTATGAGGAAGCGTTTTAGAACATTGTCCATTTTAAACCTTATTAATCCTTTAATAAGAATGACATCTTTCTAATTCAATTACATGGAAATGTAATAATCTGTCTGGCAGGGTGCACTATGCTCTCTGCTATCTCTGTAATAGCAGAGAGCATACTGTAAGCCTGTTCCTCACCATGTCAGTGAGGCTTACAGAGCTAAGACAGCCAGCGCTTCAAATTCATTTATATTTTATTACACTTAGAGCTGTGTCCAACTAAGGATAAATTAGTTTGCTAAACTCATCCTTGGCTATGTAATTGTTTAACAGGAATATTCCCCATATTTATGCATTAGCGCTCGAGATGGTGTCGTCACACATTAACAAATGTCCAGGCTGTTTGTAAACCATTGTTTTTGTTAGCTAATGCTGACAGTTTTTTTGGTAATCCTTCATTCTCTTTGTTTCCCATTTTGTTTTTCATTTATTATATGTGATATATAGTAGTAATATAAGATAACAGTGTAGCTCTTTTTGGCCTTGTATGCGCGATTCTCAGTCATATAGATGGTTGTAGGACTGTGAATCAACATCAGACAGCTGGTGTGGCAGTAGCATAAAGGTATACTTTATTGATCCCAGGAGGAAAATTTGTCTTCAGTATTTGACCCATCCTTCATTGCCAGTGGGATCATCTGTCAGAAGCAGTGGGAGATCACAGCAGCGCCCAAGGACCCATCTCCAGATGTTGAGCTTGGTCAGGACTTGCACCTTTAGACAGGGTGCAGATTTATGTTTTATTTGATTGGGAGAGAACAAAAAGCAGTTTGAATTGTCAACACCCATAGACCATCTAAGTTTCAGCTAATATACAGACTTGGTACTTTCAAAAGCTGTACAAAATGTACAAAAATCTCCGACTCTGGGTCTTGTATGTAGGGTTAAAATGTCACTAAGCTATTTTTCCACCAATAAAAACAGTTAAGTGAAAATCTGCTGCTTGCTATGGTGAAATACCACAAGAACAGGTTGGTGTTTCTCAGTTAAGCGGTTTTGAACTGGAAGTCAATGGATCCATTTCTTAAGGATGTGCTAAAAATTGACAGATCAATCAATGAATAGATGATAAGGTGACAGCATTTTAATCGATCGCCGAGCGATCTTATGGCAGTAAGAGTCCGTGGTGCTGAAGATGAGTCACAGCTCTCTTGTTTAGGTGAAAAATGTGAGTCACAATGCTTCTCTTTATGTTATAAAGTGTCCATATGTCCTTGCATTTCACAGGACAAAAGTCCAGTGTCTCCTTCTCTCTGTCTCCTCTCCCTGATCCAACCGCAGCTCCTCACCTTTTCTCCTCGTTCACTCCTTTGGTGCTTCTCATCATTATAATTAGTTATGGAAAGTAAACAACTATTTTTACACCATTTATGAGTGACACGTAAGAAATCATTTAGCACTAGGACATCACACATGTTCCTGCTGATAGTGATAATGCTTGTATGCTTTTAGGCTTTAATATATTATACAAACACATTTCAGACTTTAAATATAAATTTACCTGGGATTATTGGTCCTGTCAACATGAAAATAAAAACAAAAGCTGTAGTGATCCTGACATACTGCTCTTTATGCCTGAAGTCTGTCTGTTTTCAGTAAGATGGAAGAAGATCGAATCGGAACTCGAGATTGAACAATATGTGGAAAAACATCAATTAGTTTTACTTTGTTTTATCGCCCAGCCCTACTATTTCTATTAGTAAGCCATTTTTGACCAATGTTTTTATGGTTTAATGTAAAACAATGATCTACATATGATATAGCTTAATACTAAATACCCACATGAAAGCAAATTTTTTTAAAGTACAATAAATGTTGTTTTGCACAAAGAATTTATACTAGTATTTTTATATCCTTCAGGTGGGGTCTTCGAAGCAGCAGCAGGAAGCGTATGCAAAGTTCTCTGTACACGAGGACCCTGCGATCAAACAGGCTTATCTGGCCAACACTGTCATGAACCCAATGATAAATCTGCCCAAAGGAGTCAAGTATGTGAGCTGGTCTCCTCTGGGCTGTGACGCTAGGGGGTGCTGTCTTCTCGCCTGCTTATCGCTTCACCACAGACTCACAATCCACCAAAGTCACAGACATCTTGAATGGAGCACCCAAGCCGACCTCAGCAAGAAGTATGGCGCGAGGCTAAAAGAACGCGGCTATGCTAAAAAGGACAACGTACCCCCGAAAGCTAGCTTACTGAACTTTGACGAACTGCGGAGGCGATTCAGTATGCAAACGCCGGTGAGAATGGAGTGGTCTAGCATCTACACAACCCAACAGCTGCTTCCCAACAACGTCTGTGAGGACACTGAAATAGTTTTGCTCGCCGTTTTGATGGAAAATGGCGATCTTGTTTTGTGGAAATTCGTATTGCCCTTTACGACTGAAGAGGACATTGAATTTTACGACATAATAGAATCTGGGGTAGATCAGCCGAGTGACTTAGCGTGGTGGGAATACGAAAGCGGAAACCGGCGAATGAGCGGGCTAATTATCGGAAGCCAATCGGGTCCGGTAAAGATCATGCCGGTTAGCTTAACGGGAATAAAAGGATACTTCACGTTGCGCCACCCTGTCATCTTGTGGAAAGAAACGGATCAAATTGCAGTGAAAAACATCAAATGCGTCCCCATGATCCACTCCGTACACAAAGCTAGCTGTAGCCTCATCGTAGCATCACGCGGCTGTTACGTTTTCTGGTGTTTGCTAATGATCTCCAACGCTGGGCTAAACATTCACAACTCACACGTAGCAGGATTGTATTCGCTTCCAATTGTTTCGCTAGCCGTGAGTCAACACCCGGTCGCAATTTACACCTGTGCATCGGACGGCTGGATCAAGCGACTGACGCCAACTTTTACGGAGAAGAGTTTGTTTTTCAAGCAGGAGGACATAGTTCGCACGGAGAACATGGCGGGAAGACGCATGCACGGGTTAGCGGTTAGCCACAATGGTGCGTACATGGCTATTGCTAGCACCCAAGGAATATCTCCAACTACTGGTTTTCATCCACTTGAAAGGACATACCAGGTTCACTTTATGGCACTGAAATCGGCAAATGCTGCAGCTAAAATATTACTTAGCTCCCCCGTGCAAAATTTGTACAAAATGGCCGACCTACTTGACATAGTCCGGTTGCAAATACTGGAAGAAAAACAAATTCCCACAGCTTTACAGCAAGAACTGGACAAAAGGATCCAGGAGCAGGATTTGATGTACTTATGGAAGTTTAAGCTGTTTTTGGTGCGAACTCTTTACCTGTCACTGCAGAGGCCGAAGGTCGGGGTGAGATGGAAGCCAATGCAGGAGGTCAGGAAGAGGTTGGTCTCAGAAGAAGAGGAGGAGGCGGAGACGACGACGGCGACGACAACGATGGATGGAGAGGAAGACATGCAGACGGAAGGAGAGACACAAAAGGAAAGAGAGGGCCCAGGAATCAATAGAAAAATTTTATTAGAGGTGAGTTGTGTGACAAATACTAACTTAAGTTGGGCTTATGTTGTGCAGTTTGCGATTTACACAAATTTTATATTATTATTCGACCCCTCTGTGCGTTTGTGTCGTTTAGTGTCCAGGGTTTATGAGCTACGATCACCTGCTCAAGATGAAAACACAACAGCTGATGGTCAAATGGTTTTCGACATGTTTGAAATAAGTTGTAGGTCTGAGCGCTGCTGTAGCCGATAGAGCGCAGCGTGTGCTCAGAAAAATACACCTGCAGACTGAAAGCTTTGTGACAAAAGCCTTGGACTTTAAACAAAGCAGTGCTAAAGTTAACAGTGCCAAACGGTTTGCTAACATATGTCTAAGATGTTTTAAGAGTTCAAACGCGTGTGTATGAAAAGACAGGGTGTAGGCTGTACCTAAACTACTCCATGTTAAATGGTTTGCAGTTGTCCAAAGTTATTCCTCACTTACCATTTATAAATTCAATTCATGCATCCTAATTATTCACTGTAATGAGTTTATAAGTGCTTTTCACAGCTTTCAGAGACCAGAGCAGAGTGTTGCTGTAAAGCTAACAACAACTAACATTCTGACATGCACTTCCTGATTATTGTAAAACAGTAAAATACTTTATAATTAGAGGCAGACAACACGCAGCGGACTTATTTTGACCCAAAGTATATGTTACAGTACAATATGTACTGTGCTAGAGCAAGACAAATTTTGCTCAAATACGTGTGAAAAAATCAGTTACAGCTCCTTTAACTGAATAAATCTGAGCTAGTCCGAAATATCCAAATCAAGATTATGTTTAGAATTCAAGGTGTTATTATAGTAATTACAATTTTAATTTCTGCAGTGCAACAAATTTTGTATTTCAGCTGGCAATGGGAAATGTAAAAAAAAAATAAAAATGAACGTTGTAAAAAAAGTGTTCGCAAAAAGGTATCAGAAGATACTTAGTAAAGAGATGTGCATTTTAGTTTGATGAAACTATTTTTAAATTATTTATATAAAAATATTGGACTAATTGCTACATTCAGCATAGTTATGAAACATCAGAACTTGGTACAGACTGAAAAAAACATAGTTCTATGTTTGGCCTGTCCACATCTCCAGACTCGGGCCGCCCTAAAAGTCATTTATTGATCCATTTGGCTGCGTGCACCTTCCACATATAGCGTCAGTTCAGGAGGCCTGACAATCAAACTAACTGCTAATTGTTGTTGTGGGTAGAAAGAGGAGGACCTGGAGGAGCACAAGTCAGAGGTCCAGGCTTGGATCAATTCGGTGGAGACCCATCTGATGAGAGAGAACATGAAGAGGGTCCTGGGGACGGTCTACCTCAATTTCGTAATCGCCCATAAAGCCAGCATCCCCACCTGTGGCCTGGTGCAGTACCTGAGCACAGACAACCGCGACCGAGACGCAGAGGTCAACACTTTAGCATGTCTGTTTGTCCAGCATGTTGTTTGGCAGTTTTAGTTTGCTGTTGGACCTTCAAGTAAAAGACGAGAAAATTGATATCAATCTCAGAAATGGTGCTTGTTAATAATTTTGAACGATGAGCTAAACATTTTTATTTCACACATGGCAGGGCTGTAATCCAATAATTGTTTCACTGTCGGGATTTATACTCGTTCATCAGAGAATTGGATATAGCTCAGAAATAGGCATAGGCTCTTTCTCATATTGTTATTGACTTTTAGTTGATTAAAGCATGTTATACCATTATCCTCATAAAAAGACATGCCTGAAGTGGGTTTAGACGTCATCCATGCATGTTTGAGTAATCCAGTCTCCCAGGCAATACTCAAACCCTCCATGAGTTTGTTAAATATATATGTGGATTGATCCCATTTACAGAACAGTCAACACAGTTTTGTTTGAACATCTGTTACACATTTTTAGTAGCTTATTTGTAGTAGACGTTTTTCACTGTTTTTGTTTTTTAGACTTTTTCAGTTTCATAGACTGAAAAATTCTAATTGATAGTAATTGGAGTAATTTAATCCTGTGTTGTTGTTTTGCTGACCTCCCTGTCCGCTCCCTCCAGGTCCTGATTGGTCACATTAAGAATAAACTGTACAAACAGACGTTCCGGGAGCACTGCAGTCTGTGTGAGGAGGTGCTGCCCTTCGACGACTACAAGCAGGCCACCTGTGCCAACGGACACGTGTGGCCGAGGTACTCTCTCCTCTTGATAGGTGCTCTCTACTCCTGACCGGCTGTTAGATAGTGATGGATAGTCTCTCTTCACCAGCACTCTTGTCTGGTACTCTCTCCTTGGGTACTCGCTCCTCAATACTCATAATGCACATGTGTTTGAGGTACTCTCTCCTTGGGTATTCTCTCCAGAGAGCGCACATGTTTGGGGTACTCTCCTCCAGACTGCACATGTGTATGGGGTACTCTCATCTCGGGTACTCCCTCTTCCAAGCCCAGACTTCACTTGTTTGGGGTATCTCTTCTTGGGCACTCTCTCCCCTAGACTCCTCTAGTGTCTGGGGTACTCTTTCCCTCAGACTGCTCTAGTGTCTGGGGTACTCTCTCCCTCAGAATGCCCTTGTGTCGGGGTTACTCTCTCCCTCAGACTGCCCTCGTGTCTGGGGTACTCTCTCCCTCAGACTGCCCTAGTTTTTGGGGCACTCTTTCCCTCAGACTGGTCTAGTGTCTGGGGTACTCTCTCCCTCAGACTGCCCTTGTGTCGGGGTTACTCTCTCCCTCAGACTGCCCTAGTTTTTGGGGCACTCTTTCCCTCAGACTGCTCTAGTGTCTGGGGTACTCTCTCCCTCAGACTGCCCTCGTGTCTGGGGTACTCTCTCCCTCAGACTGCCCTCGTGTCTGGGGCACTCTCTCCCTCAGACTGCCCTCGTGTCTGGGGTACTCTCTCCCTCAGACTGCTCTAGTGTCTGGGGTACTCTCTCCCTCAGACTGCCCTCGTGTCTGGGCCTGAGCAGAATCCTAATGCCTCACACACATTATTTACCCACAGGTCGGTGCAATCACAGACTGCTCCTGATATTTGCCCACACTGCGCTCTATTCAAACACCTGCTTTGTCTCTCCCTGGAGCAGCCTGGGCCTCTGTGCTCACGCAGTGCAGGTCGTGCGCCTTATTTTAGTGTCTCTTTTTCATTGGTTATAATTCCAGATGTAGTTTAACGGCTATAACCATGCAACACTCTCTTGGTTAAGTGCACACTCACCTTTGACCTTCTACCACAAGAATAGACTAATAGACACTAGAATAATCTCACATATTTTTGCAGTTCTTGGACAATAAAGTATCTTAAAGGTCTTATATTACACAAAATTGACTCTTGTGAACTTAAAGCCATGTTAGAATATTGTTACCTCCTCAAAAACAGACCTGAAGTTGTAGTTTGTTTCATTCACACATTTTTGATCAATCTTTTATCATTAGTCTGTCTATATCTCCAAAGCTCAAAATGCTCTGTTCAACTTTGTGATGTCATGAAGTGTACATACAACTACCTTTTTTTACCTTTCTTTCAGTAGAGATCGGCACAGACTGAAATGATCCAAATGATTCTAGTGAAGGTGTATGAAGTTTAAAAACACAATGGAGCACTTCCTGTATTGCCATATGACAATGAAAAGGTGGAACAGTGTTTTCTGATTGAGAGAACGCAGCCTAAATATGCAGTTTGTGAGTTAAATGTGTGAATGTAACAAAACACAACTCCAGGTTAGTTTTTGATGAGAAAACATTATAATTTAAATCAGAAAATAGCGCAATATTGGCCCTTTAAAGTAATGCAATTAAACATATTCTGTATACTCACCAAACCATCCACCACCGAAAAGTTGCATTTAGTTTATTTAAGCAATCAAATAGAACATTAACAGAATTTTGCCAGCTATTTTTATTTCCGCACTGATACAGACTCGCTCAGTACGACACAAACATGAGACTCAAGTAGAATTCTCTCACTTTGCATGTGAACACAGAAAAGGGTCTCTACCTGGGTGTGTTAACCTGTATATCGAGGACACGTGCGTCTTCTCTCTTTACTCTCAGTATATAGACTTGCCCCACATGCAGCTCAGAACCTCCAGAATTCACTCACTGAGCTGCAGAACAGGGATATAATTTTTTGCACTATGCTATATGGCTGTTAAGAAGTGTGATATAAACATTATGGGATATTTTAGTATAATTTTGGATTGTATTTTTTATTTCAGTTATAATAAAACAAAAATATAGATGCATGCTTTAATTAACTAGAAAAAAACAACAACTTAACACAGACAAGACCAGGACTAACTCTAACTCGGTAATCTTGGACTTAATAAGGCAAATCATAAATAAAGACGTATGTATAGCACAATTCGTATACAAAGTAATTCAAAGTGCTTTACAGAATAAGAAAGACATTAAAATCACACAAATCAAAACATAAGCAATCACAAATAATCATCATAAAATTAACATTAAAAGAGGAGAGAGCAGAGTAAAAACCTTTCAGTCATTCAGAGCTAAACAGAACTGTTTTGAGCCTGGATTTAAACATTGTCAAAGTCGAGGCCTGTCTCACATCTTCAGGAAGAAATACAATCAGCTTTGTTCAAAATATTCTTTGTAAAACGGTGCTTTTTTGTTTGATACTGCGATATAATGAGTATGTTGCGATATCGATTATTGGGTCAGTCGATGTTGTGATGATAAATAATTGGCTGCAAGTGCTGGTGTTTAGGCAGTGACAATTCAAATCAGAGAGAGACTTTTTAGGTTTAAACCAACTTGATTTCGCCATCGAATCCCAAAGTAACAGTTAATTCTGCTTTGTGATTGGATAATCAATTTGGGAACCACACATAAAAAGTTAAATATCTTCTACAACACAAAGAAGGTGTCTGAAATAAATCAAAATTATAATAGCTACCAGTTATACATTTGATTTTGAACACGGTTGTGAAATGGCAAATAAAAAACATACTTTTTAACATACTGAACTATTCTAAAAGCAGTGAAGTTTGATTTGAATGACCCATTTTTAACCCTGTGGTTCTTCTTTGCGCTTCGTACCTGCCATTTGAATGTACTGCATCCACTCTTCCTCCTCTACATGTCCAAACCATCTATGCTTAGCCTCTCGTACTTCTTATTTTAAACAATTTTACACCAGTATTTCATCTGTAGTAGAATTGGAAGAATCCTGCTGCTTGTAGTCCATTTAGTCCCATTTTGGGCAAAGCTGATCCGACCAGCACTGTCCCGAATCCAACGACAGCTGCTTAAGACGGCAGACGTTTCGTGACATTATTGACCGCCGCTCGTTTAAACCCCTGTCTGTGCTGATAAGTGTCGAAGCGCGGCAGCTCCCCCCTCACCTCCTCCTCCTCTTCTTCATCCGCCTCATCCTCCTCCTTCTCTCCTCCAGGTGTGGGCTGTCATACCAGGCTTGCCAGGCGGTGACGTTCAGACGCTGCCTCCTGTTGGATAGCATCTCCAGACTGCCAGAGCCGGAGGGTAAGAGCCACATCCCCTGTCCCCGTGCCAGAGCTTCAGAGGCAGGCAGGTGCGCTCTACCCCTGTCACCCGCACCTGTCCAACGCTCCTGCCCCTGACGAGTGCCATTTCTGAAGCACAACACTACACATAGATAACACCGCGTTTATGTCGTATGAGCGCTTTACGAAGAAAAAAAAAAACGTTATTTGATTGTGTGTTTTTTGCTATTGGAATTATAGTATAGTATAGCAGGATAACGTCAAAATATAAGTGACTATATGTAGTGTCAAAGATGTCAAATAAGGACTGAAATAACTTTTGGGTTGTGCAGTTTTGAGCTCAGCCTAGTCTCTGCTTTTGTCTTAAACCGTTGAAAGGTGATAGTGAAATGGTTTGGACATTGATTTTGAAAAACCCAAGGATATAGTATATAAAAAGTATATATTTTTTCCTCAGTGATTGATCATAATCTTATAAAAATGGCTTTCAATCTTAAGTTCCTGAATTTAAAATGCATGTGGCAGGTTACACTCATTTACTAATTTCACTAAAACATTTTTAACATTATACTTAAAGAGGTTGTAACATGGATTTTTTTGGAGCTTTCTACCATGTTATAACATTGTCCATTATCAAAAAACATGCCTGAAGAGATTTTATATGTCGTCCATACATGTTTGAGTTATCTAGCAATCTCTCCAGGGCCCAATCTGAACCCTTCTCACAGTTAGCAGTAAGTTTCTGTCCAAAGCTCCGCCCACAGGCCTATGTCACCCATGCCCCCGTACGTCATTTTTTTCATAAATATACAAAAGCAAGTTACAAAACAATACACTACAACTTCATAAACCTGATCCGGTGCAGTAGTTTCATTAGTGGGATGTGTTGTGATAAGAGCTCTGAAGGGGGAGTGACTTAGCATGGGGAGCAAATGGAGCGTCAAAAACAAAAGTGAAAAAATTAATCATTTTAATGCATTGTTTCTGGCAAAAATAGCATGTTCAAAACGATAAAAGGCAACATGGTGATCTAAATATGTGATGTGTTGGCAACTAATATCCCACAGAAGTGAAATACTCTTTAAAGGTGCTTTACGCAACTTTTCTGGTAGGAGGGTCTGCCACTTGCACGACTTCATGGAGATGTTAGTGCTTTGCCTGGAAAAAGCACCGACCCTCTAGGTTCTAATTGTACCTTTAAATGCTTTGGAGGTAATGAATGTGCCAGCCCCAGCATTAAAGTCCCTCTAAACACTCGACCAAACCTGTCTCTGCTCCAGTTCCCATCAGTGCTGTTTCTATAGGGTTAGCTGTAGCGTTAGCATTAGCTCTGTCTGTCAACTTGGCTAGCTCTTGGTCACTCCTCCAAACGCACTCTTCTGTGACAAGCCTTGCGCTGTTGTGGCACATGTCAGCATGAGCGCCGCCCTAGCTGCCAGCTAAACATCTTACCATCTATATTTGAACAGCAATTTACCTCCCTCTTTACACCCCATCATTCACTCACTTCTGATAAAGACTTGTGGCGTTTGTGAATTTGGGTTATTATAGGTAAACAAGGGCACTCGTTTAAGTGTAAATAAAGTTTTTAAAAATAACCAAATCTAGAAGTATCTGTGACATGTGCCGTCACTCAAGTCCAGCTCCGTGGTGGTCGTCTAAATCCTGTTCTTGAAGCTGGTTAAATATAGCCAGGATCAAATTGGACGCTGTCTGACACACGGAGACAGGCGGCTCACAATACCAAAACAATGTCCACTCTTAAGACTTCTGCTGGCTTTTCTGTGCAGATTCTCCTGCAGGTATTCTGTGGTATGAATATGAGTCTGTGTAATCCAAATAAATGTAAAGTTTTTATTAACTTAACTACAATCACAGACAGTGTTTACATCACCAGCTGCCACTGCACTTGACCCAACATGTACAATGTGAATGAGCGAACTAATGCCACAGCCTCAGCTTCAGTCAGTCTGCTCCAGGGCAGCTGTGGCTCCTGTAGGAGTTTACCACCACCACCACCATCAGGAGTGGAGTGAGTGAATAAAGCACAAAATTGAAAAGACACTTTGAAAAGCGCAATACATCTTTCCCTTAAATTAGGTTTGTAACAATAGCTGTTTGATTCAAAGTTGAGATTCGTCTTAGGCAATGTCAGTGTTTGTAAAGTATTAATTTATTTATAGGCTATACACCTAATATAGATTTATTTTCATTTCATTTATATAAAAACATAATACATGTAAATTCATTTTTCAAACATATTTTTTGTATTGTTGGTTAAAAATGTTTTTTTTTAAAGAAGCTTAATTTGAGTGCTGAATGGGCATGAACTTTAAAAACACAGAAGAGCACTTAATGGGTTACCACCTTGTTCTGCCCACAGTAAAGTTACTTTCAGAAAAAGTTCATAATAATTTTGTAATGTTAATAATTTTGTATATTATAATTCATTGGTTAATATTTCATGTTTAAGACAGTCATTTTGTTAAAAAATAATTACTATATACACTAGTTTTGGATCACTTGTGTTTTATTTTGAAGGCCTCAGGAAGTGGTCACAATGCATTGTGGGTAACAGCAGCAGAACTCAGCTAGGTAAAAACGTGTTAAAATAAGACTGCTTGTTGATGTCCAGAGCTGCTCATCTTGTGTTTAAAATCTTATCTACATCTACGAAAGCAATGGCTGTAAGTTGAATGTGTATTTAGTGACTTCAATTAGTTTATAGGTTGCCCTGTTGTGGAAATTGGTTCAGCACACGTTATTAACAGACATTAGACCTAGCCCATGATCTTGCTAGCTCAGGAGCACTATGTATTAGCATAGCCATGCCTATTTTCGTGCGTATTAACGACCTAATTTGCATATGAAAAGATCGCGAAAAAACGTAGTGTGACTCCTTAAAGTAGCAGTTTGTTAAGTTTGCTATTTCTTTGACACATGTACTTTATGTTATGATACTAATGTATATTTATTTGTTTGTATTCCCAGTTTCACTCGAGCTTTTCACACCACAATTGTAAAGAATTGTAAGCTGTCCTGAAGACCGTATTAAAGGAGCAAGACGCTCAGTTTCCTGGCTCGTGAAAACCGAGTTTGGCTTGCTGTTGATCTGCGTTCACATACATAGTGTATCCAACACGTAGTGATAACAGTACAGTGAAAAGCCATATCAGCAGTTGATGGAAGATAAAACTCACAGAAACGACGCAGAGATGGACAACACTCAGGAAGAAAAGGCCAACTCTCCAAGCAAAGCACCATCAAAGGCATCGTCCAAGGCTGTCTCCAAAGTCATGTCCTTCAAAAGCTCAAAGTCCAGCATACTTGCAGCAGCCACTCTGGCACGTGCCTCTGCAGAAGCCGCAAACACCAAAGCCATGTACAGTAAGAAAGAATTTGAGATAAAAAAGCAGCAAGCAGAGCTAGAACTAGAAAAGCAGCAAGCAAAGCTAGAACTAGAAAAGCAGGAAGCAAAGCTAGAACTAGAAAAGGTACTACTAGAAGCAGATCTAGAAATGTTAGAAGCAGAAAAGGAAGCAGCAGCCAAAACAGCCGAGGCCAAGGTTTTAGAAGCTGCTGCAGCTGAGGAACATTACGAAAGTGAAACCACAGAAAGTGAAGTCCCTTTACAAGTAGTCAAACAGAGAACAATGGAGTATGTGCAGCATCAAAACCAGTTGAAGTCACAAATGCAATTGCCACAAGAAGAGGCACCTCCAGTTGAACGCTCACTAAAGGCCCAATCGTTTACTCCGATGAGACGAGACAATGAGATACAGCCCTCTCTGTCAGCCTACGAAAAAATGCAGGTAAAAAATGAACCTTTGAATGCACCAAAAGACTACATAAAGCCATACAGCTACCACGCTTCACATCACAGTGACCCACCGCCCATGATAGACTTTGCCAGATTCCTTGCACGCAGAGAGCTAATAACTACAGGCCTCTTTAAGTTCGACGACACCCCTGAGAACTTTAGAGCATGGCAGTCATCATTCTTAAATGCAACTGAGGAGATAGGACTTTCATATAGTGAGGAGTTAGACCTCCTTGTTAAGTGGCTTGGTAAGGAGTCTTCTGAGCATGTTAAGAGAATCAGAGCTGTCTACGCCACTAACCCCAAAGCCGCTGTCAAATTATCATGGGAAAGACTACAAGAATGCTACGCCACACCAGAAGTAGTTGAAAATGCCCTATTCAAGAAAGTAGATAACTTCCCTCGCCTCGCTAGTAGAGACAATGTAAAACTTAGGGAGCTTGGTGACTTGCTTTTAGAGTTGCTGGTTGCCAAGGACCAAGCCTATCTCCCTGGACTTGCTTACCTCGACACACCCCGAGGTGTCAAACCCATAGTCGAAAAGCTACCCCCAAGTTTACAAGATAAATGGCTCCACTCAGGTTCAAGATACAAGCAAAAATATGATGTGACTTTCCCTCCCTTCTCATATTTTGTCAAGTTTATACAAGAAGAGGCCAAAGCCAGAAATGACCCAAGTTTTGCAGTATACAATAGTCAGCCATTCAACAAAAGTGAGAGAGCACCCGTCAGACAAGCCAACTACAGACCACCCATCACTGTGAACAAAACAGAACTTAACACAAATGCTCATAACAGTGCCAAAGAGGAGGATTTAACACGGCACTGCCCTGTTCACAGAAAACCACATTCTCTAGCCAAATGTAGGGCTTTCCGGATCAAACCAATGCAAGAGAGGCGTAGCATACTCAAAGAACACAAACGATGCTTCCGGTGCTGTTCTCCCAGTCATGCAATAAGGGACTGTAACATAGAACTTAAGTGTGAGGAATGTCAAAGTGACAAACATTGTTCTGCCATGCATCCTGATTCAAGCCAGCAACCCCAGCCATCGACCACACCTGAACCAGAGGCTCAGGCCCAAATCAGCCTGCCACCAGAGGTTACATCACGGTGCACTGAGATCTGCGGTGGAAGTGGTCCTCCGCGTTCCTGCTCAAAGGTATGTCTTGTCAGAATCTTCCCAAAAGGCCACCGAGAACGCTCTGCTAAGATATATGTAATCCTTGATGACCAGAGTAATAGCTCACTAGCTTGCCCCGAATTCTTTGAGTTATTTGGGATAGAGGGTAGTCCTGTGACATACAACATGAGAACGTGCGCTGGTCTTACTGAGATGCTCGGCAGGAAAGCTGTGGGATTTCAAATCGAACCAGAAGATGGAGGTGTGTGTTTGGACCTCCCCCCACTCATCGAGTGCAGTGAGATAATGTTTAATAGAGACGAAATACCTACACCCGAAGTTGCTCTTGCCCACGCCCATTTAAAACATCTAGCACCTCTCATTCCTAAGTATGACCCAAGTGCTCAGATTGCAGTCCTGCTGGGCAGAGACATCATACGAGTCCACAAAGCACGGCAACAAGTGAACGGGCCTCACAATGCTCCCTTTGCCCAACGCCTTGATCTAGGTTGGGTAATCATAGGAGAAGTGTGTCTCAATGCTCATAAACCAACTGTCAATGTTTATAAGACCCACATGCTTCCTAACGGACGCCCTTCTCTCCTCACTCCTTGTCACAACAGCATCATCGTTAAAGAGAAACTGCGCTACGGCGGGGAGCATAGGAATGGCCCACCTTGCAGCTCAAAACCCAATACAGCAGAAACTAAACTTGGGGAAAAGGTTTTTGAGCGTACAGAGAAGGATAATAAGAGTGCCATGTCCTTTGAGGATGAGACCTTTCTTAAAATAATGGATAAAGAGGTCCACCAAGATGAAAATAAGAACTGGGTTGCCCCTTTGCCATTCCGGTGCCCTCGCTTGCCCCTCCCAAACAACAGAGACCAAATGCTCTCCAGACTCAATTCGCTAAGACGCAACCTAGCAAGAAACCCTCAGACAAAGCAACAGTTTTCAGAGTTTATGGAAAGGCTGTTCCAGAACAATCATGCAGAGATCGCTCCACCCATCAACAATGGCGCAGAATGCTGGTACCTGCCTATTTTCGGGGTATTTCATCCTCAGAAACCCGACCAGATACGGGTTGTCTTCGACTCAAGTGCCGAGCAGTTTGGTGTATCCCTCAACTCAGTACTGTTAACGGGTCCAGACCTCAATAACACCCTCCTCGGTGTGCTGATTAGGTTTAGGAAAGAGCTCATCGCGATCACTGCCGATATTCAGCAAATGTTTTATGGGTTCCTAGTCAGGCCGGACCATCGCGACTACTTGAGATTCCTGTGGCACAAGGACAATGATTTCTCTAAAGAAGTGCAAGAGTACCGTATGCGGGCGCATGTTTTCGGAAATAGCCCGTCACCAGCAGTGGCCATTTATTGCCTACGGAGAGCAATCCAGAAGGGCGAGTTAAGGTTTGGAGCGGACACAAGACACTTTGTTGAGAGGCACTTCTATGTGGACGACGGGCTGATTTCACTCCCCACAGAGTTCGCTGCAATAGACCTGCTCGAGCGCACATGTGCATCCTTGGCTGAGTCGAACCTCAAACTTCACAAAATCGCCTCAAACAGTATTTCAGTCATGCAAGCTTTCAAACCAGAAGACCTGGCCAACGGCATCAAAGATTTGAGTTTAGACCATGAGATGTTACCAGCCCAGAGAAGTCTAGGCCTGTGCTGGGACATAAACACAGACTCTTTCACATTCAAGGTTGCTGTAAACGACAAACCTTACACACGCCGCGGGGTTCTCTCTGTGATCAACAGTATCTTCGACCCCTTGGGACTAGCATCACCAGTGACAGTCAAAGGCAGACTCTTGTTACGCGAGCTGGCAAGTGGAGTCCAAGACTGGGATGCTCCCCTCCCTCAGGACAAGATGGACGCATGGGAAATATGGAAATTGTCCCTTCAAGATCTAAGCAGTCTCAAGGTTCCACGCTGCTACGTACCGGCTTCACTTTCCAAGTCCACCTACACTGAACTCTGCGTCTTTTCGGATGCCTCCAGCTGGGCTATCGCTGCAGTAGCCTACTTAAGAACAGTCAACGGGGAGGGACATTGCGAAGTTGGATTTGTACTTGGGAAAGCAAAACTGTCACCACAACCAGAACCCACAATACCTCGCCTTGAACTTTGCGGAGCGGTTCTAGCGGTTGAGATGGCGGAACTCATCCTTGATGAACTTGATCACAAGCCAGACGCTGTCAAATTCTACTGTGATAGCAAAGTGGTTCTTGGGTACATTTGCAATGACTCCAAACGCTTCTATGTTTATGTCCATAACCGTGTTCATCGCATTCGTCAGTCCACATCTCCTGAACAGTGGCACTACGTCACATCAGAACAAAATCCAGCTGATCTTGCAACCAGATCAATCCCTGCATCTCAGCTCATGGACTCTATGTGGTTCAAAGGGCCAGACTTCCTTCACAAGCCCTCTGGACTTGAGATGCACAAATCCTTTGAGTTGGTTGAGCCTGAAAAAGATACTGAAATCAGACAAGTTACTACCTTGGCAACTCACGTTCAGAAAAACAGCCTCTCACTGGAACGCTTCCAGCGCTTTTCTACATGGAACTCTCTTGTACGTGGTGTTTCATTCCTCATTCACCAAGCACGTTCTTACTCAAGCAGTAATTCATCAAGTCATACATGCAAAGGCTGGCATCAATGCGCTAAGCCGCGCACTCCAGAGGAGCTGGAAACTGCCAGAAAGCTAATTCTTCAGTCTGTTCAAAGGAGCGCCTATCCTGAAGAGTACGCTGCTCTACAAGCCAATCAAACAGTCCACAGTGCAAGCTGCCTTTTGGCTCTGGACCCCTATTTTAGTGAAGGCCTCATGAGAGTCGGAGGTCGCCTCAGAAACGCATCACTGGACTCAGCTGCCAAAAATCCAATCATTCTTCCAAACAAACATCACGTTACTCATCTTCTTGCCCAACACTATCACTCCAAAGTTATGCATCAAGGGAGACAGTTCACAGAGGGAGCACTTCGACAAGCCGGACTGTGGATAGTTGGTTGCAAGAGACTGGTATCATCTATTATCTACCATTGTGTGACATGCAGAAAACTTAGAGGGAAACTTGAAACCCAGAAAATGGCTGATCTTCCTCCTGAGAGACTCGAGACGGCCCCACCATTTTCATATGTTGGATTGGACGTTTTTGGGCCATGGACAGTCGTTACACGACGCACTCGAGGTGGTGCTGCACAAAGCAAGAGGTGGGCTATTCTTTTTACATGTATGACCACAAGAGGTGTACATATTGAAATCATTGAATCTATGGACACTTGCAGCTGCATAAATGCAATCCGCAGATTTTTCGCAATACGAGGGCCAGCAAGGCAACTGCGATCAGACAGAGGCACCAACTTTATTGCAGCAAGTGTTGAGCTGGGCATGGCACAACCAAACAAGAACCCTCCAAATATTGTCAGCTACCTCCATGCCAATGGCTGTACATGGGAGTTCAATCCCCCTCATGCCTCCCACATGGGAGGTGTATGGGAAAGAATGATAGGAGTAACACGCAGGATCCTGGACTCCATGCTTCTGCAAAATAAACACACTCGCCTGACACACGAAGTGCTTTGTACCTTAATGGCTGAGGTATCTTCCATAATCAATGCGAGGCCCCTGGTTCCTATCTCAACAGACTCGTCCTCACCATTCTTGTTGTGCCCTGCAATGATCTTGACCCAAAAGCAACATGTTCCCTCTCCACCAGGGGACTTCTGTGGAAAAGACCTGCTCAAAAATCAGTGGAAACAGGTGCAGGCACTCGCCAACGAATTCTGGAGTCGCTGGAGAAACGAATATCTCAACACCCTTCAGTCAAGGCGCAAGTGGCACAGAACTCAACGTAACCTCCAACAAGGAGACATCGTGCTGTTGAAGCAAGCTCAAGCCCCAAGAAATGAATGGACAATGGCCATCATCACATCTGCCTTTCCTAGCAGTGACGGGAAGGTTCGTAAGGTCGAAGTGAGGACGTCACATCAAGGTGTTCCAAAGATTTATTTGCGCCCTATCTCAGACATTGTGGTTCTTTTAGAAAACGAACTGTCAGTTATAAAGCAGTAGTGGCATTAGTATGCCAGGCGGGGAGTGTTCTGCCCACAGTAAAGTTACTTTCAGAAAAAGTTCATAATAATTTTGTAATGTTAATAATTTTGTATATTATAATTCATTGGTTAATATTTCATGTTTAAGACAGTCATTTTGTTAAAAAATAATTACTATATACACTAGTTTTGGATCACTTGTGTTTTATTTTGAAGGCCTCAGGAAGTGGTCACAATGCATTGTGGGTAACAGCAGCAGAACTCAGCTAGGTAAAAACGTGTTAAAATAAGACTGCTTGTTGATGTCCAGAGCTGCTCATCTTGTGTTTAAAATCTTATCTACATCTACGAAAGCAATGGCTGTAAGTTGAATGTGTATTTAGTGACTTCAATTAGTTTATAGGTTGCCCTGTTGTGGAAATTGGTTCAGCACACGTTATTAACAGACATTAGACCTAGCCCATGATCTTGCTAGCTCAGGAGCACTATGTATTAGCATAGCCATGCCTATTTTCGTGCGTATTAACGACCTAATTTGCATATGAAAAGATCGCGAAAAAACGTAGTGTGACTCCTTAAAGTAGCAGTTTGTTAAGTTTGCTATTTCTTTGACACATGTACTTTATGTTATGATACTAATGTATATTTATTTGTTTGTATTCCCAGTTTCACTCGAGCTTTTCACACCACAATTGTAAAGAATTGTAAGCTGTCCTGAAGACCGTATTAAAGGAGCAAGACGCTCAGTTTCCTGGCTCGTGAAAACCGAGTTTGGCTTGCTGTTGATCTGCGTTCACATACATAGTGTATCCAACACGTAGTGATAACAGTACACACCTAATGATGTCACCAGGTGGAACCCAGTATTTATGTGCATACAGTATTGGTAGTAGTAGTAGTACAGTATTGCTAGATTAGATCTAAACAGGAGTGATTTTACATAATTTCATCTCTAAATTCTCTCGGCTTGTATCTGCTTTGGCTTTGTTCCAATGGTCATCAGAACAAACATGGGGGTCTGACTCTTGTTGTGTTGTCTGGTGCAGATCCGGTCTGGATACAGAAGATGCTGCAGGCTCCATGCGCGCTCTGCGACTCTCCTTTCATCTAAAGGTCAGAGGTCAGGAAAAAGACCTCTGGGCGACCTCCAGGGCGTTTGGCTTCAAAGCTGCGTCCAACACCTCAACACTTTTCGTACTGTTCCTGTTCACTTTTTATATTGTTGTTGAAAATGAGAATAAAAGACTTTAGAGTTCTCTTGTTTCCTTTCACTAGAACATGAAGGCTCAACATTACAACAGACGTATGTACTACTTCAGAAAATATGTCAATTTAATTTGCTTATAGAGGGTTTAAATAGATTTCTTCCAAGATAAAAAAAATAATAATAATGACAACAGCAACTCTGTCACAGTTTTCACCTAATTTAGTCTTGTGTTAAAGCTCAAACTGTGATACGACCAAAGACGAGCTGCCACTGATCTCAAGCCTCCCTGATATTTTGGAGTCTTGGTGCAGAGTGAGGCCTCGGTGTCTGCGATCAATCTGCCGTGAACAGAATCCTCTCTCGCTTTTTCTAAGTTAAATATTGTGAAAAGAGCACATAACATTGTCCATTATCAACTCACTTCTGTCAGTCATAATCTGAGGGACTTCAGTTGGTGAATTTTTTTTTAATCTTATGGTCATTTTAAAGCACGGGTTCCTGTACTATAGCTAAACATATACCGTAAATTTCGGATTATAAGCCGCTACTTTTTTTCCACGCTTTGAACCCTGCGGCTTTTACAGCAGTGCGGCTTATATATGGAATTTTACTGGATAACGGCCCCTGGGGGGCGCTCTCTAGCTGTAAACGTAAAAGTGAGACAGACGTGGGGAAAGATTCTGCTCTGAAGAATTCACTAGTTTTGATTTTGAACGATCATTTTGCGCATCATGAAATGGATATGATGCAGTTTTTAAGATAAAGAAACAGAAAGGAAACAGAGCAGGGGTCGGCCTTTAACACGCACGCAAAGAGCCATTTGGACCCACTTTCCACATAAAATAAAACACTGGGAGCCGCAAATACTTTTTGACATCTAAAATGAAGATAACACTGTATAATAACAATAATGTAACGGAATAATGTAGGTTTTACTTTCACGGACAAGCCTTCTACACGTGGCAGATAAATATGGCAAAAACAACTTAAGTGCATTAAAAAAATACAACTCACCAAACCGCTGCATCATGCATCGCGCTGATTATGTGATAATGTCTACTCTGCTCCGCAGTTTCTTTAAAAAAACAACAACAAAAAAACTCGTAGCGTATCGTTTAATCCCAGGTGCTTATTCTCCATGTGCCAAAGCAGTTTTGAAGGTTTCATTGCCTTATTTGCTTTTCCCGTATGTTACGCAGAGCGGACTCTGTGCGTGAGTCACCTGTAGCGACAAACCCAGATTTTAAGTAGGCATTGTCTGTTAAATTTATCTTTCTTTTTCTTGGAGGTCGTAGTCTCTTCTTCTGGCTCCTCAGTTGTCCTTTTCCCCTTTGTTAAAAAGATCTCCAAAGACTTTTGTTTTGGCTCATTTTCACTCGCTTGTGGCTCTACTTTAATGCGTCGTGTCTGATGTGTTAAACGTGATACGTCACCGCGGAGACAAGAGCAGATAATATACTTGCTACTACATCAAATAGATTTCTGTGGCGATTTCCAGCAGGATTTTCATGATACATCTACGGACGAGCTTATTAGTGTGTCATTAGGGACGGGCCAAAGTTGCTCCTGACCCCTGTGCGCACAACGTCTCAAAATCAGGGCTCTTTACGCAGGACTGAGCTGTGTCTGTGTTAGTTCCCAAGCCACGCAGAGCCGCAGTATGAGGCGGAAAGAGGCGCATGCGGCTCCGGAGCCGCGAGTTGCCGACCCCTGAAATAGAGCCACTGCACGTAAGCTCGACATCAATGAATCCAACTTGGTCAATGTAAAAAGACGACAAAAGTTTTCAGAGGAAATAAAAGCAGATTTTCCGTGTTGGTGCAGCTTTATTTTCTAAACCTGCAGATGTGTTCATCCCGTGTTGTTGTCGTGTTGGTGCCAATTTTCAGGCACAGTTTAAAAAAAAGCGTGTCGGTGCACCGTCTTTCTGTGTAAATATCTCATGTTACAATATGAAAACCTGCGGCTTTTATTCAGGTGCGGCTTATATATGTACAAAATTGATTTTCTCTTCAAATTTAGCTGGTGCGGCTTATATCAAGGTGCGCTCTGTAGTCCGAAATTTACGGTAGTATAGTTCCCTCTTTACTGTTGGCGGAAATGAAACTGAAGAAAATAGGGACACTTGGGACATTTCTTGTATAAAACTGGGACAAATCAATGGTTTTGGATGAATCTGCAGGGCTTAAAACTGGGACTTTCCCGGGGTAAATGGGTACATCTGGTCACTCTATCATATGTGCTGTGTGTTGTCATGTGATTTAAATTCCTTGCATTGATTAGTGTGATATCCATGAATCTTAAAAAACATAAAATATCATGCCGTGGACACCAGGCTTAAGGCAGGACTTAAACGATGTCTTCAATAAAGCTTATCTGTCCAGGTCCTACAGCCAGATCAAAAATATTACTTAATTGTGTCTAAAAAGGACTAAACCTTAGACTTATACCTACCCAAATGTGGTCTAAAACTATAATCTAGTGGATGTTTCTTTTCATAACACTCACAGCTTAAATTAGCCCCTCATTTCCTTATGTTGACTCCATCTCCTCCGCTTTGGTGTAGTTTTTATTGCGAGTTAGCCAAACTTACTTATACCGCCTCGCCTATGTTTTCTCTCTTATTTGAACACAACAAATAAAACATTCTGAATTATACATAGAGCGGGGAAAGAGATGCATACCTACTTTAATTGGTAAAACAATCTGAAAGCGGCGTTGGTGGGAGGCGCACACGCAGTCTCCGATGAGGACTTGGGTGTGTGTAAAAGAGGAGCACCCCATGGGAGAACTCCTAATCATATGCACCCGTAATGAGGGACACAACACGGCGCCAGATGTGGGTTTAATTCTAATCAAGTCGAGAGAGAGGGAAGGGAGGGCGAGCGAGCGAATGGCACATTGTTTAATGCATTAACCCTTTTTCCATATGCTGTTGGAGTGAGGGCCTGTTAAACATATGTGTCAAAGGAATGGTCTCTCCCGTCGTACAAGTCGGGCCCCGAATGACACGGTGCCTGATGGTTTTATACATGGAGTTGTCAATAGGTTGTGTTCAAGATGTGATGTCATAATTTCAAATAACTCGATGGGAGATTCACTGTTTTTCACTGAAATATAGGATCAAGGCCGGTCCAGCCTATAAGCAGACTGAGCAGCAGCTTAGGGCCCCAAAGCCACCAGTGGGCCCCCAAACATTTATATTGAAAATAATACGGGGACACGGGGCTCGTGTGTTTACAGCAGCCTAAATATTCCTCGAAAACGACTACATTTGTTTTATATGTAGCAAAATATCTACTGCTGCTACAGGGGAGAGGTGAGGGCAGCTATGTGTTTACAACGGAGTAAGGACCTGACATAAAGTAAATTTAAGACCACTGTCGCCAACCGGAACACATTAAAATCCACCAGAAACGAAGAGAAGGCAAGGCAAGGCAAGGCAAGTTTATTTGTATAGCACAATTCGTACACAAGGTAATTCAAAGTGCTTTACAGAATAAGAAAGACATTAAAATCACACAAATCAAACATAAATAATCACAAATAATCATCATAAAATCAACATTAAAAGAGAAGAGTGCAGAATAAAAACCTGTCAGTCATATGCACAGCTAAACAGAACTGTTTTGAGTCTGGATTTAAACATTGTCAAAGTAGAGGCCTGTCTCACATCTTCAGGAAGACTGTTCCAAGTTTTAGCTGCATAAAATTTAAACGCTGATTCCCCATGTTTAGTCCTGACTCTGGGCACCAGCAGGAGGCCGATCCCTGAAGTCCTCAAATTGCGAGATGGTTCATATGGCACTAACATGTCGGAGATATACTTTGGACTTAGGCCATGGAGAGACTTATACACAAGCAGAGCTGCTTTAAAGTCTATTCTTTGAGCTACAGGAAGCCAGTGCAGAGACCTGAGCACAGGACTTATGTGCTCATACTTCCTGGTTCTAGTCAGGACCCGAGTAGCAGCATTCTGGATGTACTGCAGCTGTGTTAAGGCTCGTTTGGAGAGGCCAGTGAGCAGGCCGTTACAGTAGTCTAACCTACTGGAGACAAATGCATGGATAAGTCTCTCTAAGTCTGGCTTTGACAGTATACCTTTGATTTTTGCAATGTTTTTTAGGTGGTAAAAAGCTGCAGATGTTATTGATTTGATGTGGCTGTTAAAGTTCAAGTCTGAGTCCATTATTACCCCTAGATTTCTAGCCTGATTTGAAGGTTTTAGAGAGAGAGACTGGAGGTGACTGCTGACACTTTCTCTATGTTTCTGTGGGCCAAAGATGATGACTTCAGTCTTGTCTGAGTTTAGCAGAAGAAAGTTCTTTTGCATCCACACACTGATCTGTTGGATGCAGTGGCAGAGTGAATCCACTGGTCCATATTCACCTGCTGCCAGTGAGACATAGATCTGAGTGTCATCTGCATAGTTGTGGTAAGACACATTATTGCTGCGTATTAACTGGCCTAATGGCAGCATGTAGAGATTGAACAGCAGGGGTCCCAGGATTGAACCCTGGGGCACCCCACAGGTCAGGGACATTTTATCTGATATACATTTGAAGAGAAAACATCTGGAATTGTTTACTGTTCTTGTGACTATGGTAGTTGTGACATTCTGGATGTTTTCAGTCTAATGTTGGTCATATAAACACAAATACAATTGGTCAAAGTGATGAGAGCAGAGTCGTAATGTTGTCAAATGTGACTCACCAACAGCTGAGGGGGGCTCCAGAGACAAATTCAGCTTAGGGCCCCCTGAAAGCTAGGACCGGCCCTGTACAGGATCCACAAATGTTGAGCCTTATCATTAGTCCTTTCAACTGACAATCATGTCTTTTGGGTTGGCTTTCTGAATCGAGATTGTGAGATTATCTGATTCATTTTTGAGACTGGTAAGGGTGGGTAAAGTCCCATGATTATTAACCAGTTCTGATATTTGTGAAGGCGGGTGCAGGTTAGTAGTTTTTAGTTAAAAAGCTTGAGAGAAACCCACTGAACACCTAAAATAATTACATTACATCGGTCCTTTTACAATAATATAATTCACTTCCACTTCAACAATCGTTAAAGTTAGAGTTTTAAAGGTGCTGTACCTGATTTTTTTTGGCTTTTTTGTCTCATTTTGAAACATTTTGCAGTGGTCCAAAGTTATTCCTCACTTACTTTATACATTCTAAGCATCTTAATCATTCACAGCGACTTCGCAAACACTTTTCAAAACTCATAGACACCAGAGTTTGCCATGACGGTAAACCTAACAGCACCTTCTTGATTATCAGACAGTAAAATCAAAGGCTTTATAATCAGATGCAGACAGCGAGCAGCGGACTTATTTAGACCTCAGGGGCTGCTTATACGATCCAACTGTACTGGGGCAAGACAAATACTGTACTTAAAAGTTACAAATATGCAGCCTAGTCCAATTCAATACAATATTAACCATCAATCGCCATGTGATTGTGTGTTGTGTTTACATTTGAAAGTGAAACCATTCTGTGCATTTCTCCGGAGCATCCATTCTTTTTAAATATTCAAATCCGCCTTCCTCACCTGCTGTGATATTGTACTCTTTGAAATCTCTAGCCAATTCTTCCTCCATTTTGTCCTGTTTATGCGGCAAGTTTATGAGCCTTTTGAATGGTTTTAGCCCACGAATTTATAATAATGCGGAAGGCGGTGAGAAATAAAAGATTTGATCATTTCGGAGCGCGGTCTCTGGTGGGAAGGAAATATTTAGCGCGCGTTCGGATCTGCCAGTTTTGGAATATGATAGTGATATTAAAAACACATGGCATTTACTTGAGTGCGATCCCCCACAGGCCACAGCAAGAAGAGTCAACAATAACAGTGCGTTTAATCATCGCTTTCCACAAATGCACTTTTAAGCAAACACAATTTCAAAGGCTGTTGCCGTGTGAGCAGTTGCTTTCATATTCACAATATAATAAAAGTGTAATATAGTAGCATAATGTCTGTGTCTGAAGCAAGTTATGCCTGCTGCCCAAGGCTCAAACTTTAAAGGTGCACTATGTAACTTTTCTAATGAAGGGATTCACACCTGCTTTTTGTCATGAGATGTTGTTGCTCCGTCTGGTTTGTACAATAGCATGACATTAAACTGATAAACGTGTGCATTCTTGTTGTGAGATATGACACATCTGACTTGTAACTACCCGGCGCTGGATATGTTTAAAGCAATACTGTGGAATATAAGCGAAGCAATAGCATCTCCGTGGAGACAAAACAGCAAAGTGCACCTTTAAATATTCAGACTCACGCAAATATGAATGACACATAATCCAAGTCCATAATTTAGATGAGTAAAAAATGTAGTTTGGTGTTAAAATGTCCAGCTAGGTAAAGGAATTCATAGTGTTATCGTGTCCTTGAGCAAGACACGTCATCCAGTTTCCCTGTGTGAATTTATTAGTGGTTGTGTGTTGTTAGGAGAGCAGCTGTTGTTAAAGAAATGTGTGCCTTTATGTGAGCAAAGAGTTAATAAACAAATGGTGGATTTAGGTGCATTATTTATCACTGACCGTTTATGTTTGTAACTGTCAGAACTAGAACTAAATGAAACACTACTATTGATATTGACGGGTGAACGCCTTACCTAACGACGCAAAAATTTAAGTCTGGTAAAAGTTTTTTAGTTGGTAAGCCGCAAAGATCAATGGATTAGAGATCGCACTACATGTTTGAATTTGTATAGACGCCTAAATGACTTTACTATGAGTCCAAAGTGTTTGTAATTCATAGATTTCCATGTTATTTTGGTAACTTTGACGAAGCTAGCGCCAAGATAACATTACTAAAACTTACCAGGCCTGTCTTCTCCCAACTTACTTCACCTCACATCTTAACCCAGGCAAACGTTCTCTGTATGTCACCCGTGCACCTCCTAATTGTTCTTACCTCATTGTTAGTGCACTATATTTCAAACCCCAACGCTCCCTACTCCTAGCACTGTTTACCTCCTCGCCACCTCTGCTCGCAAGCCACACGTCAGCCGAGGTTAAAGTGATTGCACCCCCAACCCCTCCTCCCCTCGCCCCTGCTTCGTTAGCGCCGAAAGACAGGGGGCATGTCGCCAATCAGCTTAATTAATGTACCAGGAAAAAGTGCCCTCTCCCTCATCCCTCCCCTCTATGTCCTCGCAAATGCCCCGTATTAGTCACACTCCGCTGAGCCCGAGCGTGCGGACAAATGTGGCCTCTAATGATGGAGGACGTCCCCGGTTGTGGTGGGCCGGTCCCGGGTCAGTGCTCCACTCAGGGGTGGTGATACGGGGGGTAAAAGGGAGTGCAGAGGGGGGTAAGATGACTGTTTTTGGAGCCCATCAGTGGAAGACAAGCTGTAACATAGACTTAATTAGCGGGGACATGTTTGGGGTCCTGAGGTGGGAGGGGGGTTTGAAGGGGTTTAGAGACAAAAGTGAGGAGCTAAGAGCGTGGGGAGGGTATGGGTTGTCCAAAAAGTTAGAAGGAAAATACTGTGGATTTGAAAATGTTATGTTAAAGGGATGCAGATGATGCCTCGAAGCAAAATGTATTGATTGACTTGAATGTTTATGCAGAACATGTGGAGGTGGGTTATTGTGTTTGCTGGAGGTCTTGTGGGAGCTGTGTGGAGAGAGACTGTTAAATGTTGCCTTAGGGTTTGATTCCCTAACTGAGCAGACAGCACATGTGTGTCAGGTAAGTTTTTTTTTATTATTCTATATATTTTTTTATTTTACCTTTATTGTACCAGGAAGTCCCTTGAGATAAAACCTCTTTTTCAAGGGAGACCTGGCCAAAAGACGCCTTGGCAGACACAGTAAAACAGAATAATTAAGAATTCAGTAGTAAAATGCTCAAAACATGTAACATATCCAGCTCAAGAAACATATCTGCACATTTCACTTAAACTCTTCTTTAGCAGTAGTAGAGTAAGAATCACTTTCTGCAGCTGCAGAGAGTTTTGAATGTTGCCTCCAGATGCTCTCGTTTCCTATATTTTAGCTGGACTTATGGTTATCTCGTTTTCTATTCACTTATGTCAGTGTACAGAGTAGAAGTAGCAACTATTGCCAAGGGGCAGAGTTTTTCAACACGCCTCTAGCATTGTAACAAAAAGTTTTACCATATAGCAGCTGTCTTTGCTTGTAGTGAATAAGTGATGATTAATGGAAGGAGTGTAAAGGAGTTACTTTACATTCTAAAAAGACAGCTCAAGTTTGCAATAAATATGCGCGACTACCAGTACTGGTATCAGGGCTAATAGAGACAAACCCTTTCACATTTGTCACATTTGTGTTCTTAGGGTCAGAATGAGACTGCTATATACAGTCTACATCTAATTATAATGCATTTTTATCTTTCACAAACCAGAAAGTAGCGCTAGTCTTCTGTTAGCATGCTAACTGTGGTTACTGTGCAGGACCAGAACCATGAGTGAAGAACATGTTTCAGAAATACTACAAAGTCTGTCCTTCCGTTGCAATAGTAACGGGTCCACTCCTTTTGATCTGGCTTTGTGTCGTGCTCTGGCCGTTACGGTAAAGATGACAGAGGCTCAGTCCAGGTGTACAAGGTTTACTGTTTTAAAAATATAAACGGCACAAACTGCAATAAGTATGAAGGGTTCGACATGTATCCTCTGGCTTAGAATAATACACACAATAAAAGTAAATTAGTAACAAAGTAACAGTAACATACCTGGATAAAGAAGCAAAATGACTGACCTAAAAGTATGATTTTCATAGCAATTTATTATCCACCATATGATTAAACACATTTATAACTAAGAAGACTGGCAGGTGAGGCAACACAAGGTGAAATTACATGTCAGCTCTGTGGAGCGGTAACCCCCTGCATGAATATCTGTTTTCCAAGGTATTGTTGAGCATAACCCCCAGCAAAAAAGAGCAAAAAACTCAGAACATGATGAAGCAATAAGATCTCCTTGAAAACAGGCGGCAAAACCTCCACAATAAAAGTTACATATTGTACCTTTAAATGCATAGTTAATAATGCACTGTTATGGAAATGTGATTTATATTAGATTATCATCACAAATACTATTAATAGCCACAGAAGCCTTGCTCATTTTAAACATATCAAATACCTTTCTCTGCGCGTTGACACTTTTTTACATAGCATGAGTGACGGACAGCTCCATCCACATCTCCTCACAAGTCCGCATACATCTCTGACTGTTTGTGATGGAGAAACACTCGCACGTCAAATCCCACATAGACTTCACATAAACGTGGAGGAATCGCACTGCACATGACCGACGTTTGTCTGTATCTGCTCTGGCACCTGCTCGTGACAGCCTTCTGTTAGCCTGACAAGTCCCTCTCCTCTGCACACACTTCCACATCTGTCCCCGCAAATCAATGCTTAACTCTTTGCTTTTGAAGACTGAGGAATTTGATATCATTTCACCAAAAGAATAGAAACAGGAGGGGTGGAGGTATAATATGTGCCGTTGAGAGATCAGAGGCCGGGGTGAGCTCAAATCTCATTGTTGGCGGCGTCGATCATGGAAGATGTTAAAATTCCCTTAAAAGTGCATTACGCAACATAAACGCGCCGGCCGGGGTGACATTTAGGGGAGAGGGAGGTGTGATGGAGCGATTGCCGGGTACAAAGAGGATTTCGTCAGGCGGCGTAGTGGGGCTTTGAGGAGAGGAGGTCGTGGTGTGGCAGAGGGGCTGATGGGATATGAGAGACTCCGGGATCAGGGCACAGACACAGGGTGGAGGTATTCACATGGAAACAGAGGGGATTTAGTACAGGGCGAAGCTTGAACCGATATGCTGCAAAGAAAAGTAATTATTGTGATCATATTTGGGTGATTGGATGGTTTGCTAATCAGTTGTGATTTGTTTAAAAATGGTGGTATTATGTTTTAGCAGTTAATACCTGATAGAAGTATAACATATTTTGATCATCATGTTACCTTTTATAGTTTTGGTAATGCTATTTAAGATTAAAACAACGTATTAGTTTCTTTTCTTTGAGTCCCCCCTTCCCTTGCTAAGTCACTCCCCCTTCAGAGCGCTATCATAACACAATCAGCGTGCATCCCGCTAATGAAACTACTGCACATCGCATCAGGTTTGTGAAGTTGTACCCTGTTTTTGCCCATTTATGAAAAATTTAATGTTAGCTTTACCATCACAAATTCTACGCTGGCCTCGGAAAGCTGTGAAAAGTGCTTATAAACTCATTAAGGTGAATAATTAGGATGTTCAGAATGCATAAGATAAGTGAGGAATAACTTTAAACTTCTTCAAATCGTTTAAAATGAACTAGTTTTGTTTTTCTTGTTCATAAGACAGTAAAAATCTGGTACAGCACATCATCGTAGTGAAGTAAGCAGTCTAACCTGTAATAAAAGAGCATCGTATATCAAAAAAAACCCACAAGAATGAGTGAAAAACCTGAGGAAGAGGAGGCTTTCTTTCCTCCCATAATGAGTTTATTTGCAGACCTGCTTCTACTGAATTCCTAATGACTATTTTTGTTTTTAAAAAGTCTTGGAAGCGAGTGTAACGCCGGTAATAACTCTGTAGCTAAACCATTAGAATGAATATGTATGCATCGTGTTATGAAATATTCATTGGGCATGTTTAAAAAAAGCTCTGCGTCGGCTCGGGAGGGAGGGTCGGTTTGGCTGTAAAAGTGCGCAGCTTTGGGGCCTATCGCACCTCTTCCCGGGGCCCTGACAAAACCTGGGATTGGGTATCTGACGTCTTTTAACAAAAGCATTCTCGGTGGGGAGCAAGCTAGTCCGCGTCGTCGTCAGCTAGCTAGCGCCTCTTAACTTTTCCTCCCTCTGCCGTTAGCCTCAGGTGATCCGATACTACCTTTCATTCCCTCACTTCCCATGCGTTCCATCTCCCCAAATTAAGAAATTAATGAGGGATAGTTTCTTTACCAACTGCCCCTGCAATGTTTACCACTGATAAAATTATAATGCGAAGCCTGCTGTATTATTTATAAGCCAATTAGGCGAAGTGTTACTTGATTTGATGGGGAGCCGACACACAGTACATTTAACTAATGGAGACCAAGAGGCTAGGCGAAGGAGCGTGAGGCGAGGGCGGGGGACGGGTGTTTCGTACGGCGCTACTCGGATTACGTAGCTAATTGCCCTGCTTTATCTGTCTGTCACGGATAGCCATGCATATTTTAGCGTTCCCAAAGACTTTGATTGTTTGCACTCGTGTTGGGCTGTAACAAGTAGTGCAAGAGGCCAGAGTGGAGTGTAGTTAAAAACTGCCAGCAAGAGAGGCGGAGGAGGGGGAGGACGGGAACGCTGCACGGAAAAAAGCGGAAAAAATGACAGGTGGAGTTTTGACAAGGCCTAAAGAGGTGCGACAAAAATATACACAATCGCGCGGTAATTAGGGGCTTCGGAAAACAGTAATTAATTTGACTAAGTGTGGCCCGGACTTGGCGTGACCTTCCCGGGAATGTTTTTAAGGCTCATTTGCATGCAAGGAGCAGAAACAAGTGGTGACATGCAAAGAGAGGAGAGAAAAAGACCTCTCGGGAAAAGCAGGAATGCTAAAACTGTTGTGCTAGAGGTGTCAAACAATTAGTAAGTAATCAGAATGGGATTATAGGCATCAGCAGGTTGTCAGGTGCAGCGGAGGAGACGTGGAAATTCGACAGTTAGCGGCATTTTCAACTGCAACAAAATTTTGTAAAAGTTAGACAGTGTTTTACCACTTCGAAACACTTCGTAGGTCAAATGTAAGTGTTTCAAGTAGTTGGGTAGAAGCTATAATGACACACAGGTGAAAATGTCACATGCACAAACAAAATCCTAATTTATAAGAAATTGGTTATATATCGAGTCCAACAATCTGACCAAGACGACTGTTTTAGTTTGTTCATAGGGCAAGCAATATTTAATTTAAAGCCGCACTGTGTAACATTTTCTCATGGAGGGCCTGCCACTTGCTTGGAATGCCTGGAATATTCCACAGTCACCGGTGTTTTTATTGCTAAAAAATGCATTAATTTCTTGCAGTGACCGAACTTGCCTCTCCACAGATCCAACCTGTAACCTGGCCTAGTGATTGTGTAAAACATTCTTAGCAAAAGCAATAATGTATCTATGTAATAATAATAATAATAATAATAACAATAATAGAAAGCTAAAACAAAAGTCTCAGTACAGCTCAACAGGTAGAGTCTTCAGATCCTGTGTCAGGGCAGTTTAAGGTGAGGAACATCCCTCAGGACAAAAGTGTCTCTCATCTGTGTCCTCTCTGTCCTTTTTTAATTTCTGATGGTCACTAACATTATCAAAAAGTATTGTAGTGTTTTTTTTCATTTTTGGGCAACGTATTCTTTACTTCCCTAATGCATTCTGAGCCTCATAATTATTCACTGCAATCATTAGTGCTGTTCACAACTTTTAGAGGCCAGAGTGCAGTTTTGCCGTCACCCCAGTGCTAACAACAACTAGCATGCTAAAAACACTTCATAATTAGATACAGGCTCCACATCCAGCAGCCTCATTTTGACCTCAACAGCTGATTTTTACAATATATCTGTACTGGGTTAAGATAGACTTTACTTTACTACCAGAATAACCTTGTCTCTGTAATGAACCAGAGTAGTATGTTTTTTTTACTCTTGTGTAATTTTTTTTGACGATTAATTTGTATTTATACTCAAGTAATAGTATTTTGAAGTACTTATCTGCGTACTCATAGCTACTCTCCCCACCTCTGTGTGTAGGATAACCAACCTAAACATAGAAATAATGTTCAATCTTTAAACTGAACAATATTGTGCATATGTGCGATTAGTTGGGAGTTGCTTTATGAACTCTTTCTAGGTACTTCTCCCTCTTGTTCTGGGCCCTCCTCCTGTGCCTGACTCTCCTCTTGATCCTGGACCTCCTGCGGACCACAGACAGCTCCTCCAGAACGTGTCTCGGGTGGGACTCTGCCTGATGAGCTTTCGGAAAGGCGATCACACACTTATGCTAAGGAGGGAAACTGGAGCAACGCATCCTTAATTATCTGATGAGGCCAAGCTTATCGGAACGGCTTGTTTTTCGCCGCTCTTTTATCGGCTTGGATCGCGTTGCACATCTTTACATAACAAAAGCACTACCTGGCTCTCCCTCTGCTTCTTAGACTCCTCCTGATGACACACGGTGTAAGCCCTGCAATTAGAACAGACAGACCAGGGCCATTGGTGGAAATAGGACAATTGAACCCAATATGCCAGTCAGAGGGAGTAGGCAGCACTGAGGGATCACATACGAACAGCACATTAAGTGTTTCTACGGTTGATTCATGGTAAGGTTTCTGGTTCAATTCCCATACTAAATGCTGTGTGGAGTATGCATGTGGATTATTCTTGGGTAATACTCCAGCTAGATGCTCCATAGATCTATAAGGTCCTGTGCTGCAGCCACCCACTGCTCCTGACAGGCTCCCGCGTTAAAATAGAAGAATTGGTAGAAAACTGGTATAAAAAAGTACACTTCCAGTAGATGAAAAAGCATTAAATAAGGGTTGAGAAAAATTCAGCAAATATTTTGTTTCCAAACCTTAATTATAATAGTGCATTGGATTTATAAAACACCTTTCAAGACTTCCAAAACTCTTTACAAGACATTATTCATTCACTGCATGCGACTACTGCAGCCATAGTTACCTTGGGGCGGACTGACATAAGCGAGGCTGCCAATCTGCGCCATCAGCCCCGCCGGTTAACACCATTTTCATACTAAGGCAATGTGGGTGAAGTGTCTTGATTAACTACACAACAACAATTTGCACTAGAGCCACTGCCTAGTGTCTTCCATCCATGTACAAATTAAATGTGTATAATACAATTTGATCTGGGTATACTTCAGTGTAAAAGATTAGCCTCAGCCTTGCTTAGCTTCTGAAATCAGACAGGATTGACAAGGAGGTATGGCCACAACCTATACCACAACCAATGGAAACGTGTAAAAATAACAATTACACAAAAGGTGCAGGAATGTAGTATAACTTCTTAAACCCGCTAGAGTACATTGATCGACTCTCTATTTACTCCTCATAGAATAGCAGTTGATTTAAAGACATGATTTTTACATGCTGCCCCACTCCTATGCATATTTCCTCCACACAATATTGATTCCACTGGCCTCGCACCAGACCTCAACCTTCCCCGACCTTCTAGATCACCCATTAGGGGCTTGAACGATCAACAAAATATGACGGCATATATACGGCAGTGACTTACAGAACCCTGGGAAAACTGAAGAAGCTACTTAGATGAGTAACAAAATGTATTCACACTTCAGTTACAGAATTAAATTTTCTTTTGCGATGGACCCTCCGGTTATAATCACCCTCAAATATACCTGAGTGACCATTTGACCAGTGGAGCAATTACAGGTCCTCTCCCCAGACTACGCGCTAATGAATTCTCCATTAAAAGCATTAGTACGGCCTTTGTGTGGTGATTTATTTAAGGCCTGGTTGTAGCGGTGGCTCGGTTTCCTCCTTTAGGAAATGGGTTACCGGATCCGCGTCGGGCCCCTCCGCACAGGCACGCACACACCTCCCTGCTGGCCGGAGCGCGTCACTTCTTCACTAATTCATTCCTGTTAAAACCCATGTAAGGAGATAGCTGTTAATTAATATAGCTGTTGGGTAAATGGTTGCTGCCGGACCATCGCCACCATCCGTCAGTAACCCAATCCACCAGGCCCCGGGCTCAATTAAGCTAATGCTATGCAAACGAGCCTTATAGCGCGTTAGCCTCATCACCGCGGGGCCGTTAATGGCATAATTGGGGCACTCCAAAGAACAATTAGAGCATAGTCCCTCCCTGTGTATAGGAGAAGAGTACCTCATCTGTGAGTGGGAGAGAGGTAGGGGGGGTATGAGGGGGCGTGAGTACATGCTTGACCCGAGACGTCCAGAATGGATTGTTATGCATCAATTCAAGATGGAATATTCCTTTTGCAACTTTGGTCTCTAGTTAAATGTGTGTAATACAATTTGGTCTGGGATTCTTCAGTGTAAAAGATTAGAGGTTTCAAACTAATAATTAAACAATCAATAGTGCAGCAGGTTAGGTGTCCATGTATTTTTGTGCTATATGTTAAAGCAGTCTCTATGTCGCAAGAAATTAAATATTACACATAATGGTATGGTTTTCTATTGGACTATTTTTTAAAAATAAATATATTATAATCAAGAGTTGTCTTTTGTAGTTCAAAATTTTGCTTTGTTGTTTTGGGCTAGGTTTAGGGTTTTTTTGTAGCTTTCATTGTGACTTAGTCTGACTAGTAATTTAAATAATTTACTTTTTAATATTTTTATTTTACTGACGGCCCCGGCCCCGAATAAGCAGAAGAAAACGGATGGATGGATTTTACTGACCTTATCATATGCTAGTGTATTATACACTATTACCGTTATTGCAATATTAAAAACTCACACGTTTAGCCATACTGTGCAGCTCTAAACTAGAGGGTTGCCAGTTCAAATATCTCTCTTTCACTTATATTACTTATGATGCAATTATTGTATATGTGGCTACTTATGAAAGTAAGGGCATCTGGCATAATAACATGTGAAATCAAGGTGCAGCTTTGACTCAATAAAAGAAAATGAGCAAAGTCAATAAATATGTACTAATATGGAGTAAATATGTACTAATCTGGCAACAACACAGTATAAAATGTCATAATTGGGGCTTTCCAAAGAAAAACCAGAGTGCACATATGAGCTGAATACTGTGTGAGTGGGACAAGAGCGAGGGTCCTAAGACGTTTGACCCAGGATGTCCAGAAGGAGCAGCTGCAGAGTGGAGCCCAACGCTACAGGCCCACACCAGCTGAGTCTGTGTAATCACCATCAAGTCATTAAGATGTGGGAGTCACACTGAGAGAAGACTGTTCAACACTACAGCTAGAGGCACACCAAGGAATACAGACCTTTGACAACAATTAAGACAGCACTTAATCTAAGACAGCACTTAATCTAAGACAGCACTATCTACTTATGCAACATGACTAATAATGAGTGGTGTTTTTATTGACTGAGTGCACACAGCATAGGTGACCATACTGATTGTAGTAACAATATATATTCGTATAACTATGTATTATTTGAATGGTCAAAAGACAAGGGAAAAAATATATTTGCCCACGTCAATATCAACATCAATATTCCTATGGTAAAGCCTATACATTTAAGTAAACTTGTATGAAAGTTAACAAGTCAATCAATTAATATAACTTTATATTCCAAGGCCTAAATCCATGTCTCTGAAGTTGATGCACAGGTCTCAGATAGCACTGATCAAGCAAATAGACAAATTCAGCAAATATTTAATTTGAATCTAAACCTTAATAACAGTACTGCATTAGATTTATAATGCTTTTCAAGACTCCCAAAAGTCTTTAGAAGGCATTATTCCTTCACTCCACAATCTGTGGTGGAAAGCTACTACTGTAGCCACAGCTACCCTGGGGCAGACTAACATAAGCAAGGCTGCCAAACTGCACCATCAGCCCCTCTGACCAGCAACAATTTCATACTAGGGCAGGTGAAGTGTCTTGATTAACTCAACAACAACAACTTGCACTAGAGCCACTACACCCAGCAATCCATTCAAATACTAACTAGCCGCGGCCTTGCTTTGGTTCTGAGATCAGACAAGATCAGGCATTGACAAGCAGGTATGGTCCCAGCCTGTACTTTACAACCTGTCAGGAGCAGTAAGTGCCGTACAGACATAGGGAAAGCAGAGTGCCCCGAGGAAACCCACAAAGACATGGGGAGAAACATGCAAAGGCAACCAGGGGATAGAACCTGCAACCAGCTTGCTGTGTGGTGTGAGTGCTAACCACTCGGCCACTGTGCTGAGCAGGTAGATAGATACAACTTTTTTTCTCTAGGAAAATTGCAGTTTAGTCTGTTGCTCACATTCGCACATCACATACATAAAAAAGAATCAGAGTTAAGATACATTAAAAAGATTAAAAGAGTAAATGTACCTGCCAATGCATAATCAATAAATCAATAAATAAAGTGCTAAGGAGTTAAAGGCACTGACAAAACCACCTCTCCCTTCTCCTTCTCCTTTCTCCAGGTCAATGAGCAGAGTCTAGTGCTCAGGTGGGACAGGATCATTCTTATCCTCACCAGAGTCCTCCATTCCACCACGTGCCCCACAGAGTCCTCTAAAAAGTCCCCTTTCCTTACGTTGTCCCCCCAACACACAACACAGAAGAAAACACTGGACACAATAGATTGATGACATACATTCAGCAGCTTGGAGCAGATGTTGAAGCACTGACATATTATCCAATCCCTAGATGGAAACAATTGACTAATTATATGGGGAAAAAAGAGAAATATATTTTTACCTCAATTTTCAACTGTACCTGCCAACAACAAGCCTCTAATAACCCTTAGACCTGTCAGGCTAGTCCTGAGTCATACGTCTTGACTAAACATTTGCCTCTCCATCGCTAACAGCTAACTTTCACATTGCTGCTTTCTCCACTCTAAACTTTCTGTCGATTCCGTGCTGTGTCCTATATCCTGACGTGACTTTATTGTCGATTCTTCCTCCTCCTTCCCTCTCCTCTTCCTCTCCATCTCCTCGCTTGTGGTCCTCAGCCACCACACCTCCGCTGCCTGGCTAACTCACATTCTCCCCGTAATGATTCCTCTGGCACTCTTTGGGGCCCATCATCCCGGCCCCCGCTCTAAACCCGACCCTTAGCCCTCTCAATCGCTGTCCTCTTCCCCGCATCCGTCCATCCGAGCGTTCAGCAGTGGCATCTTGGGAATTTTAAGAAGTCAAGCCCCCCCTAAATCTCCTTGTTTCAACTTTGGAAAAATCAATGGGATAAATATCGTGTTGTCCCGGCCGCCCACCTCCGCTTTGCAGAAACTACCAGAGCGGAGAATCTTGCCCTTACCTCAGGCTATGTTTAAACTAATCCCTCGTTTTTTTTTTCCATCTTTCAAATTGTCAAGGATCTCAGGTGCTAGTTTTACTCCGCACTAATGTATGCCATCGGAGAACGCCACTGGCTAAGTCGTCGCATCGATCCGTTTTGTGTGTGATTAGACCGGGGAAGCTCACGGTGGGTTATCCACGGATCGAAAGGGGCGCGGTACCGATATGAATGCCACAACCAGCTGGTGCTATTGATTCCCGTGTCCTCAATTATATAATAGAAGCCTCTTTCCGAAGCTAAAACCGGAAGGCCGTGCCGCAAATCGCGTTTCGACTCATACGTAATAGGATTTTTATCGACTGCGTTTTGCCGGAGCCCCCCCAGGAGAGTTTTGGGTTTGTGGGTGAGTGGTATAGCAAGGGAGAGGTGGTAGGTCTATTTTTATGTTCCAGGTGATTGCGCTAAAGACAAAAAGAGCAGTGGAAGAAAACTTGGGGTGAGCACTTGAGCGGGCCAGTAGCCAAGCCGTTGCAAACGTGTGGGGTAAAGCTGATGGATTAGTTCCCCTGTACACAGCTGACTCCTCTAATTGGGGCGCATTCACTTTTTTGTTGCGATTTGATCCATTGGCAACTTTGGTGAAATCCGTCGGTGAGCTCTCCGTCCTTCCTCAAAGAACAATATCGATGTCTTTGGTTTTGTCCTTCGCAGGTTACACACGCACAGTTGTTTTTCCAGATTTATTGGCAAGTGGATTTAAAGTCAACAAATGTGGTTTTGGTAAATAAAAGTTTAGGAATGAGCTGACTTTGCTTTGAGCGGATTACTGTATAGTTTATGTTACACATGGATGTGAGGCGGACGCACACATCATGGCTGGACATTGAAATCTAAGGGATAATCCCTGTATCCCCTGTGTCTCAAAACATTTTTTTTATCAGGCTACCCTTTTTGTTATAAACATTTTTTGGCATAGCCTGTATAGTCCAGGTAGCAATAATGATGAAAACGTGATAATAATTATGTTAATAGTCAATAAATCATGATTATTGTGATGCATCTTTGCAGGCTTGGACTTAAAACAGTGGCTACTTGCATCTAAATGAGTTATTCTATGCCGTTTTGCAGAGTAGGCAAATGCAGCACTGAAATTTGTGAAATTCTGATAAACGTTTATGGACTTTAAAACCACTGAGGAGCACAAAGATGGCAACCAAGCCAACCATTTTCAGCTCTCCAGAGGCACAGCCACAGCACGCACACTATCCCCCCTCACACACTCTCCATGACAGAAGCCCCAGTGATTTACATGAACTACATATGTGACACAGGACACCCACACACGCCACACATGGGTCCTGATCCCATAAGGACACGTCCCTCCGGCAGGTACCACCCATCACTCTTAACTGGAGTATTTCATGGCCTATAGACCTGGTAAACCGAGCCATCACGCAGCGCTCCGGAGGACAAACATGGGGCTGATTGAGGAGAGCTGTCTGTGGTGATTATCTGTGTGTGCTATCAGACACCTCCGGCAGAGAGGAGAGGAGCAGCCCACACCGGGGACCAAGCACCGGGGTTGGTAGGGAAGAGGAGGAGAGGGGGGTAAGGTAACATGAGAGAGGGAGAGATGCTAATCTGGCTACGCTCCGGCCATTTTGAGAGATAATTGCAACTCAATCTTCTAAATTAAATGTACATATGTGGTGTTTCCATTAGAGAGGAGGTTAGGTAAGGGAAGAGAACAGGCCTGCTTAGACTATAGGCATGCTAAATACTTTTGGAGTTTTGGATAAACTTGAACGAGTCCCATTGACCTAAACAATGGCTGTATTTTCTTTACATTCTTAGAATACCTACCACGTAAATGGGTTCTTTTGTCATTCTAAGACAGAGGTTTTATTTCTCAGACAGAGCAGTAATTACATCCAATGAAAACATGTTGAAGTTTGCTGTTTAAACAAACTTCAACATTAAAAAAAACTATTTTGCCAGCAGTTCATCTTAAACATACAGGTATGTAACTTTCTGGACGTGGCACGTCACTTACATGATGTCACTATGAAAGTCACAACCATACTTTGGAACATTCTCCATGACGCTAGTTTTATGCCATACTATGGAAAATTATAGTCAAAGGAATAACATTTCCATGAAAATAAGCAGGAGGCGGCCCTCATCCAGACCATATAAGAGTCAAGTTAGTGGAAACCCCCAGAGTAAGAACGATCAGCATTATACATTTTTCAGTTCAATAAACATATACAAAATAAAAAAAAAACTAAAAAAAAACAACATGATTTTATTGTAGTCTATTTTTGAGTTACATACTGTGGCTTTAATTGGTGTCAAAATAAAATTCTCATACTGAATTGTTTAGCAAAATTATTGCAGCTCTACTTCCAGGTACTTCAACTCTACTACAATTACTAATACATTTGTATAAAAATTATACATCCAACAGGCCTGTAATCCTTTGTTTTTGTGTTACCTTGCTTTGATCAAAATCATTAAAATTCAATAACTCCATGTTTTGTCAAACTGAACTGAATGGTACCTGCCAGACTCCACGCTGATACTGTAAGAAGACTGTATAGCCACGCTACCTCTAACCTTTTTTTACTGTTCTGGTGGTGGGGCTGGTGGTTAAAGGGTAGTGTGGGGGTAACCCTCTCATATCCGGGCTGGTGGTGGGTTTGGTGGTGGGTCTGGTAGTGGGTGTAGTGTTGGGGTGGTAGGAGGGTGGTGTGGTTGTACCGTGGTGCCATAATAAGACCTGATCCCTTCTGACAAGGGTCTGTTTAAACAGCTCCACATTGAGACGCACAGTAATGGAGTCATTAACCCACACGCCCTCTCTGTATCCTCTCTGCTCCTCTATCTGCCTCTCCACTCTCCTCCCTCTCTCTCCCACTCCTCTCCCTCTCCTCTCTGTCTCCTCTTGTGCTCTTCTCCCTCTCCTCTTCATTCCCTCTCTCCATCTTCACTCCTCTACCTCTCCTCCTCTGCTCCTCTCCTCTCCTCTCCCACAGGCATGTGATGTCATGTGATAATACAAGTGCTGCATTGTGTTTTTAATCTCCATACATCTTCACTAGAATCATTTGGAATCCTGGAACTGCCAATCTGTACTGAACAAAAGGTAAAAGGTGCAGTTAACTTGAAAACTACCTCAAAAGGTGGAACACACCATTTTTAGCTTTGGAGACGTAGTAACCGCATTATAACAGCTTAACCTCCTGAGACACGAGCTCTTGCATGAGATGCTTTATTAATTCCTCTTTGTTATTTGGGCTGATTGGACCAGATGAGTGTAAATACAAAGAATTATCTTTTTGCATTATGCAGTTTCTGAGAAAAAAAGATGTAAATCAAATGTCCTCATATGTGGACATTTTACTCATTTTGATAAAACATTTGAATAATGATTTGAAAAACCTATTTATTAAGACCCTGAAAACAGCAACATTTGTCCTGAATGTAAAAACAAAATATGAAACAACAATTGTGCCTCTTGGAACAATGTGTCTCATGTGAAGAGCTGGAAGAAAAATAAAAAAAAATTACATAAAATATTCTAAACATAACACTGTTAAAAATTAATATATATAATATATTTTTATTGTTGCTGTTCTTGTATGCTGTTATTCTTCTTCTAAAAATTTGCATTGTGGCCTAGATGACCCAAAATGTGTTGTCCACATATTAGGACTCAGTAGGTTAAAGCTCACAAGAGTCAATTTTGTGTAATATAGGACCTCCAGGTCATTTGCATCAAGCCAGCACCAGTCAAAATGTCTAAACTAAAGGCATTTTAAGCAATGAAATGATCAGAACAAGCTTGAGCATGGACTTTTAAAACATAGAGGAGCTTCATGTATTTGATTAGATTTCTACCTCCCAGACCAAGGCCAGACGCAGCCTCAGCCCCTCCAGCCTGACCTGCTCCTGCCCCGAGGTGGTGCCCAGCGGGGACATGTCCACAACAGCAACTAAAATGATTCAAATGATGTAGAACAATCTTTATTCACTTAAGTCAGGGCTGTTCAAACTGAAGAGATTCTACCTCTATAACCTGAATAACATCACATTGCATTGTGACACAGACCTAAGAATAATCGTCCAAGTCTTATTAACGGTACAATGGCTCTATCAAACCTGTGTATTTTGCCATATAAAGTAAATCTGTAGTTAAAAAAGTGTAGGTTAATAGTGGACATGACTGAATCTACCCCATCTAAAACTACGCTCAACAACTCTCCCGCAAATGCATTTATGTTGAGACTAAATATGGCACTCAAAAGTTTGTGCATTTGATTTTGCAACCTTACTGCATAACATTTAGTTGATCGTTTAAAGATAAATACTAGACTTGTCACGATAACACATTTTGAATGACGATATATTTCTACAGAGAAATAACGCAATAGACGATAATACTGAAACAACTTTAAGCCACTAATTAAAATTTAAATGACACAAGATAATCATAATAAACCATATTTAAGTAGACTGCTTCAATAAGACATGCACGGCAACAAATAAACAGCAGAATGTACCAATAATAAGCCATGCAAGGACTTCAATTCAACTCTCTACAGCTCAAATCTGATCACATTACGACATAAATACCCCAAATTTCACTATGTTTACAAAGAAAAAGTACTTACGATAAATATTGAGCCCCAAAATATATTGTTTCGAATCAATATAGTAGTTAAAGTGACAGAATTAATAAGTACGAGTAAGCTAAGATGCATATGGTACACTCCTGACACCCTCACCAACCACTTTTGGCACAACCTTATATTATTTCATTTATTTTGAATTTGTGCCGACATCTCAAACTCTACTGCACAAACTCTTCCTACCGTTGCAATGACAGTGTGTTCTGTTCATGTCAGCCTCTTCGCTCCCCTCACCATTTATGTGGATAATAAGGCCTTTTGTCGCACATCCTACATTCATTACGCGCCTGTCTGCTCATCATGTAGCGAAACAAAGACTCTATAACTGCGGCGCGTCGGGTTGGGAGGTCACCGTAAAAGCGCCGGAAACCACTGACGCCACTTAAACGCACCACCCCTCTCTACTATTGATCTGATCCCACAGATATCATACGCATTCTTTTGTGTTTGCTTTTCGAAAAAACAATCAACGCAATCAAACAGCCCCCCCGTCCCATCAAGTCACCGAGAAGAGAAGGGAGGGGTGCATTTGAAGTGCGAACCAGCGCACGCCAGATGAAATGCTATCATCGAATGGTTTGTGTCATTAGGAGGGTAAGGCAAACAGGAGCGCTCGCGATTGAGGCAGGGCGCGGGCTGGTTGCGTGGGGGAAGCCGAGATGAAGGGATGTACACGGGCTCTCGTCTGTCAGGTACTTCAAACGGTGGCATGCGCGAAACAAACGTACACCCGCGCCAAAGCTAGTGTGCCTGTCGAAGCCCCTCTGACACCCCCTTCATCAGCTGTATACGCTTTAATCCACGCTCAGATGAAGAAATCAGTGGTGGGTGGGGTCAGGACAGCGCCTCCTGGTGGTGTAGTGGAGGGGAGGATATTGGAAGTGATTAGTGTCGCGGAGGAGGTGACATGAAATAGTTAATTGTTCAGATTTGATTATTTTCTTTATTTTAAATGTTTGAGTTTTTATTTACTTAAGTAGTTTTTCACCAACAACAAGCTTTAGAGGGTGCTTTTCAGAAAATGTTTTACCGTATTTTCCGAACTAAGTCGCACTTTTTTTCATAGTTTGGCTGGGGGTGCGACTTATACTCAGCTGCGACTTATATATGAAATTATTAAAATATATAATTTCACGTCTTTGTTATTGTCACACTAACAATATGCGAGGACACTCTAGGCTTGTTTACCTGTAACTACTACTCCCATACCAGTGAAAATGTAATATTTCACCATTACGGTAATTAAAAGACATCTGAGAAAAACTGAACAAAAATGCCCCCTAAACAAAATTGTGGTGCTTCATCTAGCTCCGGAGTTGGTGAAAGTGACACGGAGGATGAAGAATTCAATGGATTTAGTGACGTGGAGTGAGATCGAGAGTAAATTCATCAGCTTGTTTTTTAATGCTTTAGTCATCTGATTAACTCTTAATATCTTACGTTGACATACCGGACACGTATTCAGTTCACTGTCTAAGCTTCATGTATCTGAATAAATATATTATTATATATATTGTTCTCTATGTTATTGTAATTTTTATAACTTGCCTTTAAAGATAAAATGTCTGTTCATTCAAAAATGTGACTTATAGTCCAGTGCGACTTATATATGTTTGTTTTGGGTTTTTTTCATTATTATACATTTTTTGGCAGGTCCGACTTCTGGAAAATACGGTAAACTGACATCAAAATACTGACATGCTGTGCTATACTATGGAACTTTCCAGGCAAAGTAATAACTTTTTAACGGATATGAGCAGGTGGAGTTGGACCCCCCACTTGAGAAGTTACACAGTGTGAATTTAGGTAGCTCCTACAGACACCATTTTCTAGTCATGAGTCAAAGCTTTAAGAGTTCAATAGCAAAAACAGATCTTTTGAAAAACTGGCAAAAAGTATTTTTCTTTTTGTTACCATCTTCTACAGATAATATCAGTGTTAATAATATATAGTGGATTTCATCAAAGAGGAAAGGAATAATACTTAGATTGCAGTAAAATACATTTGGCTTTTGATAACATTTCTATACAAAGAGTAGACGACAAGCCTCTGAACACCTTAAAATGGCACTTATCTGTTTTTATTCATTACTGAAATATTGGACTTTTAACTAAGACAAAAAAAAAAAATCTGTCCTAGCACATTATTTAGATTTCAATCCAAGAAAAGTCTCCCCTTGTCCAGATCCAATGCACTTTGTTTATTTGAGGATGTTTAAAAGAAAAGAAAAAAGTGTGCTGCCACTTTGCAGTTGGCAGCACACGATAATTACTATATCGACTGGAACAATATTTTTTGGGCATCAGTATTTATCGTGTGTACTTTTTCTTTACAGTACTGGGAAATGTTTGGTTATTTTTTGGCTAGATGATAGGATATGAGTTAAAAAGGTTGAATTAATAACTTATAGTTTTTGTGGTTTAAATTTACTCTTAGATTTTTGTGTCAGTGGCATAAAATAATTTCAAGATTTTCGTCTATATTTACTTCAGCAATATATATCGAACTTCAAAATGTATTATCTTGACAGGCATACACATAATAGCATCAAAAAGTTGGAGTTTGTAAACTTTCTATTCACGCAATATTTAAGTTTTGAAGTTAAAAAAAAAAGTTCTGATCAACATCTCGAAGAATAATTTGACAAGGAAAACTTCAATAACTTTTCACAATTTCTGAAGTGAACTTTCGTGTTGACAATTTCGGTGGAAGATCAGATTCAACTCCCGCTCAGGCCTGCCTCTACGACTCCAACAACACAGCCATAACACTATTCGGAAAAAACAGGGTTGATATCTGGGTCTAACATCCAACATTACCTCCTCACACAGCCCATGTAAAGCAGGAGAGTCAGCTGTGACAGTGCTCCTTCTCCTCTGTTTGCTTCTTTCTCCCAGATCCTGATCACTCCTGACAAACACAAGCGCACTCCACTCTGGACTTTAGTGAGAGGTTTGACACTGGAGCAACATCTGCGGGCGACAGAAGCGAGAACAGAGGAGCGGAATTAGAGCTGACGCGCCGACACGCTCTCATCACGCCGGCCTCGGACATGTCTGATCCAATATGGCCGCTTCACACACAGAAACACAACCCAAATAACGGTGCCAGAGGTGGGTAGTACTCAGTTACATTTAGTTGAGTATCTTTTTTAAACAAATTGTACTTTTCTATTAGCACACTATTCATACATGAGTCATATTTTTTTATTGAAGTAACTGTACTCTTGAGTAAAAGTTGTGGTTACTGACAAAAGCTTTATGTCGACAATATGAAATGATTTGAACGTTTGTGTTTCCTGCACCGCTCCTTCAGATATGATTTACTTTGTCCTATTTTTGTGTCTACACTTTAAAAACAACCAGATTTTGTGCATTATGTAATGTTTTGTCCTTCAAACATAATTCAGATGTTACGTCTCTACTGTTATTGTTACTTGAGTAGTAGTTTTCCCAAATAGATTTACACTTTGTCTTTTACTATGGCTCAGACCTGGACGACTGAGGGATTACACAGACAGTTTCCCCAAATACTTTTTAACTCGAGTAGTTTCTTGGACCACGACTTTGTACTACTATTTTAAGTGACATCGCTCCTACTTGAGTAATATTTTTATTGAAGTAACAGCACTCTTACTTGAATAAAAGTTCTGGTTACTGACAAAATCTTTATGTCGACGATATGAAATGATTTGAAGATTTGTGTTTCCTGCACCGCTCCTTCAGATATGATTTACTTTGTCCCATTTTTGTGTCTACACTTTAAAAACAACCAGATTTTGTGCATTATGTAAAGTTTTGTCCTTCAATCATAAGTCAGATGTTATTCTTACTTGAGTAGTAGTTTTCCCAAATACTCTTTAACTCGAGTAATTTCTTGGACCACTACATTTTAAGTAACGTAACTCTTACTCAAGTACTTTCTGGCTCCTCTACCCACTTCTGAGCCGCGCACTCGAGCTGACGGCTGCTCCTCTTGCACAGAACACTCCTCAGAAGCTGCTGCACGTAGAGGCGCACGCTCTACCTGTCGAGCCGCCTTCCCTGCGCCTCCTTTCATTTGATTTTAACAGCGGAGGCGGCGCAGACGGAGAGCACTCCAGTCAGAACGCATGTGTTGTTCTATTGTTATGTTTGTTTGGTGTTTTGAAGAGCGGTCTTGCAGCGGCAGGCGCGCTCCTTTTCGGCATACAAAAGATGCCTTAGAGCAACGTAAGTGAAGTTTTATGCTGATGACTGGCTGTTTGACAAACATCGGGCACGGATACTGCGTGCAAATCAAATGTCGAAAATAACCTGGGTAATATGTAAAAGAAAAAAAAAAGACTAGAGGAACTGAAGGGTGTGAGAGGACACGGGGAAAACTCATTTATATCCTATAAGAGAGCGCGCGCGCCTAGGGGGGGCTGTAAGTTGTGAAAAATTAAAGGAGACGCATTCAAACTGGCCAATTTCCACATCAAACAGAGCCCGGGCTGCTGCTGCTGCTCCAGGAGAGAGAACAGAGCCGCTCCCACCTCCTCTCCAGCCTACAGCGCTTCACTGTTACTGCGCTTTTTACTGCTACTCTCCATTTCCTCAATAACCCCGCGCTGTAATTCCCTTAAGCACTGCACTGGTTACACTAGCCACTGTCTCTCCCCTGCCTAATTATACCCTTGTGAGTCTATTAATCAACTTGTGAATTATTTAAAAGGGCTAGCTCCTCTGCCTGTAACCGGCTTTGACACTGTGAAGACGGAGAGGGGCGGGTGGGACGGTGGGAGAGGACAAGAGGGGGGTGCGCACGGATACAGGGAAGGTGGGCGGCGGGAAAAGACAGGCATAAAAGGAGGAGAACGCGAAAGAAAAGAGTTGGATTGAACCCGGGGTCTGCTGGCTGCCTCCGTTCCGTGTGTCCCCCCCCACCACCACCCCTCCCGGGAGTATGGGAGCTGCCAGAGCTACTGCGCAAAAGCTCTGCACAGACACATGCACCCGCCGCGCGCTGGAGAGAGGAGCCATCAACATGCGCCGTGTTTGTTTTCGACCCTTGTTTTTGTTGTGTTTCCTCTGTCTTCCCACCCTCTATTTCCATGCATAACTTTTCATGATAAACAGGAAATTCATGAATATATGGAGTGATGCGGTGAGTCAAGCCGGATGAGGGGAACGAGGAGGGAGGAGGGGGAGGGTTTGAGCCGGGATTCACACAACTCCAGACTCGGAAATGTGGGGAACAATTGTGCAAATTCACAGTGACGTGAGAATATTACTGTCAGGGATGCGCGGGATACTGTGTTAGCACTGATGTCAGATGTTATAAAAGTGAAAATGGTGCTTCATTGTTGTGGAAGTGTCTAAGTAACATGACAATCAGATTCAATAATCGTATGTAATGGGTTTCAATAAAGAAACAAAGAGCTGCGTAGTGTAAGAATGTTCGTTTTTGGTGTGAGCGTCAAAGAGGACCAAGAAACCGAAGCATAAAGTCAGAAGAGAGTCCTGAGATGTGCATTTTAACAGCTTTTATAGTGTCTCTCAATGTATGTGTTTGTGAGGCCGTTACGCATTAAGAAACTTTAGGTAAAGTTGTACAAGGTGAGTGTTTTATAACTCTCTCAAAGTGGGTTAGACCAGACCAGAACATAGGTGTTATCTTATTGTCCACACGTCCTTGTAAGCCCCCACGCTGCTCTGCATTCGATGTAGTGATGCACTGCTAGAAAACACCTTACACTATGTTTTAAAAGTGTGATTCATTATAGCGATGACGTATTCACCATATTCTGGAAGTTGCCGTGGGCATCGCCATCGTCACCCGGGTTGTATTTTTTTGGCTGACAGAAAATAAGTTTTATAAGGACTACAAAGCTATTTTAAACCCTCACAGAGAACCGGTGTTGACTTGTTGGTCACATGAACATAGAACATTTTACACAAATTAACCTACTTCTTATAGTATTTAGCAGTAAAAAGTTTTGTCAAATTCTGTATTTAAAAAAATTCCTGCTTAACTGGACGTGCCATCACAACAAACATGTAGTTTAGTAGCATTTAGAAGCAAAAGTGACCAGAGCCAAATAAGGTCAATAGAGATCAGGATTATATTGTTTCACCACACAACTTCAGTATTAGCCCAATTATAAACCTATGGAAATGTTAAGATGCAAAATATCAAACTTAATTTCCATTCAAAAGTATTAAACACTATAGAGTGATGCCAGTTGTGACCCAGCAGCTTATTGGGGTATTCAGTGTCAGTTTCGTTTTGACTGATGCAGCAAAATGTCAGACGTTCCCATTAACGTTAGCTCCTCTGCTCTATTGACCAAGCTCATTTTTCTTTTGTGCTGAAATAAATGCATGTATTTCATCAGAGAAAATACACAAAAGCATTAATGCAAGGAAATATGTCATGTCAGGTTGTAACACCGCAATCAGTTAAAGCAGTTATGTTATTATGCAGCGATAACTCAGAACACAGGCCCAAACTGAACTGTGGACTGAAACCACTCAAAGCCAGACAAGATGAAGTTTGAAAATAAAAGTTCATGTCAATCCAACCTGAAAGTGCAAGGTAAGATTTGAGGCTGTAGGTTCAAACCGTGATAGACCATGCTGTTTAAATGTCATGATTTTCAAAAATGACACACAAATGGTTACTTCTTCTATTTTACACTTCCTCATTTACTATTAATTTGACAGATTTCATTTTCCCGAAGTACAGAGATTATTAGTCCAGTCTGGTTTAAACCGTAATTTGTGCTGTTGTTTTTTTAGGGATTGCGGAGTTGTCTTTTTATCCTACAAGAAGTCGTGCTTTGAGATCCCAATCTTTGTGCACCGCAGCATTCTAAGGCTTCAAAAACTCAGGTAGTAACAGATCGGAATGAAACAAAATGCAAAAGCCTAAATTAAAATGTCTTAGAGGTAGCACATCTTATTTTTACATTGTGTGTGTGTGTGTGTGTGTGTGTGACCATACTTCGGAACATTCTCAGTGGAGATGCATATGTTGTGTGCCATACTGTGGAAGATTATAGCCAAAAGAACACTTCCATGGAAACAAGCAGGACGAGGCCCGCTTCCAAGCCAAATAAGAGTCAGGATTGTGGAGATGCGAGCTTGCTCACAGATAGGGACGCATATTTTTCTGTTTTTAATGCAATAAAAACAACCAAAATGAAAAAAAAAACCCACAAATTTAAGTCATTTTTGCCTTAGTTGCATACAGAGGTTAATAATTGCTCTCATTTTGGGATTTATCACTCAATTATAAAGATTTTTGACGAGGGAACGCCGTTTATAAAATACTTAATTCCAATGTCTACTATAGCCTTTTCTTTTGCAGCTGTGTTATCGCATGAAGCAGTTAGCAGAAACAACAAATATATAAAACATTGTATTTTAAACATTTAAACCTACTCTTCCATTTACCCGTGCTTAGTGGCCTCTCGCCCTCACAGTGCACACACACACGTCGCAGGGTCTTGCCTCTTCCTGACAGCCTTTCCCGAGGGCCACGCCGCACGTTAGCCGCCGCTAGTCCTGATGATCATGACTGTCGTTAGTGTTAGCGTTAGCCTCCCCGCGGTCTGCAGTCTTGCCCTGGCTCTCAGCTCGTCTAATGACTCCTATCGACGCCGCAAGACTCTCCATAAGAAACGCGTGATTATTATTTTCATTTTTCCGGACCCCTGGTGGATGCTACTACTCACTCGTGGAATTGTAATGAAGCCGGTCTGACAGCGTTCCGGGGAAGTTATTTCAAAGGAGGCGAACCACTTTAGCCGCTGCACCCACGCGACGGAAGAGCCCTATACAGCAGCGTGGATATTACACTGAGAGATGGGGGAGGACGTATTCCCGATGGGGCAAGCCGGTTCTATACTGTCTCATGTTTGGATGTGAAAGACTGACACATGGAGAGGTACTTTAGCGGCGGTTTGACGACCTAGCCGGATATTGCTACCCTTTTGACCCGTATTATTCATAAATCTATTCATATTCATAATGTATGCTTTATGCGGATATTGGACAGGTGGCCTTGGTGGGAACTGTCTGGTTATAGTAGAAGTGAAGTAGCATTTTAAAAGGGTGAGGAAAGTTTAAAGGTTTAAAACTGCATTGTTAAAGGGCACATATGCAAAATCAACATTTATGAGCTTTAAACCATATACGATGGTGTTCCCTCATTAATACGTTACTTAATTGTATTTCAATTGTTTCATGCATGTTTGAGTATACGCTTCTGCATTTGAGGCTTGAATGTTCAGAAAATTTCAGTTGTCACCTACCCCCTATCCCCACTCATTACTCTGTACTTACTTGCAATTATTAAAAAAAAAAGACTCCAGGCCATGCAAGCAGGGTTAAAAAATGCAGTATTTCAACAAATTAACAAATGAATGTCTTCTTAAAACTACTTTTGAATGGCTTAACTTTGGTATTTCATGTTGCCTGGGTTAAAACAACTATGTGCAGATCTGTTTTGTGTAGGGCAGGCTATAAAACAACAGTAGTGTGAGTCCACGCATTAGCAATGACAATGGTTGTCTGTACAAGTGGTGAATACTTCTGGATCCTCACCAGGTGATGTCACAAGGTAGGGTAACCATTACTAGGCCTTAACTAGGACTAACTCTGGAACTAAAAATGGATCTAATTGAAAACTAAACCAAAACTAGAACAGGGCGAAACCTGCAAAAGTGTCACGACACCCAAAAATATCCTTACCACTAAACATTGATACAGGGAAGGTGTTTTGCCCAAGGACACAGCAGCTGCATTATGGGTCGAACTACCATCCTTTTAAGTGGCACATAAAGTAATCAGACTGAGCTACTGCATTAAATGAATGAGGACAGTTCATGTATCATGTTACATATATCAAAAATAAAACTAAAACAGCTGGACTTGCTTAGTTTTAGAAGCTGACGTTTTGCTACCAAACAGTTAGCTTCATCAGGATTGTGCTGGTGATGGTGACTTCCACTAGATGTAGCGGTGGGTGGTGGTGTTTTAGTGACTTCACCCAAAATAAATAAATAAATAAATAGGGCATCCTTCATACACCACTGTTACAGGTGTGAGAGAACTGGAAACGTATAAATCGTTTTAGTTTTAATTTTTGATATATTTACTCTTGGATGTCTCAAAATTTTCATCAGTTAGACTAATCATAGTATTTTTACCATATAAGTAACACAAAGTAAAACACATTTATTACTTGGATCTTATTTTATATTTTCACCACCATTTGTTTTGGTGTGAAAGTCTTAATCCAGAGCAGTGTTGACAGCGAAGTGTGTTGCCATGTTGCAGCTGGAGGGCATTCCACAAGCTCTCGCCTATTTCCATTTTTCCATTTATAAAACACAACTCCAGATTGGTATGAATCTAAAATATGCATATGAATAATTTACAAAAAGGTAAACAGTAAATAACTTGACCAGATTTGTTCATCTATTTGTTAACATAAAGTTGTGTCACTATGTTTATTATTAGATGACTGGAAGTTATTGTTTTTCCCTAAAATGGTATGAGACAAGCAGGTGACACCAATAAAGAGTACTGATTAGATTATAGTTTACTGCCTGGATCAAGAATATACACTTCTTCAATACGTTGCGAAGATGTGAGACTGGTCACCTATGAATCTCCCCAAATTCAGATAAGTGTGATTGACAGGTGGATTAGCCAATCAGGGACAAGGATGGTCTGGCTGCTTACGAGGAAAAATGAAAGGACAAAACAATATCACAAGGAACTTAAAATGAAAACTAAACTCTGTTAATCTGAGGAGGGAGAAATGTAATTTTGTTTGTAAAGGATAGATGACCAATGAGCTCCTTCGTTTTGCATGCATCATTCAAAAAACCCAAATCTGATTGTAGGATCATGTTTGGTCGGACTTGAAATGCAACGGAGGATGTGCTCACCAGATCCATCTGTATGAAAAAAAAATACCGAGAGATATCAATCTGGATTTGCCAAGAAAATAGTTTTTACTATAGTGTGGTACATTCCTGACATGAGACAAGACAGATGGCATATACCCCCAACCAGAAAACTTGCATAGCCAACCTTTACTTAGGTTAATACCAAAGTTTGACCAGATTTTTTTCTCTATAACATAATTTTTACTGTATTTTCTGATGTATTAAAAAGCGATTCAGGGAACTTGATTTTTATTGAAAAAAAACTTAAACTTTTGTAAGGAGAGAGTATTTGAAATTGGGATTGAAACATAGCTGCAAGCACCAAAGTCTGTATTCGCACAGAGAATCACTTCCTGCATTACCACTGGGAGTTAACAGGCCAAGGAAGAACCATCTTTAAAAAATACCATAGACCCCTGGTGAATACGTCAATGAAAACAAGACAAAATTATGTAAAACTTTTGCGAAATAAACAAAAATGCCTATAGTTGCCTTATGTGAGTCATTTCTCCAGCCCTTGCTAATTTCCAATTTGTATTTCCTCAACGCAGCTCCAGAATTGAATCAAAACAACCTCCGGAGCTAAAGACCCAACTTATCCAGCTTCATTTATTAAGCAGCGGACGAGTCTTTCTACACAAAGCTCTGGTTGTATATGCGTCTGCATTTTTAAGCATGTAGCTAACTTCTGTGTGCCTGACTAGCTAGCACATCTCATTAGCCCGGCTGTTGTTTGAGCTACGTTCACCTCGCGCCTCTCGTCTCTCTGGAATGTTTATTAAATTAATAAAAAGTTGCTCAAGGCGAGGCAGTAGCGGCTAATGCCCGGAGCTGGGCTGTGATTGGCACTCCGGTCCGGCCCCGCGCGCCTCTCTTGGGTCCCGCGCGGTTGCTTTAACTAACTGGCCGTGACTGAGGAGGGCTGGTTGACATGAGCCCCCCAACCACCCCTCCCTGCACCGCCATACCCGCTAGTTGTCCAAGATCCATTAGCTTTGAATTGGGAAGAGGAAAAGACTGTCAAAACCGTCAGCCTCGCACAAATCTGGCCATAAATTTAATCTTGTAAGACAAATGTGATAATTAGGAAGCCAAATCATGGAAATACAAGTCTACAAACTGATGTATCTATTTGCATTTTGGAATTAATCAGAGGACCATGTTGTAGCCAAGGGAGAGGAAAAGCTACCTGAAATTTGAAAGAATTAGCTGAAGATTGTTATAATTTTATATACAGTGTAGTCGCAGTACAGTGGCGTGGTAGTTAGGATTCCTGCCTCGGAACAAGAGGGTCACAGGTTTGATTCCTGGAACATGTGAGGTCAGCCACGGCTTCTGACGGATTGCTCCAGTGGCACCGAAGGATGGTCAAATGTGGAAGACAATAATAAGCCAATCAATCAAACGTGCATGACTGAGAAGATAATAAAGCTAAACAAGACAAGACAAGACAAATTTTTTACTTGCAAAGGTGAAGACAGCACTGACCAGGATCATCTAATTCAGGGATAAATATTGCATGGATGGATGCTACCGTCCTTCTTAGCCACAAGAATGAGGAACTTTTTTTTTGGAAAGAACTACTAGCACCACTTACTAACCCCTTCTTTCACTTTGATGTTGAACCATGACAACTGTAACTGCCCAGGATAGTCAGTTATAGGCAGTTATCTTTATAAGTTTTAGCATAAACACAAACAAGAAAAGAAGAAATGGAAATGAGAATTATAATATATTTTTTAATAAATATTTTTAATTTTATTTATTTTTTAATTTATTTATTGTATTTTATGTATTTATTTATTTATTTTTACGTAATTTAGCTTAAAGGTGCACTATGCAACTTTTCTGAGGAGTGCACCAACTTCTTCTATGGAAATGCTTTGACTCTTTGACTTAAATAAATGCTGATATACATGTTTAACACCATAACATCTCCTCAGCGAAGTAACATTTACATTTTATGATACAGTTTTAGCAGTAGTAGTACAGTGGACTTTATCTTCCTTTTTCTACATCTACTGTTGCACTGAATTGTGGTGGCTGTGTAAATGTAAAACTTGTGCAGGTTCCTCAGCCTGACTGGATTCATAGATTTAGATTCTTAGATTCACCCCCCTCAGCCCTGACTATAGCTGAACAGGGAATAGGTAAAGCCCAGAAAGAGAATAATGTTGAATATGAAACCTCAGAAACTCCCCTCTAAAAAAAAGAAAAGAAAAAACAGAACCTTCTGCTCCCATAAGACGAGACCCATTTATGAGAACCAGGAAGAAAACCAGCAGAGCAAAAGGAAGAGATGGCATTCACGGCCAAGCTGGAAAGAGGAGGCTGGAACCAACAACTCCAGTGCAGACCGACCCAGGTATCAGAAAAGCAGGCACGAGACCAATCAAGTACCAAGAAACTGTGTCCAATGTGAAATAACGGGAGGAAATCCACCTGACAATGGTGGACGGGGAAAGGTTCATCAGGGAATCAGAAACAGTCAGGGGACAACTTCTAAAAACTGCCCTAATCCTTTAGAGAGACTCCAAGGAACTGGAGACAACATGGAAGGAGGGATGGAAAACAACAATTCAACCCCAGATCTGGTAGGGTTGAACTAGTTACTGCCAATTTGCCCCCTGTGGACACAAGGGGCAATGAGCCAACTACCCACCAATCTAACTATAGGAGAGAGAAGTTCAACCCTCCACAAAATTGGGTCCCATGTGAAGGAAAGGATGGAAATGGAACCTTCTCTACTTTTGCTTCCTTCACCTTGCATCTAGGATTGAACGGTCCATCAGTGAAGGAGGTCAAAAAGCCCAAGTTCATACCGGCTCCTGTCCCCAAAGAAAACATCTGGACTGTGAAAGCAAAGAAGAATAAATAACAGGAGGCTTCTCGGCAGGCTGCAGAGGTCAAGTGATGGAAACCAACCCTGAAATATCCTTCCAAGGTACCTCGCAAGGAACAAAGAGAACCACGGTGTGCTCCAAGAAAGCCAGAACATCAGAAGACCTCAACAGATCCGTCACCGAATGTTCAGGCAACACCAGCCACCCAAGCCCCGACATCAAAGCCTGAGCCAGAGGAGGCAACAGACAGCGGGCAGGGCAAGACAAAAAACAGGCCCAATGACGAAGTCCAGATATCTGACTTCACAACCAAGCTCCTGTTGCGAGAAACCGCAACAAGAGGAAGAAACTAAATTTGAGAATGCAAGCTAACCTCATCCAGCTACGGTCTGACAGTGAATCCACCAATGATGAGGAAGCTCCACAATCATCAGAGCCTGAAAACATGGCTGAAGCGAACCATCCTTCAGTACCTCAGGCCCCTCCATCAAATATTTCGGCATTTGTAGTGAGTGCCTCTTCCATTTAACTCCCAACTGGGATCCAACTTTGCTGAAAGAACCGCAGTACCACCAAAGCTGGAGATCGGTTTGATATGTCCGATGATGAAGGCAAAGACAATGAAATCTACCACGCACCTTCCCTTTTCCTGAACTGGAAGAAATACATATCATGTAGGCTAGTGACCCTTTAAAATTCACCATAAAGAAAGGCATTGACAACAGCAAGGTGATATTCTATAAATCACTCAGTGAAAGTAGTGATGAAAAGTTGGTCGCACACTTTGTGTAGCATTAAATCACCCAGTAAGTGGCTAATCTACATTGCATATGATCAACATACGTTAGCATAAATGCAATACAGTCACTAAATTGAATTCAAAGGGTCTTCAACACTGGAATCCCACATTTTGGCTCTATTAATAACTATGATTAATTCCATAAACAAATGAGAAAAGGAAAACAAACATTTGCACATTTGAAAGTCTGTATCTACAAAGACAGAGAAGTGGGTCAGTCTCCTGCTGAATAATGCCTTCTCTGTGTGGAGCTCTTGTTTGTTTAGGTTTGTTAGTTGTTTGGGTTAAGCTGAAATAGAACTTGTTTCAGTGTTATCAGAATAGACCTAGACAACATTTGGCTTTATAAGGTCTGCTCATGCAAAAGGAAACAGGAGTTTTGTTTCACAAATGCTTGAATAGCTTTCTCTCCCTGTCCCCAAAAGTCCACATATCTTCACTATGGCTCTAACTCATGGTGGATTAACAGGTTGATGGTGTTTTAGTCAACCAAAATGTGCTATGATCTTGATGATCTTCCCTTTTACATTTCAAGACCTCTCTGTGTGCATGCAGCTATTGTGACATGCCTACTTTAGTCAAGAAATCAATGCACAGAGCATGTCTTTAGTTGACCAAGAATTTTTCAATCAACTAGAGCCTTACTTGGTGGTGTAAAGTAACTACAAATACTCATGATATTTTAATTAGATTAATTGAGTATAATTGTAGAATGTAAATGTAATTATTTACATTTTAATCATAAAAGTTACTGAGTACTATACAAATCTCAATTGTCCAAATCCATGGCTGTCCGGCCATACTGTCAAAAGTGCTTCTAAAATTGCATTAAAAAGGAACTTGTAACTTGTAAGTAGTACAATTTTGGTAGCAGCAGTTGTACTTGGTTACCCTGGTTTAATTAATAGTGACTCATGCGTATTTCACAGTTCCTCTGACCGTGCCTCATTGTCCAGACGCCACTCCGCTGTAATGTCAATCGAACATTTATGCAAATTTGACAAGCCGAATGCATTCTGTACAGTACAGGAGACACGGCACGAAAGAGAACGACTGACAATGGTCTACAGTCCCTTAGCCAATCAGGAGGCAGAACACAATGCACGTTCGTACACTGTAAAAAAGTATGTAAAATTGCACACAAAAAATCCGCGAAACAGCGAGACCGCAAAAGGTGAACCGTGATATAGTGAGGGACAACTGTACATTATTAGCCAAATTTAGCTTGAGTATAAATTTTCAGAACTCTTTCCACCACTGACCCTACTAGACTCATTCACTTCAATCAATCAGCAAAGTGTCTTCAGTAAAGCATGTCTACTAGTTAGCAGCTATTGTTTTAGGCTTTATTTAATCTGCTTCACTCCAGTTCATACGCTCTCTACTGGTGACAAAGGAGTTTTGCGTGCACAGAACTCTTTTCAAATCCAGTCTATTTGTGTTTGTCGTTACTTTTGGAATATTTGAAGCTAATTGGAGCAAGTGTCAGCTCCACAGAAATGGTAAAAACAGCTTAATAAAAAAAATCTTTGGTGCTGCCTTGTTGCTTGACAAATTGGAAAAAAAGTTTGGTCGACTGGTAAATGGATGCACGGACAAATATATTACAACTACTAATGCTACCATTAGCCTTAAATCCATCACCTCCATCACCAGCTATTAATAAAAGTGCATTCTCTCCTTTTCCCTTATTGTTTTAGTTACAACTCTCATTTGCTTAATCATCACCGCAGCAGCAGAACCATCAGCCTCCTCATCCACCATCATCACATCTCTAACATCCAAGCTCCAAACTTTATCTTTTCAGTACACTATTCACTGCAGTATTTTGAACAATATCCGAGTGAGTTGAAACTACTAATTTCTAGTGATAAAATAAGTCTTGACGCAGAGTTAAGACGATGCGAAAAATGAAGCTAATCACAACAACTTCACAACGCCTTTATTTCAGCTGCTGCCATTATGTTGCAATTAGCCACCAAAGCAAGTCGGGCGCGAGAACTCTTCAAGGAGATCTGCCTTTCAGGAAAAAAACAACAAAAAAACAAAGAGAAAAATTAAAATATATTATCATCTTTTAAAAATCCTTTCAAAAATAAATAAGACAAACACAAACAAAAGCCAGCACAAAGGGGGCTCTCCGTCTCCGGGCGTCTCCCAGGACCCCACCACGGCCCCATGCACACACACATTTGCATATAAACTGAAGACTGTGGGATTGTCATCGGCGCGCGTTAGAAGCAACCAAGGGGATTTTCATGTGCAAATTTCAGCCAACTCTGCGCATTATTATTATTTCATTAGATCCAAAGACGAAGGAAGGAAGCCCCAAACCCTACACATCACCGCTCCCCCTCCGTCCCCCCACTTTCCCCCGTGAACGCTTCAAGAGTCCGTCCGTATCCCCCTGTCAGCAGCTCCCCTCAGAGGACCCCCGCGCTGAGTGGATGTTTACACTGTGGGACACAAGGCTAAAGCAGGCGAGTAGCGTTAGCAAGGCAGCCTCGGGAGAGTGTGGGCTTATGTTTTGCGTTTCCAGACTAGTATAGAATGAAGAATAATGTGAATCACTACTGGCGAACCTTAAACCTGCATAAACAAGAATAAAAAGACTGTACTTTTTCATTGGAGTATGAAAGAGTTTTCACAAGTGAATATAAACGGAACAGCTAACAGCTCCAATCTGGTGTGTTTGTATTCATGTCCCAAAACAATGAAAATTACTTCAGATGTCCTGTTGGGTAATTAGTCATCTGCATTTGACCCTTCCTTCAAGACCTCTGGCCATCTTCCTCGGAGAAATAGGTGAGTATAGTGCAAAGCTTTATGGTAGAAACTGTACCAGCTGGAGGAAAAACACTCATACAGGGAGCGCACACAAAATCAACACAGAAAGACACTTCAAACACCTACCTCGCCTAAGAATGTATAGTGTGTGAGAGAGTGGTGGTGGTTAGAGAGGCTGATGGTACAGATTGGCAGTCTCATTTCTGTCAGTCTGCCCAAGGGCAACTGAGGCTATAATAGTACCTTACCACCACCAAGTCCGAAAGAATGCATAATGACTACATTGAGTGATTTGAGAGGCTCTTTAATGAAATACATGTGTATTATCATTATAATAATGTCATACTATGTACACACATCTCCTCTTCTTAAAACTAAATATAAATCTAAAACCAATATGCACATAAACAGTTCAGATGGCAGAATATGTATTGTGTTTATTGAGTCCACCATGTTTCCCTCAGAGGAGAGCAGCCGTTCCAGTGATGGTGGTGTTCTAATATTAATTGCTTGTAAACTGCGAGGCTTGAGGCGTCACACTTTTACTGTAAAGAAGATTACAGCCAATTAGCTGGTCCTGTGAAAAGGCCTGTGCGCCAGGGGAATACAGACTGCTCCTTAATGTGGCACAGCTGTGAGCCACAAAGAACACACCGCTCCACTATTGTACACACACACACACAGGGGATTACAGAGGGGCCGGGGACAGGGGCCCGACCAGCAGGGGGCCCTAGAGAGAGAAGCCACTGGAGAGGAGACACGAGGGCCTCAATATAGATCAGAGCTGAAAGGATTAGATGAACATGGAAAATAAAACAAATGTTATAAATATGACTATAACATTTAAATGGGTAAAATATGTATGTAAAATGTTCTGATAAATTTGGATTTACACAACAATTAGGATAAAAGTGAAATAGGTCAACATTATGACTAAGGATATGAAAGTGTCAGTGATGAAAAGAAGGTATATGAAGTTCTGATGCAGTTACAGTCACGTGAGATCAGGTTAATGTTAACATACTTGAACACTTGTTCTTTGCACTTAATACATCCTTCAGTGTTACAGGGGTGACCTGTCATCAGCAGTGGGCGCTGCAGTGTATTAGTGCCTTGACCCATCTCTTGATCTTGAACCAGGTTTAATCAGGATAATCTTGGCTCGTTTAGGGTATGGTGTAGTCAAGACAAAAGTGTTGGAGGCTTTAAAGGAACTGTATGTAAGAGTCTGATTTTAGATTCCATAAACATGACCTAACTGTGTCCCCAAATATGAGGTAAACATGTTCAAATCAAATGTAGCTTTTTTATAACAATGATTATGGTGACTTAGTCTTTGTTACAAAAATATTTGTTATAATTTGGTGTTTTGGTTCTCAAAACGATTATGTTATCAGAAAGCAGAATGAGCCTCACGTTTCAAGGCTGAAAACCACTTGATTTAAACCTACAGAAGAAATCTCTGCAGGGGCTCTTGTAACTCAAACACTCCAGTGACTTGCCCTTTGAAAACCATCTCACCTCCATGTATAAGAGAAGGCGCTTGTGGTCCACATCCATATCTTCACATAGCTGCTCAAATATACGTGGGTTGAGTAAATTCACTTTGACGTAGTTAATAATTTCTGCTATAACGGGGTTCACTTCAGGGGACTGTTTCTTACTCGCCAGCATTTCTCTGTGGATCACACAACGTGTAGACATGCATTCTGGTGCAGTCTCTTTGACTCACGTAGTGAAGACTGATAGCTGATCCATCTGTACATACGCCAACATAAAATGTCCCGTGAAGTTCCCCCAACATGTTGTCATTCAAAGCCTTGAACATCTCAGAAGCCGTTGTGTTAGTTAGCAACAAAAGTATGCACAGCATGTCCTCATGTACATCCTCTTGAAAAAACATATCACACAAAAACAAGCATTGTAGCTCTATTGTCCACATCAGTTGACTCGTCAACTTGTATTGCAGCTAAGATTAGCTCTTGATTGACTGTGAATGGCTTTTTAGCTTTAGCTATGTGATCAGCCTCCTTCATTTTCACATTTAATGGCTTATCTTTGAGTGCTTTGAGTGTTTTGTTGTTTATGTGGAGGAGTAGTTTCATTGGAAAGTCTCTTGCCACATACAACACATAGCGGGTTAGGGGCATGTGACTTACCTTTTGCAATAAATCCATAATTTAAGTATGAATCTTGATATTTTCTTTTAAACAGTGCTTTCTTTTGGTGGAAGTCGTCTTCTCTTGCTTCATTATCAGTTTTCTCCCCTCTGCCAAAAACTCTCCAGTGACTGTTGTTTTCTACTCATGTTTGCTAGGTAGCACCTTGATTTGGCTCTGTTTATTTATAAAGTGAGAGGGTGTGTGGAGGAAACAGAGGAAAGCACGGCAGTGGAAGTAGTATGCACACAATTTCAAAATAAAACAATGAAAAATGTACCCATTATATTATATTTTCTACTGGGCAGTTCAGGACCACAGCTCAGTGGTTGGGGACCCCTGCTTTAAAACCTCTGGATGGTATCTTATACTTTGTATTAACTGCACTCTCACTTGAGTGTAAATCTGCAATATTTATTCCACCTCTGCGTTGAGCTCTAGTCTCTGCTTGGTAATAAATGATAGCAGGAAGTTATACAGACGATAAGAGAAAACCATTTTTAGGTCATTGTAGACTTATAGTTTGCCTCGGGGCCAATACACGACTGAATATACATGGTGAAATCTCTGCTGCAATGTGAGAATAAAGCCATCGGAACTGAAAGGAAGATGTGCACAGAAGTACTATTACTGCATTAAAAATAGATAAGTACATGAAGGCAAGCAAACACCCCGAAGTACGCTCCCATCCCAAAGTGTCAAAACGCTCTACAGTCGCTGAGGTAAATACGTTTTAAAAGGTGCCGGGGAGCCGTTTGTGGGAAGGCAAGGCTTTTTTCATCCTTTTAAATCAATTTGTCAGCCTCTTTTCCGGAGGAGCGTTCCCCAAAAAGCTCCGGTGTGTTCTGCTGTAAACTGCCATCTTTAATTTCTTTGTGTGACACCCTCGGCTGTAGCGCGACGCACCAGAGTCGGAGGTGAGCGCTGGGTTCAAAGCCCCCAAACGGAGCCTTATGTCAGGGGAGAGGAGGAACACTCATCTCCACACGATGGTAATCTGCCAGCGTTTACAGAGGATCGGCTTGTGTACTGTTTCAGGGGCTTTTGGTGTCACCTGCGCCCCAGCGTACTCCTTGCATTAGCATTAGCCTGTCTGCGGAGAGCACCTCCACAGCAGGTGTAATCATGTTCAGAGACACACATGCCAGATACAGTCTCAAGAACAACCATGAGCTCTGAGAGGGAATTACAAGGCTCTTATATAATTCTATGTTCAACATTAGTGTGTAAAAACTTTTGTAGGTGGCATCTCTTTCTCTAATTTTTAGAAGTTCTAGCCTTCACAGCCATTCCTATATGGATATCACCCAGGGGTGTCTGTGGTGGCACTCAAACATGAACAAAATGTGTGTTGCCTGAGCAATAATAATTGAAAGCAAATATAAATTTAAAATGTAACTGAAGGCACATTGCTCTTTAGCAATATATTTATCTAAATAAATAGATAAACATTAGTAATACTAAAGTAATAACTAATGGCTGCACCTCTTACAGTTTGTGAATTTAAGAAAAAAATAGAGGCAGAAACTCTGGTAAATTGTAGGGCATAATGGCACATATGTTATGCAAATTCTGTCACTATCTTGCTTTTTATTCTCTAAAAAGGAAAGTATGAAACGGAGTTGAACAGTTGGATATGTTTTCTGTGGATTGTATTTATGGAAGAAATATGAAGTCCTGCTAAACAGGGGGAGCAGAAGCACCTGCAGCTGAATTGATCTCATGATAATCCTGGTGCTTACGTAGCTGTGTCATAGGGCTGTCTGCTCAGCGTCTTACTCATCTTAAACGCACCTATTGGAGCACAGAAAAGTCTATTCAACATGGCAACGGTAAACCAGAGGAGACTTCTTTGAGGGGCAGGAAGTAATGTGACTGTGAACCACACTTTTGACAGATCAGTTAGATTTAATATAAAACAAATCTGGAGGAGCACATTGTTTAATTTATACTACTTTGGTATGAAGAAGCTCTCCTTCAGGAGCAGTGACTGACAAATTAGAGCTCTCATTCAGGAGCTCTTCTTCAAGAGAAGACTCTGGTTAAACTCTGGATTAGAGCAATAAAACCTTCTCTGGACCAGGTTAGGCTCACAGAGTGATTTACCATGGAGACTAACTCAGGGATTAGGTTAATTCTCTTTGTGAAACTGAAAACTCTGAGTTGATCTCTTTTCAAGGTTAACAATATCTGAGTTTGGACTAAACCTGCTTCTTGAAACAGGGCCCAACTTTACGACTCTGTGATAAAGGATCAATAAGACCAACAACTAACACACTAAGTGCATGGTTTAATGTTAGACGTTAAGCTCTAAAGTCTTGTGAGCCATTTATGTGGTGTTGCATGCTGTTAGACCTGGATATGATGACAGATGTTGTTCAAATAGCTCGTTGTGTGAGCCGTGACCCGTGGTGCTGTATGTTGTATGTGCTGCATCCTGAGTCTGAGTCCTTCACCCTTTCATTGTTTAGAAGCCCATTGAGCCAGTTATACCCTGTAATAGCCTATGATTGAAGCAGACTTTAGCGAACTTAGCGATCTGCGCACTATAGAGTGATGAGATGAGACTTCACTCTTGCAGCACCAAATACAACTTGAATGAGGCTAGAAGGAGTTAAAAGTGACTGACAGGGCAAAGGGTTTCGGAGTGAATGCAGGGTGTAGCTGGAATAGAGCACTGTTATGTATGCGCCCCATGGCAAGTGCATAAAAAGCCTCTGTATTAGTAATGCTACAGGAAGGTGTGTTTCAATAACACCCGGCCTGGTCGTTCAGGGGGCGCCACGGGGGGGCCGGGCTCGTGCCAGCATCAAATGGATGAGACTGATGGGTAGTTTGATGTGTGTGGTGTAGGGATGGGCACTATTGACAAAAATGAATATCTCAAAATTTCTTTGCATAATCTCGATAGCAATATTCAGATAATTAACAATATATCAAGAAATGGGTCTGTAAATATCTTGGTTGTGATTCAAGTATAGCACAAAGGGCCTCATTTATCAAGCGCTTGCTCATGTGCTAAACAGCTAAACATGCTAAAAGTGGAGCAAAAACCTGACGCAATTTCTCATAGAGACACTAAAGAAGACACAGCATGATTTAGCAGGTGCTGCCAGATTTATTACAACTATGAGAGCTTAAACTGTGACAAGTGCAAACTTTTTTACACAGGATAGTTGCTACACTTTGTGCATCTATAGGGCATTTGACATTGACTTTAAATGCTTTAAAATGACCTGCAACATTTTGGCCCTGAATCCCACAAGTCTTCCACTGAAATGGTGTTCCACTGCAGCTGTACCTCAAGCTGGGCGTTCGTGCGTTTGTCCTATGTGCTAAAGACTGACCCATGTCCTAAAGTAGAGACTGAGTCCAGTCCAGTCATCGTAGATGAGGCGTGGTGTGTCTCTCTCTCTCTGCAAGTATAAATTTCCACGACACCCTGTCAAACGCTCCTTAATCCTTAATCCAAAAGCTACATCAAAATATTTGGAAGTAAGGGTAAACGTTTGCAACTATCAACAGATCAACTACAACAGTTCTACAGCCCATAGCAGAATCACCAAACTTTTGCATTAAATACCTTTATGTAGATATCAGGTTTGCGGCAGAAATAATACACATGGTTCGCAATGGTAAACCACACATATCACATATCTCCAAAACAACAATTGTGATATTATCCATGCTTTGATTTATCTTGGTGTGGTGGTGATATTTTGTCTGCTAAAAGAGGCCTTACACTGCAGTCATCTGGACTAGGTGTGAACAATTCTGAATTGTCAAAGCATCTTGATAAGAGGAGAAAAGTCACAAGGAGTCCAGACGATAGCTTTTATAAAGTTATTTTCTTTTCCATAGGAACTATGCACTCTGTAAAAACATTTATATGTAAAATTACTTACTAACCCAAAACATTTGACTATGTTTAATCGTTCTGATTCAACAGCACATTTTGGACACTGGAGCGAGGTGATTGGATGAGTTGTTAACCAGCTAATGAAAGTACATCATTCATATTAGATAAGGTAAGTCCTCATGGCAGCACAGAGCTTTACAAACACACAGACGGAATCTAACCAACGTACCCAAATTTCATATTGCACAAAATATGATCCACATGTTTGCTCCTAATAGCCCACGGTAATGACCTCATGCATCATTTGTAAACACATTCACACTCATTTGTTTAACAGTGGTTAGCTTAGCGCAGCTCGGGGGACTGTTTGTTTTCGGTGACCCTCTCAGTGGAGTCAACAGCTGCTTCCAGTCAAAGCTCCGCGCTGACACGTCCATCCCTCACCAAGATGGCTCCCGCTGCAACGCCACTAACCGCATCCTAATTACGACTAATGACCGCCTCGTTACACTGAAATGCTGCTAATTGGGAAGCAATGCAAGCAGGTCAGGAATTAGCTAGAAAAAATGCTATAAAACTTGTAAGCGGGAGGAGGCTGACCACGGAACGCCATAAACCTTCTCTTCAAACTGCATTTTTAATTTGAGATAATCAATATTCAAAGCGTACGAATTTAGCAGTTTATAGCCCCATCAAAAATCATAAATACTTAATGCGTTTTAAAACATTACGAAACCCCAACACTCGAAAATGTATTCCCAGAGTTTATATGGCAATCCAGCAAATCAGAAACTATTAATTATAAATTGGACCATTAGCTTGCACGGTTTGCAAACTGCATTCATAACTGCAGTCGGAACATGGATTTTCTCCGGTCTAGCGATAGGAACAGCGTCTTGGGTTGTGATTTTCATGCAGTGTCCGTCCATGCACCCCATAGTTTCATTTAGATCAAAAAGACTGGGGTGAGTGGGAGAGTGGGAGATATCCAGAATGCAAGATGGCTTCCTCTCCTCCTCTTCCTCGCATCGCACCTAGAACCGGATCAGAGGAGGGCCGTGAAGATCTCATTAAAGTGGAGAAGAGGAACGCACCAGGAAGTAGACAACACCGATACAAGACTTGGCGTGGTTAAAGATGTAAGGCAAATAGAGTCTGTACAACTGCTGGAGTGCAATAGGGTTTACAATGAGACATGGACTGGTGGAATGTGACTTTAAAGTGAATGTGACATGACACGTTAGACTACTTATTTCAGTAAAGCATAGTTAACATCATTATAATTAAGATTTTAGTTTCTGGTTGGACATGGGTAGATGTCTAAAATACTCAATAGTTATGTATAGACTAATAGGATTAAATTACACTTATTTTGTTAAATTAACTTTAAAATATACCTCCATCTATGTCTGTTGATGACATACATAGAGGTGTTCTGTTTTAGAACCGATCACTACCACAGGTACTATCCCACCAAACCAAGTAATAATTAGAAAAATATGAAAATCTGTCACATGCACTTTAGTGGTTTATTTATTTATGATGACAGCCACCTTGCCTATGCGCGGATGTGGTGTGTGATTGAGTTATTGACTTGGGTATTTGTGGGCAAGGTCCACAAATTGAAGTAAAGTTGAAGTAAAGTTCACAAATTGTTGCTGGGGGCGTCCTGGCTCAGGTGCTTACAGTGCTCGTCTACCAACCAGGTGCACGGTACGAAATCCCGAGACTACAGGAAGCTATGGACTGATATCTTGACGTTCATATTGGTTGAGATGCAGACAAATCAGATCGAGTTGTTCTATAACTGACTCGGCATCCACAGGGGTACACCAGGAGGTAGATACAACAGCCCCGGAAGACACTAAAGAGAGTAAGAGAGTAAAACAAAAACAGGTTGCTCCGCTCGAAGCCTAAAGGTACAAGTTTAAGGTACTTTTTCTGTACAAAAAGTAGCAGCAGGCATCTCTCATGTGGTTTTAAGAGTTTGTCTACAATAGCTTTGTTAGGAAATTTTGTTGTTGCAGATGATAATGTAAGATTAAATGTGCCCCCTTTTTCTGCATGACACATACAGTAGTTAGATGAGGTGTCCACAATCCACGGCTCTGCAGTGTTTAGCACAGAACAGTACATACTCACACAGTCACAGCACATTAGTGCAGAGAGGGAAGATGCCTGTCTGGGACCTGTTCTCTATAAATACTGGATCTGCAGCCTCGGCGGACTCCTCGCACAGCTCACAGCCTCAGGATAAAGCAAGAAATAAATAAGAATGAAAACACATGCCCCCAAACTGCTCCTATTACACGCTGCACACGGTAAACAGGGAAACAATGGAGGCATTTGAGTGCTGATCCAAACGGGACGCACAGCAATGGCATCTGGGGCAGAGGCTGCGGGGCTGGGAGGGGGCGCAGGCCGAGGGGAGGGGGCGCTCTAATGGGCTCTGGGAGGCCTGCTTGAGGCTCGGCACAGGCCCCCGGGAGCCCCTCGCCCCTGGTCTTGCCTTGGGCGGGCCTGGCCCAGCAGCAGTCAGGTGGGCTGACAGACTGAGGAGCACTCCCCATGTGGCCTCCGTCTCCCCCGCCCTCTCCAGGTGTGAGGCTGTGGGAGCAACAAGCTACAAGATAAACAAAGACAGGCCTACATCACTGGCTTTGACTGATGTCTTCATGCTGATCTATCCACATTATTGATTTCATATCAGGGCTTAACAGGGCTTAACTTTGCAGGAAGAGTTCACACAGCAATGTCCCGATACTTTGTCTTTGATCAATTCTAAGATTTTCCTTATAATTGAATATTTATAATGATGCTCTTCAAAAACACTGTGTACCTTAGCTACATGTGAGGTATATAGTTGCATGATGTTAGTAAAATAAGACTGTCACAACTTGTATCTTTTCATCACAACACTGAGTCACAACTGTGGTTGAAAGTGCATCACACGCCCCCAGTTCAAGTCCTCACTTCAGGGGGATTGGGCACGTGACACTTTACAACTATTCCTCATTTTGGGAATATATAAAGATATCGTACTTAGGCAATGCTTCCTAACTCAAAGTCAATCAATTAACCTGGTTCAGTTTTTGGTTCAGGACCATCCATAGCTCATCTAATAACATGCACATACCACATGGTTAAAGCGAAATAGTCAGATCACTATGGTTACTATGGTAATGTCTTGTTATAAACAGTCCCAAAATGTTATATTTTTTACTCTTTTAAATATATTTTTTTTGGTGGAAGTTGAGATGAGGCTGCATTTGTCAAATTCATATATTTTTCTAATTATGACTTCGTTTGGTGGAATAGTAAATATGTATCATGATTTTACATCAGTCAAGTGGCAGTTTGGGAAGAAAAGTAAGAAACAAAAAGTTGGAAAATGCGCAAAGTAGCGCAGAATAAAAAAAATGAATACCTCTACCTATGTCGTCTACTGTCATCAATTCCATCCAAAATGCAGAAACTATTTATGCACAAGGAAGGCATTTAATCAATAAAATAGATGTTTTTTTCTCTTGTTAACATCATGGTTGCAAGGAAACAATCCTCTACATATGCACAGTATGTAAGTATGTCCAACCACAAAGTAAAATTACAACCTTCAAAATAAAATAAAAAACTAAACAAGACTAGGCAAAATGTTTAGTAAAATCTTAAATATGATGTTAATTATGTTTTAGAAAAAGGAGTAGTCCAAACTGTCATATGCACTTACCATAACCATAACCTGTTTCCCAACTTAAAATAACCCTTCATCACTTTGAAAAAAACAATCACAGCAGACCCGACATTTTAGCATTAACCATGCCACATAGCGTTAGGCATTAACACCGAGGCTGCTCCAGGAATTCTCTCATAGGAGCGGAGGTAAACGTCAGGATGTATTCACGTCCAGGGAGTGCGGATAGACGGCTCTGTCAGCTAGGACCATGAGTATCCTACAGAGCTACATTGTAAGGAGAATTATGACTTCCACTGCACATAAAACCGCGACTAACTCCGACCAAAAGCCCTTAGCGCCCGCATATTTACCCGCGCAAAGTTTGTTTCTGTGCTAGCCAGAAGAAAAGACTACTCTCGCATGTACAAAGGAGGCGTCTCTCTCAGGCGGGTTGCGTATCTGATGAACTTTGACCTATAGCAGCTCCCTGAAGAACCTCTGGATGCGGCCCGCTGCTGGAGGCCTCAGGATCAGGGCAGTTCGGGCCCCTAACCCCCCTCGTCTTCATCTGACCGCCGGGCTGTGGAGCCTCTGGCATGACTCTCAGCATGGGAAAAGTACACCTTTATCGCACCTGCTCAAACATTCATCACACAAGCTAGCCAGCGCTCCAACGGGAGACAATAGACCCCTTCTGAAGTGCTGGGGTTTTGAGGGAGGAGGTGACAGGGAGATGGCTTCAAAGATTTCCCAAGCTGCGGGCCGACGCCAGACCAAAGACGTTAGCCAAAAAGACAAAAAAGAAAAAGAAAACGAAAAAAAAAACCTATCTAGTCTGGAGGGAGGTCATTATCAGGCTATGTTTACGCCACTCATATCCTGTGCCGTTTTAACATTTGGAATGGACTGACTGCAGGCAAAGTAGTCGTAGTGGTGTTTGTGGGTGGATGCGTGCGGTTGAGGGCTAGCGGGACGACACTTTAAAGGGGATTTGCATTATTTCCTGCCAGGCGAGGTGAAGGTCGGCGCTCCCCCGGCGGATCCCCATGTCTCTCCACCCGAAACAGGCAAATAAATACTTCATACTGCGCAGCGCCAGGAGAGTTCATTGCATAAAATGTCCAAGATTTACCGAATCATTTGGACGGATCGGATTGTTATTTTTTAACAGCGGCCGGAAAACTGTGGAGTGTGATGAATTTGTAATGACAATGTATTTTTAAAGGTTTAACAGTGTAATGATGCCTGCTAAAGTCTGTTTTTTGAATAATAGCGTTATGGCATGAATATGTATCAGACAGAAAGCATTTGGGTGATACGCTTGCAACTGAACAATATGGTTTTGAGGTAGTGGTTCCATCTGGTACCAACTGGTCTATAATACAATAATTTGACTCTAACTATTTTTACAGTCCTGCCATAAATGACTTAAATAGAGATAATAATTACTAGCAGCTTAAGCACTGTTCTCCTAAATCTTCTAGAACAGTCAGCAAGGTTACATGGTAGTTTAAGGTTCCATTTGTTCAACACTGTTAGACCTCAGACATATTTAAAACAGACATATTATGCAAAGTAGATTTTTTAAGAGCTTTTAACCATGTTATATTATAATAATTATATAATTCCCCCTTTTTATTTACCCACTCAAAGTTGTATTTGGAGCGATTCATGCATGTTTGAGTAACCTTTATTCTCCTGCATTCAAGATGCCAAAGCTCTGAAAATCCGTTTTCACTAACCCCCCCATACAAGCCCACATCTCTACACGTTTTTTTTTCTTAATCAGCAAGAGAATATGGAAATCTATATATATTTTTTATTTATTTATTTTTGTTGTTGTTTTTTTGTTCTACACACCACACCACTGGCACACACAGGTTCATACACCACTATATGGAGACACTGGGAGCAAAGAGGGTCAAGGTGTCTTGCCCAAGGACACAACAACATATATTCACCTGAGGGAGCTGGAACAAAAGAAAAGCTAATGCACTAAGACACAACTAATGTACTTGAGACACGACTTGTTGGAGTTAAAGGGTTAGAGCCCTGTTCATCATAAATATGCTATTAAGTTCATTTGAAAATATTATTTATAATTGTCATCTTTGATCTCTAATAAAATAAATTGCCTACAACTAAATAACATTTCTTATTCTTTCCTGATCTAAGAACAGTTGTATTTTGTATAGATGTACGCGTTACATAAAAGATTGTTACAACAGGAAACTTGAAATGTGTAAATTAAATGTTCTTTGTTTTTTGAATAAAAAATAGCTTCAGAATTGAATTTAAAATCGAATCAGGACCCCAATAATCGAAATCAAATCGAATCAACAGGGATGTAAAAATTCACATCCCTACTTCAAATGTGTACTTTCAAATCTTCACATTTTTCCAAGGATATTATCATGTCCTTCAGATTAACCATTAAAGTAGGTCTATTTTCATTATAACTATCCAAACAGAAAAAAACTGAAAATGTTGTACCTGGTTATTATATTTATAAGTTACATCAAGCCACTATAGTATGCTAGACCTGCAGTCACCTGATTGCCTGTTATCAAGGTTCCATCAGCGTTAATAATGAAGCCCTCACTTTCCCCGCTGCTGTAAATCCTGTCTTGTGTCTTTGGCTCAGTAAATAGGTCTGTTTTGCAGCATGGCTCAGAGGCGCCTGGACGACAAACTGCTCTTAAATTTTGTAAGCGCCGAGAAGAACAAAGCGCATTAAACGTGCCATTATTTCTCTAGGTGCCAGCAATGTTTACAAAGCTGCTTCTCCTCTGCTGTTCCTGACGACCGGTTAACCCATATTCCGCACACATATGTAGCCTAGCGCCGCATGGAGGGCTGCAAAACAAAGTCCAAGTATGCCGCATCACCGGTGTCACACATTTGAATTGGAAATGTGGTAAAGTGGCGCTAACAACCCGCGCGCTCTCTTAGCCTTGGAAAAAGAGTACAATTTCTGTATCTCTAACCCCAATCCGCGTCATCACCCCCACCAAGTACACAAGAAGAAAAGCGGAGAAATCGCACCATGCATATCATTCATTAGCAGCAAATAAAAGATACCCACACTAACAGTGCCCCTAAATCCCACTGCTCCAAGCTAGCAACACAGAGCAAGAAGAAAGGAAAAAACGAGATACAAAAAAAGCAAAGCCGACTCCCACAAGTGCTTGTTAGGCCCAAATTATTACGCCGATGAATAATTTTAAAAATAAATATGAAAATAAATAAATAAAAAAGAAACATTTATAGATCTAAGTATTATCAGAGGAGCAGCGGGTCTGTTTGCCGACGCTCCCCCCGGCCCGTTTGAAATGCGTCTTTGTTTTTTTCCGCGTTTTGATCTGGGACAGTGAACCTATCGGAATGCGGCATCTCTGCGCCGCTAGCATCTCCGTGCGCTTCCCTGTTCGAGTTTACCCGGCTAAGTGGTAATCATAACGCCATCATTATTAAAATCCTTCTAATTAAGATGCAGTGGGGAGTTTGTAAATGAAGGCAGCAAGCAGAGCAGACACTGGTTTCGCATTCCATTGTTGAATTGTCCGGATCCAATTTGGAAATACTTGCAATTTGTTTAGTTTGTTGTTGTTCATGGTGGAAAATGTCTTCTCATTGTTGGTAACTTTTTCTAAGCAAGAATTTATCTACCAACTCTCAAATTATTAGTGTACTATGTAACTTTTTGTGGAGGGTCTGCCACCTGCTTGGTCTTCATGGAGATGCTTCGCCTGGAATAGAGTGAAAATGATCGAAAATCAGGTACTAATCAATATTAAAACTAGTATCAAAACTAGATACTCATTTGAACAAGTACTGAACCTAAAAAATGGAATCAACAGGACAGAAATGAACCTTTCCTGAATAGCTTGCGATGATTTTGTGCTGCATCAGAACAAGTATAAGACCATATAGACTAGAATACACCAATGGACCACTGTGGAACCTACCTACCTATATAAGACCACATGGTAATATAAAAGAAAGTACTATTATTTCATATTAAACACTCTACTGTCTAAATAAAGAGTGTTGTTTATTATTATCATGTTATCTGAATTGGCACTGAGCATCAAGTCTACTCCTTAGTATCAACACATGACAACACCAGCCTGGAATTTCCCCGTAAAATTATATCAAACAGATCAATGAAGACAAGATGACGCCACCAGAACAAGTTAAAGGTCAGATCTGTGGGGAGGTGAGCTAACCCATAGAAAGAATGCATGTTTTTCAAGCTGTAGTTTGGTCATAAAAATACCTGTAAAAGAATAAATTTAAGATAGACAACTTTTATGCCATACTGTGAAACATTCCAGGCAAATAAATAACATCTTATCCAGACATGCAAATAGTGGACCATTTGTGAGGAAAGTTACATAGCGCACCTTTAACTTATAATGACAGAAAATATTACAGCAAACCAGTTTACGCATTGATTTGATTGAAGTGTCTTGCTCATGGGCACAACAAAAACATGCATTTGGAAGTTTTGAATCTACTATCCAGTTAGCAGGCCAATGCAAAACTATTACTTTTAAATGTTTTAGTTTTTTAATTGCCTTGGCCCCAGATGGAATCAGTAGCAAATCTTTATTAGCTTGTGATGTTATGTTATGTTACTTTAGCAGGCATCATTACACTGTTAAGTACAACTTGCTTATTAATTAATATCCAACACTATGGCAATGGCCTTTGTAGTACCATAAAGAACAACTGCTACTTTTTGTTGAGTTCATTTTTTGTCTTCATTTTGTACTTGTACTTTATCTTTCATCTCATTGTTAACTTTCCTTGAACCCATCTCTTTGTGGTTTTAATTACTGCAAAAGTTCTAATCAACTTAAGAGATGCCTGAATCCTCCACATTATTGAGCACTTATTTTGAAATAGTCAGATGTTTTCCTCAGACATTAACCACTTCTGAGTTTTACCTATCAATGCCAATATTTGGTTGCTTCTTCTAAGAGTGAGACACAACAGACCTTCCAGAATATTGTGGCATCTGGACCTCAGCCAGTATGGAATCCTACTACATTTTGACTTGACATTGCTAGAACAAATGGTAACAAATTACATCCAATATAATGATGCTACATTATGATCACATTTTAATATAGATACTATATATCTATATTAAAATGTATTTGAGGGCCTTTGAGTACCTTCATGATACTCAAGAGTGCTTTTACATCAAGAAACCACTGCGCACACACACCCATTCATACATCAATGTGCACAGACACTGGGGGAAAGGTGTCTTGCTCAAGAACATAATGACAGTATTCACCTGAGGGAGCTGGAATCGAGCCATCAACCTGTGGGTCACTGAACCTCACTACTGATCTACCAACAATGTTTATGTCAGGACTGAGATTCAGACCATACATCGAACACAATACCAACTGGAGGGCTAGTGTCACCCGGTTTGTAACCTTCATTAGAAAAATATAAGTTACTAAACAATACCCTCACATCTGACATAACTGCACATCTGCTGCCTCCCTCCACTGCCATCCGCCATCTTTGTTTCCTCTGGCTTTTCTGCCTTCTCATCCCCTCGTCATGTTGCTCTTGACTACTTTGACCTGCGGTGCCCGGGACGTCCCAGCCTCCGCGCTCTTGGTGCTCTTGGCCTTTGATTAATATTGTAATGAGTCTCATCCCAACATCCTCCCGCCTCCACCTCTCCCCCCAGTGCAGCTACTCCCCGAGCCCCCGACCGGCTCGCCCTAGTCTGTTTCATCACACTTCAAACGGGCCCTCTCCAATGCAGCAGCAGCCTGGACCGGGGGACTGGAACATCTGCACGGGGGGAGCGGGAGAGGGGGGTCTGGTGTTTGGGGTGGTTGGGGTGGGGGCGGTGGTTGGTCAGGAGGGGCAGGGAGGGGGGGGAGCAGATGTCATGGGGACCTGAACAGCCGGTCAGGGGAGAGAAGAGCGGGTGCGCTAGAGGGCCACCCTGCCCGCTCCCCCCTTTGACAGTACAATTAGGTAATTAGTCACCGCGGAGATAATAAGCTCATCATCACTTGTCGGTGTGGGTTTTTAGCGTTTGCTCAAAGGTTTTAATTAAAGGGCATTGCTGCAGGAGAAGGAAGTCCTTGTTCTATGCTAAGCTATGAATTCTCCACAGTTATGGGAATCAATGTGGAGACCTAGCAGACAGCAACACAGGCATTAGCCAGTATGATAAATCTAGATAATAATAAGATATTATACGCCAATATTAAATACTTTTTTTTTTTAATGCCTACTCAAGTTTGAATCCATGTTTCCAGAAACGGTATGTACAGGACAATGTTACAATTTAAAAAGTGCACATTGATCCAAAAAATAAAGAAATGATCTGGATAAAAGTATTTGCCAAAACATATGTGAGCATGTAATGTTTTTTTTAAAATTTTCATTTCATTTTAAGACTTAAAAACAAAAAACAAAATTACAATAAAAAAATACAAAAAAAATGAATCTGATCTAAAACTATATGGCAATTTGCTGATCTGGGAAGAGGTTTTTTTTGCTCAGTGCAACTTTATCCTCAGATATAGTCATTGTCATAAATTTTTCCCCACCCACTACAATGGCTCACCTCCTTCATGCTCTGACTGAGTGGTAGGTGGATTCAACCAATCACAGTAAAATATGAAAAGCTTTTCAATGTAAAAAAAAATAATAATTGCAGATTAATTTGTTTTAGTTGTTTTAGTATAATGTATGAGGAAAAATCCTCTAGCTCAGGCAGTCTTGACCAAGTTTCCACAATAGAAAATAAAGAGGATATATAGAAGTTTGTATTATTATTATTATTATTATTATTATTATTATTATTAATTACTAAATGTGTTACTTTTACAACTTTTAGTATTACTTCTATGTATTTATTCATGACTCCCTCTACAGTGAATACAATAGAATACATAAATAGACAATGTTGATCATAGTCTCATTTTCACTTGCTTGTCACCTTGTAGCCCCGTTTTGACAGTTCAATTACATAATTAGTCACAGTGGCACTAATAAGCTAATCATGACTTGTCTGCTTGTCCCTGCTCTCCATTTGAATAGCCTTCCCTCGTGTCTCTGGGGCCCTGGTGCTGAGGTGGGGGGGCCACAATTACCTTTGAGTGTGGGGCCCCCGGCGGCACACAGACAGGCCCCTGGCTCAGATCAGACCAGAGCAGAGACAGGGGTCAGGCCAGCTCTCACATCCATTAGCTCTGCCAGAGGTTCATCACACACTGGTACTGCAGCACAAACGCACAGGCTTGGCTTTCATGCTTTGTGGGGACTTTGCATTGCCATACACTCATTTCCTGGGGACTGATCCTAACCTCAACCGTAATTACTTAAATCTAAAACGTTATCTTAAAACTTTATCTTAAATGTATCATGTCAATATTCTAATACCTTATGGAGATCTGATGTTTGGTCCCCACAAAGCATGAGGTGACTGTATACAGACTTTAATCCCGTGAATATCTGCCCACATACACAGAGTTGTCTCTAGCTACACATACAAAGGGCCCATCAAACCACTATAGGGGCTCAAGGCTGAAAGCTCAGAGAAGAGAAAAATGTTGCCAATCTCAAACATGTATAGTCCTGAGTTTTTTTCCCCTGATATAACGATGTCTGTGTAATCCCTCAGTCGTCCAGGATCCATTGCAAAAGATGAAGTTTAAATCTGTCAAATGGACAAATTGTTGTAGCGGTGAAGACATTTTCGCTGCTCATCGAAGCCGCTGATCAGAACTTGGATGAGCAGCGAAACGTCTTCACTCCTACAACAATTTGTCCACCTGACTGATTTAAACTTCGTCTTTTGCTATGGTTCTTGATATAACGATATTTATAACTATTTGGGACTAGTAGTGCTATTTTTAAGTAATAAAAATGCAGCAATATCCAAAAATCACTTCAATATGTGTTGCAATTATGTGTACAGGTTCACAATATATAAGGATCTGTATGGGGAAAATGTCCTTGCAAGCAATTACTATAGTCATATTTTAAAATAAAGACAAGTGCTTTAGCAGACTTCTGTACATGCTGGCTCTACTAAAATGAAGCAAACATCATGTCGTTCCTTCTACTTTTTTACCAACTCCCAAGAATATAATAATGCACTTTAAGACCCGAGAGATTGATTTCTTTTGGTGTACAATTCAGGATGGTGTGCTTACAATAATTTTGACAATAATTTTGACTTTTATGTTTTAATAAGAGTAAAGCTTCTTCGGTATCATAAGGAATTAAGAATCTAGTAGTGTGTCAAAGTACTGGACAGCTATTTGGTGATGATCAAGTTTAGGGTTAGGGTCAAATGCAAAGGACAAAATTCCCTACGGGGACAATAAAATGTTCTTTAACCTTACGTTTGACAAAATAAAAACATAATATCTATACTGATTATATTCACAACCTGTGGTATCATCTACGTCAAGGTATCTCCACTTACAGATAAGATGGTATTGAAACAAGCCATAACAGCCTTGCACATCGGCACACACACAGAGCTGCCACTTCCCCTGCTTTAGTGAGGGTGGCAGTCTGGAGCCAGCCCTGTCAATGAGTCATCAAAGACCTGGTTTGAGAACAGCTGTTGACGTCAGCGCAGAGCCAACAAGCGCTAACCCCGCGGCGCCGCTGCAATGCTAATCATACTTTCATCTCCCACGGCAACATATGGAATTCAAGTGTCAGGGATGTTAGCCTTCACCGGGAATCCTTTAAAGGGGCAGAGTGAAGAAGGTGATATTCAGATGGATCCGGTGTTTTATCAAGGTGCAATAAGCCTCAGGAAAAGTTAGGATTTTAAATTTGTGACATAACCCATAGGCAAATTAAAGGACGAGATAGTGACATCAATGGATCATATTGCAATAATAAGTGTCATTTTGAGGCAGTACAATAAAGGAGTGTGGAGTAAGGAGAAACAAAATGAAGAAGTGAACAGTTCCCTCAAACTATGGAAAAGGCTTGAAACTCAATCTCCATTTCTAAGTACCCGATAACTCAGGTAGTGTATAAATCAACCTGTTTATTAGTAGTATATTGATATTTATTACTATTATATATTTTTTATAATAATATAGATTCCCATCCTTCATTCTGGTGTAGAATTTGCTACAAAGAATATGTTTTATATGCTAATGCTATTCAATTTCACCTTCTTTGAAAATCTGAAACCATTCCAAGTACCTCCTGGTAACTGCCTACCCAGGGGTCCTCGTACCGAAGCACTGTTTTAGACAATAGAATGCAATTTCCAACACTAAATAATAGTTTTATTTTTGTATATATTACCATGTGGTCTTGTACTAGTTCTGATATAGATTAAAACTGCTTTTAAAATATTCTAGAAAGATTAAAATGTTTGCATTGATGTCTACTCTAATTAGTACGGAGGTTCTTAACATTTTTGACCTTTGGGGCAGACCTGTTCTGTAAAAAGTAACTACATTTTACTCATGAAATACATATTCTGATTATGCAGCCCTGAAGATGGTACTCACAGCTGTACTTTGGGCCTTGGGTCTATGGCTAAGGATCACTGAACTAGTATATAGTTTTGATGTATTGATTTTGTTTTAAACCCTTGTATACTTTACAGGCTTTTAATAGGATAGGACGATAGGAAAACTAATACTTCATATTTGTTGACATAGTTTTGTTATTTTTCATAATGCAAGGGCTGTTTATTGGAAACATATATGCTATTAGCACTTGTGTTAGTGACATGATGTTAACAGATGAGATTTTGTATATAAAGTTAAATTAAGAAAATGCAGTTATTCAGATTTTTTTTAAAATTGATTTTAAAGCACAGTAGGATTTGCGGTCCCCCTTTCACAATGCACCAGCTAACACTACCTTAATGTATAAATACTGTAATAATTTGTCATCTTTCTCAGTGGGAACTGAGGTACATGTCATGCCACAAAAACAAGACTGAAGCTGAAAACACATTTTGCAGACCACAGTGCATGATGGGATATTAACTGCTCACATGTACCAAGCCGTGAAGCACCCGAAAGTATCTGCATTCATCATGTTTCTCACTATGACGTAACTCAACTGCTTGTACTGGAATTGCACAGCTTTAGAAATCAAAACCATTTCTTTATCCTCAACACATTACTACAGACTATGGAAAAGTTATAAAGCAGATTTACAACAAATTTTTCCCCTATCATAGAAAATTATAATGGCATTGCAAATTACAATCCATAGAGGCAGCAGTATTTATTTTGTTTTTATGCCATGTTTTGGTTGGTGGAATGTGAATAGCCTCTGTCCATGCAGATTTCTCAGAGCCAAACAAACATGGTGGTCATGGTGGACTGAGACTCCACTGATTCTGTTACCGTCTGTTCCTTTCTTACTAAAAAAGGAACATTTTTTCATGTGGTGTCTTCATTGTGGTGTCGTAATTGGTATCGAGTAGTATCAAAATTGAGTTTGAAATGTTTGTATCATGACTAGTTTTGATTCTAAAAAATAGGACACATGATGATATTTGTGCAATGTCATAATGCATTTCTACACATACAAATCACATTCATACTTCTATTGTTGTCCATGGACTTGTCAATAACACTTCCACAATACTTAATCTGTAGGGATGTAACAATACAGTTTTGTCATGATCTTTCTCGATATGGTACAATATAATATGTTATTCTGTTTATAATATAGGCTGGTATTTTGTGCATATCTTGATTTATTTGTTATTTAACTAGCAACCTGTTTTCTCCCTACCTCTTCTGTGCCTCTGGACTGATTTCACTTGTCCCTAGCAGCAAAGCCCCTCCCCTCTGCCCCATACTAACATACTCACAGTGGCTTCTTCCTCTATTTCTTACAAATAAAACATTTTAATCGTTATTGACCTTATTCTGGAAGTTGCCGTGTGCACCACCATCGTCATTCAGGTTGTGTTATTTTGCATGGAGCAGATAAATTCTATATGGACTACAAAGCCATTTTAAAACTGCCCAGAGAATCGGTTCACTGTTGACGTGTTGGTGCACATGAACATTGAACATTTTACACAAACAACCTACTTTATATCAGATTTTAACTTTTCTTAAATTCCTCATTGAAATTAATTGGTTTCCTGCTTAACCGGATGTGCCACCACAAAGAAAATGTGGTTTAGTAGCATTTAGAGGCAAAAGTGGGTCAGAAGGAAGTCTAAATGTTATAATGAACCTTTTTCTGAGTAAAACTTTACCAGACACCATCTCTTTATGTCTGAGAAAACATTGCAAGTGAATTTATGGTACCTTTATGTAATGACCTGTAATGCCAAAAGTGTTTTTTTTAGACATTTTAAAGTTTGAAACAGGTCTAAAAAAGCCATTTTCTTCCTTATTCTGACAAAGCTTAACTCTGTTCTGTTTGTGCCACAGTAACACAGCGCATGAGTGACTGGTGTGTACTGTCTCTCGTGTGTATTGAATCAAAACACCAATACTGAACAATTCCATATCCCATCCCAAGCGGGGACCCTTCTCCAGATCTTGAGCCAGGATTATTAAATTAGCACTAAACCAGAACTAGTGGAACAACAATAGCTAAACACTTGAAGCACAACTTGAAGCCGCTCTCCGGTAAGTAGGCTACTGCACAGACTTTGAGAACTATTGCTGTACGACATTTTTCATTAACCCTATTCTTTTTATCGAAGAAACATTTAGACCACTGCAGATCAAAACGTGCATATACTTTTGGAGCACACCCTGAGAATTGAAACCCTGCATATAGTTTACATCTATACCGGTATATAAATGAACTTTTAAAATGAATAAAACATCTCCTCTTCATGTTGGGGGGATTTTTAACTACGGAGACAAGCGTCAAAGCGCAGAGAGAGAAAATTAATCGCCACGGTAGCTAACAATACATCTCGTCCATAACAAAGTGCTCTACAGAACCTGCCTTTATTACTGGAGCCAGCTGAATGCATTGCTTTAGCCCGCCGCCCCAGTCAGCACACTTTATCACAGCGCGCTAACGAGAGCTAACCTCCGCATCCACAACCCACATGCATTTTTTATCAGATGCAATTACTCAAGGCGTGTTGATATTTCCCATTCATTTCATTGGGGAACATTTGCATCGGATAACCAGGGGCCCGCTGTAGGGCTAACACAGGCACACGGCTCTAAATTACAGGTCTGGACGGAGAGGAGGAGGAAGAAGAGGAGAAGGAGCGGGAAATTGGGAAAGTTCGTCTCTTTGTGTTGGTGAAATTTGAGTGTTTAATAAATATTTTCTTTCTGTTCTTCTAGAGATGTTTACATAATCTATAATCTTAAACAATTCAATAAGAAAGTCAGAACTTAGATTAAAAGTTTGTCCAGCCTGCTTCCATTTATCTGCACCGCGGCAGCAGAAACTGTAACTTGCTCAGCATGCCCATCTCCTCTTCCACACAACCCCAGTGTCGACTCATCATTTACCATTGTCTTCTGCCAGTATAAAAAATTATTTCCTGTTCACTCAGTTGTCAGTGTATGTTTAAGTCTTTCTCATTCTCTTGTCAATACCATCAATCACAACTAGTAATTTTCATATTTCATTTTTAAATGTGACACACAAAAGCCTTAGCGACAAACCCACATGTGCAGTTTGAGTATCAAGATTCAGCGTTTGATCGATCAGTCACTTAAACGCGGAAATATACCTTCTTGAAATCATCCCAGCTAACGCTAGTTTTAAGACAAGACTCGTGTAGCATCGCATAGCATCACTCATCACTTCTAATTAGTGCTAGTCCCGCTCAATTAGCGCTAGCATGTTGATAGGGAGATGAAAGCCCCTGTGATCAGCGGCTCCCTGACAGTACGGAGGTGATTCGGCTTGACTGACAGCCGCGGTTCAGTCCTCCGTGCTCCACAGGCTGGGAGCAGGAGCGCGGTGCTAACTGACAGGTGCGCAGACAGGTGCAGCCCCGCGCCACTTATGCAGATTAACACGTCAAAAGTACAAATGAAAAAGTAAAAAACGGTAAGCGGCAATAAAGCGTTTAGCCTAAGGGAACGCCATCATTAACGGATTAAACAAATGAGCGAAAAACAAAAGCAGAGGGAGTCAAAGGATTCTAGGCTAAGAAGCGAAGTCATCTCTAGGAAAATAAAGTGGAATTTATAATTGCGGTGATATTTTTACCTGGCGAGGAAGGAGGAGGTACGAAAGATCAAAAACGCAAACCAGGGGACATTATGTATGAGAAAAATGTGAAGAATTCAAACCAAAAATGAGATCACAAGGATGCCATCAATTCCCAGGACGCTAGCAGAATTCCGGGGGTAAGAGCCAACTGGGAATACAGAGGTCAGAGTCGGAATCAAGCCGCGATAATAACGGATGCGGAGAATGGTTGGACCTGCGTGGGATGTTTTTGACACTAAAAAGAAAAATGCGGCGTTCTTTGAAATCCAAATGAGTTGACTCTAGGTCTGCATTGAAAAACCCGCACCACTGCCCATCAAATGATCCTGCAGACTTTGAAGCCCAAACACATGTATTTTTGCACAAAACAGCCCTAACCTCAGACTGAACTTTCTGGAGATGTTTTGGCTTACAGGTTTTTAACAAAAACAGTGGTGGGAAAGTGTTTTGGTGGAATTTTTAACACTTTTGTCAGTGATTTGTAATCTATGGTGAAGAACAAGAAACGTAAACTTCTCTCTAAAAACGTATCTATTAGTATAACTGATTCATCTCCTGTCCAAATTGTAGTTTTTCATGGAGTCATTATTTCAGATGGAGAGCAGGGGTTCATTTTGGGATTCAAAATTAAATTGAAATGTGGTCTCAATTGGCAAATCCCATGTACTTTATAAAACTTGGTTATAGTTGAGACCAAGGGTTCCCAAACTTTTCACACACCAAAACCCAAGACATTTTTGCAAGAAATTGTATCATAAATATCATAAAAAAAGCCCTGTCCCTGATTTTCTCCCATATATTTGAGAAATATGTGCCCAGGTATAAGCAGCTCTTCCGGTCAAATCAAGTCTGCGGCGTGCTGTCTACATCTAGTTAGAAAACATTTTATTGTTAGATAATCAGGAAGTGGATGTTAGTATGCTAATTGTTGTTAACATTGCTGTGACTGCAATGACCGGGGGTTAGAGTTAAGGATAGAGAGCTAGGGTTAGGGGATTAGGGTTAGAGGGCTAGAGGGTTAGTGTTCACAGTGAATAGTTAGGATGCTCAGAAGTGAGATCTTTAGGTCACTGTAAACCGCTTAAAATGAAGTAGCAGTTGTTCATGTTTTAACACAGTAAAAGTCAGGTGCAGTACAAATTATTAGTATGTACAGTTGAGCGGAACCGAGTCCAATTTTCCGTTCAAGTTCTCAATCTATGAATTTTAGGCCTGACTTTCCAACATAAACAAATGCATTTCCATATCTCTTTCTTGTTGTCAGTCTTCAACTACCCTAACCACAGCGTGATCCTCCTAAGGTGTGGACTAAACTCAGCTGTAAGCCTGGGCACTATTCCTTAAATTGGCCTAAAAGTGCCCCTGGCCTCGGACACCGGCCTCCCCCGACCTTCACTCCATCCTCCTCTTATTGATTTCTCTAACTATGTGTTTACTCCTGGTCTGCACTCTTTGCTAGCTGCTTGCGCTGTGGCCTGGGGCGATCGGCGGGGCTCTGCTTGTTCGGTGCTTTGATCACCGTTCAGCTGGAGGATTAACATATGCGCACTATCTTCCATGGCTTTGTCACTGCAGTGGGATTGTACATCCGCAGCCCATCTCCAGCACTGTGATGTGGGGCAACCCTAGGGTTGTCAAAAGTAATCAAAATCAGATACTAATCTATACTAAAACTCAAATCAAAACTAGATACTCATTTGAGGAGGTATCAACAGAAATGAACCTTTCCTGAATAGCTTTAGAATGATCTTGAGCTGTATCAGAACAAGTATAAGACTCATAGACTAGTGTACACCCATGGACCACTATGGACTCTACCAGGACCACTGAGGGATTACACAGATATAAGACCACATGGTAATATAAGTGCAATTATAATGTTGAAAATCACACTCTACTGTCTAAATAAAGAGTTTTTATTATCATCGTGGCATCAGAATCGGTATTGACAATTGAGTACGGACATGCATGCAAGTCGTTTATCAAAAGCCCTATTTATTAAAGGTATTACAGCAAAATTTGTCTTGCACATAAGTTTGTATAAGGAGTTCTTAAGGTATCTAATTAGAAAGTATTTTATTGTCAGAGAATTAGGAAGTGTATGTTAGCATGCTAGTTGTTGTTAGCTTTACTGTGACAGCTCCGTTGTCTCCGAAAGTTCTGAAAAGAACTTAAGTCATCGTGGTGAGTAATTAATAATGAATGCTTAAGGTAAATGAGGAATAACTTTGGACCACTGCAAACTGTTTGCAGTGAACTAGTTCTGCTTTTCAGGTTTTTAAGACAGTAAAATCAAGTATAGTGTCTACGCTGAATTACTGATTTCCTCAACCATTTAAGCAATCTAAGCTTTATTATATATATAAAGTGTATTATTATTATTATTATTATTATTGTTATGCAAAATAAGACAGGATATTTTGTTGTTTGTATAGGAAATTATGGTATTTACAGAAATTAGAGCCTTTGTGATTTGCTAATTGCATACACTTAAATTGCTACTTTTATTCAATTAATCTTGCGGCACCCATTTTTGTTACCTTTACTTAAGTAAAAGTACAGGTAAAGGAGTAAAGATTTACTCAAGTAACAAAATTTAGTACTTCTTCCACCACTGTCTACAGCAACCTAAAACCAAACAGAAACATCTACTATCCACTCGCCTGGTAATCTGACTTTAAATAACCCTAATGTGCACTTTACAAGTAGGCCACAGCAGCCTGGAGAGTACATGCTCAGGTAGGCAGGTGGCTCCTCTCCTCTCAGCCTCGCTCTGCTCCCTGTTGACTTCTTATTTATTGCGACCTAATTATACTCGTATGTCAGCCGTGCACTGCTAGTTGGCCTAAATGCCATAAGCTCTGCTTCCCCCAGCTATGGCTAGTCAGTGGACCTTGTTTTTGTCAGTGGTGTACCATGTAACTGCAGAGTAAACTAAGAACGCTAGCACTTTGAATGTGTACAAGCAAGGGAGGCAATTGCATGATAAATATATGTGAAAAATATTAGTAAGCAGCCACCACCACAGAATCTACTCTACCAACATTCCTCTAACTGGTGACAGACAGAGGTGGGTAATGGATTACATTTACTCAGTTAAAGGGTATTATGCATAATCAACTTTTTTTCAGAGCCTTCTGCCATGTTATTGTTCTCTCATCAAAAACATCCCTGAAGAGATTTTACATGACATTTACACGTTTTAAAATCATGTACACATATTTTACATGGCTGTTTAATGTCTATTAAAAGGGCTATACCAGATTTTTAGACATACAAACATGAAAAACAGAACAAGTTCATTTTAAATGCTTTGCAGTCTTAACTTCCTCACTTTCCTAACACATTCCGAATTATTCACTGCGATAAGTTTATATGCACTTTTCACTACTTTCAGAGACCAAAGCTGAATTTTGCCATCACAGTCTTGCCAACAATTATTATGCCAACTGTGCACTTCCTGATTACTGGACAGTAAAAATGATACGCAGACAGCATGCAGCGGTTTCATTTTGACCCTATTAGTAGTTGTTACATATCTGTACTGGGACAAGACATGTTTTACTTTATTAGATGAAAAAACATTTGATTCAACCCCTTTAAGGTTACTGTGTTACATACATTTTAGAAGCCCACAGCGATAACCATAACTTCAACTCGTAATGAGTCGTAGTGAGCATGCTACCAGAAACATAAATTTTTACACACAAGCCTGGTTGAACACTACAATCTGAGTACTTTTAAATATTGGATTTCATGCTGCTAAACGACTCTAAAAATACCAACATCTATCCTGCTGATTTTACCCATCACGAGTCAGGCCCTATTAAAAACATGCCTCACCCCCATACCCCTACACCCCCACTCACCCAGACCCTCAGACAATCAACACCCGGGTCCTGTCTCCTCCACTCTGATGAGCACATATCAAACACGGGGGCACCTGTCCGGCCCTCGCCCTCCCCCTCTCATGCTGCACCCACGCTCTCCGCCTTGTGTTTGAGGTGGATCATGGGTAAATATCGATCAGCACACGCTTGGTGTGGAAGTGCTCCTACAGGGGTTGAGGTGAGGTTTTTCCTGGACCACCTGTCAGAGGAGCCCAGAGGAACAGAGGAGCAGAGCCGGTGGTTCAAATGTCTCCTCTCATTTGAACAGAGTGGTGTTACAAAGAGCAGGTGGAATTTGTAGTACATTCAGAGCAGATTACACGGGTATGGTGCTATTAAAACAGCTTCAGTGAAACGAATAGACAACCAAAGTGCAGTCGAGGTATTCAAGCATTCACACCTTCTTGTTGTGAGTAGAAAGTGCTAACTAGCTTTGTGTGTAATCAAAGTGCACTGTGTACTGTTCTGGTGGGAGGTACACCATCTGCTTGACGGCATGGAGATGTCACTACTTGGAATGTTCCATAGTGGCATTGATGTGGCATTAAACATCTAAATATCTATCTCTGCAGGTGATGCCACTAGGCCAAATGAATCTAACTCACTGACAGTAAAAATACTTTTCAAGGTGTATTTTATCAATTAAAAACCCTGGTAGCTGAATTAATGCCGTACTGTGGAACATTCCAGGCGAAGTAATAACACTGACTAAAGTTTCATAGTGCACCATTAATATTTCAAGACTATTAACTGAGTACTACGTCTGTTGTAGCCTATTATTTTGCTATTGGTTGGTTCTCATTTGTTGGTTTGTAATAAATGACAAACAGAAAATTGGTTAAATTCCACCAAATAGAGGTTGGACTACTTTTTCATTTGACTAAAACATATGGTTAGTTAAATATAATTATGTTAAGTTTTAACTACAACTCTTGCTTAGTTTTTTATGTTTTAAAGTTTAAAATGTTACTTTCTGGTTGGATATGGGCAGCAGTTATTCCAAAACTGTTACCTAGCAGCCAAAATGATAAACGTAGATAGATGCCAACCCCTGAATTTTGGATGACATTTTTGGTGTTGAAGTCATAGATATTGTTTTATAATGATGTAAAACTATGAACATTTACCACAGATACTAACCACATAAGAACTGGAAAAACACAAAAACCTGTTATATCCACTTTAAGCTCAAAGTTAAGTCTCATCCACGTACATTGTTTTTTTTCAGTATTTACAAAAACAAGCAGGTTGTTTTGTTTTGGTTGCGCGTGAGGACTGACAGCGTGGGTTTGGAAGTACTGACTTTAATTACCAAATGCCTCGCCAACACGGAACGCTTTAGGCCACCCGCCAAGTCACTGTCTGTGGGGAAAGTAGTCCTGTATCACCCCCTCTGACAGAACAAGAGCCGACGAGCGTGCTTCCACATGCACATATTCAACATCATTTTGAGATGGAAATACGGGAACGTCCAAAATGTAAAACAGCTGCGAAGAAAAAAAAAAAAACTCAAACACTACGAGACAGACAGGGAGAAACAACACGGAAAATAGGTTATGTAAAAAAAAAAAAAAAGAGTGGAATAATGCATGTGATTCCCCAAATTCAAATGCTCTTGGATGGCTCCCAAACCAGGCCGGGCCCGGCTCCTTGTCTACCTTCTGTCGAGGCCTCGGCGATCGGGAAGGCGCGGAATTAGGAGCAGGCCGTTATTAATTAAGCTGGTGGGCTCGGAGCTCTCCCTGACAGCAGCTCCGGAGTTGCTTCTTGGCGCTGACCTGGCCCAGCAGGGGTGTACCAGGGTATGAAGAAGGGGGGGTACACTGCAAAAACACGAGTTTAAAGGTTCACTCTCAAAATGCATTTTCTTGTGGAGGGCACGTCTCCTGCTTTTCTCCGTAGAGATGTTACGGCTTTGCTTGACATATTTCACAGTATGGCATTAAACATATCTATCTCCATGAAGACAAGCAGGTGGCACCAACAGGCCAAGTTACAGGTCAGATCTGTACACTGAAAGAATGCATGTTTTTCAAGGTTTTTCCAACACTTGTAATGCAAAAAATGCAGGTAGTTTTATGCCATACTGTGTTTTATTGTGGAGGGTTTGCCACCTGCATGTCTCCGTGGAGATGTGAGAGCTTTGTCTGGAAGGTTCCACAGTATGGGGTTAAAGTTATCAATTTGGTATTTTATTGCTGACTAAAAAAACCCTTGAAAAACAGATACTGTGTGTGCGCCCCCTCTGTACTCTCCACAGATCTGACGTGTATGGCCATCGGCTTGTTTCTAAAGAGATGGATATATTTAAAGCCATACTGTAGAACATTCCCAGTAATGCAAAACACAAAACCAGTCAGAAATATCTTGAAAGTAGTCAAAAAGTTCATCACAAAATATATAATATATTTAAACAATTTTAAACTTGTGAATCAATACAAATAATCTATATTCAAGCCATTTTAACACATGTAAACATTCAGCTTTTGCAGTGCACCATGGTATGTGCGTGTGTGTGTGTGTGTGTTGGGGGGGGGGGGGTTCTTTGAGATGGTGGGGCGGCGGAGACAGAGCGCTGAGGTTGGGGGGTGGAGGGTGGAGGTGGCTGTGGCAGTGGAGGAGGCTGGATCCATGCCGACAGCCAGGCCTGCCACGTCTGCGGAGCCCCTTTGAAGTGTCACCTTGAGGGAGCAAGCCGATGGCCGCGGTGCTGGGAGGGCGGGCGGGTATGGCGAGGAGGAAGAGAAGGAAGAGGAGGATGGAGGAGTGGCACACTTGGCACGGGCAGACACGGCGCTTTAATATTGCATGGGCCGCCGTCCATCTTGCTGTACGCACGCAGGACATCCCTTCTGCTTGATTCGGTGTGAGAGCCGATCTTTGTTTGTGTCCCTGCGTCGTCGCTAACACCTGCACCGTTTGTGCCGGCTCGGGTAAGCGTCAACTTCTGCGGCACTCCAGGTAAGTTTAGGAAGGAGAGACAAGTTTTACATTTCAAAGACCCAGTACTAGTGAAGAAAATGCTTATCTCCATGGAGTTGTTGTTGCTTTGCCTTGAATGTTCCACAATATGGCATTACATTTTTGCATTTATTAAAAGGTCCTGTACCTGATATTTTTCCCATGTATTTGAAGCAAACTTTGTTTTGTCCCAGTACAGATATTTTATATAAGCAGTTCTAGAGGTCAAAATAAGTCTGCATTAAACTAGAAAGCATTACATTTTCTGACAATCAGGAAGGGCGTGTTAGCGTGCTAGTTGTTGTTAGCTTTACCATCACAGCAAAATTTTGAGTTCATAAGACTTTTTTACAATGCTCATCAAGCATTGTGGTGAGTCATTAGGATGCTCTGACTGCATAAGGTAAGTGAGGGCTAACACTGGACTGGACTGGTGATGTAAAAAGTTCTGAATCCATATTTCATTATGACTAAATATGCATTTTAAAGCAGCACTGAAATGAAAGTTATTAAATCAAATTTAAACCATTTTCATTGTTATAAAAATACCTTCAAACACGTGTGTTCTTACTGTGAGTGAGTCACCTTTCCACAGATCTGACATAGACATGTACCTTGGCCTGGAGGGATTACTTACTTGTCTCCATGGAGACAGAAAAGTGTATTCTCAAAAGTAAAAAGTCACACAAGAGGATATATTTTCTTCTTATTCCTACCGTTTGTTATCAGCTCGTCATGGTCAGCCGGGCACCTTTGCCTCTCAACCAATCACCTCTCAAGTCTTTCATAATATAAATGCCCCCAGTTGCCTTATTCTCCCTGGTATTTCAGCTACAAGGATCCTCTGCCCAGACTCCAGCACAGCAGGCCATAAGCCTCCTCAGCCTGTCAATTCCCCCTCTTCATCACCAGTTCCTCTAGATCTGATAAATGTTTTAGAATTTTCTTTTCAAATGCACTACAAGAAAAAAAACACTATCTTAAACAAGAAAAAGAAGCAATCAAGCATCAAATGTGGTGAAAATATCTGAACAACATAAATGCGTGTGATGTTGGTTGGTTAGAAGTGATTTAGAACCAGAATCTACAAACTTATGCACCACGGAAGATCACATCCAACAGGCAGTTAATACTAGTTCATATTTAATGGCCACATGAAATTCTCACCAATAACATTCAGTCAGATAACAAGACAAACTGGGAATGAGGAAATCATTTTAATTGATTGGATTTGGTGTTTTCTGGTGCTAAGCTACTTCATTAGCCACATGCCCTGAGACTACCAATCATTATGCCACCAAGGCAAGCAAGTGTCTTGCTCAAGTACACAGGGACAGTATGTATTTCTGTAGATTGAACCATTATCTTTTGGAATAAATGGTGAATGTCTTTACCAGTTGAACTATAGACCATCATAGAACTACAGAGTATTTCAAAACTGCTAAAAGACTGGCATTTACAGACTGACATATTCACACAATTTATTACTGATTTACCATTAGCCATTTACCATCACATGACCAGTAGACATGAAACCGAAAGACATTGTGTTATTGTCCATTCAAGCCTGGCTATGCTTTCATTGTAGGGAGTATTATACAGTGGTGGACCATGGACGCAGAGCCTGGGCTAGATACCCCTATTTACAGATCCAACAATCCAGAGACCAACAGATGCCAAAGTGACCATATACAGCCTCTCAGCCCGTGCGGTCACATGCAGAAGTGCACTGTAACGCTGAGCCAACACGGTTTAATGCATGTAGAACATGTGCAGTGCTGATACACCATATTTAGTGCTTTTGTTGACTACACTGACCATCTTACTGCTTAAACATGTTAAAAACCCATCACAATGCATCAGCTGATTGATACAACCACACAAGCACACACACACACACACGAGTCAGAGCATGTCAACTGAAACAACTACAAGGGACATGTTTTAACTTTCTTTTTTCATTAGTAGACCGATTGACTGTTATGGCATGGGCCATGAAAAAACCCATATCAGAATTCAGAACAACTGATGGCCAATAAGCTCTGCGGATATTTTGGGCCAATATGTTTTGCCAATTTTGTCATTTAAATTTACTGCAAACTCCCCATAGCCCTTTTTTTTACCACAAACCTATAAGAGAGATGCATTCTCTCTTTTGTGCAGCTATCTCTTCATATTAAAGTGTTCATATACAGTTTTGTATGTATTTTTTTAGGCAGCAGATCAACCAAAACAAAATATCAGCCTATGCTGGAGATTTAAGGCCGATGCGCTAAATAGGCCAAATATTCTTCTTTACTCATTAGGCTATAATCCAAGTACTGCATATATGATAACCATATGATAACACCAGCACCTCACTCACCGCTGCCGTCTTCAAGAGACAAGTACTTTCACACATGCTGGCTACATGTCGCCATCCTATGTGTAATCCAAACATGGAAGTATAAATCCACAAATCCAACAGTTTAAGTCATTCTGTGCTTCATGAGGTCTGAATGTCAGTAAATCCTTGACCAGTAGCCTAGTTGTTTTAGATGTTCCTCTGAAGGTTTCATTATATCTAACTTAGGTAACAAACTGTTCCACTTTGAAGTTTCTCTTTTGAGTTTGAAACTCAAAAGGGAAAAATTTTTTGACAAATAACTAGCTCAGGTACTCAAGCAAACAATCTGGCGCCAACTGGTGGCCTGTGCAGTGATGACAGGAAAGGACCAGGCCCAGCGCTGTTTATGTTATGTGTGAGAGAATTTTAAATGTAAAAAAAGCAAAATTGTGATTTAATTGATGTAATAAAATCATTAGTTTTACATTTTTGGCACAGCAGGGCAAGTCCTTATCAACAAGTAGCCACAAAACTTACATTTTAAACTCAATTTCTAATCTAAGGAAAATGCTTAACGCTCTATAGAGGGCTACTGATTTTGATAACATAATTCCATTGCATTAAAAATGGACATATATAAACAATGGAAGTTTCAAAACAAAATAGTAACTAGTATGTGGTCTTACACTAGTTCTGATAAAATTGTCCGTCTTTGTGCACAGGATCAATTTTCAGTCTCAATATTGATTACTGATTAAATCTAGGTATCAGTTTTTATTGGACATGACTATAACAGCAAACTGTAACATTCAATTGTGGAAAGCATGAAGCAGTGAGCTAAAGACTTAGGTTAGGTTGCATGATGTTGTATTGAAAGAGTTTGGCCACTTGTCTAACTTCCCTCCTCTTCTTTTTGCATCTCTATGAACTTAACTTCTGTTGGCGTTGTAGCGCACAGTGAAAACTGGCTGCACTCTGCCTTCCTCCCTCGCACTGCTGTGAAAAAGGACATTCTAATGGTTTCCCAGCATTGCGGGGGTGTGCCTCTCTTTGGGCCGCTAACATCGCTAATCATCTGCGCTCTTGCTAGCCGCTCTTGCTAATTGCTGGTTAGGCTTTGATGGGCTCCTCACGTGGCACCTCCCTTGAAGAAAAACGAAACCACTTCACTGGGGATTAAACTTAACTCACTTTTATGATTTCTGGGCAGCGCCGCGTGTTTGTCTGACCCTCTGCCAGCTCCGGTATACGCTCCGTGCAATCAAACATGGCGCTAGTTTTTATCAACAGCGTTTTTGAAGTGTCGAAAAATGTATTATGAACACGCACTCGCACAAACTCACTTTCCTTTCTCTTGAACAAGCGTCCCAGTTCACAAATAGCAGTTTTAGCTCCCCTGATTAGCGCCGACATGTGCCTCCTTTCATCTCTCCCACCATCTTGTTTTTTTAATCAGATTAACCCAATCGGGCATCCTTTTAATGGCCTCTTTTTTAAGCGCGCCGAAAGAGGAGAGATAATGAAAATAATTAAACCGCAGGGACGGGCCTGGCTGCTCGCTCCTTTCTCATCTTCGCTGCGCCTTTTTAAGTTGGTAGGATCGCGCTTACGGATTCAACGCGGAGAGACTCATCATCTGTGCGTAATTGCATTAAAGTTGGCTCTCCCAGGCCCAATTTCTCCCCGGGAATGGTGCAGTGGATGTGGGGTGAGATGTGGAGAGAGGGGGGTGGAGGGATGGAGGTCTAAACACAGTCTTTACCACGCATGTTTGTTTGGAAGTCCGCACACTCAAAGTAGCCCCTCTCTCTCTCTTGGTTGATATCATTTATTCATGGACTTTTAAGCTTTTAATGAGGACAAATGAAGCCGTTTTCCACAGTGTCAGTATGTAGTATGCTTACCAAAAATATTCTTGTTTAGCATTTCTCACTAGTTTTTCGGGAGCGCTGTGAGTCCGGGTGGAAAACATTGGGATATAAACCGGAGTTCCAAAGCGAGACTTGCTTAGATGTTGGGGGAATGCATATTTTTAGATGTCCAGATTTTGATGTAATGATTTATTTATATCTGTTAAGTATTTCTTAATCTTGCATTTAAATTCATTAAAATGCGTTTTTACCTTACAAGGCAGATTTTGGAGCCAATAAGTTCCATCAAAGTAAAAAAGCAAATAATCCCTGCAATATATAGTCTTCAATATATAAGTTTAGTCAACTTCGAAATACACTAAAATTTTAATTCTCACTTGTTTGTGTACAAGGTGAGAATGTTTATGATTAAATGATTAAGTTTAAATTGGAGATTAGCATGCGGTATCATCTACAAAGGCAAAGCTGTCACTGGCAAAAATTACATGGAAGAGGGATGTTACTTGGTTAGGTCAATGAATTGTTGTACTTTTGTGTGAATAAGCATCTTTAAAGGAGACATATTGTGCAAACTTTTTATGAGCTGTTAATAGTCGTTTACCCTCTCCCTCATTTACCCTTTGAAGTTGTATTCACACTAACATGCATGAATCACTCTAATCTTCATTTTCCCATATTCGAGACGCCATTCCTCTGATCAACTCCCATCTTCACTGCCACCGGGACACGCCCACTGCTCTATACTTACTCTGTCCTCCAATTTTATTTTCTTAATCTGTGACACAGGTAAGATTCAGCAACATCGCATAACTTTTTTTTTTTTTTAAAGGGTGATCTGCAGCTTTCCAACAACATGGTCTGGCAGGGCAGCACTGTTGTCGGCTCCCACTGGGTACTGCAATTTTCTAACCCGGAAGTGAGCAGACTTGTTACATAATGATCCATGGGTGTCTATATATGTCTTCTTTAAGAAAACAATCTCATTGTATTTGTCCTTAATAACTAATCAAACAAATGAATTAACTGCACAGACAGTAGCCTGTAAGCCATACCCCACCATGTTCTCCCAGTGTCTCGTACTGACCTTTAGAATCTTATTAAAATTACTGACACATTTCCCGATCCAATCCAACCTGCTATAGATCTGTGCCTGTGCCTATGGGCTATTCTGATAAATGGATCTCACAGACTGGATAAGACGCACCAGCAGGCTTTAAGAGCAGATCAACTGTAATGCTTTTTAATGCCATTTTAAACCTCTGATTTAACCGTTTTAAGAGATACTACCTGAAAACACTACATAATTGTGCATTTATCTTGTCCAGCCAAACCCAGGACCTTCTTGCTGTGAGGAAACTGTGCACTCCAAAGAACATTGCATTGCAAAAGTGAATAATAACTAACTGAATCTGATCAAGTCCAATAAGCACTTGTGTTTTCATTTTTCCACTGTCAGAAGACATAGGTAACATAGTCAGAGCTGCTCATTTTACGTTGGCTTGTCATGATAATTACTATATCAACTTATCGTTCAGTAAATGACAGATGGGACAATAATGCTTAGGATCAGCATTTATGGTGTGTACTTTGTCTTTGCACAAGTGGTAAAATTGTGGCTACTTTTCTATACTATGATGAGATTTGAACTTGAATTATGAACTTCTATGACTCATTACAGATACAAACTAACTACTAAAATGCTTCATTCTGTTGTTTATTTATTGCACCTCTTTTCTTTTTTTTTAACAATTGTACATTTAGAACAGATTTAGAGTATAATTCTTCTTTATAGTTTGGTTTCAATGTTATCATTTACCGTCTATATCTATTTAAACAATAGCTCACACTTCAAAATATGTTATCGTGACAAGCCTAATTGTACATACTAGTTTTGTAGCCTTATAGTTTTGCAGTACTTGTACTTCATATATACACGCCTTGTGTATCTTAGCTACTTTACTTATTTATCTTTATTTTGATTGCATAATTCCCTTCTCCTGCTGTTCTTGTACAACACTGGAATTTCCTTGATGTAGGACAAATGGAATTTTGTTTATCTTACCTAAAACGTTAAGTAATAAAGACTTCTGTATCTGTAATCCATCTTACAAACTTGACTTGCCTCTCAAAGTACTACACTGTCATTATCATTCATTCAATCCTTATGTGATGGCCCTGGGATAGACTGACAGAAGCCAAACAGTCGCACCTCCGATCACCGCTCATTACCATCATACAAAGAGGGTGAAGTGTGTTGCCCAAAGACACAACCACCGATCTATAAGTGTTGGTGGGTGAACACTGTAAACACTATGCCAAATGAAAATCTGCCCTCTTCCCAAATAAAACACACCGAAGCATAAAAGAAAAAACAAGTCCAGTAACTTCTCCTAACTACCAATAATAATCATTTGAATCCAAGTCTATTGTGCTAAAATAGATCCACTTTTGCAGCGTATAAAACATTTGTAACTCAAACCACCGCATCTTACCTTCCCTTACCTCTCTGCAGGCTACAACTCAAGTTTTCACCCCCTACAACATCATGCTACTTATACATTTAAACAGCTATTCCAACTTTGGCTGCAACTTTCCAATCGCCTATTAACTTCCACTCTCCCTGCGCATTATTGGCGCAGACCACTTTGACATGCTAATACTCCGCCTTTAGAAAACTTCTTCTGATAGCAAAAAGCGCACGTAGCCGTAGTCGTAGGTGTCCTTAACTTTGTAATGAGGGAATAATTCAAGACGTTGCCTTCAAACCGCAAGACTTTTATTTGTCACTTTTACGTTTCATGCTTTAAAAAAAAAGCTACGCAACTTTATCAATAACCTCCTGAACTTGACAGCCAAACTGCTTTGTATCAATTATTCATTCTTATACCCGTGTCTAATATATTCTCATTCATTTCAACATGTGTCGTGCACGGCTTGCATCTCCAACAAGACAGCAAAGGCGCTCCCACTTCTATGCCGAATTATAGGTGTACATATCTTGAATATTATAATTACACTAGCGCTTCAAACTTAGCTTCCTGTCAAAAAAGAGCTAATAAATTCTTGCATGAGTTTTTTTTTTTTTTTACCGGAGAAACATCTTGCTCGCAGATCGTCAAGTCTTCCCCTCCTCTTCTCACTTCTGTAGGTTCAGATCATTCCTCGCAGCTATTTCAACCTTAAAAATAAAACCCAAAGTTGAACCGAACAGAGGAAAAAAGAGAGAGAATGGGAAAAAGTGTGATTTTTTTCTTTTTTTTTTACTGGAAATGCTTAATATTTCTGTTTAAAATTTCATGCAATCTTTGTGAACATTGAGCAGCGATTTCACATTTGCACTGACATCTAATTTCTCAAGTCGAGTCGGAAAACACAAATTGCCAAGGATTCCCTGTGTGCCCAATTATCCGGCATCAATTTCCTTGACCCTGCGGAATGCTGTTAAATTAATCATACAATTTCTATTTCTTTCTTTCGTTTTCTTCTTTTTTTCCCCACTTTCTTTTTTTGGACACTGTAATTTTGATACATATGCACGCGTTTGATAAACTAATAATACTGGCTTGGTTTTGTTCACACAAGCTGGTTGGAGGTTGGGTGGATGGATGGGGTGGTGATGCTAGGGGAAAATGAAAAAGATAAATGTAGAGTGGAGAGTGCAGACCATTGAAAAAAAGTTGTATTTGTTTGATAGAAATGTTAATTTATGAGTTAATTACAGAGATTTATTCCATTTAATCTTGAGTTTAAATCAGTGGTGTACGTTTTGAAAGCTATTGAAGATTATTACAAGGAGGGTTGTCAAAAGTATCGAAAATCAGATACAAATCAATACTAAAACTAGTATCGAAAAATGAACCTGTCGCAAATAGCTTTAGAATGATCTTGAGTTGTATAAGACACATAGACTAGTATACACACATGGACCACTATGGAGCCTACCTGGACGACTAAAGAATTACACAAATATAAGGCCACATGGTAATATAAAAGAAAGTAGTATGATTTAATGTTGAAAATTAAGTTCTATTGTCTAAATAGTGTTTTTTATTATCATCATGGTATCAGAAACGGTGTTGAGTCTATTCCTTAGTATGAAAATCAAGTTTGAAATTGACGTATCGTGTCAACACTAGTTACAAGTCAAATTAATGATAGAAGAGATTGTAAGAAGTCAAATAAGAAGTTGAAGTAGCCAGCATTCAGAGCAGCGATCCTCTGGTTAGCCCACTACACCACTGTTGCCTTCTGTCACTTGAATCTAGTTCAACTAAAAAAATTGTATAAATAAGTGTATAATATAATTCATTGCAGTTTTGAGTTACATTTTTATCCATTAACCACCATTACTCCTACAGTTACATCTATGGCATTGTGTCCCTAAACTGAAAATAATTAGTCTGTTAAATATGAAACACGTCAGATTTAATAACTTTCCTCAAATGCACAATGTTTTGATAAAATAAAGAGGAAATAGTTGCCTATACTACCCTGGCTTGAAAAGGAAATCAGGGAGTACTAATATTTTAAACATGGTATGTTAAATAGATTACAAATTGCAAATAGTGCCAAATGTGCATTGGTGGAAAAAGTACTGAAAATTTGTATTCAAGTAAAGGTACAGTAACACGGCTAAAAATGTACTCAATTACAAGTACAAGTACTGCTACCAAAAACTGTTCTTAAGTAAAAAGTATGCATCAAAATCCTACTCAAAGTACTAGTCTTTTGGAACAAGACGACTCAAGCTCTACAGGCAAATGAAGTGCTAAAACCAGAGCTCAAACCTAAATCTTTCTCTCCATAAGCCACAGCAACCTAACACACATTATCAAGAGTATTTAAAGAAAAAACTGGAACATTATCAAAAGTGACCAAACACTGGCATTTTCCCTGAATCTTCATCGTTTGCTGTCGGAAGAGCGCCAATTCTGAAAGATCAACTTGTGAAAAACGTTCTGCACAAAAAAGACATTCTTCCCTAAACCTATTGGCACATTTCAGTGTGGTGCCTGCAGTCACTGTGGCCATATCAATATATCTACATCCTTCAAAGACTCCTCAGGTTAAAAAACCTTCACCTGTCGTCATTTTGCAAAGTGTAATACTACATGCCTTATTTATCGATTGTATTGTATTTGGGGGACGTACCAAAAAGAGACTCAAGTATTACTTCTGTGAACACAAAAATGCCATTAAAACTAAAAATCACAATTATCCAAAGGCCTTTCATTTTCAGTCCTCTTAAAAGTAATGGCAATTGATGTAGTCCCTCCAAACGTCAGAGGGGGCAATTGACTCCGTCAACTTTCACAGAAAGAAACTTTCTGAATCGTGACACTTAAGGCCACTCAACACCTGGGCCTGAACTACATTTTGGACTATTCTGTTTCTTTGAACTCATAACTCATTATGCTGCACCAACTCCTGTAATATTACACTTACTGTCAAATATTTCTTGTGATTTTTAATGTATATTTTAAAATGCATATTTTTGATCTGTTGTGCATTTGTTATTGGTGATGGACAAGCCTATCCATTGTCAGCACAGTGGTTGAATCTTGTTGCTTTTCTGTGGGTCTGCCACATACACATTCATCTGGTGTTTTGGTGTGCCATATATTTTCCCACCTTTTCTTCTTACTGTGTTCATATGACTATTCACATGACCTCATGTATGTATAGGGACACCTGTGTGCCCGGTTTTATTTATATCCCCTGACGAAGACCAGCCAGCTGGTCAAAACACGCTGGCATCGTGCCTCATGTAATAAAGGATTTTAATATAATCAGGCGTTGTGCCTTGAGTTTGTACCTCGCCCATTTTTACATTATTTAGGGACTCCTTTTGCTGAGATTTGAACTTAACCCTTGAAGAGCCCCTGTGCTGTGATTTTAAAGATATTCTTTATGACCTTAATCTGACTCATGTTACACTAGTTGAATAGATATTTGACTTAATTGTACTTTTTTGAGTAGATTTTAAAACCTGGACTTGTACTTGTAATTGAGTATAAATATAATAGCCATATAATTGTAATTAGTTACATTTATAAATACAGAACTTAATGAGTACAGCACGGTAGCAAGTCCCAATTGTCCTGATCCAACCGATCTAAACCGACAAATCCACATAACAGCACTGCATTGTCTGCTTTAAACTGTTTAAGTAATATAAAATACTGATCTAAAATAATGCTTAAAAATCAGTTTAAAAGTAAGTAGTACTTTGAGTAGTATTTTTCAGTGTACTTCTTATTTTTACATGAGTACAATTTTGGCAGCAGTACTTGTATTTGTTTACAAATTTGTGGTATTCTTTCCAGTACAATTTAAATCTGACTTACTGCAATTGCATGGTAGAATTGTACTCAATTACAAGTCCAGGTTTAAAAAATACTCAAAAAAGTACAATGACCACATGCTTGTACCACTGTAGACCCGTGGACATTACCTGTTGATCTCTTGGACAGACCCACACATGCTCCACAGAGGGGCTGCTCCACCTGCTGCTGTTTCTGAACCAAGGCTGCCCTCTGCTGCCTGCACAGGGACACAACAACTTCATTTCATTTGATTTATTTAGAGGAAAAGCGAAAGAGGCGTTAAATCACTTTGAATGTTTGAATAGCCTATATAAAACTATTTTTAATCCTGCAAAGGTGAAAGTAGCATGTTAAAAAAAAGTCTTTAGTTAATAAAAATATTGCACTAATGTTTAATATTAAAATGTTTAATATTAAAATGTTCAAATTGTAATGTTGCAGGTTGATTCTATATTTCACCTCTAAATAAAGAAAGTTTGTTTCAGGATGTTTGTTGTAGACAAGCTAAAATTAGCTACCACTTAGCTATGTCTAGTTTATGCTAGACCAAGGCGAGCCATGTAAAGTTGCACGTATTACTACAAAAAAAACAAAAAAAAAAAAACTTTCTGGCAGCCTATGGTAATGTTCTAACTGTTGAACATTTTTAAACATGTTTTTGTTACCCAGTATTAGCTTGTCCATGCTCTTGTCCATGCTCTTGTCCACATGTTGGTCCACTTCTACATCCTGCTTCAGCCCAGTGTGGCTAATGCTAACGGATATTTAGCATTAGCCAGATAAGTTAATTTCTCACGCTAAAAATACTTTTCAGTTCTTCCATTGATTTGAAAATATTGACCTAATATTCTGGTTAATAAAATGTGTTTTATTAAATTATAATCTATTATTAAAATTGTCCCACAAAAACCTTTGCTGCTCCTGATCTGATCCAGGTTTGTTAATGCTGTAGAATACATCAGGATCCAAAACTAGTGTACAATCATCTAGGCCATTAGAACAATCTTTTTTTCTTTTACTTTTTAAAGAATTTATCCAATAAAATTGTATACAAACATTATGCAATCTCTCGTTTTTTGTTTTTTTGTTGTTGTTTTTTAACAGATTTATATCAGTCTGGTCCCCACTTCCTCTGTTGTATCTCAAACCTGGTCAAACGTGATCGTCCAGTCAGATGTTTTTTTCAGTGACACATGTGAAATGAAGGAGCTCATTGGTCACCTATGATTTGCAAATACAATCTAATTTATCTCACCTCAGATTAACAGGTATTACCAAGTACTTCGCCCACTGATTCTGCAGAAATCCCCAATGTTTTTCAGCCCCCTGTGATATATATGTTGTCCTTTATTATTTTCGATAAGGGCAGATCATGCCTGTCTCCGATTGAGTAGTCCAGCTGTTAATCACGGCCATTTGAAAACAGGGAGGTTCACCAGTGACCAGATAAAGTATTGAAGAAATGAGTGCTCTGGATCCCAGTCAAGTGTCACTATAGAAATGTGCAAACTATGTTTTTTGATTGTTATATTTACACTTGTGCAGGTAGAATTTTGCCAGTATAATTCACACATTTATGAAATACAGTTAATTTTTTGTTTGCTCGTGGAACAAACAGAATACTGAATTCTCCCATTTCAAAATAAAGTTCTTAGGAAGATGTCCAATTATGTATCTGCTGAAGTCCTTCCAGAACAATGTGGAGTATGAGCAGATCCAAGAAAAATGCTGAACAGTCTCTGGATGGTTTTCACAAAAGAAGCACTTCACATCAATGTCCCTCTTTAAAGTAATCATATAGTTACTAGCAGGATCATATTTATGAATCTTTTTGAAGACATCTCTTTTACCTCTTTTATTAAATATTTGTTGGGAATTTGTTGGTCCAAACTAATTTACAGTTAATATCTTGATTCCAATATGATACTACATGTTATGATACTACATGTTATGATACTACATGTTATGATACTACATGTTATGATACTACATGTTATGAGACTACATGTTATGATACTACATGTTATGAGACTACATGTTATGATACTACATGTTACAGTTGTGTGAATTTAAGCAGAATTTCCCAATCTCAATCTACTGGACTGGGTAGAGAGACAGGAGGCAAGTGTAAATGTGTCATACCAACTGGCATCATGATGCCAAAATGTATAGCATATTGTGTTGGCATAAATATACATTTATTTATTTTTATTTATTTTTTATTTTAAGCTATAGTCTATATAAGGGCTGCATGTCAGTAAAGACAGACCCTCTGCTTTTCAGAGCAAGACTCTTCCTCTTAAGTGAATCTGGTTTAATTTGATTTGTGTGTTTTTTGTTTTTGTTTTGTTTTGTTTTTTATAATAGGGACAACGTGTAGGACAATAGACACTTGACTGTGATATTGTCAGCCAGTTGACTGATGTTGACACCTCAGCCGGCTGTGGTTATCCCGCTCACAGTACTGTTAGAAATATGAGAGGCAAGAATGTGGGTACAAAGTAAGAAAAGGTAAGGACTTGTGGGGCATCCTTGACAGATACTGCGTTTAAGCCTGAATGTGGATGTTGTTGGAGTACCTTTCCAAATTGGAGATGACCCTTCTCTTTGGTGACTTTCACTTCAAGAGTGCCAACTCGTTCTTTCACATCCTTTATCTCCACACATGCAAAGCCTACAGTTTTTGTTTGTTTTTTTTTCGAACACCAGCAATCTGCAGTGCAATATCATCCATTCTTTCATTTTTTTTTTTTTTTAGCTTCAACAGAGTAACAATAACACTGGCATCCCCATCCTCTTGCTTTTTCAGAGACTGGCTTTGTGACACAGGTAGAGGTGGAAACTCATCTAATAGTTCAACCAGGAGTCGGTGAAGTACCAGCGTAATCGTGGCAGTTGTCGATGAGCGGCTGTTCAGCTGGACCGGTGTGGTTAGCACTCGCTTGGCTCTGGAACTTTCCAATGTTTTTTTTATTATCAGTAGCAGACATTTCCCCCTTGATAAACAGTCTTTTTTGTTTTGACTGAAAACTCACAAAAGACTGATTTACAGGTTTGTTTTCACCATATTTAAAATTTACACTAGCAGAGAATGACATTAAGTGTTTATTCACTCGGCCATCTTGGAACCACCCGCCATTAGTTCAATCTTCACCTTCAGATAGCATCACAACATTATATGGGCTAGTAAAATTTTAATAAGTTTAAGCAAAAATTAATAGTTCAAGTTCTAATGTTTAGTCACTGAGAGTTAATAAGGTTGACTATTTGTGTATTTACCTTTTGGACATTTCATGGCAAAATACAATGTAATCAGTAGAGATTAGATTGGGTCAAGTGGGAGTACGCCATGCTAGAATCTGAAAACCACCCATTTTAAAGAGGAGTTGTGACATGTGATTTGTTAGAGCCAAACCACATGATGGGCTATTCTGACACCAATACACGCCTTGTACTGCTTTGCCATAGAAGTAGGTCTACACACCACTACAAATAATGACAAGTCAGAAGATGTAGTGCAAAACATTGAAGACGATCTTTATTGTTCACAGTTAAACACAAGCCACTGCTTTTAAGAACGCTCTATTCTGTGTGTAGTCCCAGATCTTCCCACCATGGCTCTGCTGTCTGTCTCCTTTACATTGTGCTGATTGTACCTTCAGTCCTGGTTGGCTGCGAGTTACTACGGTTGGCATTTTAAAGTGGATTGTTGAACATGCTGTAGTTAGCGAAAGGCAGGGGTAGAAATGACAGAAAGAGTTCCCAGTGGACAACAGGATTTGGAGTTAGACACTAGACCTGCGGGGAATGTGTGGTAATATTTCTCTGTATGCAAAATGAATTAAGTCTGGGTTAGCATGGCACTTAGGAGACGCGCTAGACTGCTAAATGCGAAAACAAGCCGAATATGCGCCCGCTGCGAGCACCCTTTTGGCAAAGTAAATGTAAATAGCAGTGAGATATTGCTTTTTTTTTGCGGACTAGCATAGGAGAGTGTTATTTTTAGCATAATTTAGTCAAAAATGTGGAAACAATATTAACAAATGAATGTCTGCTTGTTCCAGTTAGCTGGGACAGGGACAGTAAATATAACATTTTTTATAATATCTTTTAGAGTTTTAGTTTACACAGATATTAAAGCTAGACTGTCACTTTTCTGAGGGGTGTCCATGATGTTATTGCTTTGCCTGGAATGTTGCACAGTATGGCATTAAGCTGCAAGTAACTTTTTTTCCAATTAGTCAACCAACTTCCATTTACTTTGAGATTTTGTGTTTATGTACTCAAATAAAGGTTGAAATAAGCGGACTGAAGGCTTCTAGACATTAAATATTTATCTATGAAGTGTACTACTGTCAAAAATCTGAACTGATTTGAATTTAATTTAATAATAATACCTATTTCTTTGTTTTAAACGGTCTTTTGGCATGTGCTTAGAGGCTGTGTAGTCCAGATAACAACTACAGTTATTAAAATACAATTACAATCATTTTAATAGTCAACTAGGGATGCGCCAATCCAGATGTTTTGTTTTTTATTAGCTTTAAGTATCTGCCCATATACCCACTATCAACCTATACCAGTGCAGAGAGTGAAAACAGCCTACTTCCTTTAAACAAAAATAAAATAAGAAAAAACTGATCCCATTGTGCTATGTGGCTGGTATTTATCTCCCAAGTAACCACAGAACAGCTTTGTGTCAATAAAAGTTCAAACATTATGTGCCAACTACCACCAGTTAAAGTCTTAATGTCTCAAATGATATGTCCAACCAAAATATCAGTGGTACTCAGATTTGGAAATTGAAACCCAATCCTGCAAATTTTTACGGATCGCAGTTGATATCGACACTAGTATCGGATCGGTGCATCCCTATAGTCAACTACTCACAATTATTGCGATTAACAGTTGCAGCCATCTCCATGGAGACAAGCAGATGTGGTCAACAGGTAATTGGATAAAGGCAAGATAGAGAGGCTCAATATCATACATTCTAGGGAAAGCAATAAGTTACATAGTGCAACTTTAAAAGTAAAAAAATATATATATTAGCAGCTACTCCAAATCAAAATATGTGGAATGTTTAAGCCTAGGAAAATAACCCAAAGTACTTTTTCATAAACTATAATCTTAAAATACAAATTGTCTGCATTTGTCAAAGTAAATTCTATGAAATGACAGCAAACATTTGAAAAGCTGCTTCAAGTTGTTTGTGTATTTGCCGTGGCCGAGTTTCGCGTTTACGTAGGAATGCAGAGAACAACCTGTTTCCAAATCATCAACACACAGTTTGCCAGAATCTTCAGGTTTTAAATGATTCAGTGGTGGACCTGGCTGTGTCTTTTGTTATTGGAGAGGAAAGCAGAAATCTTACCGTCTGCTAGCCTAGCGCTAAATCTAAATAAATAAATCCGGCGCGATCCAGGTTGGTGTTTTTCAAATTGGAGGTAATTCTGTTCAGACAAATATAGCGTTTAAAAGAAAGGCTTGTACGGTTTAAATAAGCTTGTGTGGGGATGACAACATGTGTGATGTGTAAATACATGCAAAGTAGCTCAAGTTTGCCTGGTACTGTCGATTAGAATTAGGCATATGCTCTGACTGTCATAGCAATAAACAACAAACAATAGATTTGGTTAACGATGGAAAAGTGAAATTACAATTTTGTACAGTTCATCAATATTTTTGGGATTAGGTTTAAAAAAAATGGAGATGCTAAAAATGTAATCTTTAATGTAGATTTTTATCAAAAATAGGCAAGAAAAATATGTTGAGGACAAATAAATTAGAATTATTAAACAGCTACTTATAATGTGATAATGACAAATGTTCTTTTGTTTTTTACTTTGCATATATTATTCTACTCCAGTAATTTGAAATGTGACGAAATAACAGTTAATATTCCCAGAATATTAAAATATTGGACTTCAAGTTTATGCTAGACTAGCTTTAGCTACTTTTTGCTTTGTGAAAATTAGCTTTTCAAATTGTCTCTGTGCACAACGGTAGCCGACTAGTTCCAATCAGAGTGACAGTCAGCATTACCATTTCTGGTGCGATGTAATGTCCATGAGGTTTTTGCCAATTCGCACTAAAATCCCTAAATCCTGACAGGTCAGGCAGTGGACAGGGAGCTGTGGGTGGATGTTACTGACAACATGTTAAACACTTTAAAAATGAAGGGAAAACTTCACTGAAAGACACTTCTGTTCACAAAAGTACATCTTTATGCATCAGGGGTAATGCTAACTTTGGAATGTTAAATGTAATATAACTAAACTAAATTTGTTGTAAGGACGACTCAATTATTTTTAGGTGTACATTATTTCAGTCAGTGGCGTTATTTAAATATTTATTAGGCCCTGAAATTAGCATTAGTCCCAACACACAAAGACATACCTTATAAACACAGAAGTGTCCTTCGTCAAAGTTTTCCAAAAACCTCATAGACATTACATTATACTGGAAATGGTCACGTTGACTGTCCCTCTGATTGGAAGCAGCCGGATATCGTTGTGCACAGAACAATTTGAAATGTGATAAAAAATAAAAAAATAAGTAAATATCCCCAGAATAGTAAAATGTTATGTAATTATTTTGGAATTTCAAGTTAATGCTAGGCTAACTTTAGCAAACAAGCCACTTCTTCCACTTAGCTTTAGCTTTTTGACTGGTAATAATTTCTAACATTCTTTGGGGGGAATGAATGAGTAAAACTGGACAAAAAATAAAAGAAAAAAATCTTAATCCTGTTGTCCACTTTCAGGAATGATACATATAACACTGAATTGCTGACGTTACTCTTTTAGCTCAATTGTAGCCATCTTTGTCCAAAAAGACTGTCCCCGCCATTGCCAGATTTGGATCCCTACCCAATTTGTAATCTTCAAAATGTTTACAATTTTCTTCATCAGCTATAGCGCTAAGACGTTCATAGCTGACTGCAGTAAAAGTAATGTTGATGTTTCACTATTTTGTAAGTTTAGATAAAAAAGCAATAAAAATGATCAAAATAGCATAATTGTAATCAGAAGTTAACCACATAAAAATATTATAAGGACTGTGAAAATGAAATGAAAAACAAAAAACAAAAAACATAGGACTAAGTAGTGTTACCGTAGCAACTTGTGCAAAATTATAGCAATTCAAAAAACTAGCCAAATCAGGTAGTGATCCAAATCAGGTAATAGCACCCCCCGGTCACGTTTTAACTGTGCTCATGATGCGTTTCGTTATAGTCCATGATCTTTAGCTGCTGTTGCCGGGGACGACCACCGTGTCCGCGTCCCCCCACCGCCTTCCTCCGCGGGCTCTCCTGGCTCCCCGCTCTGGACCGGGCCTGCTCCGATGCGGGCTCTTTGGCGGGCTCTCTAGCGGGCACAGTGACGGAGGCCGCGGGTGCGTTCGGTCTGGGGGTTTGTCCAGGGCAGGGGGAGGGCTCCACGCACATGTCCGTCTTGAGGGCGTGGGCCAGGCCGGAGAGGCGGGGTTGAGGAGGGGGGCTCTGGTCGTCGTCACACTGGCTCTCACTCTTGTTGCGGAAGAGCTCGCGGGCCCTCATACCCAAGAAGCTCTTGGCGCTGGGGTAGGAGCCGACAGTGAGAGGGGCGTCGCCGTGGGGACAGGGCAGGGACGAGGGCTCCACCAGTAGAGGGGGAGGGGGGAGCTGGTGGAGCGTGGGGTCCTGGCTGCCGTTCATGGAGCTGGACAGGGCAGTGGAAGAGATGGTGGTGGTGGTACAGGGTAAAGTGCTGCCATTGCCTCGCGGGGAGTCGTGTGGATGTGGGGGAGTGGTCTTTTCCAGGCTGCGGCTCTGACCTGCTCTATCAGGCACCAAAACACTGGGAAGAACAAGAGATACTGTTCAAACAAATGTAAACAAACTCACTTCAGGTTTAAAACAATCATAAATACAACGTGATGTCTTTTTGGAGTTATAAAGTTGCCATGGACCTGGAGTACAGTTGTTTTATACATACAGGTTTAATTTGGTGAGGTTGCCTGATGCCTTAATTACAGTCAATATAGGATTGGTTTAGCACATATTTGAATGGTAACTAACAGTCACACAAACTATGATGTACTGCGGTATATTTGACGAATGCTAGCATAGGTTCACTGCAGAGACACATAAGCCAAGTGTTCAAATTAAAGACTAACACAAAGGAACATAGTTCTTGCGATACAAAATTTGAGATAAGATCAAAAAATAGTTCTGAGAACCCAATGCAACAGTGTGCCACAATAAAGTGAAGCCCCTTTAATAGTAACTCCAACAAGTTAGTACAGTAGCAGTGGTGTTGTGCTTACCTGGAGTCAGCTGGAGTGTGTTTGACTGCGCTGCCCTCTGCTGATGTCTTGGAGGAGGTGCTGGTGGGCACGTCCATCTCCACACGGCTGTAGAGCTGTAGTAGTTCGGTCTGAAGGAGCTGGGAGATCCTCCTCTGAGCCTGGTACCTGCTGTCTGAGGCCTGCAGCTCAGCCCTGGACAGTACACAGAGACAAAGTCATTTGTTTCATTCAACCAAGGTGAAATTCTGACAATAGACAGATATGCATAGAGAAAACAATGGTGCCCCACCAAAGTTTAAAACATGCTCAGGAGCAAAATGGTATGATACTTGAATCGTCATAAAAATATAAAAGTAATAATTTTAAAATGTTAAAAGGTGCCAGTAAGTGAATCTGCTGGATAAGATATGAGCTTCCAAATATCGGTTCAGCTGATCTCATGGTTGGACGTGAAAATTGATGTAACAAGATTATTTATTGTCCATGGATGGCCCAGAAATGAGATAATGTTTGATTTTTACTTATAAAAAGTTGTTCTGTAGTTACTTAGAACAGATACAGAACACATTTGGACCATAGGGTCCACAGAAATCTTTTGGAAACACTGGATATTTAGAAATTGGATAGTGTAATTTCTTTGGATTACAGTGGTCCCACGCTATTGCAATTTTACAGTGTATGAACGCAAATTGTGTTCTGCGTCGTGATTGGCTAAGGAACGTGCCGTGTCTCCTGTACAGTACAGAATGCATTCAGCCAAATTTACAAAAACTTTCAATGTACTGTCTTCGTAATAATATTGGTTTGTACTTATTGTTGTGGTACAGTACATTTGAGGAGCGCACCAATAAAAATGTAACAAGAGTTAACTCATGTCGTGCGCAGCCTGTGCGCGTTAAGTTGTTGAACAAAGACAAGCTGTACACTGTAAGTTGATTACTAAAATTAAATTTGCTATAGTATTTAATGTTTGTTTTTAAAGCTCTGCATGGTCTTGCACCTTTATATCTTTGCGAGTTGTTAACGGCTCATACGCCCAACAGAGCTCTGCGGTTTGCCAGTCAACACCTGCTGGAGGTCCCCAGAAACAAAAGGAAACAGTGGGGTGATTGTTCATTTTCTGTGGCTGGTCCCAGACTTTGAAACTCTTTGCTCCTGGAGTTACGCTCAGTCACTACTTTGTCCCTGTTCAAAGCCGAGCTAAAGACTCATTTGTTCATGATTGCCTTCAGCTAATGACTGTTTTTTTTTTTGGTTTTTTTTTGGGGGGGGGGGGTTATTGTTTGTTGTTTTGTATATAGAATTTTTGTTTTTGTTGTTTTTACATTTTAATGCACTTATGAAAAGCTCTTTATTTGTATAGCACTTTACAGCAAAAACTAAACCAAAGTTTGATTGATTGATTGATAATATTTCTAAAAGCTGTCATTTTTATTTACAGTACAGCATAGTATTTGGTTTTGTTCTATAATACTGTGCTTATTTTTTTTTTTATTTAAGAAGGTTTAAACTTTGAGAGTGTTTAAAGAGAGAAATGTGAGAAAATGTTAATGCTTGTCTGAGAAAAATGTATAAAGTGTGTGGTGAGGGGTTTTACAGCCTGAATATATTATATATAATCTTCTAGGACCTGGAGGACACATTTTGGGTTGTCTGGGCCACAATGCAAATTTTTTGAAGAAGAAGAACAGCATACAAGAACAACAACGCAAAAATGTTCAATTTAGAATATTTTCAAGAGTTTAGAATGTTCAGAATTTTTTTTTTTTTTTTTTTGTAAAGGCACACGTCTTCCTGCTCCTGTCAGCAGCTCTTCACATGAGACACATTGTTTCAAGAGGCACAATTGTTGTTTCTCATTTTGATTTTACATTCAGGACAAAAGTTGCTGTGTTCAGGGTCTTAATAAATAGTTTTTGCAAATCATTTCAAATGTTTTATCAAAATTATTAAAATGTCTACATATGAGGACATTCGTTTTACATCACTTTTCTTAGAAACTACATAATGTAAAAAGATTATTATTATTTTTTTTACACTCATCAGGTCCCAATCAGCCTAAATAACAAAGAGAAATTAATAAAGCATGTCATGCAAAAGCTCGGGAAAAAATAAAGCTTTCTACTTTGGTTATTTTTGGAACGTAACCCCCACAATAAACGAGGGAACACTGTAATCGGAATGTAATGGAACAAGACTTTTTCACAACATTGTAGACATGGCTGCGAAGTTGAAATAACCTGAAAGAAGAATGGACAAAAAATATCTCAACCTCTACTCTGAACTGACGAGTATTTGACTGAGTCTGACCTTGCTTGTCCTTTGACGTCCTCTAAGAACTTCTTCTGCTCTGCGATAAGGTGCTCCTTCTTGGTGAGCAGCGTCTCAAGCTCTGACACCCTCTGCTGGGCGGCCTCCAGCTTCTGTCCCTGCTGCAGCAGACTGTGCCTCAGCGCCTCCACCTCTCTGCCACAGGACGCTGCCAGCATCTGGGCCTCCTGCACCACAGCACACAGGAGAATATCAGAGCGCTCAGAGCAGAAACGCTCATTAGACTGGGCTCCAACGAAGACCATGGAACCCCGTACTACAAATGGTTTAGTAGATCAAGTCAGTGCAAGGTTAGGCACAGTTGTCTGGTTAACTTTCAGTGCACTTAGCATACACAACTGTTATTAGGAGAGGGATGTGCACCAAAAACAAATAGAATCCAATACAAGGTCAGAAAAAAAGATAGTAAGAATTATAACTCAATTTAAATACTGGTTCATGTTTTTTTTTATTATTATCAGTAAAATCACTTTTTTATCTGGTTGCTTATGTGACCTTTACTTTATCATTCAGTATGATTTCATAAACTTCGCCACAGCCTCTAGTGTAGAGGAATACGATCTAATATGCATAGTGAAAAAAGTTAGGCAATGACTTTTCATTTTGTTTGGTCATGTTGCCTTATTACCACACAAAAATTTGATAGTGTGACATCTCCAGTACCAAATAGGTGGTCTTCATGTCTTTATAGTGATTGGCCACACCATTTCAGATTAATGGTCCTGTTCTTAATGTGTCCTGGCTCACTTGAGCAGAAGCAGTTCAGGCCTGTCCCTGTTGGGTTCATGTTAGAGACAGCAGACTGTTATAGATCAGAGCAGGCTGATGTAGGACAAACCCAGTAAGTACTACTGTTCTCACCTCAGCAATGGGACTAGGATTCACAATAGCAAAAAACTATAGTCAAAAACTACTATATTACTAATGGACCTCAACTGTTTAACCTGCTGGATTTTTCTGACCTTTTTTAATACATTGGTGCAAGTTATTTACCCATGGGATAAGAGAATTGTACAAATCACCACACTATCCAGAGATGAATCAATACTATAACTAGTATCAAAACTAGGTGCATACACTAGTGCATTGATACCGAAAAATGTCATGAATAGGACAGTGTTGGACCATTCATGAATAATAGCTTGAGAATGCCCCTGATTAAGATCAAAACTATTACAAGACCACATGATGAAAAGTCAGTTTTTATGACTGTGGTATCGAGATCAGAATTCAATCTTTTCCTTAGTATTAGAAGAGTTTGGAATTTGCATACCTTTGTGTGTTTTGTGTCTCCATGCATGTTCCTTGTGTGAGTACCCTTGCGTGTCCCTATGTGTGCGTACTGTCCCTGTGAGTGTATTCCTTTGTTTGTAGATTCCTGTGTGTGTACCTTTGTGTTTTCAGGCCTGGCGTGTGTGTGAGTGCCTTAGTGTTGTCGAGACCAGCGCATGTGTGTGTACTTTTGCATGTGTGAGTGCGCAGTGCGTATCTTTGTGTGTACATTAGTGTGTGCGTACCTTTGTGTTGTCAGGGCCGGGGTGTGTGTACCTCATTGTTGTCCTCTTGTGTGTGTACATTAGTGTGTGCGTACCTTCGTGGTGTTGGGCCCGGTGAGTGTGTGTGTACCTTATTGTTGTCCTCTTGTGTGTGTACATTAGTGTGTGCGTACCTTTGTGTTGTCGGGGCCGGCGTGCTGTAACTCCTGCCTGGCCAGCTTATGGGCCTCCCCCAGGAGCAGCAGCTGCTTGTTCAGGAAGCTCATCTGCTGCTGGGTGCTCTCACTGGTGCTCAGCTGAAGGACACACAGACAGACAAAGACGACAGAGGGCAGAACGGCAATTAGGCGACAAACCAAAGGAGCGTGAGCATTTGGGAGTACAGCAGGCACATGTCGCTTTCAGACTTAATGATCACACGCTGGAGACGACAAAGGAACTGACAAGTCACCTACAGGAAAACTTTCAGCACCAACTTACAATCACATTTGAAAACATTGAGGTTTTTTTGTAATAGGGAAAAAAAATCTGTTTCTATAAAATTAAGTAAATGATGACACTGAGAGAATGTATTTTATAAGATGATATGATGATTGTGTTGTGATAACAAGAGGGGATTGGGGAGTGTGAAAGTGAATCTGATTATATTGTAATACATTGTTTTCTGCCCATATAGTATTTTGAAAAGTTATGTGTTAACAATTAATACCCCGTAGAAGCGTATTACGTTTTTCTATATTTTTTAACCATTATTTGACTCATAATTCACATCATGCCTGTTTAATATATGTGTTCAAACACTGTCAACCGTTACCTGTAGAGGAGGAATAATTATTATCATTTACGGTAATATGGAATGGAATTACCAGTAATGTTTATTCATTTTTAGAACACGCAGAAAATTCAGTGAAAAGCTTTGATTCAGGTTTTGTGGGACTTAGAAGTCATTTTAGACATAGTAGAAGCTGAAATGTGACGCATGTAGTGTCACAGCTGACTTAAGCAGCTCCTTGTTTTCCAGGATTTCTGCTCAGTCTGGGTCAGCTGAGGCAAGAGAGGCCAGATAAGCCCCAGGACGCACCCAAACACCCAGACCCCCTGTCCCGCTGACCTAAAAATAGAGACACCATCACCACGGCAACCAGCCCCGTAGCTGTCTACAGTTCACATAGCAGTGGCTGCGAGAGGTCTGTGCTGACAACTAATCACAGAGCACATCTAAAGTTGCAAATAAGACCTCATATCTAACACTAATGAGGCCTTATGCTACTTTTTAAATCAATATAAACTAAACATGTACAGTGTTTTACCACAGGTTTCTTATTTTGTTCATATGAAAGTGTATTAAATGAGTGAGCAGTTAGTGGCCCGTACCTTGATGGTCATTTGGTTGAGGAGATGCCCAGTGTGGCAGACTTTGTTATTGGACCTCTGAAGCTCCGCCTCCAGCTCATCCATCCTCTTTTGACACTCTTGCAGTTTGCTCTGAACACAGACACAACCAATATGTTCATAGTTTAGTTTCAAAATGTGTTGTACAGGTTAAGGCACACTTAACCGTGTGGAATTAGTCCTCTGAATTTGACCCATCCTTCAAAGCCGTTAGGTCAAATAATGCATAGAAACAGAACAAACTATTAAACTTAAAAGAAGTTTTTGGTTTTTTTTTTTTAGTTTTGAGTTGCACAATGCTTTACATACAAAACAAGAAAGGAGCAGGGTTTGTAAGATTTATTTTCTTCCTATTTTGTTTGTTCATGCCAATGACAAGGCACATAATGGCCGGAACATGTATTTATGTTAATGGTCTGAGCAAGTTAGCGAACACACAATAGCCAATATATTATAGAGCTGCATCTAGCTAATTTTAGAAGCCAACTAGTTAAATTATTAAATAATGCCACTGTCTTTTATTTAAAAGGTCTTTTGGCATGTGTTTTAAAGTCTGTCACGATTATAATGATCAAAATATGATTTAAAATATTTCGACTAGTCACGATTATTCCAATTAATTGTCGCAGCATTACAATATATACACTTTGATAAGCTCCGGTGTAATGATTGACTAAAGACTAAAGATAGTGGGCATGCATGTTGAGCATGAACAGACCCCTCCACTGGCTTGATGAACCCACCTGAAGCTCCTGGTTCTTAGTGTAGTAGTCGTCGCGGCCCTGCTGTAGCTGTCGGATCTGGCTGTGGAGCTGGGTCACCACCTTCTCACGGTCGTCCCACAGCTGCCTGTATCTCTGCTGCTCCACATGGAGACTCTCTCTGAGAGAGGAGATGTCTACGCTCTGCAGGTTCAGCTGGTCCTTCTGCATGCATACATGCACACACAGAGTATAAGGAACATGAGAAGGCTGAGAATCTAAAAGGGCAGCAGTGCCATTGAAATAACTACGAAAGAGTCAAAAAAGGTTCACAATAAAACCTCATGTGGTAAAAACACACAATTAGCCATTATGGTGTGTAAAATGTATTGTGAAGATTAGAAACTATAGCTTTAATTATCTGCCCATACTCAATACGCATAGGCATACACTTACACATGTGCACAATAAAACAAAACAATTCTGGTGGAGGTTATGGCTTTGCCTGGAAAGTTCCAAAATATGACAATAAAATGATCCATTTCCAGGGAGACAAGCAGATGACGCCACCAGACCAAGTTATAGGTCAGATATGTAAAGAGGAAACACTGTTCACAGGAAGAAATCTTTTGTTAAGCCAATAAAAACGCAAGATGTAAGAATTACTAAATTTAATGAGATACTATGGAACATTCCAGGCAATTTAGCAAATGTTGCAATGCTTCACAAAACGTGCATAATCTTTCATTTTTGGAGTAATGCAAGTAAAACTATAAACAAAGTGATCTACTTCAATAAATGTTTTTTTTTCATGATACTAAAGTTTCTATAAACTATGACAATGAAGAGGTAGAAGTCACATTCCTCTCAGCAGCTATATCAGCTATATCAGTATAGAAGTTCATTCACACTTTTTTCAGCCACATATGTGCACACTTCTTTGTCTTTTTCCACAAATCTTCAACATTTCCCAAATATTTCAGATAAACCCATTATTCCAGCTGATTCCTGTCTCAGTAGCCAGTGTGATGGCCTGTACGCTTCCAGGCTGGAGACAGTTTGATTTGTTCGGGTCCAAACAGAATGGCTGCGCTTCATTCATCGGTCTGTAGTATTGAGCAGAGGAGGCAGACAACTCAACAGCTGCTTTCTCAGAGAAGCTCATGCTTCAGTTAACAGTGGATGCTTCTGTGCATAATTCTTATCGGTTTTTACACAAGTTTGACTTGAGGAAACAAATATTGCATGGAAGCATGCACATAATATTAGTTACAACTTCAAAATAGATTTAAATAAAATCAAGAAAACATGAGCTAGTGCAGATAGATAAATACATCACATACTGACAGCAAATAAAATATGTTTTGCTGAGTAGGTTGGATCCTCAAACATTCAAAAATTGTGGTCTCAATTTGTGTTGTAGGCCTGTTGCTGCAACCTATCAAAATGTAGCCTTTTGCTTTTTTTTAAATAAATTTTTTTTGAAAATCCAGACTGTAGGAGGATCCTGAGGACTAAAACAAAAGCAAAATTACCTCCTTCCTTGTCCTTCCTTCTCCTTTGCCTTGACCTTTGAGAGTTACGTCATGCGGTCAACAATAAGGACCAAGGAGGAGTAAGGAGCAGTGAGGAAAAGGAGCCATTGCAGCTTTTTTTGGATCTGAATCCTCCTAACCAGCGACGGGAACGACACCTGTTCAGTAAAAACTACAACTCCCAGAAAATGGACTACAATAAGTAGAATTAACCATTTAAACAGTCAAGCTAATGTTTTCATCACAACAATATTAAGTTACTGCCTGTACATAAATTAAATTCTATTGAAAAGCCAAAATAAGCTGCGCACAACCTGCAACCTCCAACATGATGTCAGCACAAGCACAGAGCAAGTTATAATAAATATTGTCCAGACTCACCAGCAGCAGTACACATCTCTCAGAGACAACAGAGAGAACAAATACAGGGCATCTAAATCCTGTCCTTTAGTCCGAAAGCAGTGGCCACATCAGTAGCTCATGGAGCTCTGTTCTGCCTGTGCAGAGTTTATGCAAATTTGCATAAATGTAAACAAATCTGTGCAAATCTGCATTAAACACATTATAGCATTAAACAGCATTAAGCTGTTGTGGTTCGAAAGCATTTGTTTTATAAGTTGTAAAGTTGTATTTATTTATGCTGAAGATTTTAATTAATAAACCGTGCAGCTCCTTAACACTGGTTACCTTTCGAGGTTCCTGTGCTAAAGGATCTATGAAAGAGTGCATAAAGTCTCCTTTCCTTACTATTTCCCAACTTCACTTATCAGTTCGGACGGTCTACGTCCAGGTCAAGGACAGTGCAATTTAACCAATTTGAATGAGGCCAAAGGCCAGATGAGCGGAGGGGGAACAACTGCCATCTACTGATAAAAAAAAAGTTTTAATCAAATAAACATACAGATGGTAGCTTAGTACTTAGTGTACGAGTGCCAAAAAAACCTAAAACAATAAAAACTATCAATACAGGCATCAATAGAGCTGGAAACGTTACGGTTTTGCCAATAGCTGTTACTGTTATTATTTATGATTTTAGCAGTGTAAATTTTTTTAGAGATCATAAACTATGTTGTGGTTTAAATGTTGTGCATTGAGAGCACGTGTCCCTGGGTGTTTACCATAGCGTTGTTCTGCTCCTCCAGTGCAGTGGCATTGATGATCCTCCGGAGAAGGCGGCGGTTGCGGACGGCATGCTGTTCTCTCTTGTAGCGCTCGTACAGCAGCTGGTTGTGGAGCAAGAGTAGCTGACTGCGCAATGTGTGCAGCTCGTCCAAGGGAGCTGATCCTGGTGACACATACCAGAGGACAGTTAATGCTAGAACAGGATTGCAATTGTTAGGAGGAAATATTCTTAAGGAAAATCCAAAAATGTTTATTTTAAAGTGAATTTTATTTATTTACTGAGATAATGTAGTTACATAATGCCCGAAAGAAAAATGCTTGTACTAGATTCTAGCTTTGAAATTTCTTCGGTTGTGTTCACGATTCAAACTTATGATTTACAAGTCCTGAAAATTATGATTATTTGTCAGAGAATGGCTTCATAAAGTCCTTGACAACAATGACAAGTCTGAGGTTGAATAATAGCACCACTTTCTGAAGCTATTTTTAAAAATGCATTTTTGTTTATGCTGGCAGAGTCTCCTCCTCATCAGTTAAAGGGTATAGTCTGAAATCAACAAATAAATGTGTATTTACAGTAGAAATATTCAGTGCCCCCATGTCTATTCAACCAGCCTACGGAATGATGTGATATCATTTGGAAACCAATAATATGATCGGAATAATAATTTGAATTTATTATGTGCATTTGAGTGCTCCTTCAATGCAACTGGAGCAACATGATAAAAACTACATGCTAAAAACACTGGGCCATCGCAGTGCAACGCCTGGGGACCCATCTCCAAATCTTGCATGAGGATTAAGAATCTAGTTATAGGATTAGCAGATATATTTTCAAAATGATTCATTTTCCAAATAAGTGCTAATAACTGCATACATCAAGCACTGTTCTAGACAACAGACATCCATCAGTTCCCCACTTCCTCATTCCAAAAGCTACATGAACTACGAGCCTGAATCCAAACGCCATGACTTGTATCAGTAAACAGGCTAATTCAATCAGCTTGTCATTGCAGCGCTGGCAGAGAGATGTGACACAAACAGCTGGTGCAGAAAATGTGATTGGCGCTCCGGTCTGAGGTAAACACAGACATACAGACAGACTTTGTGTTCAGCCCAGGGTTCGGCTGATGTGCGACTCATGTGACAAATATGGCCGCTCAAGCTCAAATACACTTTTGTCTGGGAGCGAGTGAAAAGAAGAGCGTTACCTCCAAAGTGTGTCCAGTCAGCTGACTTACTTGGCAAAGGTAATCTGTGGAAAGAAACAGCAACATTGGTTAAAAAGTGGTATATGTAGCATGCACTCATACTACTAGAACATACTATTTGAACACATTTACTTCATCTCGGGATGGGTACATTACTGTCACATTATAATAAGTTTAACGTTTAAGACATTGGCGTGCGCAGCCACATTTAAATTCAGCCTTTTAATGTTTTAAGTGTTCTTATTTAAAGGTGCACTATGTAACTTTTCTAGTGGAGGGTTTGCCACACACTCATCTCCACATTACTGCTTTTCTTGGAATAGTATAGCATTCTATTGCAATGGAGAGAAGCAGCATTGTTTTTTGGCAATACAAAACGTGTAACTGAATAAATGCAAGACAGATGAGTTTAATGAAATACTACGGAACATTCCAGACCAAGCAATATAATCTCCATTGAGACAAGAAGCTAGTAGGCCTACAAGATTAATCGCAATCTAATCCGAAATTCTAATCTGAATATGTGTAATTAGCTAATTCCAAAAGCTGCAGTTTTTCAAGTACGATAATTTCCTCCACAAACAACAAAATCTACTTATTCTGCATAAAAGTTGCTAACCCTGTAGTTTAGATCTGTACAAACATACTCTGAAAAGTGATTCTTGTATTAGTTTTTCAGTTAGTTCAGTCTTTTTGTCAATTCTCCTGGACATATTTAAAATGAACTATAAACACAATCCCATTATTAAAACATAAATCGCAAATCTAATCACAATTGTAATTCTTATCAGAAAACTCTGAAAACTGATTTAGATATTTTTTACAAATCATGCAGCCCTAGCAGGTGGTGTACCCTCCACCATAAAAGTTACATAGTACACCTTTATTAAAACAGGGACAGCCCATATCCATTAAGCAGCTGTTGTTAGCAGTTAGCTAATCTATCACAACTGACCTCTTGAGCACTTTATCGTGAGCGTCGCTTCCCTGCTGCACCAGTCGGTCCAACACTTCCAGGGGTGAGGCGGACATGACCCCCTCCTCGTCCCCATCCTCCAGCCCCTCCTCCCTCTGCAGCACCCGCTCAATGGCCGCCTTATGCACCGCCTCGGACGTCTTCTTGCCCACGAACAGCGAGGCGGCGCGAGGCAGGGCCAGGTCAAAGAAGGACTCGTAGGGGACGGGGGCGGTTGGGGTCTTGCTGCACGGGCTGGGGGAGAACATGCCGTATTTGGTGGCGTCGTCATCGGGGGCCGAGGGGCTGCGGTGGAGGTGGTGCTGGATGGGGGTGAAGCCGGACTGAAAGGGCCAGGACTGCTCCAGGTTCGGGGGTCGGTTCTCCAGGGCAGAGTTCACCATACTGCCATCTAGGGATGTCAGGATTAATTTGTTAATGGATAATCGTGATTATTCGGGTCACAGTATAAATTGTGAGAGCTAAAAAAATTGTAATAATGAAATAAAGAACACATATTAGTTACATTTTTTTAAAGCTTTTTTTGATGTTGTTCCCTCATCAAAAACGAGGGCTGTAGTCCTTCAGTCATTTAGTCGATTTATCGGCCCCTGGCATCTTAGTCGACCAAAAATGTGTATTAATCAACTAATGATTTTAATGATTGTAAGGATTCATATGGGACAACAGTAGAAACAAGACGTTAGGGAGTGATGGAGCTGAAGATTTGGTGTTTTTTGTTATTTATATGTAAAAACAGAGATTACACTAGTCACATGTTTAATTTTAGTTTATATACATACATTATTTCCTAGTACCCTTTTCAACGTACATTTTTGTTTTTGCATGTACTCCCCTTGCAGGTGTAGTCTTGTGAGTGCCGTTTGGATCAGCTACATAGAAATACATAATAGTTTTGAGAGCTTTCGCCCCTGTTTAGTCGACTAATCGATTGGCAGGACATGTCTTTAGTCATCCAAGAATTCCTTTAGAATCAAAACATACCTGGAGTTGTATTTTTGCTGCATTCACACTTGTTTCATTAATCCAAAGTCTTTTCTGAGCACTAAAAAATGCTCAGTTTGCATTTGGCCAGTTTTGTTGTGTGCCAGATAAAACTCCAGACTTCACCAATACCGTTTTTAAGCCCATAAATCACCACCGGACTCATTCTGTGGTCAAAATGTGTTTACAACAAACGCATGACACTATTAGCATCGCATTCACGGGGGATAAGGACTTAATTTGTTTACTTTCTAATTTTTCATTCTCGTTATTGACAGCAGAGGGAGCCCCAATGTCTAAATGCATCATAGGAAATCAAGGTGATGTCATTCAATTTAAGTCTCTAAAAAGTATTATTAATGTAGTGTAATTATTATTTGGTCATAGGGTCAATAATCATGAATACTTGTTAAATCTTAATGTTTCCTCTCACAATAATTTTAAGTTTAAAATCTGACATGGTGCCATCCCTACCGGCATCAAGCTTGTCTGGGGTGGAGTTGGAGAGGTGGGAGTCCTGACTGGAGCCCCCCGCTTGGGCGTTGGACAAGGTTTTGTCCTGGTAGCCCGTCAGAGTCTCTGTGGTGTGGTAGAATGGAGAGTCGAAGCCCCTCATGCCCAGCGGCTCCTGTTTGTCCTCTGTCAGCTTCCGTAGTTCTTCGGTGATGGCAGCTACAGACAAAACATGTATTAATTTACTCAACATTTATTACAAAGGTTGAAAAATTTTATGTTCTCCAACTTAATTTTGTGTAGCCATAAAATCTGTCATAAACAAAAACACTTAATTATATTCTAAATATGTGAGAGCCAGTCTGCATCTAAGTCAAACCCCAATATCTTTATCCTCATGCATTTAAAAACAGCATGCCCTATCATATTTTTAAGTGCACTGATAGATGTGTTCTTACTGTGAGCAGGCTTGCATATCCACAAACCTGGCTCTTACTGGTCCTCGTCCTGCTTGTTTCCACGGAAATGCTTTAGCTATAATCTTACACAGTATGGCATAAAATGTATGTATGTCCATGAAGATAAAGTTGTCTCCATTCCAGTCTGACCTCTCTGCTTAATGTCCAAACCATCTAACATAAGCAGCGTTCTGAAGTACTCATTCTTGCCTTAATCCTATCCATTCTGATGACTGCCAAAGATCTTAAGCTCTGTCACAAGTCTTTACCTCAATGCTAGTATCTCTCTCAATTGAACAATGATATTGAGGGCTGGGAATATAAAGAGTGTATGCAGCATTCTGGTCACGTTTTAGAAGAGTCAAAAAGGGTCACACTTTGAACAGACTTTACCTTAAGAGATTCTTCCTAATTCTAAATGTCAAAGACTCACAGTTTGCAATTGAAAATGGCAAAATACACATGCATTTGTTGATCCATTATTAAAATATATAATTGTCCAAAACCTAAGTAAAATTGTCCTTTAGAACTAGCATTTGTAGCCACTTCAACCTTTTCAACATTGCAAAATTCTATCAGGAAACAGAATTAATGACTAAATTACTTGCTTGGTTAATTGTGGAATTTAGATACTGTGGCTGTAGCTGTTCATATGACTTTTCTCCATCTGTCCCTTACTCACATGACAAACCAACTTTCCTTTTACTAAACCATATTGTTTTCAAATTTTAATTACCACAATATTAAACCATAAACATATGTTTTGGGCAAAACTGTCCCCTCACCCTCCTCTTTCTCCTTCTCAGGTTTAAGCTGGAGCTCCATCTCTTGTTTCTTCATAAAAACCGATAGCTCATTCAGAGTCATGGAGACGTTTTCTGCTGCTGCGTCTGACAAATAAAAACAATACATTTTAAAGTGGGTAAAAGGGCCAGGTTTAGTACAATATTAACAGTAATGCCTCTAAATGTAACCTTGGCTTGTGGAGATCTCTGCACTCCTCTCTAAATCCTTCACTTGTTCCTGTCGCACCAGGGTGGGTTTGTTGTCTCCTTGTTTTCGGTCCTAAAAACATGACATGGGCAATCGTTAGCACCCAGATTAAAGGAAAAAAACAAAACACAAAATTTTTTTCCGAGTATAATTTGAATGGAAAGAATTTACTTTTGCTTCTGCAAATGATTTAGTACATTGGCTGACATTGAAGGAAAACACAAGAATTGCAGTTTGTACAATGATGAATTTGTTATTTTAGTAACATTCATATTGTTTTCAGTTATTATAGTTTAGTAGTTTTGGATATACAGCTGGGTTAGTGAGATGCATTTAACTTGACATTTCAGTAGCTGCTAGCAGTGGGAGGCGTGGTCAGTCTGAGTGACCTGCCAGGTCCATCAGGCTGACCATCAGTACAAGGAAGTAACAACACCCGATATATCACCACCAAGATCAGTGACAGAGGATGTCTCGCAGCCCAAACATGTCAAGGATAACTGACTGCAATTGTTGACAAATTATGTAACTCTAGCAAACCTCTAAAGGAAATGGTATTCTCATTGAAAAAAAAATAGAATGAATCTAGTATTTACTCATAATCGAGATTCCAAAAAGACAATCCCACAATTGGAATAACACACACTGGCATTCACTGGAAAAACACACACACCCCTTTGTCAGTATGTGTATAAGGTATTTCTATAAGGTATTTTCTATATTGATATTAATTAATATGTATATTAATTTATAATAAAAGTGGGCATAATAAAATCTGTTGTACAAGTTTAGAGTACAGACTATTTCTTAACCCGTGGAGTATCCCATGCTCACCTTCCTGGGTGGACTGGACTGGACCGTGTTGGCGGGTAAGGAGATTATGGGGAAGTCATCTGACAGGGTGGGAGGGGGAGAGGAGGTGGCCGGAGTGCTGGAGGCTGGGGTGCCTTTTCCTCCTGGAATCAGACATGCATGTTCTGTTGTAGCACACTTTACATTCAAAAGCTTTGAAATCTTGAATTGGAGATAAAGCTATAGCTACATATACAAATCTGCTTTACCTCTTTACCTGTACTCAAATTATGGCTACTACAAAGACTCCGACTACTACTTCTTCAACTACAACTACATGTAATTTATTATTATATATTAATTTCTTTTAGTGCAGTACCTGATGTGCAGTGGAAGCGGGTGGGCAGGTGGGAGGAGCTGTGTGACAACTCCAGATTGGGTGACATGCCTCTGGATGATGGGGGCGTGGCCATCCCACACATGGAGGAGGGGCTCCACAGAGGGTCCTTCCCACTATAGGAAGAGTTCAGCTCGCCGGCTGAGTTCTGTAAAAAGCAAAGGCTGGGATGAAAGACACGTACTGAAGAGGGTAGCCATTTTATGGTGATATTGTGTTCTTTGCATTGGCTTAATAATACTATTAATCAGTGTTTTGTGTGTAAACGGGTGCATTATCCTGTGACTGTGACCTAACACCTCAGTCTCCGTTAGGTGTGACTGCTAGATATACCAATCAGAGTAACACCTGGTCCCTTTGTGTCAGCTGGCAGCTTATTTCTGAAGAATTTGTTATAGAATTTCTGCAGACTCAACAAGCCAAGCAACAAACTCAGGTAAAATTGAGGTAAAATAAGTTAAAGCTTTTGTTCTGAATGATCTGAGATACTTGAGAGATGTCTTCTGCATTTGAGAGACACATGCCACAAATTAGGACATTTGTCTGACGCTCTCTATGGTCAGTTTTTTATCAAAAAATAAATAAATACAAAATAGAATAATTTTAAGTTTTTGTCAACAATTTGCAGCTTTTTGGCAATTTTCATATTATAGAAAATATACACAATAACCAATTTTTGCATATTTTCAAAACAACTATTTTAACATTACCCTGTCAATGGCATATTGCCAACCTCTAGTTTCATTTTGAAAATTGGATGAAGAACCTGTATTTAGGGAATATAATTTTCCTCACACTAGAGAGAAAAAGAAGGCACTATTAGCCATGAGTAATAACTTGATCATATTTGTGTGATAGCAAAAAGCAGCTATAATTTCATTAGTCTATTACATAAGTCTGATTTGATCTATTTCAGGATACGGGCGAGGAGAATGAACCTTGGATTCAGAAAGAGCAGTGTGGTTTTCGTCCCGAATATAGAACACTGGAACAGCTCTATATTCTCCATGGGGTGGTCAAGGGTTCAATGGAGTTTGCCCAACCAGTCCACATTTGCTTTGTGGATCTGGAGAAGGTATTCGACTGTGCCCCTTGTGGTGTTCTGTGGGGGTGCTCCGGGAGTATGGGGTCTGGGACCCTTTCCTAAGGGCTGTTTGGTTCCTGTATGATCGAAGCAGTAAGTCAGACCTGTTTCCAGTGCATGCTGGCCTTGGCTGGACTTTGTTACCGGTTCTGTTCACTGTATTTATGAAACTGAATTTTTAGATGCAGTCTGGGGCAAGGCAGGGTCCGGTTTGGGGACCACAGGATCTCATCTCTGCTGTTTGTAGTTAATGTCATCAAGACAGGACCTGCTGTAGGCACCGGGGTGGTTTGCAGATGAGTGTGAAGAGATTAAAAAGGAGACCCCCGGGACCCATGATACACTGGAGGGTCTCTCGGCTGGCCTGGGTCTTGAAGATCCCCCCAGAGAAGCTGGAGGAAGTGTCTGGGCTGAGAGAAGTCTAGAAGTCCCTGCTTAGATTGCTTCCCTTGCGACCCGGATAAGCGGAAAAAGATGAATGGATAAATGGATGGATGATTTGGTTTGGAACATGGGGTCAGCAACAATAAGAGTCTAAAAACAGCACAGCAGTCACAGGCTACCACCACATGGAAACATACTTATAGAGCTGCAGTTTATATAATGTGATATCAGATCACCAGCAGAGGCATTCTGTCACAGCTGTGGCTCACCAAAGACCATCATTTGTATATCTTTCATTTTGTTGAAATAAAATTCATAAATTAACTTTTCATTTTGTAAAAATAATAATATGTATTTATCTGGGATATAAAATAATTTGCTACATGTTTGTGTAACATACAGTCATATAACCTCTTGTATTTCAGTTGGGCTCATTAGTCTGTTCAGAAAGGGCACACAAAGAATAGGCCAGTGCCAAAAAAAGCAGTATCAAATATCGGTATTGAATACTGATATCTGCCAATACAGTAAATGAGTCTATATGCCCATCCCTACTTAATGCTACATAACAGGACCAAAAAAACTACAAAATCAAAATATCTGCTTATTCACTTACAATTGTCCCTGCTTCCTTACACAGAAGCAGAAGGGAGAATGAAAGCAGCCAGACCCCTTCACCCGCCCCATGTGGCTGACCCAATAACAGTCATCTCCGCGGTAACCATCCCAGTGGAGGAGTACAGGGGCCAAAGAGTCAGCCCTGGTGACTTTAAGACATTGGAAGAGTTTTATTTCAGAAAAAAAGCAATGCCCTGTGAACAAGTGACAGATGATCTATGTGAAGTAAACAAGCGTAGTGAGAGGCAAACACAGGCCTAAGCCCTGCTCTCACCCCCATCATCATTTACACCCAAATGCAGTGCCACAGAGGCGGCCTCCTGACAGGCCTTGAGGGCGTTATGGATGCTCTTACCTGGCGCCTGGAGGTTTGCGGGCTGCGGTAGGAGGAGAGTGTCCCTGAGAAGGGGGGCAAGGACAGGGGCGGGGGCTGTGGCTGCCGTGGCGTGGAGAACGGGGTCGAAGAGGAGCTCCCTGTTGTCAACAAGACAAACAGTGGTATCAATCTTTAAACACATACACACACGCACCTCACAATCTGTTAGGTGTCCTTTAGCCCGCGCAGAAATGATTTGGAAAATACAAGGACAAGACAAGAAATGTAAAACCATTGTCTAGCTTGAGAACATCTTCACATAGAGTCTAATGGTATGAAGAATTTATTGGACAGTTCAAGATGATGTGTGTCAATGTTTATTTATTTTTTTGTAAAAACATTTTTGAATATAGATGATGAAATAGAATAGTTAAAGTCCATTTCAGTAAACTGAAACTGTGTTGTGTTTCATTCACACATTTGTGTAATCCTTTATTATTAGTCTGTCTATATCTCTAAAGCTCCAAATGCTCTGTTCCACCTTATGATGTCATGTAGTGGTCATTTTCAAGTTAAAAGCTTCCTTTTACCTTTTGTTCTGAAATTATCTAAATGATTCTAGTGAAGGTATATGGGGTTTAAAACGCAGCAGACAAGGTTTTTCATTTGAGAGAAGAACTCAGCTTAAATATGCAGGATTTATGTGTTAAAAGTGAGAGTGAAACCAAACACAACTCCAGGTATGTTTTTGATAAGGAAATCACATAACATATAGCTCAGAAAATAGTGTAATATGGGCCCTTTAATCAGTAACAACCTGTTAAACTTGTAAGCAGAAACAGAAAATTAGGCACTTTTTAGCATCAGCCTTAAAACTCTAGCAGAGGCCGATATTTAGTTTGGCCCAACTAGCTGCCGAACAATGCATAAGAGCTTTATTTAAACACTTTAATTCAAAGAGCGTACTGCAAAAATGTTACTAAACGGCTCTCTTCCACAGCTGTAATAAAATGGGATTGTGGATGAGTTTGTACTTGATTCAAATTAGATTATTTGGGGAAAATAATCCAAACTGCCTACATTTTTGGGCCTACATATTGGCCCAAAAATATCGCCAGAGCTCATCGGCCATCGGTTTCTATGGATTCTAAACATTTTGTATCGCCAATTGGTATCAAGGTTAGGCAAGTATGAATTATGGTTTGGTTTAGAATCAGTCTCTGGGTAATGAATGAGTGTGTGTGCGCTGACCGTAGCTGCTGTGGAGGTCCATGTAGGGGCTGGACGTGCACTCCTGAGGCCTCACATGGACCTGGGGATAGAAGTTCTCGGGCATGGTGGCATAGCCCTCCTCACACGATGCCTCCTTTGGGTCCAGGGACACTTTGGCACATTCAATTACTATGTCGTGGATTTCATACTTTTTCCACCTGTGAAAAAAATTTAACATTTTATAAAGGCAAACATTAAAGCAATTGAGTGAATCTTTCAGTGGGTGCATTTACAGGAAATCAGATAACTAGAGTAATCCAACCCAATAATTAGATCTGATTTTGGGTGTGTGTTTACAGCACAAGTAAGTGATGAATTAGATCATCAAAAACACCAGGTGAAATAATTTATTTTTTACAGTAACTGGATTTGGAAGAGTTATTTTAAATTACTTTCATTTTAGTTTTTAACCACATTATTATTTTTTTCTTGTTAAACCTGTACATAACAATCAGGAAGGAATCAGATTACTCACTTCAGATTTAACAGTTAACATTCCAGGGATAACTACAGAAATCAGGTAATTTTTGGTGTGCATATCTGTCTAAATTCTACTCATCCAGTCTTGATAACCAAACTCTTTTCTATCATCACAAAAAAAATGTTTTCTACAGTCGTGCTGAATCATTTTTTAAGCAACAAGGAAAGTTGGAACTGATGTAATTTAAAAATTTACAGTACACCATTTACAGTAAATAGGTTCTTCAAATGGATACAAACTTGAACATGTATTTAACCTGATTCATGTGTGATACTCGCCAGAACCATCCCCACATATCTTCTCAGTGAAAAACGTACCTTGTCGGATCTAATTCATGGTCCTTAGTTCCGGTCACTAATTCTGGGTGAATACGAACATGTTCAAGCATTGGCTGAAATGAAAAGAAAGTAGACATATCTCATAAATAATTCTCTAGTTAACTGAAGAAATGCCCTTTACATTGATTAATTGACTAAAAAACTCCAAAGCTGCACCAACAAGACTACTACATACCAGGACTTTACAGAATTACAAACAGTGTATTATCCTGTATTATCTCAGATTAACTCACTCCAAGCCTTGTCCTGTCTGCTGTGGTCCATATAAACCATTATAACCCTAATAAAATCATTAGTTGACAAAGACAGCATCAACCGATTAACCAATTGACAAAATTACCATAGATACAGCCCTAGTGCTTTTACCTTGACCACCTCTTCAAAGGTCTCCATGTTCTCCTTCATGCTGTAGTGCGAGCGCAGGTAGGACACAAAGTTGCAGGGATACATGCCGTAGAGTCGGTGGAACAGGGAGTAGACGCTGGCATGGAGATGGATCAGGTACACCTCCGAAACATGGCCTGAAAAAAAATTGTAATAGTAGTGAAAGTGGACAGGGACAACATCATCAAAATGAAAGACCTCCTCTGGCTCAGACTACACTTACTTCACATTCTCTGTCCCACTGTGTACTAAAACATTTGGACTATTTTTTCTTATTTACACAAGCAATTTACTAAACATGGTCCCTGCCGAATTCTGAAAGCAAGACAGCAGCACATCTTAATTTATTTTGCTAGAATATGTCTTTATCTTTCCAAGTGGACTAACAACACACATTTTGCAATTCAAATTTTAGTCAAATTGTATTGGGAAAGATCAGAGCAGAAGCAGTGCCTTAACAATAGCTCGAGTTCCTTACCAGGGTTCTTGAGGTTCCAGGAGGCCAAGCGTCCAAAGATGTCAAAGTACTCCCAGAGGTGCTGCTTGCCAGCCTGAGGGATCATGGGGAGTAGGGTGATCAGCACCAGCACCCCAGTGATCAGCACCACCACGTCTGTGTCCGTCTGTCAGGGGACAATCACATATTTGTATTATAGCTCAGTATTTGTTATATAAAAGATACATTTTCCATACAGTAAAGGGTTACAAAAAAAAATTGCAATGTGGATAAATGAAAAATATGGATATAATGAGGACAAAGTGATTAAAAGCCACACATACAGATTCTAGTTTCACAAAAATAAGATTGAAAACATTATGGCAGCAAGATTAAATGTGCTGGGAGACAGTGATGTACAACTTGGTCTTGATAAATGCAGCTGAAGAAATGCGTAGATAATCCATCACTGGGATGTAACCCCCTATGACTGGTTTGTCACCGACTCTCCTACATCACATATCTGTCACATGAAATGTTTTTCACTTCACAGGTATGCCGTGCCAGGGTCATAGACTGTATAAAGCAGTGGACTAAGAGAGTGTGACGTCACCCATAGCGTTCAGCTCCAGTCAAATGAAGCTCATCAGGGCTAGCAGTTATAGGGGCGAATTTGGAGCCCATATCTTGATTTGCAGACACAATAGTAAAATACAAATACCAAGATCATATAGAGGAGGTTAATACGAACATTTTAAAATCAAAATGACGAGTCTGGCAGCAGCAGTTACAGAGAGCGGGGCGACAATTTTTCAATGTTAAGTGAATTGGAGCCAGAGTCGATGGAGCCGGAACCACAACCATGCTCACTTCATATGTGAAATAAGTTTAGATATTTTGAGTGTATTTTTTGTTAACATTGCATTGTTAAAATCCATATGTATCATTCATTGGTTTTGATATTTTCAGCGGGTTGTAAATAGAAATGAAAATAAAGAAAAAAAGAAAAAGAAAAAAGTGTGTCCAAACTTTTAACTGGTAATGTTCAGTCTCTAAATTATTATAGTCCTAGTTCAGCTCTACTCTCCCCTGCCCTCTCCCCTTTTCCTGAGACCACCATGAGAACCCATTAGCGTTTGAGCTCCAGGTGCTGTCTAGCGTGCCCGCAGACTCTGAAGTGTTCTGTACCTTGAGGCATTTGAGCAGCGACAGGAGCAGGGGGTAGCGGGCAATCTTGTGGATCCAGGACGGCTGTCTACGGATGACGTGGCCCAGGAGGGTGAGGGTGGGCAGCCGACAGGCCTGTTTGGTCATGCACTCGTTCATCTTGTCCAAAAGGTGCTGCAATGAGAAAGAGCAAACATTATTTAAAAAGTGACAGAATGTAAGATTTAGATTTTAAATTTGATCAACTTGATCTCCGTCCCCAGATACGTGGTAAACATGTTCAAATCAAATATAGCTTTTACTGATAACTAATGTAATGCTGATTTACTCTTAACTACAAATACATTGGACATAATAGCCAAGTTGTTTATGTTACAGTTTGTTGCTTTGGTTCTCCAGATCCAATCAGAAAGCAGAATGAGCCTCACATGTGTCTCTCATTTGTGTTGCCAGTTTCAATGCATAAATCCAGTTGGTTTAATCCTAAAAGGACTCTCTCTGATCTGACTCATCGCTACCTAAAATGTATGCGTCTTCTATCTGCCGGTTAAGGTGACCCAGGTTCAGCTATGATTGTACTTCGTTTTTACCCCTGTAAGAGTTCAGTCTACAAACTGAATTTAAGAGTATGATTAGTTATGATTTGTTAATATCAAAAAGCACTTCAAACATTTCTATAGCCTTTTTAATTGTGGGTTTATTAATAGTTACTTGCACGGTGTTTGTAAGGCGCTGTTAATAAAAGGCATTATTATCAAGTTCAGTGGGGGGCTAACATTAAATTTTAGTGTAACAGTTATGGGACAGTGCCTCTGCATAGTGTTGCTGTGGGCAGTAGAAACAGATGGAGCAGGAATCATTAATGAGGGATGAATGATTTAAGCAGCTTTTTACCAAACACATTTATGACCACCCAAACACTCCACTCCACGCTGGCTGCAACTCTTTCTCTACACCAGTGGTCACTTTGGATTTTGTAGGTTTTTTGGCAACAATTTGAGAACAATCTAAAAAATCTCTGGAAAACAATTAATCATTTTTGTTTATTCTATGAAAAAGTGCTTACAACTTGTGATTACAACTTGCATTCTCAAATTCACTTGTGATTTGAGAGCAGTCTAAAACGTGATTGTTGAAACGAATGGGCCACTGGAAAGGAAATCTGGAGTCCTTGATTTTATTCTTGTTAATGAGTACATTTTGTTTTTTTCCTTGCTTCACTTCTCAGTCTGAAGAAAGCCGTGCATGCTGCTGCAAATTCACGCATGTAATTATTCATGGTTTGCAAGTCAGGAAATAGATTCATATACTTCCTCCTTCTGCGGTTTAAAAATGTAATGCGGCTTTAAAAGACACAATAGCCATAATTTGTACTGTCACTGACCTTTAAAGGTGAACTGTCATTTTTCTGGATGAGGTCTACCACCTGCTTGTCTCTGTAGGGATGTTAATGCCCTGCCTGCAATGTTCCGCAGCATATCATTAAACTCATCTAGCTTGAATGTATTTAATTACTGGTGTCATGCTGCTTAGAAAATACTCTGAAACACATTAAAGTGACCAGGCTTACTATTCCACGGATCTGATGTCTAACTAGCCTATTTGTTTTCAGAGATACAAGTTTAATGCCATACTGTGATGACAAGAAGATAGCGGATCCTACGCCAGAAAAGAACACCTTTAAACATGATCTTGTGTGCATTTGCTTTGGCATCTCATGTGTAAAGGTCCTATTGACCCTTGTGAGCTTTAAGCCATGTTATAATGTTGTTACCTCATGAAAACCATACCTGAAGTTGTGTTTTGTTTCTTTCAGACATGTCAAGTTACAGTTACCTATTACCTTTTATTGAGATTGGCAATTCTAGGGCTGAAATCATTCAAATGATTCTAGTGAAGGTGTATAGAGTTTAAAAACACAGTGGAGAACCTGTATTACCACATGACATCACAAAGTGGAACAGTGTGTTTTCTGTTTGAGAGAAGAACACAGTCTAAATATGCAGGTTTTGTGTGTTTAACATGTGTGAATGAAACAAATGTTTTTGATGAGGAAACATTATTGTAATTTTTAGACAATTTTTAGACAGTGGTAACGTTTTATAATATGAACTACTATAATCTGATGGAGATCAAGAATTCGACTCCCTTGTGACAGTCAAGTGTTGCCTTCAAATTTGTATGCCTAACAGCTAGCATAGTCATTTTAACATCGCACTCAAACGCTGAATCATGATACCAAAATTTCCAAATTGATTTCGATACTAGGAAGGAATAGACTCAATACTCAATACCAATTCCACAATGACAATTAAAAACACTCTTTCTTTAGACAATAGAATGTAATTTTCAACATTAAATGGTAGCACTTTCTTTTATATTACCATGTGGCCTTAAATCTGTGTAATCCCCCAGTCGTCCATGCAGTTTCCATAGTGGTACATGGGTGTATACTAGTCTATGTTGTCTTATACTTGTTCTGATACAACATCATTATTAAAGTTATTCAAGGAAGGTTCATTTCTATCATGTGAATGTGACTTTTTTAGTATTGATATCTGCTCAAATGACTATCTAGTTGATTACTATCTGATTTTGAATACTTTTGACAACCTACTCTGAAATGATCCAGCATTTAACCAAAAAAACTGAAAAAAAAAAAACCAACCATTAGTGCAAAGACTCAAACAGTGAGTCTATTATTCATTTTTGGATATGAGAGTTTACTTCTGGGATGGGTCTGAGTTCAGCGCTGATCTGACGCAGCTGCTGCTGTTAAAGTTTACACTATGGATGGCTTTCTCACACCCACATATTTAGTGACACTTTCTGCTTGATTACCGTAGAGAAGACAAACTGTTGCACTATTTGTAGTAATGCTAATCTTACCATGATCCACATGACTATGAGATGACTGTTCAGAAACAAACTGCAGTTGGCTTATTATCCAGTTACAGGAACAGTATTTGTAGCAGTACCCAGCAGCTGTGTAGGCTAAAGTAAATGCAACAGTACTGGTAAAGAGAACTATGGCCTCTTCAGTACAGATGGAGAAGATCAGGCAGAGTGCATACAAAACAACATTTAGACAAGCTAACTTTGTGCCCTTTTAACATTTCTTCTTAATGTGAAAATTAATAACACACAAATTATTACAACATTAGCAGATGGGTGATACAACAAAATATGTATCCGATTATCCAAGAACCTGGTCATGGTATTGTTAGCTACATATTGTGGTAACTACATACAGAGTTCTTCACTTGTACTTCACTGTGATAGGTGTGAGTGGATATTTATAACCAATTTAATTTTGACAAGAAAAGTACATTTGTTTTAAAATGTTCTAAACTGATTTTTAGTTTTAGTCAAGATTTCATTTCACTCTTTTTAGTTTTAATCTAGCTATAGTCGACCTAAATGTCAGCTAAGTCCATAATAGTTTGTCAACCACATTACCAACCACATATTTTCATTTTAACTCCGATAAACTGTATGTAACTGCTTCATCAGAACTTTTTTTCAAATAGAATATCTACTTCTAGCCATAATATTAGTCAACAAAAATGTATGTGATCTTTTTATTTTAGTTTTAGTCAGCAAAAAAATCACATTGACTAAAAATATTTTAGTCTACAAACTTCTCACATAGAATTAATCAATAGGAGGAGTGGGAGGGGAAACGTAGACAGCATGCCTGTGCCTGAGCATGACTATGAATCACCACAGAACTGATTGGCAGATAATAAAAATAAATAGTGAAATAATTTTGTGACTTTCTTTCAAATTAATAATAATAAATAATTCTATCACCCACCCTTAAGCACATTTGAAACACTGAAGCGCTGTGCGGACTCTTTCAGGGGCACTGCTGTTCCACTCACCTTGTCATGGGGCTCTCGCACAGAGCACAGGATATGCAAGGCCTGGGTCGAGTTGGTTTCCAGATAGTAGTCCACTAACCCATTGAGCAGCATGGACCCTCGCTCTGTAAGGAGAAAAGACAGGAGCTTACAAGATACAATGGAAAATAGACCTGTCGCAAAAACATTATTATGATATATTATTGGTACAAATTAGGGCTGATTGTTACTTAATTGTGATTGAACCGGAAATGCAATTTGAATGAATGCAATTAGCAAATTTCTTTCACAAACAACAAAATATCTTGTCTTATTCTGTATAAAAACAGCCAGCCCTGTGGTTTACATCTGTACAAACCTGGTTTAAATGTGATTCTTTTATTAGTTTGCCAGTTCATATTTCAGTCTTTTTATCAATTCTCCTGGACGCAAAATGAACAGAACCCTTTTATTAAAACACATCGCAATTAGTATTGTTCTGATACCATTTTTTGGGATCCGATACTTAGTGTATGAGGTGATACCGCTACCAGTCCGATACCGAACAGTGTGAAGTAGTAGACTAAGGATAATCAATTTTGTAATGGTACAAGAGCAAAAAATAACTAGTAAAAGGCTATCTCTAAAGACAATCTACAAGAATAAAAAAGTGATTCTGAGGAAGAGTAAAATGTATAATGTTCTTAATGATAAGTTGTGCTGATTTAAGCAGTTTTACTTTTCTACCACAGAGCGTGGATAAAAACAACAGTGAGGCCTGATAAAAGAGCTCATCCTTGGAGCACATAGCTAAGTATACAGAGTAAACAAAGTCTGTATTAGTGCTGTTGTCGGCTGTACTCCTCATCGTTATTTTACTAAGTTCAGCCTCTACTCCAAAGGCTAAATGAAGGTATCAAAGAGGTAACACAAATGTCTTTTCTGTCATTATCAGCATGTTTTAAGTGTCTGCAGAGCTTCAACAGTCTGCATTTAAGATGTCAACAGCGGCGGTGATCGTGTCTACGTCCTATCCTCATTCTGGAAATACAAAGTGGTATTGGATCGGTGATTTGTTCCAAGTACTCGCCAATACCTGAAAAATGTATCAAAGCTTTTGCCAATACCAGCATCGGTATCAGAACAACCTTATCGCAATACTTGTCAGACAAAAAACTGTGCAGCCCTATTACAAATATGTTGTGATACTATTTTATGTCTCCAATGCAAAAGTATTGTATCCTCATACAGGCTTAAGAGCCAACAGTTGAACAGTATAAAAACTGGCACAAAATTCTGCATCTTCTCTATCAGCACTAATTATAAAAGTATTTTATTTACTATTGCATGAAAAAGTGTGTAATGTTATAAAACAGAAGACAGAAAGATTGGAGATTTATTTCAAAAATAATAAACTGCCATTAAAGAAATAAGCTCTTTCTTGCCAGTACAGCTTCCCCCAAAATGAATCCAATTGTGTTATGTAACTTATTTATCCTGCTAGTAGCTAATGAACAGCTTTGTATAACAAATTTCAAATCACACATTATGAGATGTCGTAAGCCTACACCATCCAGTAAATATTCTGGTTAATTGGATGTAATTAATTGGACTATCGGCTCAAACTATATTTGATACCATTATTGGTATCGGTGTTTCTATTGCATGGTGAAACATACATTGTTTTTTTGGCACACTGTGGAATAGTATAGAAAAGAGCAGGAAGAGGCTCTCCTCCAGGCCAAATAAGAGTCAGGTCTGTGGAGATGCAAGCCCGCTCACAGTAAGAATGCATGTTTTCAGTCTTTTTCAGTGCAATAAACTCAATCAAAATGAAAAAAAACATACTTTTATTTCATCTATTTTTGGCTAAAAAGTTGCATACTGTGGCTTTAATATAATGTAATGATAAGTCATTGAAACCAATGATTTGTGTGCCATAAACAGTGAGTGGTTACCGGTGCTAAGCTGCTCGTTGATAAGGCCTCGGATCTGGTCCAGCTGCTGCAGGTCGGAGGTCTCCAGGTGGGGCAGCAGGTCGCCCACACTGGGCTGCTCCCGGGACATGGTGCCAGTGCTCTGTGAGGGGGGTCCACCCGGCAGCCCCGCCCACGCTACAGTCTGCACGCACCACTGCAAACACAGGACAGGAGGATTAGGATCAGCTGACTCACACAAGGCTCAGGGAAGAGAAAAGAAGGGCTGGACAAGACAAACTCATCACAAAGAGGTTCAACTGTAGCATGATTTAGGAAAAAAAAGAAAAAAAGAAAAAAGTTAGCCCACAAGAACTGATTTACAATTGATCAATTTTGTTAATGTATAGTGACAGAAGTGGTCCTACGATCATGACAGGCCCTATATTATGTATTCAACTGCAAATCTGCATATTAGCAAAACAGCAGGTCTATAAAATGTTATGTCACCTAAACCCGACACCATCTACATCATGCATGTTTGAGTAATCCTGACTAATCAGGCTCTCTGCTTATAAAGGCGATCTCTATAATTTTGTATAACATGTAATACCTATGATAATGTATCAGAAACTATTTTTGAAAATATGACAAATGCACAATTCAGGGCCTTTAACATTTCAAGAAAATTCTGCAAACCTCAACAACAAACAAACCGGTGCCAGTGTATACCAACCACCAATCACTGGTGTCACATCCATCTGAAATACCTACAAATCCCTGTTGTGTTTCCAGCACATCTGTCAGCAGTCGTGTGTGTAGCAGAAGGGCAAGCATGGTGAAACACAGCTCTTTGTTGAGTGAGGGGAGCTCACAGGCCTGTCCGGGCTGGGGACAGAGCAGATTTAACTGTGGCTGTTTTTCATGGGACAAGTCAGAAGCACAAACACAAAAACAACAAGAAGCAGCACACAAAGACAGCCTTTATAAACCTGCTGCAGCCTTCCACTCAACTGTAAAACCTCCAGACCTGGTTCACGACAAGCATTCCATGGACTCACTGACTGCTATTGTCTACCTGTTTTTAACTGGATGTCTCAGAACAGTGGTTTCTTCATCTTGTACTGAAACAGAGCAAAGCATTGTCGCATCCACAGGACCAAACAACATTAAAATAAAGTTCTCATGATGCTAAAAATTAAAACTCAATTTCAAACTATTATTTTCTGAAAGGGATCGTGGGTTATGTCACTGAAATGAACTCTAGACTAGTATAGACTATTCACTGTTGTAAATGTACAAGTAGAACGGTACAATCCATGAGCAACTTTTACATGCTACAGAGTTGGGTTATTGGGCTAAGGGCATCAAACTACAAACACTCTGGGACCAGGACTCCTACATAACAGATGATTAATTAAATAAAACCTTTCGTTCACAGTGACGTGCAATAATTTAGAGCTGATCTTGATGAGGCTGTGTACAGTTTTTTGCATCTTATTTGCAATCCCACTGGTTTGCATTGCATTGGTTCCAAATGGGAAATAACTTGGGAAATGGTCACAATAATTACTATATCAACTTATCGTACACAATATATAAATAAATAACTTCTATTTATCTTTCTATTCATCTATCCATCATCTTTATACCACACTTTTTTAATTTATACTGGGAGCAAGACATCAAAGTACATCTCATTTATACAACAGCATATAGTTCTATAGTCTATTCTTTGGGCCAACCAAATTTCTTTATTCCAAAATAGCATCATTATCATTGTTTGTTTGGGATTGGCTCCACAAACTTGTCATATTAATCTTGTGTAATCTTGTAAAGTCCTTTCAACTGACACACCACACCCTGAACCTATTATGGACAAAAAAACTTTTACTTTTTATTTATGTTGGCAGAAAGGACATTGAACTTTGTGCCTGTTTTTGTTCCATGTGGATAGACACAGTAATCACAGGAGATATTAACCATACCAAACCAGATCAACAAATCTGCAATCCGATAGTTAAACAGCAAATTCTACCACAGCATTTTAACCTGTCCTCCAGCTCAGTTTAAACCTATTTAAATTTTGGACTGCACAACAACCTTACTGTTAGCGTTTCTACTTCCTGTGCAATTATGACTGAGGTTTTTGCTGAATCATGCTACAATTAATAAATATTTAAAGATAAGGCAGTGGACAGGGAGCTGCGGATGGAAGTGACTGGGAACATGTGAAACACTACATAAATAAAATGAATACTTGACAGGAGGACACTTCTGTGTTTAGAAAGAGAGCTGTTTGTGTCTCAGTGCTAACATTTAAGCTAATTTCAACAAATATTAAACCAAAACCACAAACTGAAGTATTCCACATATAAAATTAATTGGATAGTCTTTATTTTAATTCATTTTAATTTTAATTGATTTTTTATGTTATGTTTTCAGATTTTAGTAAAAGTGACTGTTAGCTTTGACACAGCCAGCTAGCTATACTGCATAAAAAACAAAGTACAGCAGATTTCATTGAAGATTTTTGTCTAAGTTGAACTCTGATACGATTACTTCGGCTGAGTCATGGCACCAACTGGGCATGACAAGGCAAAAAGTCATGCACTGTCACATTTGATAAAACTACTGCACTAAGGGGAGTCACTAATGTATTACCACGTGTAAGTTGGTTTACCATGAGCTCCCAGATATCCTGCTAAAATCAGCTGAATGGGGCTGAAATCTATTTGGAGAGCAATGGGACAGAGGACAAAGAAGTACTTTCCTGTCATAACAACGCAGAGCTGACTAATCATATTATTTACGTTTTAAGGATTTATAGGACAAAAGCAGAAAGGAGAAGTGAATGAGCGAGAAAGTTAGCTGAAGATTTGTGTGTACATAAATAGTTGTTTTTGCATGTGCACTCCAGTGCAGGTGTAGTCTTGTGACTGCAGTTTGGGTCAGATACATGGAAATATGTAACAGTTTTGAGGCTAATCAACTCACAGAGCATGTCTTTGGACAAGACAAGAACTTCTTTAAGTCAACTACAGCCCTGTCACAATGTGCCTTTGCCAAAACCCCATTTGAATTCACGTTTAGAAATAACTATAGTGTACAAATTCAAAAATGGTATAGTAATGTATTCTCTCGGGTCAGCCAACTTGAACCTTTTATCATTGACTCAGGGAAAAGTATCATGCACAAAACATGCACTGTTCTATAAAATGTCAAGCCATCGTTGCAACATCCCCAATTTAGACTGTATGCAGTATATGTACATTGTATAGCAATATAATTGAGTTCCTACTAGGAACTCAATTATAGCATTCACAAATTATGAACTAGGAACTTCCTAGTTCATAGTTTGTATATTTTGTTCACTGACAGTGCCAATCAAAAATATTCTGAATAGCTCCATTTGATAAAGACTTACATGCTGCACTTCTTGGCATAATGTAAGAGAAAATACACACTCATTTGCATTCTGTCAATAGCTGCCCTCATGACCGTAAATATAAAAAATATACTTGTCATTTTAGCTATGTAATCACAACTTTAATGCATATAGAAATACTAATTACACTTCGACTATAAATTATTCTACTATTGGGGTGATAGCATTAGTAAATAATCAGCTTATGCCAAGGTGTTAACGATGTCTTTTGAGCTGAAGTGCAATGCTTTGGCTGAGCTCGTTGTGCAGCAAACAGGAGGCAGCCCGGTGTGAACTGACCACAGCCATCGCCGCCACTGCTGCTGCTGCTTGTCGTAAACAACTCGCAGAGAACAATGGGCAGGGTTGGCTTTAACGCTGCTTTATCCGAATACACAGTCCGCACAAGCACTGACTCCAGCATACCGCCCTTTAACTGCGGCACATAACGCATCTAGGGCCGAAACATGAGGATAAAGCAACCAGCATCCCCCAATTCAATCACTGGGTCTTTCCAAAAACAAGTCGCTCCAGCCTCCACCGAGCGCAGAGAGCTAACGTTAGCCGAACGGGACCCGGCCATCAGCCCGCATGACAGGCCCTTCTCCCCGGCCAACAAGCAAGTCCAACACCCCGTCTACCCCAACCGGGATCATGTGCGCTCATAATCGCTCATAGAAACGGGTTTGACATCTGAAAATCGGGAGCTGTTTACCTGTTAGAGTAGCTGCACTCCACAGGGCGCCGCCATCTTGAACACCGCACAACCCATCCCACCGCTGTGTGCCTCCGCCGTGAGCCTGAAACTAATCCCTTCAGTTAGCGCCCTGCAAAGTGTCAGCGACTTTTTAACGACTCATGGACCCGAGAACAGCGTGGAGAAGTTGTTTAACGGGCATGCATGTGATGGGAGGTTGTGTGTGAAGTCGTGCTAGGCCGGGACATGACTTTTAGCGATGCGCCGCTGTTGTTTTTCTCAGTTTGGTGGAAGGGTGAAGAGTGTAATGCGGTTTCGCGTGACCCACATGTGAAGAGCGCACGCGCAAATTAATGTTTCTAATGAGGTAGAGGCGCGCGCTCAAGAGAGGGCAATAAAATACACTTGAGCTTAATATTGTCACTTGTTATAATGAGTAGTTGTAGAGTAGGCGTATCCAATTATAAAATAAGTTATATAACTTATAGCTCAAATTATGCATTTGGCAAGTAATCAACCATGTTAAAAGCTAATTAAAACTATAAATTATGGGAGACAATTGGTTTAAGTGCAGCCTTGCTTCTATGGTTTAGCCTTTTATAAGATTTTATTCACTCACACGTTTGAATTAGTTCTATATAAGTGGTTTAGTAAAGGAACCTACTTTTGCAGAATACACACTTCTGTGATACTTACAGAGAGCGACAAGGCTGCTCCTACTCTGAAAGCCTACAGTTCACAATGATCACTGTAAGTAATTAAGCCTACTTACCAATAATACAAGTGGAATGCCTTTTGCCCAAGGCACAACTGACTTACAATTTGGTCCGGCAGGCTGTATATCTACCTCTGAGATTAAACACATGTTTCTATGAAGGAAAAGTGGAATCCACACGGGTTGAAAATGAACCAGACCCAAACATCGCTCACCATTATATTGCAATTCATTTAGGATGACATAACTTAACGCCCCGGGGCCTTGGTGATTTTAGTAAGCTGCAGTTAATAAGTTTAACAACTTTTATAGGCCATTATATATATATATATATATATATATATATATATATATATATATATATATATATATATATATATATATACATACATACATATATACACACACACATATATATATATACATGTATATATGTACTTTTTTGTATTTTTAGTAAGTTGATGCAAAAAAAAACCAAACAAACTAAAAAAATTATCAAAATGAAAATTATGATTTTAGACAATATAATTTTGCCTTTTAACTTCACCAGCAGCAGAGGAGAAATATTCACAAAACTTGTCTCTGATCAAACCTCTCTGCTTGAATTATTTGATCCAGCCTGGTGAAGGGGCTCTAAACCAGCTTCTTGAAAACCGTTGTCAGTGGGATGTTGTGGTGGATGTTGTGCTCTCTCAGTGTCATCGTTTTTCCGCATTTAGTTATGTAGCACACACACATGTTGCCTTCACCACAGAATCTGCTTTCTGCTTTTTCAGGGCAGATGCTCAGGACACGGCGATAGATTCGCCACTGAGTAGAGAGAATGCCAAAGGCATTTTCCACAACTCTCCTGGCTCTCGAAAGCCGGTAGTTGTACCACCTTTTGACTCTTGGCAGCCGTCTTCCAGGGTATGGCCTCATGATGTGGCGTTGAAGAGGGAACGCTTCATCAGCTACCAGTACATAAGGCACTGGATCCTGTTCCTCTGCTCCTTGTAGAGGGGTGTCTCCTGGTATCCCCAGTGTTCCTGCCTTCAGATGCTTTCCCAAAGGAGACAGAATGCCCCCGTCACTGTTACGACCATAGCCCTCAACATCAATGATTGGAAACATGTATTTGGCATCAACTATAGGTAAGAGAACAATTGAGTGGGAGCCCTTAAAGTTATAGAATTTTGAGCCAGATGCAGGTGGAGCTTTTAGCATAACATGCTTTCCATCAAGAGCCCCGATGCAATTGGGAAAGTTCCACCTTTCCTCAAATGCTCGTGCGATGGCTACCCAGTCATCAGTAGTTGGCTCTGGCATGTACTCCGGCTGCAGCACATCCCAAATGGCCTGTGAAACTTTTGCAACAATTTTCCCTGTTGTAGAGTTTCCTAAACTGTAGTTGAACCCAATGGTGGCAAATGAATCTCCACTTGCAAGAAATCTGAAGGAAAAACAAAAATAACAAAATTAATCATAATATAGTTTCTCATCAAGATTACTATTATTATTATTATTGTTATTATTATTATTGTTATATGTTTAATATGCAGATGAATCATGAAGATTCTTAATATCATATAACTAGTAATGTATATAAGTAAAATGGCATTTTTTTAATTGACTATTTATCTATTTGTTTACAGGTAAGGAGGTCAAAAAGTGCTGGAAAAATTTAAGAGACACATAAATGAGAATTTGAAAATCACTCAAAGAAAAAAAAAAGTGGATCAGCAGCTGGTTCACAAAAAGTATGGAAATATTTCCACATGATGTCCTTTTTGGAGCCACATATCAAAGAGTGTGCCACAAGTGGCAACTTGACTGCAGAGCACTCACAGGAGGACGAGATTGTTTTAACCCCGGTGCCTATTTCTGAGGAAGAAAGTGGGCCTTCTGATCTAAGGTTTGTGACAAGTGACGATGCAGCTAGTGAAAGTAGCCTTGATCAAGCACCACCACGTTCATCAACTCCAAAGACCACCACAGGAAAACGTAAGAGAGCAACGGAAAAAGACACCTTTGAGGATTCCATTCTCAGCAGAGTTGATGATATTAGGGCCCAGATCCAACAACCTGATGATGAGGATGAGCTCTATCTACAAAGCCTTCTGCCAACTTTGAGGCGTTTATCAGGAGCCACAAAATCTCTGGCTAAAATGGAAATTATGAGTCCTCCATAAAATAGAATTTGATGAGGAGTGATAGTTTTCATTTATGTTTTCATTAAGAAGAGTTCATAAAACTTTTTCTGTTCTGAAGTTATGCTTTAATTTGTTAATTCTTCTGACAATGTTCAGAGATACTTATCTGAAATTCATACATTGTCAGACTATGCACATTGCACCAAAAATATTAACAGTCTGGTTTTAACAGACTATGATGTTTTATGTTAATTTTTATATTTTAAAAAAGCACGCACTTTGTTTGTACATTGTTTACATTTGTTTACAGTGTGCAGTTTTGAGACAGTGCAAAAATGTCAGATTTAATAAAGATAATAACACCTGCTTTGTGTTGTTTTTACAGAGTACACTGAATTCCAATGCTTATAATAAATATTACTAGACCTATATGTAACTTATGATAATTATAATAATTCAGTTATACAATACCCTAATAAACTTTCATTATTATTCTTATTATTAAAGATAATAGATTAAGACAGACAGACAAATGCTTACCTCAAACTAATGGCAGGTCATTCCTCTGGACTAATTGGCTCCCTGATATTTGTGTGAATCTTCTCTATCTTGGGGGTTACCTTGATGAGAAGTTGGGAAAACAGTTCTGGGCTAAGATGAAAATATTCCCGGAATTTTCTCAGGATCTTCCTTTAGGTCCTTCATCAAATGATGGTATTCACCATGATGTTTTCTTGTTTGCAGAATAGGGTGGACCCAGGATTGCTTTTTTTGTTTTGTTTTGTGAAGTAATAGTAATATTTCAGTCAAATGAAGCAAAACTTTCTGAGATTTCATTTGTTAACAAAATGTATCCATATTTATATATCTAAAAGTTAACTTCATTTACCAATTGAAGACCATAAATTAAACATCAAAGAAGCATAAACATGAGTTGAGTAAATCTGTTTGTTTTATTAATTTCCCTGTGTAGCCTGGTAATTAGGGTCAGTCTTGAATGGACATATTGTGATGAACCTGAAGCCACAGTCAGCAGCACAGTCCTGGCAGCTCGTACCTGCAAACAAGAAACAGCATTACCATAAAATTTTGGTAGTATAATAGTTGCTAAGTAAATAAATATAATGAATCATAACCATAGACAATGTTAAGCTCTTTACAGTTAAGTGGGTGGCTCTTATTATTATTTTTTATTTGTATATTCTATAATGCTGGTTTCACACAAATACAACAACTCTGAATAACCAAATACAACAACTCTGAATAACCACTGAATAATATAATGGACCCAGACACGCCACCGCCGAGCCGATCGCCTCCGTTGACGACTTTTATGCAATAAATACAAAAGACCAGGAAAACACTCGCAGACGCACTTCTTGGACACTCTGGATGCACGTCCAGATGACCCGGGTCCAGGGTGCGCGTCGGAGGCGTCTCCCCTCAAATGCAAAGGCGTCAAACTAGCACCGTCCAGCGCCTCCTTGAGGCCCCGGTGTGAACGCACCATGACCCATAACCCACATTGAGTCTAGAACAGGCCTATCACAGTTATTATGATGTCACTTATGTTGAGTAAATAGAAACCTCACCAGCCCTGCATCTATGGAACCTCCGACGGCTCCTCTGGGATGTAAACAGTCCATCCTGTGACCAAAGTTCCATCAACGACCATAAACCCTGAAAAACAAACTTCTATGAGCACATCTAAAGTTTGAACTAACAGTACTGGAGAATACAGTTTTGGTTACTCTTCCCACTGTGAGGAAGTCTATAAGCAGAGATGTGTAGTACTCAGTTACATTTTACTTTTTGAACAACCGTATCTTTACACCTACTGAAGTAATATTTAGTTTGAAGTAACAGGCAACAAGTGACAAAAGCTTTATGTTGACGGTATGAAATAATCTGAACATTTGTGTTTCTTGCACCACTATTAAGTAGTAGTTTCCCTAAATACTTATTAGTATAAATACTCTTTGCTACTTGACAAATTTCTTGGTTTATTCTTAATCTTATTAGTACAATTTGTGGCCAATTCTAAGCAATTTGCACAGACATCAAGTGACAGCAACATTTGACTCACAGTTAGCTAAAAACTACTAGCCTTAGACAGAAGATATTTCATATTTAGTATATAAATTAAAAGCCTAAATGTAGGTAAAGTATAGTAAAAAGTAAAGTCATCTGACCTGGGACATGCTGAGCGCTGAAGTGGTTGAATTTGAGCCCAGTTGAGTTCAAGTTCTGCTGAAAAAGAAACGAAGAATTAGCCGATTAGCTTGATGCTATTAGCTAGTTAGCTTAGCTTAGCTCCTCTCTCCGAGTGCAGAGAGAAAATAGCAGAAAATCGGAATGTAAGGGCTTATATATGCAACTATTAGCAACCATGGAATGTATCTGGTTACCATGACAGTGGTTAGCTTGTTTTGATTTAATTTTAGGTTTGTTGTTATGGTTTTACATTGTGAAAAGAGCGCTAAACATTGTCAATTCTCTACTCACGTGTGGGTCACTATATAATCTCAGGGACTTCTGCTGGTGTATTTTTGCCTTATGCTCATTATATGGATGTTTTTCTGTATTTTTAGCTAAACAAATGACAATATATTCCCTTCTTTACCGTTAACAAGTAGCAAATTGGTTAAAATAGAGACACCTGACCCATAACCCACATTAAGTCTAAAACAGGCCTATCACAATTATTATGATGTCACTTATGTTGAATAAATAAAAGCCTCACCAGCCCTGCACCTATGACTTTTCCCACTGTGAGGAAGTCTATAAGCACAGATGTGTAGTACTCAGTTACATTTTACTATCTTTACTCCAACTTAAGTAATATTTAGTTTGAAGTAACAGGCAACAAGTGACAAAAGCTTTATGTTGACGGTATGAAATTATCTGAACATTTGTGTTTCTTGCACTGCTATTAAGGAGTAGTTTCCCTAAATACTTATTAGTATAAATACTCTTTGCTACTTGACAAATTTCTTGAGTTATTCTTAATCTTATTAGTACAATTTGTGGCCAATTCTAACCAATTTGCACGGACATCAAGTGACAGCAACATTTGACTCACAGTTGGCTAATAAATAGTAGCGTTAGACAGAATATATTTCATATTTAGTATATAAATTATATGTCTAAATGTAGGTAAAGTATAGTAAAAAAGTAAAGTCATCTGACCTGGGACATGCTGGGAGCTGAAGTGGTTGAATTTGAGCCCAGTTGAGTTCAAGTTCTGCTGAAAAACAAACGAAGAATTAGCCGATTAGCTTGATGCTATTAGCTAGCTAGTTAGCTTAGCTTAGCTTCTCTCTCCGAGTGCAGAGAGAAAATGGCAGAAAATCGGAATGTAAGGGTTTATATATGCAACTATTAGCAACCATGGAATGTATCTGGTTACCATGACAGTGGTTAGCTTGTTTTGATTTAATTTTAACATTTTGTTGTTAATGTTTTCCATTGTGAGAAGAGCGCTAAACATTGTCAATTCTCTACTCACGTTTGGGTCACTATATAATCTCAGGGACTTCTGCTCGTGTATTTTTGGTTTTCTGTATTTTAGTTAAACAAATGGCAATATATTTCCTTCTTTATCGTTAACAGATATCAAATTTGTTAAAAATAGAGACACCTAAGACACAAGCATCAGAAAATCCCACCACGAATCACTACTAAGAGCTTATATCGGCACAAACTGTGCAGCTATTGTACAGATATGTCTACTGACTTTTAATTATCTGTGCTTCCGACACTATAATATAGTCTTTTGTCAAATGCTGTTTTCACTTATAGTTGGCATGTTTAGGTTTGCATTTGTCGATTGATATGGAAAAAATGTTACTTATCTCCCCTATTAGTTCAGTAGGAGGCAGCAAATCTGCACAAAATTGTTTATCAGTAGGTCACTGCTGCAAGCTCCATGTATTTTCTGCATAAATGCATGAAACTGAAGCTCTCCCATTATTTAGATAAGACCAGAGGGTCATATGGGCAGTAAACTACACACTTAGTACTCAGTTAGGACTACTTTTACTCAGGTTCAATTACGTAGTAACTTTTTTAATAACATTTTACTTCTCAGTGAAGTTTTATGTCATACTTTTACTTCAGTATTTTACAGTGCAACAGTACTCTTTGCGTACTTGAGTAAAAGTTTTGGTTACTCTTCCCACCCAAGTGACAAAAGTTTTATGTTAATATTTAATGATTTGAACATTTGTGTTTCTTGCACTGCTCCTGAATTAGTTATTCTGGTCTAACCTTTGAAAATAACATGTGTTGTGCATTATTTAATGTTTTTGTTTTTTTGTTTTTTTCCAATTAGGCCTGCATTACGTTCTACTTATAAATCACCTACCTACTTTTTACTTTTACTTTTCGTCATTCAGATCACTTTGTAATTCTACTTGAGTAATATTATCCATCCATTTTCTTCCGCTCATCCGGGGCTTCCCTCACTCCAGACACGTCCTCCAGCTCCTCCAGTGGGACCCCAAGGCGTTCGCAGAGACACAGTCCCTCCTGCGTGTCGTGGGTCTTCCCCGGGGCCTCCTCCCAGTGGGACATGCCCGGAACACCTCCCTGAGGAGTAATATTATTCTGATGTAATTGTACTTTTTGGATTCTTCCCTCTTCTGGATATGATGAGCTATTGCAGAGATGCAACAGAATAAAAGCTGCATCATGAAATCATTGCTGCATTCTTATGATTGTCCACAAGATGGCGCCATTGAACTTTAGACTGTGTCTTACCTTCAGTTATCGTCTAGAGAAATGCTGCAGTTGAAGGCCCATCTTAGAGCATTTTTAAACATTTAAGTTATCCTGCATACAGACAGGACAGCACAGTAACCACACAGACCCAATGCATTGTTAGGTAGGCTACAAAATGAATTAGGCCTAGAATCATTTTCACTGGTCAAGACATTGTAGGCCTACTTTTTGTGGTTGCTTTCGGACTGCATACTTTTGCCCCTACTTGAGTAATATTTAGTTTGAGGTACTAGTATTACTCTTCCCACTCTGACTAAATAAGTGAGCTTTATATGGATCAGATGTTCTGACATTTAAACCACCCTTGAATAAGTAGGACTAGTAGTGTCTTGTTTCCCCAAATCTTCTCTGACACTACTTTATAGCCTACTTTACTTTCTTATTGCAGTGTAAAGTCAATCTGAGAATTAAACACGGTTGCTAGCCTTTGAATAATGAGGTTAAGTAATTGGTTTAATGTTTTTTAATTAGCCTTGAGCAGCTGTCCTATTACGCACCATTTTACGCGCGTCTTTGCTGTGCGCTATGGCCTGCAAACTACACACACTACCCACATTCAAGGGATCAGGGGCAACTCTTCCTAACTCTGCATATGCTTTATTTGGGTAACTGTTAGCGCGTTAGCCGAACATGCGCCCTTTACGCAAATGTGCACCTGCAGCTCGGCCTGTGATTGGCTGAACGCGCGGTCAGATTCGGGCTGCGCACTTATCAGATTGTAAATCAGGGAGGAGAAAGAGCAAAGACACTGCCACAAGTGGAGATGCACCGCGCACTGCTTTGACTTTGGCACACTTGGGAATTTTGGATGCACTTGGATTTTATTTCAGTTTGTCGTTTTTATGTTATTTATTTGGATTTTAAAAGTATACGGTGAGTACCTTTAATTGATTTGTTTATCGTTTTGAGCATTTTGTTGCCGATATTTTAAATACTACAACTTTTTTTTTTAAATTCATGACATAACCAAAAAAAAAAAAAAAAGAAAAAGAAAGAAAAACAAGCCTAATTGTATTTTTTAAGTTACCAAAACACTAAGCCATAAACTAAGCCAAGTCAATAGGACGTAAATGTCCATACGCGTCATTGATTAGTGAACTAAAATAGATATTTGGGCAATTATTGACATTGAAAAAGTTACTTACTACTTTCAAATGTTTTCCAGCGCTTTTGGTAACCCGTGTCTGTCCTGCTTAAGTGTCCTCATCATGCCTCGCTCGTTCCTGGTGAAAAACAAGCGCTGTGCGTCCTATAACGTGCACCGAGCGTACAGCCACGAGCCCAAGGCCTCCACCTGCGCAGGTAACTCGGGATTTCACTATCTCTCCAATAGAATTCACTTGCACATTTTAGCACTGACCAGTCGCAGAGTTAAAATGAAGGATACGAAAGAAACATCTCGATTTATTGTTTTAAGCTGCGCTTTTGTAGAGCGCGCAGTCTTTGGGGAATTCAGGTGGTAAATTATTTTCTTCCTTTTTAGTTCATTTTTTTCATTAGGCCAAAGAAATGTCTGTCTACATAGTCATTTAGAAAAATCTTTCTCCCTTGAATAAGGGCACTATAGGCCCATAGCCTAAATAACTAGAGTTAATAAACGAGTTTTGGTTGTTGGACCTAACAGTATTTATGCCTAAATAATGAATGTTATTGTGGGAGAATTGAAGTCCTTTTGAGCCTTTAGTGCTGTAATGACAATCATGTTTAGCACAGGCTGTGTAGAATATAATAAAAAAGATTTCTTTATGTTGTAAAGATGTAAGTATTTCTGTCAGTGTCAGTATTGGTGCTTTTTATAGGGCTTGGCAAATCCCCCAAAAATTGATCAATAGGCCTATTTATTAAATCACAATTTTCGATTTTATTTAGTTTTGCATTATTTTAAAAAAGTATATAAAATATTGAATATTAATTTCCTGAAGTTAAAAATACAGAAGTTTAAGCATTTAACACAGAAAATAGTCAATTGTTTTCCCTTTTTCTCCAAGTCTGAACTCTGCTCCAGACCACATGCTTTAATGACAGAGGATTGGCTGTAGACCTCTGCATTAAAAAGACCCAAGTTGATCATTAACTATTAGAAAACACTGAATTTTGATTAAAATTCAAAAATTAAAGCCTGCTTTTTATGTTACAAAGTGATACATTTGATAGAAAAAGGGATAATAGGTAAGGATAAAACTTGACATTTTGGTTCTATCCCTAGGACTGTATAAACTCTTGGGTGTCTTTGTGTATATTAGATGTGGTTCCAAAGCTGGAGAGCCCGGAGCAGTTATCCAGGCCTCAGACGCCCTCAGAAGAGAGACTGTCAGAGCAGAACCACAGCTCTGCAGAGGAGGACCAGCCGACGCTCCAGTGTCCTGTGCCAGTGCACCCTGACCCCTCCAGAGGCCAGGCCGCTACCACGTACTACCTAGGTCAGCTCACACCCCTCACACACCCCACACGCACACACCACACACTCATCCCTCACACACGACAAACAACTGAGATACGGCTGACAACATTTTAATAGTAATTTGAATGGCCACTAATAGCAAAATTGATAGACTGCATTTATTTAGATATATCAGGTGGAAAGTTACTAAGTACAAATACTCAACTTTACTGTAACTGAGTAGATTTGGGGTAATTGTACTTTTTTGAGTTTTTAACATTAATTGAGTGTAATTTTAACCACGTAAAATTATTTAAAATGAAAAAGACCAGCCAGAGCTCAAAGAAATACAGATTTTGGTTTAAAACAAGGTAATAATTCAGCTTCAACTGTTTAGTTAATCAAGATTTGTACAAAATAGAGATTTGAAATGCTTCTTAATTACGTAGAAAACTAAGCAGTAACACTTTGAGCTTTGAGTAATACAAATTCAGCAGTAGTTCTGTGCTTTAGTACTATGTCAATATAGAACAGGATAGGTACGAATACACAAGATTTGTATAATGTACAAATCTATATTGTCTCTAGAGGTAAGTAAATATGCCTGCACAAACAGATGAGACGAAGATTTTGCAGTGAGTAACAAGGATGTATTGCACAACATGGAGGAAAAACAGGAGCCATTTTGTGAAAAGAAACAATTAAAATTAGATACTTGCATTTTTATATCAAAGAACGCAAGTGTGGTGTTGATAATTACTTTTAGAGATCGACCAATGTAGGTTTTTTTCCGGGCCGATGCAGACACCAGTCGTTTAAAATTCAAAGAAATCAATGGCCGATATGTTGGGTCGATAAGTAGGGAAGATTTTTATTATTTTCCCCAAATTCTGTTATGTAAATATACCACAAACTCACTCACAGCCCCCTTTTTTTTTACCACAAACATTTAGGAGAGCAGTGTAGTCACGTTTTGTGTTGTTATTTCTTCGCACTTAAATGTTCAGACGATGCTTTATGTGTATTCTTTAGGCAGCAGGTCGACCCAACCAAAATATCGGCCTTTGCTGGAAATTTAAGGCCAATATCAATACATTAAAAATCTGTCAATATATCAATGTATCTGTTATCGTCCCATAAACAAAAGATTAACAATATTATTTTCATACATACTTTTTATCAACATTACTGGGACCATTTCTGTTATTTGTATATTATGAAGTTTGGTCTGGGGTTGAATAATGGGTTGATTAATTGACTTTATTATGACAGAAAGTTTTTAAATCCATGTTTTTTCACAATATGGTGCATTTAAAGTGTTTATTTAAAGCACATGTGTCAAACTCAAGGCCCGTGGGCCAAATTCGGACCGGCACGTCATTGTATGTGGCCCGTGACAAAGTAAATTAAAAGGTATGATTGTCTTAAAATGTCAGTTTATCAGGAGATACACAGTTAAACAGGCATTTTTTTCATGTCTATGCAAATCCATATGCGATATTTGTAACTTGAATAAGTAATAAATATAGAAACGGTTAATTAACAAGATTAAAACATAGTGACAGTTACAGTTACATCAGGCCCTTTTGAGACCATTTTGTTGATGTGGCCCTCCATGAAAATGAGTTTGACACCCCTCATTTAAAGTATTATCCCGCTTCAGGGTTGTTATTTCAGTGGCAAAAAGTACTCTTCAGTGTCTTTGTTTAAATGTGATCTATCTCAATGGAGAATGTTCCAAAGTCAGGTGTTTAATTTTATGGAAACAAAAGAAAAACGTGTCAATTCCCGAAAGTTACATACTGTACGTTTAAATCATTGCCATTTAACACTAAAAATACTCAACTTTCTTTCTCCAAATTCTAAACTATGCTCCAAACCACATGTTTTTACAGACAGTGGATTGGCTGTACACCTCCGCATTAAAAATACCGAAGATGATCATTGACAAATTAGAAATGACGAATGAATATCTGTTTGGGCTACAAGATTAATCGCATAAACAAAATATCATGTCTTATTCTACATAAAAGTTGCTAATGGTGTACTTTAGATCTGTACAAACATGTCCTGAAAAGTGATTCATGTATTAGTTTGTCAGTTAACTTTTCAGTCTTTTGTCAATCACTCTGGATGCGTTTAAAATGTAGTTTGAACAGAAACCTTTTATTTAAACATAAGCCAAAAATCACGATCACAATGTTTGTCTGATCCACTGTAACTGTTGACTTTTACTCTCTTACCCTGCTGTATTTCCTCTCCCTCAGATCCATCAGTAGAGAAGTATCCTCCGTACTACAAGCCGTCGTACTGGGAGACGGTGTGCGGACCTTACGATATCCGACACTACACCTTTAGCCCTACGGTGATCCAGCACACGGGCCCCCTGTACGGCTCCCACTCCCCCCGCTCCCCCCACCAGAGGAGCAGCAGCCCGCCTCCTCCCCAGCCCCTGGACTGTTCCACGCACTACTCGCCCTCCTCCAACACCTACCACTGCATCACCTGTAACAAGGTACAGTCAGACAGTGTCATCCGGATCATATTGTCATTATGGGTAAATGTATTTTTTAGAGGGATATTAGGCTGGTCTCCACTCCCTCCATCACACAAACCAAACATGATCGTCCAATCAGATTCGTTTATTTCAGTGACACATTTGAAACGAAGGAGCTCATTCATGCTCATCATTCAAGCAGCCATATTTGTTTTCATACAAACAGACCATGGGTGTCCCCGATTCACTAATCACTAATAACTAAAGTATTGAAGAAGTGCGTATTCTAGATCCCAGGCAACAGTATTGGTTTATGCAGTAATCTATATTGTAAAAGGCTAATATATTGTTAAAACACTTGGGTTTTCTTGATGTGTAAAAAGGCAGATTTTAGCCAATATTTTCAGTCATGTTCAACATTCATTCATTGTCTTAATTGAGGGCTGACAATCAGAATAAGCGCAATACCATTTTGAGCAATATTGAGTTACATGTATCAAATCAGCCCTATTCATTTCCTGTGTTTTCTGATCAACTTTATTTTTTGCCTCTCCTGAAAAGTTACCAGAAAGCCACATGCTGACTTTTGATCCTCCTACATGTAAACTATAGGGTTGTAACAATATCCACACCTCACAATATTACCATAATATTATCCACTTCTACCAGATTTTCATTCCCTTTATTTGAATAAAATGTTTCCCAGTACAGATATATTGTATAAACAGCTCTTGAGGTCAACATAAGTCCACCGTGTACTATCTGCACCTAATTATAAAGCGTTTTATTGTCAAAGAATCGGGAAGTGCGTGTTAGAATGCTAATTGTTGTTAGTTTTATTGTGATGGCAGAGCTGTTGTCTCAGTAAGTTGTAAAAAGCGCTTATAAACTCATTGCAATGAATAATTAGGATACTCGGACTGCAAAAGGTAAGCGAGGAGGGACAACTTTAGACTGCTTAAAACCGTTTAAAATGAATAAATTCTACTTCTAAGCTCTATAACCCATGTTAGGCTCAAATTTGTGCTTTGTTTAAACACAGTCTGAACAGAGAGAACTGGCTTAAATGAAACTACAACAGGTGAGCTGAATTTATACTGTTAAACTGTTAAAGTCCCTCTCGCTTTCTTGCTGTACCTGATTTTTACAGCCTAAAAAACGTGACAAACAGAACTAATTCATTTTAAACAGTTTGCAGAGCTCCAGAGTTATTCCTCACTTACCTCATGCATTCAGACCATCCTAATTATTCACTGCAATGAGTTGGTTTTTTCACAACTCTCAGAAACCAGAATGGAGTTTTACCTTGATAGTAACAACTAGAATGCTAATGCGCACTTATCGGACAGTAAAACGCTTTCTAATTAGATGCAAACAGTACACAGCAGACTTGTTTTAATAATAATGATGATGTACTGGATTTATAGAGCACCTTTCAAGACACCCAAAGCTCTTTACAGTGCATTTATTCATTCACTCCAGGCTTCGTGGTAGTAAGATCCTATTGTAGCCACAGCTGCCCTGGGTTAGACTGACCTCAAGAGCTGCTTTAACGGGTCAGGACAAATTTTGTTCACATACATGGGGAAAAAGTCTGGTAGAAACCCTCTAAGTTACAGTGACACTGATTGCGTTGGATGTATTGGCAGCTGTATCGTGTGCGTTCTAGGTGTTCTCCACTCCTCATGGTCTGGAGGTACATGTGCGGCGATCTCACAGCGGCACACGGCCTTTTGGATGTAGCATCTGCAGGAAGACGTTCGGTCACGCCGTCAGCCTGGAGCAGCACATGAACGTACACTCACAGGTCAGTCCAACCTTTCACTTTCACTTCTGCATCCTCATTCTCAGAGCTTCTCATTCGTTTTAGGTCACCGGTTACTGTGAAGTATAAGTTTCATAGTTTCAACTGATTTTTTTCTTACAGTTTGATATTATGGTCACACAAGAAAGACAAAAAAGTGGTGCTTACTCAAAAGAGAACTGTAAAAATAAAAATAAGACTAGAAACATCTCAATGCTATGCTCTAGCAGGGGTGTCAAACTCAATTTCACCGAGGGCCACATCAGCAAAATGGTTTGTGTCAAATTTGCAAAGATATAAAAAATATGTCTGTGTAACTGCGTAACTTCTGATAAACTGACATTTTAACATGACATACATTTAAATTTACCTTGTCGCGGGCCACATAAAATGACATGGCGGGCTGCATTTGGCCCCCGGGCCTTGAGTTTGACACGTGCTCTAGTGACATAAAATCATTAGCAAATCCAGGCATTTTCAAACTAAAAAATTAAGGATATGAGAAATTTCTAACTTTTTAAAGTGCATATGTCTAACACTGCACTACACTATTGCTGGGATAGAGTATCTGTGGTAAATATTAATCAAAATCAAGTTAAAAAATTACAAATTACAGAGAGTTAGTTCTAAAAATGAATCCCACAATATGTTACCAGTGCACAAATCTCCATCTAAAATGCAGAGACAGTTTTCCTGCAGCCTGATCTTTAAATATTTATCCATTTTAGCCTAATTGGACAAAAACCTCACATAAATCAAACGGGACAGGAAGTAGTGATGCTAACAGTGACGTTGCCGGGAGCTACTATGCACAGAGCGTATTATCTAACTACAGAGTTGTGCTTGTATTTGTTGCAGGAGAAGAGCTTTGAGTGTAAGATGTGCGGTAAAACGTTCAAGCGCTCGTCCACCCTGTCCACACACCTGCTGATCCACTCGGACACGCGGCCCTACCCCTGCCAGTTCTGCGGGAAGAGGTTCCACCAGAAGTCTGATATGAAGAAGCACACGTACATACACACAGGTAACTCTCCGATCATTCTGCAGTAAACGTAATAACAAACAAGGTACTATGAAAATACAGGCCATGTTCTGACTTAAGGAACTAGTCTGTGTTTAGTCAGTAAAGTGAGGCCGACCAGTCTATTTACCATACAGTGTACTGAAATGCAAACATACTGTAATTCTGCATTATTTGTAGATGCCAGTGACGCATTGAGTGAATATTAATTTTCATAATTTAGTGAAAACATGTTCTGACAGACACAAATTGAGTTCTTTACATTATTGGAACTTCAAAACTACTGTTATACGTCAAGTTCTTTAAACAATACAATTTTTGGCCCTGAATTTTGCTTTTCAAACTGTCCAATATTGACTATTATCATTTTATTAACCTCATGGTACTACTTACGGTAATACTTCTGTGGTATTTTTTTGGTAAGGCTATATCCATTCATGGTGCCACTCAAACTACTACTACTACTACTACTACTGACGTATTACATTATAATGTTGTTACCTCATCAAAAGCATACCTGGAATTGGGTTTTGTTTTCACATGTTTGAATAAAGCTCAAAATGCTCAATTCCACCTTGTGATGTCATGAAATGGTAGTTTTCACATTAACAGCTACTTACTTTTTGTTCAGTAGAGATTGTCAATTCCAGGGCTGACATTATCCAAATGATTCTAGTGAAAGTGTATGGACATTGAAAACACATTGAAAACGCACTTTCTGTATTACCACATGATGACATCACAAGGTGGAACAGAGTGTTTTCTGCTTGTGGGTATGTTTGTGATGAGGAAACAACATTATAACAGATCAGAAAATAGGGTTATATGGGGTCTTTGACATGTTAGAGACATTCAGCTGAAATCCTCTGAGGTCAGCGGGAAAACTCACAGTTACGAGTTGCTTAGATTGCAGCATCAGAATTTTGAGTAATTGGGACTGTTGCCATAGCAATTAACAATTTAAAACAGAATATTCTATCTAATGGGAAGCTGAAAGGGAGGAATAGGCTTATCTGTGTTAGTCAGTAAGTGTGTCATTAACTCATTTAAATGTGTAATATGTAACAGCTCTATCTACTGCTTGTCTCCATGGAGATACTATTGCTTTTATTGTGTTCGACAGCATATTGTTTATCTTTATTTAATCACAGACAAAATATACCTTTAACACTGGGGACATGATGGACACACAAGTGAAGGGGTGTGGTCATTCTGAATCACAATATGAATAAATTATCTGTCAATGTTTCGTTTAATCACCCAGATTAAAAACGGCATCACATCGCAACCTCCAGACCGCGATACTTACTGCTGGTACCTTTCCGGTCGCAGTGAAGCGGTTTTCAGGAGTAATATAACTGCTGATAAATCACAAAGTCTTAAACAAATGTAACGCCTATTTGCATATCTGCTTGTCCTGCCTCAAACGCAGCCCTGTATAAGGAAGTGCACGAGGAAGATGTAGCCACAATAAATATTTAACAAATCTGGACAATAGCACGATTCTTCAGCTGGAGACACGGAGGCTAACTGTATAGAGAAAACATTACTAACTAACTCAAGCTAACTAGCTCTCTAACTCTTGTGCTTTTCTGTACAAAGAAGCTTGGGTTCTCAGCTCCACCCTCTCATTTATATTGCCCAGGATTAACCAATCAGAGACGTGCGTAGTCTGTTTTGTGTGGATAGAAAATAAATAAATAAGAGACAAACTTTTCACATAATTTAATTTCAAATCTGTTTCTGAATCTTTATAAACCACTAGGCGATTAAGTTTTTAAATGTGATATTCAGATTTAAAACATCACAAGGTGATGAGTGTTTTCTGCTGTTATGGAATAGTTACCGTAAATTTCGGACCATTGAGCACACCTGAATTTGAAATTTGAAAAGAAAATACATTTTGTACATATAGAGGCTGCATTTGAATATAAGCCGCATGTTACAAATATGTTGTAACATGAGATATTTACGCAGAAAGATGTTACACGGAGGTTTTTTTGAGTTTTAATTTAAGACATGCTTTTTTAATGAACTGTGCCTGAAAATCAGCACCAACATGCCATCAACACAGGATGAACATACCTGCAGGTTTAGAAACTAAAACAGCACCAACAGCACGGCCATCTGCTTTTATTTACTCTAAAAACTTTTGTCGTCTTTTTACATTGACTAAGTTCTTCCCTCTCCTGCTTCCAGTGTCACACCATTGATTCATTAATGCTTACGTGCAGTGGCTCTATTTCCTTCTTTGATTGTCAGATCCATTGCCTTTAACTTAACGCTACATCATGTACATTTCTTCGTGCGTTTTCCATGTTGAGAGTGTGTGCATGATGCGCAAAATGGCAGTTCAAAATCAAAACTAGTGTATTCTTCAGCTCGTAATCTTTCCCCACGTCTGTCTCACTTTTGCGTTTACAGCTAGAGAGTGCCCCCCAGTGGCCGTTAGCAACAAAAAATCTACAAATGAGCCGCACCGTTGTATAAGCCGCAGGGTTCAAAGCGTGGGGAAAAAGTAGCAGCTTATAGTCCAAAATTTACGGCTTTAAACTTTTTCATGGCTTTAAACTCGTCTTGTGTGGGGGTTGCTATCTGCTTTTCTCCATGGAGATTTTGTAGCTTGAAATATTCCACAGTATCATGAAAAACACCTGTCATGCATGCAGGTGTTTTTATTCTTTACTTTAAACAGGTTTGCCTTTCCGCTGCTCTGAAATGTAACTTGTTTCCATGGAGATTGACACATTTATTGCCATATTGTTGAAAATTCCATTATCCAAGGAGACACAAAGATGGCGGATCCTTCACCAGAAAAGTTACAGAGCACACCTTTATTATTTGATTAATTAAAAAAGCTGCTTTCTTTCCATAGGTGAGAAGCCGCACAAGTGCCAGGTCTGTGGAAAGGCGTTCAGTCAGAGCTCCAACCTGATCACCCACAGTCGCAAACACACAGGCTTCAAACCGTTCGGCTGTGACATCTGCAACAAGGGATTCCAACGCAAAGTGGACCTGCGACGCCACCACGAAAGCCAGCACGCCAAGTGAGGAGCTCCAAAAAGACTGCATTATCTTTAAGGGGCATAGCGGTGTAATCTCTCATTCAAACAGGAGTGGTCCAAGTTTTTCAAAAAGTGGCCACTAATTTTTGAGACATTTCCCCTCTCACCCGGGACAGTAAGCTTTGTCAGTTCTCATTTTCAAAACAAAGCCTGAAATTTGTACTTTCCAAAAATGTAACTTTCAGGTGTAGGATCTGCCTGTGCTTACCTCCATGGAGATGATATTATTGCTTTGCCTGGAATCTTCCACAGTATGGCATTAATCTTGTCTATACATCCATTAGCAATTGGGTGACAGCTTCAGGGCAACTTACGAGTCAGATTTTTCAATTTTATTTTATTTTTTCAGCAATAAAAACGTATTATAATTGAAGAGATGCAAGATAGATACATTTCTTCACATACTGTGGAATATTCAAGGCAAATTTAAGGCAATAATAACTTTATGGAAACAAGCAGATGGAAGACCCACCAGAAAAGTTAAATATACAAATAAACTTGCCTTAAATAGTGCACCTTTACAGAGGACATGACACATTAAGTCTTATTGTTGCTGGACTTTTATGAAGAACGCTTGGATAAGATGTCACTAACTCTCCGTTGACTATAATAGTGAAGAATACATTGAAAGGAAAAAGACGCCGTTTGTCTTTGTTCAAAAATGTCATAATAATAATGAAATGATCGGTCCAGGGGATTTGAAAACTGTGACCGTCACGTTTTTAATAAGGAAACAACGTTATAACATGGTAGAAAGCAAAAAAGTCAAATTTGCATAACACCTCCTCTTTAAAGTTTTGCATGGCATGTCTGCTTTAATGGAAAAATAACCTCTGTTACAATAATCTTTTGTTTACATGACACCTAAAATGGACCAACTGACTATTTTCTAATACTTCTCAAAAAACTAGAAAAAAAACTAGAATGTTCCGGTGAATAATATTTGTCAATTTGCATCAATTTGACATTTCTGTTACTTTATTTCTGAAAGCACTAAAGCTGAAATATTACTTTGTACAATTTTTACTCAAAGATTTTTGCTAATTCCCTTAAAAACTGAGTGTATTTAATATATTTGCAGTTCTTAATGCAATGTAAAACTATTTTAAATAAGGATTTTTAATTACTCTTTGTCTATTTAAAATGTATTTATATTTCATTGTTACTACAGAATGTATGTGTGTCGGGTTGGGTCAGAACTATTATATACGATGCTTTTTTTTTTACCAAAGATTTGAATGCCACATGTAGCCTTATTCTTCTAACGTAAAACATATATGTGAAGAATGTTGTCTTATTTATTTAAAATATTTCTTTTCCATATTAATGCTTCTACAAAAAATACAAAATAAAAGTATGTTGTAAAATCTGTTGGGTTTTCTGTTCACAATGGATCTTTGTTGCTGAGGGCTAGAGTATTAGATAAACATACAACGGTGAACATGTGTGCGCTGTCAGTTACAACAGGATGTGCAGCGTAAATCCCTTCAGGAGGAAACCAGCAGAGCGTAAAAGACAATGTATGGACTAAATGTATCCAATCTCTCTGATACAAGTGTAAGTATTCAGTATTCAGAGTATTATTACACTGGAGTACAAGTATCAGATATCTTTAGACATGACAACAAGGTGTAAAATATCTTTAGTATTAACAAGGTGGAAAAAGAAGCCTAATGATATTCTTTGGTTAAGCTAATAAAGTATCTGTCACCATTTCTAAATATACTGAAACCAACACCACGTGATCCTGGAGGTGGCACGACATCATCCAGCATGATTCCCTGGAAGTGAAAAGGTAAAACCACACTTCAAAACAGAGATAAGTTTCATGCCATACTCTGGAACATTACAGTAAAAGAAATAACATTTGAATTAAAGCCTGCTCCTCCAGGGTAAATAAGAGTCTGATTAATGGAGATGCAGCGCTCTCAAAGTAAGGACTTATGTTTTCAGTCTAATAAAAACAACCATAATTAAAAAAGTTATGCTATAAAATAAAAAAATACATTACACAGATTTGGCCATCATATAAAGTCATATATTTTCTAATGTAAATTTATATAAGCACATTAATTAGGGATTAAATTATGACATGAATAAGATTTGCGCATTTACAGTGTTCACTTCAGTTTTAAGTAAAGACCACTGGACCCAGCATTGGCCCCTGTGGAACACCTTTGAACCCTTAACTGTTGTCTGTGTTGAAATAACTTCTGGCTGATGATTTGTACATAATTTGTATAATTGTGAGCCAGTTATATAATTTTCCGTATGTGCCCTGTTGCATTTCCATATTACCCACCACCTAGCAGCATGTTTGCATCCAAATAACTGGACAGTATGCAAAACCAGAGCCAGTGCAGCTGGGAAGACATTAGGTCAGTTTATCATTTGTTTAGATATCATAAAGCTATCCCTGATGTTAACTCTATAATCTCAGAAAATCAGACCTGCACACACTTTCATTGAACTATTATGATTAGCGCTCACACCTTAGCATACATGTCTTTACTTCCAGACAAATCTCTAATAGGATACTTCTGGATTTGATCAGAGGCTGCGGGGAGGACATTGATTACTTTAGCTAGCCGTTGCCACGCCCAGAGATAAACATTTGGATAGATTTAGTTTGGCAAACAAGCTGGCGCCTCACACCTTTCCCAAACAGAGAAGCAGGACAGGCCTAAGCACTGCAGGCAAATCACATCAGCACCTCCCAGCTCAATTCAACCCTAAACCAGGATGGACACAACATAGGACATACACACAAATGACAATAGCATTACAAAAATACAAAAATAAATACATAAAATAATAAATAAAAGGAAAAATACCAGATTGTGTTGTCACGGTGCCAAAATCTCAACTCGATAATTTTCAAGGAAAGACTCTATTGACGCCAAACTAATAATAATAATAATAATAATAATAATAATAATAATAATAATAATAATAATAATAATAATAATAATAATAATAATAATAATAATAATAATAATAATAATAATAATAATAATAATTTTATTTATTATTATTATTATTATTATTATTATTATTATTATTATTATTATTATTATTATTATTATTATTATTATTATTATTATTATTATTATGTGTATTCTGGATCCCAGGAAATCTAAATACAATAATCAGTCTTAATACAGTCTTAAAATCTCATTTTTTTTTAACATGAGGCAGAGTTGATGATGATCAGTGAGGTAACAATCCCAAGCTCTGTTACTTATGAAAAAATCTGACATATATGTGCTATAAACAATGCAAAAACAACATGAGTCAGTAAAGTAAATGTTTTATCCCTACAGTTTGCATATTTAAAAACTGAAATATGAGTGTTCCATTTGACAGGTGCTGGATCAGAAATCAGTGTCCCCATCACAGAGGAGACGAGGGCTGATGGCTCCAAACAAATCTCAGGGTTTTATGCAAATCCTGTTGTATTTCCACAGCAACAGTCCGGCTTCTGTTGCTACAGTTAGAGCTGCATCCTGTTAGAAACACTGGCTCGGGCCAATCAGCAGCTGGCAGAGGTACAACACACCTGTGCAGAGGAGACAAGGGCGGGGTTAAATAACAGCTCCAGTGTCTGGGACCAGGGGGCGGGGGCCAAGGCGTGGGAGTGTAGCCTGGAGTCAAACGGAGAGCAGGACTTAAATAAAGGCATTAGCAGAGTGTCTCTAACCTACAGTTACTTCAACATAAAATTACTCAAGCATAAAAGTGTCATGTCAAAGTTCAAAGAAATGAAGGGGGAAAGTATTTGGGGAAACCACTATTCAGTTAAAAGTAATTATCTGACCTGTCTGGACATCTGATTTGTAAATGAAAGTTAATGGAATAGAACATTAAAAGATACAGTATGTAACTTCAAGCAAAAAAAACAAAATATGAGCATGTTTTTTTTCAATTTGGTTGGGTTTATTACACCAAAAAACATAGAAAAACATACTTTCTTTCTCTGAGTGGGCTTTCATCACCACAAACCTGACTCTTATTTGGCCTTCTCCTGCTTGTTTCCATGGAAATGTTGTCCCGCTCTATGTATCTCTATGGAAAATGGTCTGAAGTTGTCTTGAAGTATTGTTTTCACTTTCTTTTTCCATAGAATCATGCAGGTGAGGTGCCTGTTGTGTCATTTGGTGTGTTTTCACTGAGCTTTCACGTGAGACCTGTCCATGTACTAAGAACGAGAAAAACTTGTATGTGTTTTCTATCAGCAGGTTAAGACTCTGGCGACACAGGTTCAGTTGTGATCGTAGTACCTGTACAGTTCCTTTGCATCTCTTAATTTACACAAGCATCTGTCAGCTGATACATACAAAGCCTCTGATAGATCATAACTGGTCCATGCTCCTCTCCACCTAACTGTGCTCTGTCTATCTTTGACATTCCAGGCAGCCAGCGGGGCAATTTGTCTTGCAAATGTGGCTTATGCAAATGAGTAAAGGAGCAGGGCAGAGCTGGCCTGGTCCTCCTGCCCCGGGACGTGTGTGTGTGTGTGGGTGTGTGTGTGTGTGTGTGTGTGTGTGTCTATGCGTGGGAGAGTCCCTCAGTCCGCCCTGTCAACAGCCCCTTTGTCTCAGCTCCAATCTCCAACTGATTCACTCTCCAATCAGTTGATGTTGGACTAAGATTGGTTCCCCCATTTTGCATGAACTGAGGCAGATTTCACGAGAGCTGCAGACATAGTTTAGATTTGTGTATTTCCTGGGAACAAACGTGAGATGAGCTAATCCTACTTTGACTTGGATATAACTTTAAATGTTCACTGTGTAAATTTTCTAGTGATGGTTCTGATATCTTCTTGTCTCCATGGAGATGTTATTATACCTGTTATGGCTTTCAGTTTGGCTATAGTTTGGACAAAGGTTTTTTGTTTTTGGTATAGGGTGAGATGTTTCAAATGTATCTAGAAAAAGCTCAAAAGTTAGCTTACACTTAACATTATCAGTTGTCCAAGCTTTACAAAAACTTATATTTATTTACTTGGTCACCCATAGACATGACTGTTGGCCATCAGATAAACACTCCAGAGGCAGAGAGAAGCAGATTGTAGCAGCGTTGTGGAGATGTTGCTAATTTCTGTTGTCGCTGTGATGCCATTTGGACCTCTTTAAATTGGAACTAAACACTAAATTCACATTTTCTGCTGCTACACTGTGTATATGATGTTTTTGTGTACTGTTCTAGTCATTTTCTGCGACTTTTGGCATCTTTAGTGCAGTTTCCAGTAGTTGGTGACATCACACAGACTCAGATGTAATAAAGGTCTTTCCGTGATTACAGCCAAATGTGTCTGATCACAAACACCTGGCTGCGGGGGCGGAGTTTGAACCGTTGGATACCTGTTAGACCGATCACACTGACCCCTCGTCCTCCATCCCTTCACGCTTTTCTTTAGTCCACAGTTTAAAAGTTCTATTTAAAATGTGGTTGTGGGTGAAGTTTTGGTGTTTAGTCTCACTTTAAACAACTAATTTGCTTTTTTACCTCTATTTAAATGTCTTCTGTAAAACATAAAAGGACATGGTTGATTTATTTATACAATATTACAAGGCAGTACCATCAAATTGAAAATGTCTTGATTGCAAAAGTAGTGGAGTACTGTATGTAACTTCCCCGATCACTTATAAACAATGTATTTTGCTATTACATAAACACAGTGAGCATTAGTCAACACTTAGTCAACACATCAGTGATTTCCTGTAGCCTCCTGCCCCTCTGCAGTACCAGTGCAGGCCGGATACAGCTCCAGTCTGTGGTCTGAGCCGCACTGATAACTTCATCACCGTGACGCTCCAGCAGGCCACGCCCACACATGTCAGCGTGAGTGACACAAACAAGATTTCACAGCAGCCTTCTGGAAAATATGACATACGAGATTACGGTGACTATTATTAAACTGACATGAAGACGAGGGGCTTATAAACAATCCACAGGTTAAAGCTTCCTGTTTGTAGACGCCATTTTGAGCATTTTTACCATTCGAAAGTTATTAAATTTTGTGTTGAATTGTTAATTGTCAAATAAAGGTGATGTAGGCCTACCTGATTTTAGCTGTGTCAAAAAAAAGAAAAAGTAACTGGTTAATTTTAAATGGTTAGCAGTGCTCCAGACTTATTCTTCATTTTCCTAACACATTCCTAGCATCCTGATTATTCACCCTGATGAGTTCATAAGTGCGTTTCACAACCTTCAGAGGCAAAAGAGTTCTGCCATATCCCAGTAATCCTAACAATAACTAACAAGCTGTCAGCACTACTTCTTGACTCTTGACGATAAAAGTTATAATTAGATGCAGACAACACACATGGTTCGATTTCGACCCTAAGAGCTGTGTTTACTGGGGCTTTTGCTCGGATAGCTTTTTTCCAAATATTGATATTGTTCATTGTTCATGTCATGAGGTTTTACAAAGTAGCCTAATCCCTAACGGTTATGGTTAAGATAAACTTTATTGTTCTTGCAGGGAAACTTGTCCTTCATATTTGACCCATATTTCAAATCCACTGGACCCATCTCCAGATCTTGAGCTTGTCTTGGTCAGGACTACTCTAGTTGGAGGATTTGACGTGTGTTATATGTATTGCAATTGTGATTTATGCTTTAATAATAGGATTCTGTTCAAAGTTCACATTTTGTCCAAGAGAACTGACAAAAAGACTGACAAACAACAACTGACAAACCTTGTATTTCAGAACATGTTTGTACAGAACTACAAGGTTAGCGTTTGTTTTTGTTTTTTTAATGCAGAATAATATATTTAGTTACTTGTAGAGGTCAAGTCAAGTCAAATCTATGTATAAAGCACATTTAAAAACAACCACATCTGCCCAAAGTGCTGTAAAAAGGCAATATAAAGTGCAATCTTATAAAACAAAACATACAAAAACATAATAAAACAATACACTACAAGCGTCCCACTCAGCTTGTGTTAAAAGCCTTTGGAAACCAATGAGTTTTCAGCAAAGATTTAAACATATTTAAAGATTGGGCTGTTCTAAAACCCAGACGAAGACAAAGTTCCAAGATTGTGATTAATCTTGCAGCCCTAGTTCTGCGTACTTGTTACTTGACAGTGAAATTCACCAGTCTATATTCAAACATTACTTGGAACTCCTCTGCTGGATACAATCTGTCCTTTTTTGCGTGTAGCGAGCGATTACACCTGTCAGGAGGTGCGGCTCTGCTCCACCAATCCCAGCCCTCCTCTGCTCTGCACCTACCCCAGCTGTGAAGTGACCGGGGAGGCAGGACGGGGACAGAGGAGGGGGGGAGGGGGGGTGAATCTGAGGACCACAGCCTAGTGCAGATTAGACTTATCAGCCCGGGACATGCTGTAACGGCCGGACCCAGCATCAGAGCTGTGAGGAGGGGCAGAGTGCTGTGGAGGGAGATAGGACATGGAGGTAATAGTGTGGGTTTGAGACAGCAGTGCAAAAATATAACTGACAAATCATAATGTGACCACAGCATGCAACAGATTGTCAGTCACTGTCTGTCACATGAGAGTGGCAGAGGAGCAGGGCTGGGTAGTGTCGTCTAATATAAGAATGAGTATACAAGTTCAAAAGTCAAGTAAAAGTAAACGTAGTGATTACAAATATGACGAAAATGTTATTCAGGTAGGAGAAAGCCATATGTTCGATCCAATAGTCTGACAGTAAAGGTTTATTTTCAAAGAATGGAGTAAAAACAATGGTGTAAAGAGCAAAGTAAAGTGTGTATGCTAAACTACAATTCTTAGGTATAGTGATATATCTGTGCTTTACGTGTGATATATCTGTGCTTTACGTTTTACAGTGGATACTTTTTACTTTTACTTCACAATATCTAACAGCACGTTGTACTCCACTACATTTGAATGTATAAGTACTTTCCAAATGGTTTGAGAGGTTATGGTTATCTCATCGTGATTACAGATTTTGAGCTCAAGTCCCAGCTTTGAGTATATATTACATCAAATATTCTGGAAGAATTAAGAAATTGATTTGAATGACAAATCTACACAATTTCCAGATTATTATTTTTTGGGCCTGTAGGCTTTATTAGACCGGATAGTGTGACTGATATGGGGCCATACCTACTTGTCAATGTCCAATCTCATTAGACCTGGGAAGTGATGCAAGCTTGGGCCTGGTTAGTACTTGGATGAGAGACCATGCGGGGCAGCAGTGATTCTAGTGGAAATTTTTGTATCCTTAGGCAAAACACTTGCCCTAAATTGTGTGGCTCCATACCTAGTATGAGTATGGTATGTGTGTGAATGTTAGTAGGATGACCGACCGCACAGATTGGCAGCCTTGCTTCCATCAGTCTACCCCAGGGCAGCTGTGGCTACAATAGCAACGTACTAGCGCCAACTGTGAAATAAATAATAATAATAATATACTGAAAAGTGTCTTTGAGCTTCCAAAAAATCTATAGCATTATTATTAATCTATTATTATTTTTCCAACAAAACATGGCACAATAAATTAAATCGGGGAATTGCAACCACAACCTCTTCAATTATGCTTATCCCTTACAGTTTACAAGAACTCATAACCACTTACTAATAGCTTCGTAAAGTGTTGACATGACAGGGATGGTGGAGGTGTGAATGAGCAGACAGTAAACAGTTTTAGTCTCTGCCCTGGAATCACCAAAAGAAGACAAACTAGAACCAGAGTCAACACAGAGCAGAAGCTGAGCTCCTGTATCTTAACTGTGTATGCTGATCTGGTCTGAGGGAATGTTTATTCTGATGGGAGGGACCGACCATCTCTTTACATCCTCTTCACCTATCTGACATTAAGGAATCAAATCCCGTCATGACAGCTCTGCCCTGGGCCCTTCTTATCTGAGAAATAATAGCCAAGTTGTAATCAATAATATAAAAAATATATAACAATAATGTGAAATGAATAAAAAATAAAACTAATTAAACTTAATAAATTTAAGGATACTGGTTTGTGCCTATGAAAGGCAGAATTATAAAACCAGGTGAATATGCTTGATGATGTCATCTTTTTTTTTTTTTTTTTTGTCAGCAGAAGTTTTGGTTTGTAAAATTATGAATTTCTGAATACCCAAAACTTAAAACTTGGCATAAAACACAATCTACACAACAGCGCCCTCTGATGATTGAACTGGTCAGTCTGTAATCCTTTAAAGTGAGTTTATTTTTAATACTGTATTTATTTATTTATTTATTTATTTATTTATTTATTTATTTATTTATTTATATCCTTAATTTAATAAAATATTAAAATCCTACTTCAAAACATTTCCCCGTTGACTAAAGTTCGGTTTTATGTGTTCTTATTGGATATTTACAATGACAGTGCTTAAACGTTGCAAGAACATTTATTTGCCCAAATAAATGTATTTAGTAATAAATAAAAATAAATAAATAAATAAATAAGACCATTTGCGGTCTACAGCGCTACAAAACAAAACAGGCGGAACCTTTGTTTTGAACCAACGCTTCCACTCGAATTTATTTTGTAATAGGACCTTCTTGGGAAATCGTGCTAGAAAAGTGTCCGTCTTTGCGTTTTCCGCATTTTAATAAAACTACAGCTATTATAATTTATTCTGGTGGGTTTTAGGGGTTAAAAATGTCTCAGAGAGGGCCGAGGGTGGACCTGAGCCTGAAGGAGCTGTCTCTGTCCGATCAGAGCCCACACATCCCGGGGAACTGCGCCTGCCTGCCGCTGCGGGAGAACAGGCTGGTCTGTGTGGAGTATCCAGCGGTGATCCAGAACCTGGACCGAGCCCTGGAGAGCCTGGGGGGAGAGCACAACATGTCCAAAGTGAGCAAGGAAATATAATAATAATAATAATAATAATAATAATAATGATAATAATAATAATAATAATAATAATAATAATAAAATGGCAGATTTAAGATGTTAGCAAATACATTATACATTAATGGACACAATTAGACAAGCTTAAGTGTTTTTTTTTCATTGCAAGTTCAGAAAAAAATTGAAACGCATTGAAAATTCCTTATCTTTTTATACATAGTCAAACTCAAAATATAAACACTGAAAATATCTTTTAAAACTCATTATATATGTTCATAGGTGGGTGGACAAAAAGGGAAATTTCTCTTGATAATATTTAGACAATAGAGCAATCTAATGGCAGTCCAGCAGAAATGCCCTTAATGCACCTGTAAATGTCTTGAACTACAAAAGTGCAAGTTTGTTTTATTTCTATTATAAATAGACCTTTTTGCATGCTTTTTGCAGACAAATTACAGTACTAGTTATTCTCCAAAACAATAATTGCAATATTAATACTTTTGCAATAATTATCTCCATATAAGTTTGATTTATTAAGATTTTTTGGATTGTTTGATATCAATAAATGTTTTAAAATACATAATCACAAAAACACAATGGACAGTAAATGTCACTTTTGTGACAATTGTCAGTATATAGATATAGATAGATATAAATACTTAAAATATACTGTACAGTTCTTTTTTACTTTTATATACCGTTGTATATTTTGTTTTTCCCTTACAGACATATGCCAACCCAAACCGCCGGCTGGAGCTGCGTCTGCGCCCTCAGGACCCTTTCTGTCACTCTTTATGTGGGAACCGCCTGGACTCCAGTAACCTGCTGCTCCGAGTGCGGCGTAGAGTGAGGAAGAGCGATCCCACCGATGTGCAGATACAGACTGAGATACTGGGAATCATAGTGACTACATACAAGTTTCAAGGTTTTACATAGACTTAAATGAATTAGAAGAGTTTAAATGAAACTGACTAAGGCTAATTGTATACTACACAGTTCTCCGTGGACGTACTAGTCCCACTACAAATAGTGTTGGCTGAAGTGCAGCAGTATGATAGGGATAATAGAACTGGAAGTAGAGAAATTTGAAAAGTAGAATTTTTATTTTTACAAAGTCCAAATTCTCTCCAGAATATCCTGAAGTCCAGTTCTATTCACTCTTGCATATCTTTACTAGATCTTTAATATTTAAAGGTGCACATGCTGCCTGGGTGCACCCATGGAGATGTTATTGCTTTACCTATATGTTTCACAGAATAGCATTAAACTATTTCCATGGGACACCACTAGGCCAAGTTCCAGGCCAAGAGAAGAGACACAGGTCACAGAAGGAATGTATGTTTTTTCAGGGTATTTTTTGTATAAATAAACATTTAACTGGATTAAATGATATTGATCACAGGGCTCCGGTAAATGTGTTTTTCCATTTTTTTCAGACAATCATGAGCCCCTCTTTTGCACCTTTTCATTTGTTCCATCAACAATGTCTACAGAAATGTTTTGCACTGAGGATTTGACTCCATTTTGAGTTATCTTTCTTTAGGAATGGCAGACTTCCAGTGCCTCGCTGTACATCCAGAGAATGGCAGTAAAATGTCCCTGTACGACAGGATCGTCCTGACGCGGCCGGAGAGCCAAGACTTCTTTGAACAGCCGCTGCCCTACTTCCTGCCCCCCGCCATCTTCTCTCGCCTGGACACGCCCATCGACTACTTCTACCGCCCCGACGTCACGCACAAGATGTAAGTGGGTCCATGCATTTACAAATATCCTCTCTGGAAGACAACATGTTTAATGTGTTTTAAACAATTTATGTGATACTTTCAAATGGAGAGCAGGGGCCTATTACACACTATTGAAAATTCACAGTTTTTGAAAGATAAAACCACAGAATCTTCAAATCTTTGGGCCTGGGTCCAAAAAGCTACCACATAAATTTCATGGCCTATATTTAAATATTTTTTATCTCATAAATTTTTGCTGGCCAAGAAGACATTCTACTTGCCAGCTTTTATTTTTTCTTTAAGCATCTTGTAATTACATTGACTGGCATGGCAATCCCTTCTAATTCAGATTCAGATTCAGATGCTAGGGGGTACGTGTTAGTCATGTGTAATTAGTAAAAGCGTGTAGGTTGACCTGACCAGGCAAGCCAACCACAAACTGGAAGAAAAAAAAAAAAAAATTGGAACTGTATGTAAGATTTTACATTTCATAAACATGTCCATTCTGTGTCCCCTGATACAAGGTAAACATGTTCACATCAAATATAGCTTTTACTGATGGCAATTTTAATGTTGATTTATTCTTAATTGCAAAAACAGTGGACATTTTATAATTTGAGTTGTAAAAGTTGATTTTTATAATTTAGCATTTTGGTTCTCAAGACAATTATCCAAACAGAAAGCAGAAAGAGCGTCATATGAATCTTTGCCAGTGTCAGTGCTGAAATTCAGTTTAAACCTAAAAGGACTTTCTCTCCTCTGAATTCTTACTACCTAAACCCCAGCATCTGTAGCCAATTATTAATTGTCTCTGCTGCTGCAGTATATTGTGAATGAGAAAAACAGTTTTTATTTTACTTTACTTTACGTTACATTATGTTACATAAGAGCACAGCCTACATACAGTTCTTTTAATCAGTGAATTCTACTACAGAATTCTGACTGTTGCTCAAGCCATAATTGTAAACTGTAGATTTTTTTAAATGTTGTGTAATGTCACTTAAGGCTAACCTATATAATTATTTTATTGTAGTGCAGATGCAGGTCCTCATAAGAACTTCATCGGCCTGAATCGAGCCCGGCGCCCACACAATGCCATCTTTGTGACGTTCCTGGACTCAGTGCCAAACGAGTGCCTGGAGATGGCAAAAGTCAACTGGCTGCGTGTGTGCATGAAAGAGAACGACCACAGGGCTGAACAGCAGATCAAAGAGGTACCACGTCTGGGGCTAATAGCTGTTAATACCTAACATAACTTTTTTGGTGAAGACGAGCAGGCGATGCCACAAAGTTACAGTTCAGATCTGTGGAGAAGCGAGCGCACTTACAGTAAGATTGCAGGATTTTCTAGGTATTTTAGCAATAAAATACATGTAATTGAGAAAATGTACAATATATATAAGTTTAGGTAAACCAAACAATCTCTACGATGTGCATGGGAAGGTCACCTGAAAAAGATATCAAAAATCAAACACAATGCCACCATACTGTTTAAAGAATCTTAGGATGTTATCACCTATCTTTTCACCTGGCTCATGTTACAAGCGTCCCTCTTATATGTCTGGCTTATATCGTGGTTATTGGAAAAGGCACAGCATGTTATGTAATATTTTCTGAATGTGTTTAATCTTATCTGGCACTCTGCTGTTCCATGTAGATGTTTGAGAGGCGTCCCATCTGGTCCAGAAATGCTGTCAGGGCCAACATTGACATGCACCCAGACAAGCTCAAGCTGCTGCTGCCCCTAGTGGCCTATTATATGGTGAGCCCACAACAAATGTATGTTCATAGTATTGACAAGTAAGAGTGTAACTGGCACTGGGATGGTATTATAATGTATGTTGTATCAATAAAATCAATCCACTGTCCAAGTCTACAAACTGGTTTGAATGATTTGGGAATATAATCTGAATTTTTCAGCTATCAGATAGACACGTTTTAAGAACGGCATTAACCTTTAAAGATGCCCATTAACTTTTAAAGATGCCACCTGCATGTTTTAAATTAAAAACGTAAAAAAAATGTACAAAATCATGACCTTTTTAGTGCTCCACTGAAGGACAGCACATACATCTAGTTGAGACTCACTTTTCTAAAATTTTGATTTGTCTGACTTGGAATACAACTATAAATTATTTATAATATTAAGATGTAACATATATAAAATAGCTTTTTTGTCTGTAGGTGACAGGGCCGTGGAGGAGTCTGTGGGTGCGGCTGGGCTACGACCCCAGGAAGAGCACCGAGTCCAAACACTACCAGATGCTGGACTTCAGGATCCGCTGCAGCACCAAGCACGGTATATCTCTCTCAAACTAATCTGTGCTAATTTATTTCAAGTTTTAGTCTGAACAGAAAAAGTAGACAAAGTAATTCAAAGTGCTTTACAGAATAAGAAAAATCACGGTGCAGTCATATGCACATCTAAACAAAACCACTCTGAGCCTGAATTTAAACATGGTCAGAATTTTATTTTACCCTGGTCTTGGTTCTTGGATGTTAGTGTACATGGTTGAGTGGGCACTTTTGGATTTAAAAAGCGATAATGCTGTCTTACCATAAACACAGTCAGTGTTGGGAGGTAACTAAATACATTTACCAAAAATACATATTACTTTTTCATTTGGTGGTATTCAGAATACAGAATCAAAGGAAACCATTGTGGTACTTGATCACCCAATTTTGACTTTAAACTGCACTGTTTTAGTAAAAAAAAATATAAAACACACTCTTGATTTTTCCTTCTCTAATCAGTGATAAATAAAATAAAACAACAAATACAACAAACATTAAGTTGTTTTATATTCTAGTGTAAAAACATGACATAGCATTAAAATACAACTCAGTGTGAAAGTATTCCAAGTACTCGTAAGTAAGTATTGGCCCATGTAAGGCAGTTTGTTACAAAATACATTTTAATTCAGGTTTTTAGTATTCTGTAACTACCAGTAAATGCATTTTCAAAATATTCTCATTACTGAACAGAGTCATCACATTTAAAAAAAAATAAAAATAAAATCTTACTTTGATAAATACATGAGTCGACTAAATTAACACTGCATAATATTAAGAATATTTAATAAAAATGATATTGTCATGTATGTAGAAAATAAAGACTTTTTTTTTTTTCTTTTAAGGTTATTCTGTCGGCGATGTGTTGGTTAAACCCAAGAGAAGTTCACTCAGCTACACTCTGCCCAACACTTTCAACAAAACAGGTGCTGTAGTCCTTTAGAAATATCTTTCTTTGTATGAACATGTTAATCTATTATGCTAAATGAATATTTTGACTTAACCATGTATCATCATCATAAACATACCTAGAGTTATGTTTTGTTTTATTTTTGTATGTCTAATTAGTGTTGTGTATCAAAATTGTACGACTTTCTGATGACATTGGATTGTAATTAGAAATGTGCACCTCTGTGTGTATAGAGTTCACCAAAGGCCCACTAAGCTCTCATCTTTAAAGTGGGACTAAACACCTAAACACCTCTCATTAACACATTTTAAAGTGAAACAAAACATTAAATCATCTTTTTGTCACTAAACTGTGTACAGTATATGGTGTTTGAAGTGCTTTATCTACTGTTCCAAGATCTTTGTTGGTCTTTTTAGTGCAATCTAGATAAATTTGCATCTGTATGTTAAAAAATAAATAAAAATGGGCGTGTCCTGGCTCCAGTGGCGGTGAGTTATGGATGGATACTTGTTAAACTTATCAGACAGTTCCTCATATGTCCAGATCCTGCCCCTCCCCCTCCCTCACTCTGTTCTTCAATTCACAGATACTGCCCAGGACATTTTCTATTTGAAATGTATTTTCAGTTGGAGTTTAGGTGTTTGATCACACACACAAATAGAGCTGTTAACTTGGGCAGTACCTGGAGGACTAAAGAGAAGAGGGGCGGGGTCTGGGTGTATATGAACATTTGATTGGCCTAACAGGTATACACACTTCAAACTCCACCCCCGCAGCCAGGTGTTTGTAATCAGAAACACCTGGCTGTAATCAGAGCAGTCCTCCGTGATGTCACATAGTACTTGAAATTGCAGCAGTCACTTAGTTCTTGATAGTTATTAACCAGAAAGCTGAAAAATTACACTAGGAACAGTAGATAACACTATTAAAGCATCATGTACAGAGTTTAGTAGCAAAAAGTTGATTTAGTGTTCAGTTCCATGTTAAAACTATTATTATTATTGCCAGAGTAAATCCTGTGGCATTTGGTGTACTGATGTTTGTCCTGTTCCCGTAGTTCCCCCGGCTGCCAGTGTGATGTCTCTGCCTGATCAGGAGGGCACCAGCCAGGAACAAAACCCCTCTACCTACAAACTTAAGGTCAGTCTGGATCTACTCCATTTAACACAATTAAAGATAAGGTTTATACACCATAAAATATGATAGTGTGTCTAAAATCATTACAAAACAAAAAGAACAAGTAAATGATACATGAATATCCTTTGGAGTTTTAATGTCTAAAGATTTTGAGTTGACACAATCCCCATTTGATCACATTATTAGAGAGGCAAGATTAATTGTTGTTGTTGTTGTTGTTGACACTAATTTCAAAATCAGAAAGCTGTTCATTACCATTGTCAATGAACAGTGGTTCACAAACCAGGAGTTTGCAAAACATACAACATGATGCAATAATAACATTTACTAAAATGTAATTACAGGCATGTATTGTCAAATAAGTGCCAAGAAAACAATCAATTGAACGTATACAAACTCGGTCCTATGCTGTGGTTTCCTTTGCACAGGAGTCTGCCTACATCTTCAGAGAAGGCATGGTCCCCCCTCACAGGCAGATGTTCTACCAGCTGTGTGACCTACACGTGGACAGGTAACTGTGGATATGCTCAACTTTACTGCACTTTTCTAATGGCATTTTGGCCCATTTTAACCTGTGTTTTTTTACATTTAAAATGGCAAAGCAGTAACTGTAGTCTGATTATTCTTCAGAAATGATTATCATGATCAAATATATGTTAAAATAAAAATGGTAAAACAATCTTTAAAAAGTCTACTCATATAAGTTTGTGTAAAATGGCTTATGTTCCGTTATGTCTTAAACCTCAAGAGTTGGGGGCTCTGACTGAGTTTTTTTTTGTCCACCATCTATCATCAGTATTTACTCCAACCCCAAAAAAGAAAAAAAAGAATTACCCTAAAATTCACAAACATTTAATAGGACATTTGTTTGTGTCCCAAAGGGTTCAGACATAGGGTCATTTTAGTCTGGCATTTCACAGGAACAAGGCAGGATTTCTAAAGGCTTAATTCATCTCAAAGGTCAGACAAAGTCTGTGTCTGTTGTTTGGGTCTATGGGAATGTCTGCACCCAAATAAGATGTGACACACTTAAACGTCCCACATCCTCAGCATGCAGTGACTAACCCCTGTGTATGTGTCAGTATCCAGAGGGTGGTGAACGCAAACAAAGGTTTGGAGAAGAAGTGTGACGAGCGTGACGGCTGGTGTGTGGTGGGGACCACAGACCAGCTGAGGGACATCATTTCTGAGTGCATCCAGAAGGTGGTCCGCTCCAAGAAGAACAAGACCTGTAAGAGACCACTCTCACACCACACTGGCATTATTGTACATATGATGAATAGGAAGGAAGCAATTACAACTATAAATTCCTATATAAACACACCATCTCATTATGAAATATATTGCCATGAAACACCACAAGAGATTGAAAACATATATAATTTATTTATTTTAGACATTCCCCCAAATCACAGACCTGTTTCCTAATGGATATGTGCCCCAATGCGTATTAAGTATCAAGCTATCTTTCATTCAAGTGCCAAGATAAGTAAGTATCCAGGTATGTAACAGTCTGCCTCAACAGTTGTGACGAGATCAATGGTTTATTTTAGGCTGAGCAGCACCTGCTCATGTTGGACACAAGGATCAGATGAACAGATGAACAGATAGGCCATGTCAATTTCACTACAGGTTAATTCTGCAACATATGTGCAGGCCATTTTATTAATTCTTAGGTCCTTGTCAAGCTGAATGGACAAAACACATATAATGAACAGCTTCATTATAGAATATATATTTAAATGTTGTAGAGCTTTCCACCATCTTATAGCTGTTGCCTCATTAATAACATGCCTGAAGAGGTTTTATGTCATCCATGCATGTTTGAGTAATGTATCTCTCTCTTAAGAAAATAATGAGATTAATTAGTATCTTTAAATTTAATAATAATGATTCCCACTCATAATTATTTTGCATTGTCTTGCTTGTCATCTAGTGTGGAAAGAGCCAAAGAGACTACGCAGCAGCCTGAGCTCCAAATTGCCTTCAAAGTATGAAGAGGAGGACAGCGATGAGCAGGAGCCACACCTTGATGAAGAGCCTGATGATGATACAGATGAAGATGCAGAGGATGAGCCTAGTGGAGCCCTGGACGAGACCAAAGAGGAAGAAGAAGTGGAGTTTCAGCTGTCAGAAGGTAGTGAGAATGAGATGGAGACAGATATGCAGGAGTACATGTAACACACAGACTCTTCAGAAGACACACACAAACATTTGTTCATAGCCATTTTGGATGTAATAAACACTTAAAATAATAATCCATGTTTAGTCTAATTTCTCTATATACATCTACGATAATAAGGGTGTTTCATGCAATGTCAACTCTTTTGTGTAAATACAAGTAAGTTATTTCAAATGCAGAATTCTTTTACATAGAATAGGATCTATTCAGTAATGTATTTTGTTAATATTTAACAGCCTTCAACTATCTATACAACAGTAGAAGTGGAACATATGATATTTGAACACCTCAACACTATGAAATGTCAGTAGTGTTGACCTAACCAGCAACCAGCAAATCATTTTATTCATCAAAATCTACATACATGTTTGCACTGTATGACTACTGAAAATGAGTTCTCAAGTATAAAAGTACAGTTACATGGCTAAAAATGTGCTCAATTATGAATACAAATACTTTTGCCAAATTTGTAGTAAAGGTTCTACTCAAAGTACTGGCATTTTTCATCAGTTTTTTGAATTAAATTGTTTTAAACTGCAACCTGCATATTCTCTGAGCTCTGATCAATTAGAGCGCTCTTATGTGTGTTTAAAAAAGAAACAGCAGTAAGACAACAGTTAAATGTAACAAATTATAATTACATGGCTCAAATTATACTCAATTGCAAGTAGAAATGCATGTTTAAGGGAGCTGTTTGTAGCCTGTGCTCTAACAGTTTTAAAAAGGTTATTACAATCACAACTGAACCTGTGTTGTGCAGAATCTTAACCTGCAAATAGAGGACACATAAAAGATTTTCTCATTCTCAGTATATGTACAGGTCATGCCTCACGTTAAAGCTCAGAACCTCCAGAATTCACTCACTGATTTCTCATTCTGCTCTCTCATTGGATAATCATCTTAAGAATCAAAAGCTTAGAAACAACTTAACCTTCATGTCCAATGTTTTTGTAGCTAAGAATAAATCAGCATTACAATTGTTATCAGTAAAAGCCATATTTGATTTGCATACAGTTCCTTTCCAAATTTCCCCCAAAAAAGTACAATTATCTAAAAAAAAAATCCACTAATTTACAGTAATGTGAGTATTTTGAATTATATACTGTCCACGCCTGAATGTTCTGAGCAGTGACCTTGGACCTTTCCATCTTACAAAGAGTAACAGTTCTAATTATACCGTTGGCTGGCCCTCATTAAAGGTGTTATCAGACCAAATGGCAGAGAGAACGGAAAAGCAAAAGATGAAAGCATGTTTCGATTGACCACAGCAGTGAGAACCTGAGCCCTGTGCTACAGCTGTGTACACTGGTCCAGCAGGCTGATAGTACAGGGCCGTGTGAGGACGAGCTCACTGATTTGAACAAAGACGTAGGGCTGCATGACTCAAAAATGACCTGTCTTCATCTCCATTTACTCAATGCATTACCATAAGATCATAAACAAACTGGGTCACTAGGGCAGTTAGAGGGGACTGTTCTCTGAAGGAGCACATTTGGACAATCATCTTTATCACAGCAGAACATCAATGGAATTCTATCCTCTCTACTATTAGAAAAGCAACAATTCAATTCAAGTTTATTCATATAGCACATTTAAAAACAACTTCAGCTGCCCAAAATGCTTCAAATAAAGGTCAACAAAAAACAAATGTACAGATCATACGATACATACACAAAGAACAACAAAACACCAAGATATCCTGTCTCGCTAGTATTAAATGCCAGGGAAAAGAGGTGGGTTTTCAGTCTAGTCTTAAACTGTGTTAAAGACTGAGAGGATCTCAATCTTACGATTTATTTAAGACCCTTTTAAAGAAATGGCTCCTTGAGAACCAGCACTGCTCACGTTGTTTTGTCTTGTCTATGAGCTCTTCACATTCTGTCCAATACTCTTAAGTCTCATTATTTTACCTGACTAAAATGATTGTGCAAACACTTAAAAATGAGGTTGAAATGCTCCCTCTTGCACCTCTGTAGACCCAGGCCTGTGTCATGGTCTTTGTCTAAAGTGTGTTCTGAATGGTTGTGAACACATCTGGCTGTGTGTAAATAGTAGTAAATACATTGTTTTAATCTGTCTTTTTTAGGGTGACAGTGTAACATCTGTGCATTGGCTAAATTTGATGCATTTACTGAAATGTTCATTAATGTACACTGTCCCTGTCAATTAAATAAATACATAGATAGATCACCGCAATCACAATACTTGTCAGAAAAAAATAGCAATTAGATGTTTTTTCCAAATCGTGCAGTCCTAGCATATAGGACTTGGTCTGAGGGCCGCCAAATGCGGCCCTCACACCAATTTTTATTGGCCCTCAGGCCTTCAGTTGAACTGGCCCTATTGACCATAATCAGTATTTTTTTATGGCAAATTTGAGTAATTCTACCAATATAACCTAAATAACTTCGCATTGTCATACAGACCTAATAATAATAATAATACTTCAAGCCTTATTTAAAGTATGAAGTCAAAACTATGTTAAAATCACCCATCTGAATTATCCACTGTATTGACCACTGGCCCTTTGTGTCAAATATTTTTCAAGATATGGCCCTCGGTGAAAAGAGTTTGGGCACCCCTGATAAACATGGACACACTATTTTACCCAGTGTATTTTTATTTTTTTTTTATGTTTACTACTTTATATTGTATTTACATAGTGAAGACATCAAACATATGACACAAGATGACTGGAATTACGTAGCAAATAAAATAAAAAATAGCAAAGGGTAAAAACTATTTAGAGGCAGTAGTTATTTCACCCTTTTTTGTTTTACTATATTCTATATGTGTTCATTCATAGTTTCAAAAACAGAGAATCTCTCATGACCATATAAACCCCTGCCCTCCACCTAAAAATATGACATCATTAAATTCTATCTAGAACATGAATCCAACCTCCTCTAAACATCAACATAACATCTCTCCTGAGTGACAGATGAGCGTGTTATTGAGTGGTTACACATTAGCCCAGTGAGAAGAGTCTCCCCTGAGCCTCAGATGCTTTTATGGGGGAGGGGTCTGTCAGTATTTGGGATATAAAGGGCCAATAGGACTCCGCTCTGGTCGTTACAGTGTGGACACGATGGCGCTACTCGGGATTTGTGTTGCTGTGGCCGTGTTTTTGGAGGCCGTCTCTGCTGCTTCGGTAAGTCATTTGGATTGTTTTTTATAATAATGTACATTTTGGATAGATGTTTAAATAAATATGCTTTAGATTAATTTATTTAGTTTTTTGCAAAAGAAGAGTTATAGATCTTGTAGACTCTTCTGTCTTCTGATATTGTTCAATTATCCTATTGTCAACTCCATCAGACACACAAAAACTCTTCTGATTTATTACAATCAAACAAAAATTTAATTTGTAATCTATGTAATGAGGGTTATTTACTGTTGTTTCCAATTGAAATATTCTATAACTATCTGAAAACAGCCTAAATTATAATTTTACATTTTTATGAATATTTGAGTTGCAAAATATCTCAATTTATATTTTAATGTTGTAAAATACATTTCTGTAAATAATTAACACAAATTAGGCTTTAGATGTTTATACCCAACAACAAAAACACATGGACTGTATTGAAATAGTTAAGTTTCTTTCAAAAATATCAAAAACATTAAATGCCTGGATCTGACAGTTTGTGAAAAACTGATGGAACTAAAAAAAAATGAAGTGAAAACACAGACAAATGTGTATTTATTGAGACAAAAATAGATGCTGCTTGTTTTACCCTGACCAGACTTGACAACACTGACAATTTACTTCCAATCAAAAAAACCGAATGGGTCTATGACAGGATCATCATAAAACTGACAAGTGATAATACAGTTTACATTCCAGAAAGTAAAAAATAATGATCTATTGCATCATATGCCTATTTTATTTTATTTTATTAAGAAGACTGAATTAAATGTTTATTTCTTATGTTTATGCTATTTATGTTTTTAAAGTAGCCTATATTATATGCACATCAATCTTTGAACTGGTAATTTAGCCCATTGTAAGGTCATGAATAAGAACAGCACATTTAGAGAAGTCATGTGCAAAGTTATGAAGTCGTGCAAACTAGAAAATGTCATGAATGAGAATCAACTGATGTACACAGAGAATCTGAACTTTTACTGTAGGGTACTGTATGCTGCCAACAATACAGAGTCTCAGGGCTGGACTAGGACAAGAAATTGACCCTGGGCTTTTTGGTGTCCTGACAGCAGTGATTCAGAAAAAAACAAATAAACATAAAACTATGACTTTTTTAATGTCAGTTGATATTATAGGCTAAGCTTACTAATGCAATATGTGTGTATAATTTGATTATAGATACATAGTGGGGTGATTTGATCCAAAGCACATGTTTAAATTGTCTTAATATTAGGGTATTGTTGCTGGGCTGTTTTTACTCACCTGTATTTGTTGTGCTTGTTGTGGCCTTGGATGCTCAGAGTCACAGTGGGAGTTTATCAGTGGCCCCTAAACTCCACAGGCGTCACGCACGTGTGTCAGGACGTTTCAACTCATCTTTTATGTTTCTATTAAACAAAATGCATTTGGCTCCTTTCCATAAATCACGTAAAATACACGCTGCACGCACAGGTAAACCTCTGATCGCTCTGATCGTTTTCAATTATCTAAACATAACCAGAACAACACGAATATGTAGTTTATCTGTGTAAAATACAAACTGAAGAGTGTAGAATGCGTTTATAGACTTGGAAACATTCTGTTCACAAAATGCCTTGATTTCAGCGTGATTTCAATGAAGAAACTCCCTCCCAACAGTAGCTCTGAGCGCGCTGCTGCTGCGGGACAGGGGGCTCAGGACAGGGGCTGGCGCGGGACAGGGGGCTCAGGACAGGGGCTGGCGCGGGACAGGGGCTGGCTCAGGGGCTGGCGCTCCCGCATAAGCCTCGCACCGTCGGCTTTGGGGCAGCCTGGTTGATAAAGGACTGGGTCAGGAGCACAATTGCGTGGGGCCACGTGTGTGAGGTGGAAGAGAGTACAGAGCGAGGGAAACCTGAATAAGAGCGACCCACTTCAGCGTTAACCTACATCAGGACTGTGCGTGGTAACGAAGTTGATATGATCTGAAGGGGAGCAGGGCCCCCAGAGGGCCCCTAGAGTCCATACGTTTATATTGAAAATAATATAATATATCAAGTTTTATTGGGCACAGGGCTTGTGTGTTTACAGCAGACTAAATATCCATCTAAAGCAATTACATTTGTTTTATATCTATAGTAGCAAAATATCTGCTGCTGCTACATTTGTTTTTGAGTCGCGCAGAGGTGAGGGCAGCTCTGTGTTTACACCTGTGAAAGAACCCTTTATAATGTAAATTTAAGCCCACCTTCGCCAACTGGAACACATTAAAATAATTGTCAAATATGAATCGACAATAGCTGAGACAGGAGGCATCCACTGTGGGGGCCCCAGAGACAAATTCAGTTTAGGCCCCCTGAAAGCAAGGGTCGGCCGTGAGCTGGAGAATAGAATGACATAGACTCCTCTTGGACTGCTCTGTCATCTGGAGCCAGTGCACGTGGAACGAGAAGACGAGAACAAACGTGTGAAAGTCCAGTTTGATGGACAGGGCAGCTGCTGGAACACTCTCTTTTTTGCCTTTAAAAAAGCTATTACGCTATTTTTAATATGAATTAGCAAATAGTCGAAATAGTAGACTGCAGTTTAACTTCAAATCTCTTTTAATGAACGAAACTGGAGCTGTCTATCCTCCTGCACAAAATGAAGGCTCCACCTGTCTTTCCAACGTGCACTGTGGTTTAAAAAAGTTTTACATTTTCATTATTTTGTCCCAGTTCCAAAATCTGCGCTGCATTTTAAGCGTCTATAGATTATGCATTCTGTGTGTAAATAACCAACACGTGCATGTGTATTGTACTGTGTATGAAATCTGTTCCATTTTTACTTGGTTTCATTTAACTTCCGAATCTGACTTTTATTTTGAAAAACTACTTCCTGTGTACAACTTCAGCACGCGCGTGTAACGGAAAAGACACTGAAGGCAAACCATGGAATTCATTAAAAAAATTATTTATTTATTTATTTATTTATTTATTTATTTAGTTAGTTAGTTAGTTAGTTAGTTAGTTAGTTAGTTAGTTAGTTAGTTAGTTAGTTAGTTAGTTAGTTAGTTAGTTAGTTAGTTAGTTAGCATTAGCTTCTCCTGTTTGTTTCATGCAAGCACAACTGTAATATTACGTACCCAAAGTTAATGTCAGTGTTAGCTAATGCTGATTTTATTTTGTCCTGAGAACACGGTTAATTGATGTGTTATTATCAATTTGCGGTGTAGGAATGTAGCATTTTGCATCTACATATTGTGTTTCGGTGTATCTTCATCTTTTACTGTGTATTTAAAAATGTATTGCCATAAAATTTGAAAAATCGTCAGTAACCTATCAACCATGATACACACAATAATTTAAGTAAATGGACTGATGGAGTTGACATTTTCCAGCAGCAATCTTAATTCAGTGAAATCATATAAATCAGATGGTGTGTGCAGGATCATACAAATCATCTCTATGAGCCAGACTAGCAAATGAGTCCTTTAGAGGTTTAGATAATAATATTACTGACTGATTTAATTAGGTTTTTGAAAATGTCTGATGGAGTTGACAGAAATAATTGGACCACAGTGTGTGACTATTTAGTGACTATTTTGTGCGTGCATGCGTGATGGTGTGCATGAAGGGTCTGTCACCCACCTGGCTGTACTTACCTCCCCAAAAATCCTGCAGGCCCCTGTAGGAGCCACCATCAGACCATGTTAAAGATCGGTTCTGTGGAGAGGCAGCCCCACACGCCTAGAAGACAATAAAACACCTGTAACTGAATCATATATTATTTCAAAGCCATACTGTGGAACATCTCAGGCAAAACAATAACATCTTTATAGAGACAAGTAGATGGCACAACCCCCACAGGAAATGTTACATAGTGCACCTTTAAAATCTAAGATATATAGTGTAGGTTGTAATGAGCTGTTTTCCCTGTGCAGCTGGGAGTGGTGTACACGGAGGGGGGCATGGTGGAGGGGCAGAACATCCGCCTGGGCTATCGCAGACACATGGACGTGTTCAAGGGCATTCCCTTTGGTGACATCCCTGGACGTTTTGAGAAACCGAAACCCCACCCAGGCTGGGACGGTGGGCACACACATATGCACCTCTTATCACATGAACATGTGAAGTTATTGACATTACAAATGTTGTGAAGTGAGTGTCTTGTGTATGAGGAGGAGGAAGTGTCATTTGGTGTTTCATCATCTTGATCCAAATTTTACATCGTACAACTTGCCAACACTATACATTCTACCAGCAACAAAACTCCATATTCTGTTTGCATATCAAAAGTATGATTTTCAAAATAACTAAAATTTTTAATGACATTTAGATATCTTTGCATGTTTAGTACAATCAGATTGTGTCTGTTTCCTCAGGTGTGTTGAAAGCCAAAGAGTACAAACCGCGTTGCCTTCAGTTGAACCTGATCATGACAGACACCAGAGGCTCTGAGGACTGCCTCTACCTCAATATTTGGGTCCCTCACCGTGAAGCAGGTAAACAGCAACAAAACTACGTGTAGTACTGTGGCCTTTCTGTGCAAATGTTTCTCCTTGTGTCACATTGGTTTGACCCATACAGTGTGGTAAAAAAGTATGTTTTAGTAACTAGCAGTCAACTTACTTCATCCATCATTGTTGAATCTCTTGTCTACTTTTTGTGATGTAATTAAGGTTGTGATTCACTGACAAAATATTAACATATTCCTATATCTGAACATAGACTACAATAGACCCTCAACATAAAGTCATAAAAGTTAAAAACTACCATTTTGTGTTTCAGTTTCCACCAACCTGCCTGTGATGGTGTGGCTCTACGGGGGGGCCTTCCTGTGGGGGGGCTCCATGGGGGCAAACTTCCTGGACAACTACCTGTACGATGGACAGGAGATTGCAGACCGGGGGGATGTCATCGTGGTTACTCTTGGCTATCGTGTGGGAGCCCTGGGCTTCCTGAGCACCGGAGAGTCTGATCTGCCTGGTTAGTTTTTGAGATTTCTTTTCCTTCTTTGCTCATTAATATAATTTACAGAACAACAGTGTCTTTACACTATTCTCAATCAACTGTTTGGCTTTAAGTTAAAAGGTTTTGTCTAAAAAATATACCTAAAGTTTAGTTCCAACTTAGTGACATGTACACATTAATATGCAATTGATTTTAAGATACAAAGACTAGTATAACTTACTCTTGAGCTGGGACAGTTTCTGCATCTGTCCCCTGTTGTGTTGCTGGAGAAGCAGTGCTAGTACGTTTTGGTAGGGAGCACTGAAGTTGAATGACATTCAGACAGTCGGGTAATGTGTTTGTGATCTTCAGGAAACTATGGGCTGTGGGACCAGCAGGCCGCCATCGCCTGGGTTCACAGGAACATCCGCTCATTCGGAGGAGACCCTGACAACATCACCCTCTTTGGAGAGTCTGCAGGGGGCGCTAGTGTCAGCTTCCAGGTCTGATCCATCTTTTATTATTACTATTACTATATTTTAGAGGTGTTCTAATCAGGATTTTTTAGGACGATCATCAATACTGCTCTTCTGAATTTTTGATCAATACCGATTTTAATATAGGTGATTTAAAAAAAACAACAACAATAGGCTTGTTAGAATATATATTTTATGGGCAGGTCCCTTATTTTGTTATTTTATTAACATTTTTGCATTACTGTTGAAAATGTATTCAGCACTATAATACTACTGACAGCAGTTGTTCCCAGACTTTGTTGAACATTTGTTTTTGTGGCAGACACTGACTCCTCATAACAAGGGCATGATCCGCAGAGCCATCTCTCAGAGTGGAGTGGCCCTGTGTCCTTGGGGTGTCATCAAGAACCCACGCAGAATTGCTGAGGAGGTGAGAGCACGCTGCAGCCAATATCCTATTCCTACTGTGCCACCAAACAGTCACTCAACAATCAGTGCCATTTGTGTAATCCATAATATTGTTTATAATGTTCTTTGCTATATTCAGGCCTTTTAAACCAATTTAACATAGTTAATGATCACAAGTTTATGCTTTTACGTTTCACCCTAAAGAGGATTAGTCTCTTTAGCGAGATGGAACGTGTGTAATGGTTGTTTTCTTATTGCTCTAAATGTAATCTCATTGTTTCAAAAGGTTTCAGTCATAAAAGTAATTTATTTTAATAATATTTATCATTTTATACCTGTTCCTGAGTTTATTGTCATTCCTGTTTCATCCTTCAAATCCCCCTTAAAATAACAAGTAAAATTACAGTAGCACCATCAACAAGAAACTGTTCAGAAGAATCTATCCTGTGGCCTGAGCAGAAAAGGCACTTTCTTCTCTTCTATCTGTGATACTTTTTAAAGATTTTTGAATGTTGGAGAGAAGGTATTTTTGGGACATCATTCCTGTTACAAATTTTTAATACATAAATAAAAATATTTAGTTGTCCAAACAACATTAAACAATATCTACATGTAATTTCCTGTCAGTATTTACAGCATGTGGCTCTGCACTCACTAGCATGAACTAGCAATTGTCAAAATTATTTAAAAATGTCATTCCTGTTGCTGTCATTCCTGTCACAAAACATACTGGTATTGAAAAGGTCAGTCCCACTCAAAAAATAGAGAAGCACACTTGAGGCGGGCCTAAGCGTTTAAAACAAAAAAAAAATCTAATTCCAAATATGTAATTTAAAAAATTTTCACAATTGAAAAGGCATAATTAATGCAGTTTACATTGAACAAAATGCAATGTAATTGTAATGGCAATGTAATGGTTGACATAATTTATAGTTTAATACCCAAAGCACAATATGTCTTCTTTAAAGAAACCATATGTAAGATTTTAATCTTAAATACCTTAAACATGATCTAACTGTGTTCACAGATACAAGGCAAACATATTCAAATCAAATATAACTTTTGCTGATAATAAGTATAATGCTGACAAAAAAACTTTGAACTTGATGGCCATGTAATTTATTTTATAATTTGGTGTGGACTGTCCATAAACTGAGAATGAGAAAAACTTGTATTTGCCCTCAATCTGCAGCTTAATATTGTTCATAGTAATACCTTTCTTAAACTAAGTGCAGGCTAGTTCATTTGAAAGCCCCGTTATATTTTATCTTTCCAAACCATTAGTCCCTTTCTGTGTGTATGTCAGGTGGCTCTGAAGGTGGACTGTCCCACTGACAGCAGGATGGCAACCTGTCTCAAGATGACTGACCCTGTGCGCCTCACCTTGGCTGGGAGCGTCAGCATGGAAAGCTCTCCTTCCCGTAATTCATATTTGTTATATTTTTGGCATTATTTTTTCACAAATCCTTTCTTAATTCATGTTTTGTTTTCTTCTTTTGTTCTTCATTTCAAACAATATAATGATTTCTACTATCATACATTAGATTTCTAACTTTGCTCCAGTTCTTTGTCCCCACCTCCCTGTATTACCAACAGGTAGAACACAAACATGCATGGGTGGCATCTAAAACTTCTTCAGGCATGTTTTTGATGAGGGAACAACATTATAACATGGTAGAAAGCAAAAAAAAAAAAATCGATTATGTTCACCACTACCGCATTGCACTTTAGTGTAACTTTCATGGGGGACAAGGATTTCATTTCTTTACTTTATGTGTGTTTTCTAAATGTATTATTTTAATTCCAAGTTGACCAACAGCATGTTTAGAAGGGAATTAAAGTCAAATGAATGTATAATATATGTTATTTAATGTGTAAAATGTGTAATATTTTGACAAATAGTTCATCCCTAATCCAAATTGTGTCACATGTAGACCCTCTGTTGGAGAGCCTAGTTCTGTCTGCGGTGGTGGATGGAGACTTCTTGCCAGATGACCCCTCAAATCTGTACAACAATACGGCTGAGATTGACTACATCGCCGGGGTCAACGACATGGATGGACACCTGTTCACTGCTATGGACATCCCCTCTATCAACTCCATGCTGGTGGACACGCCCATGTGAGTTAGGCTCGTCATAGGTTTCAGTTAAGGCTGCACAGTATTGGAAAAGTTTGCGATGTGTGATATGGCTGCATATTCAGTTTATTTTTGCATAGCCTAACGTCATAACAGCACTTGCCTTTCAGGGCTTTACAAAATTGTTGATTTAACGAACAAAAAGTTAGAAAATCAAACAATGAAACTGTCATTGTTCAATAACAGGGAGATTAACCAGCAGTCACAGGACACAAGCAAATGGATAACTGTTCCAGAGTACCCCCTTTAGTCTCCGATCAGCCTCAGTATATTAGAGATATTTCATAATGCTTATTTTCTCCGCTACAGCATTAGCACTTCTTCCCATCAAGTAACACACAGTGCTCTATGATGATGTTTGTGCACTGGGATCATGAATGAGAAAAGGGGATCATATTCCCATGTATAATATAACAAATGATTCAGCAATATGATATTTGTTAATATGAAGTGGAAAGTGAAACGATCGAGCCTTTTATGTTTTCATGCAAAGTCAGTACAATTTATTATTATAACTTTATTTAAAAGTATCTCTGAGATGCACTGAGACAAGTGAGCATCCTGACACAACATACAAAATCAAATCATAACTCTAAGTTAATGTCATAATAAACAAATTACACACAATAAACAAGCATATGCCTTCCTCTTGTTTTATTTTGTGCTGATCACTCCTGTCTGCTGCAGTGACGACCTGAAGACACTGCTGAGCTCATACACCAAAGACAAAGGAAAGGCTGGAATGGAGAACGCCTTCGCCACTTACTCTGCCAACTGGGGCACCAACCCAGACCGCGAGACCATCAAGAAGACTGCCGTGGCCATCGGGACAGACTACATCTTCCTGGTGCCCACTCAGGCTGCTCTGTACCTCCACGACAAACATGCCACGTGAGAACCATTTTACGTATTATAAAAGTAAGGTTTAAGCCAGGGAATATCCATCCAGGTAGGGAGGGACAAGGAAGGGTGGAGATGCAAGCCCACTAACAGTTACCACTCAGTAAAAATATAAAAAAGTGGGGAAAAAATGCTTTGCTTACATTTTTTGGCAAAAAAGTTACATACTGTGACTTTAGCTAATTTTAACTAACAAAAATCTGTAATTGAAATACACACAAATGACATTTACTTGAGTAACTTTTAAAATAAATTGCACTTTTCAGAGTAGTGTTCATACACCATAGTTCTACTTGAGTAATATTTGGCAGTGTAACAGTAATTGATTAAAAGTTATGGTTACCCTTATGGTTAGTAAATCCTATACTTCTAGTTAAGTTATGTTATTTTGAAGCAGTATCGTACTAATCTTTATAGACAGTAATCAATACATTTGTTCTACCCCTCCCCAGCACTGGTCGCACATACTCGTACGTGCTCTCTGAGCCGAACCGCATGGGGGGCCTGGTCACACCCTACCCCGACTGGATGGGGGCAGACCACGCAGACGACTTGCAGTATGTGTTTGGGAAACCCTTCACCACCCCTCTGGGGTACTGGCCCAGGCACAGGGACCTGTCCAGATACATGATCGCATACTGGACCAACTTCGCCAAGACTGGGTATGAACTCATGTTACATAAAAGGTGCACTGTGGGACTTTGTTGGTGGAGAGTACGGCACCTGCTTGTCTCCATAGAGATATTAAAGGCTTTCCCTAAAAGGTCCTACAGGTATGACTATAAACGTATCTATCTCCATGGAGACAAACAGGTGATGCCACACCAAGACAATTTACATGTCAGATTTGGGGAGAGCATAGACTGTATAGATGAACATAGCTAGCCCGCTAGCCTCTGCATTCCAGATAGGAGGTGAGCATGGGCGTGAAGTGGTTTCTTTGAGATCTAGTTATAAAAGACTTGTATTTAACTTATTTCACCCAGCCCACTTTTGCTTCTAAAGGCCACTAAATGGCACTTTCTTTATGTTGGTACTCTTTATTCACAAAATAGTATGTCATTTTCAACATTAAATCCATCCATCCATCCATTTTCTTCCGCTTATCCGGGGCCGGGTCGCGGGGGCAGCAGTCTAAGCAGGGACTCCCAGACTTCCCTCACCCCAGACACGTCCTCCAGCTCCTCCGGTGGGACCCCAAGGCGTTCCCAGGCCAGCCGAGACACATAGTCCCTCCAGCGTGTCCTGGGTCTTCCCCGGGGCCTCTTCCCGGTGGGACATGCCCAGAGGGACGCCTCCCTAGGGAGGCGTCCAGGAGGCATCCTGAGTAGATGCCCGAGCCACCTCAGCTGGTTCCTCTCAACGTGTAGGAGCAGCGGCTCTACTCCGAGCTCCTCCCGTGTGACCGAGCTCCTCACCCTATCCCTAAGGGTGCGCCCGGCCACTCTGCGGAGGAAGCCCATTTCAGCCGCTTGTATCCGCGATCTTGTCCTTTCGGTCATTACCCAAAGCTCATGACCATAGGTGAGGGTAGGAACGTAGATTGACCGGTAAATCGAGAGCTTCGCCTTCCGGCTCAGCTCCTTCTTTACCACAACGGACCGATACAGCGACCGCATCACTGCAGACGCTGCACCGATCCGCCTGTCAATCTCCCGCTCCATCCTTCCCTCACTCGTGAACAAGACCCCGAGATACTTAAACTCCTCCACTTGGGGCAGAGACTCACCACCCATCCGGAGAGAGCAAACCACCTTTTTCCGGTCGAGAACCATGGCCTCGGATTTGGAGGAGCTGATTCTCATCCCAGCCGCTTCACACTCGGCTGCAAACCGCCCCAGTGCCTGCTGCAGGTCCTGGCTCGAAGAAGCCATCAGGACAACATCATCTGCAAACAGCAGAGATGAAATCCTGTGGTTCCCAAACCAGGCCCCCTCCGGCCTCTGGCTGCGCCTAGAAATTCTGTCCATAAATATAATGAACAGAACCGGTGACAAAGGGCAGCCCTGGCGGAGTCCAACATGCACTGGGAACAGGTCTGACTTACTGCCGGCAATGCGAACACAGCTCCTGCTCCGGTCATACAGGGACCGGACAGCCCTTAGCAAAGAGCCCCGGACCCCATACTCCCAGAGCACCCCCCAAAGGACACCACGAGGGACACGGTCGAATGCCTTCTCCAGATCCACAAAACACATGTGGACTGGTTGGGCATACTCCCATGAGCCCTCGAGGACCCGATGGAGAGTATAGAGCTGGTCCAGTGTTCCACGACCAGGACGAAAACCACACTGCTCCTCCTGAATCCGAGGTTCGACTATCGGTCGAATTCTCCTCTCCAGTACCCTGGAATAGACCTTACCGGGAAGGCTGAGGAGTGTGATTCCCCTGTAATTGGAACACACCCTCCGGTCCCCCTTCTTATACAGAGGGACCACCACCCCGGTCTGCCATTCCACAGGTACTGTCCCCGACCGCCACGCGATGTTGCAGAGGCGTGTCAGCCAAGACAGCCCCACAACATCCAGAGACTTGAGGTACTCAGGACGGATCTCGTCCACCCCCGGAGCCTTGCCACCGAGGAGCTTGCCAACCACCTCAGTGACTTCAGCCAGGGTGATGGACGAGTCCGCCTCTGGGTCCCTAGTTTCTGCTTCCTCCTCGGAAGACGTGACAGTGGGATTGAGGAGATCCTCAAAGTATTCCTTCCACCGCCCGACAACATCCCCAGTCGAGGTCAGCAGCTCTCCACCCGCACTGTAAACAGTGTTGGTGAAGCACTGCTTCCCCCTCCTGAGGCGTCAGACGGTTTGCCAGAATCTCTTTGAGGCCGTCCGATAGTCCTCCTCCATGGCCTCCCCGAACTCCTCCCAACCCCGAGTTTTTGCCTCTGTGACTGCCCGAGCCGCGGCACGCTTGGCCCGCCGGTACTCATCAGCTGCCTCAGGAGTCCCACGAGCCAACAAGGCTCGATAGGACTCCTTCTTCAGCTTGACGGCATCCCTTACTTCCGGTGTCCACCACCGGGTTCGGGGATTGCCGCCGCGACAAGCACCACAGACCTTACGACCACAGCTACGAGCAGCCGCATCGACAATAGAGGTGGAGAACATGGCCCACTCGGAGTCCATGTCTCCAACCTCCCCCGGGATCAGGGAGAAGCTCTCCGGGAACATTAAATCTTAGTACTTTATTTTAGATAAGCATGTTGTCTTATATCTGTGTAACCCCTCATCACCCGGCTAGGGTCCATAGTGGTCCATGGCCGTATACTAATCTATGTGGTCTTAGACTTCTGATACAGCTCAATATCATTCTAAAGCAATGCTAATGCTAATAAATAGCTAGTTTCAATAGTTTTAGCATTGATTAGTTGTAGAAAAAAAAAAAAAAATGGTTTGCTAATGCTAGCTTGTGACTGTAATATATTTTATTTGACTTGTTTAAAACTACAAAATCAGCTCACTTGTTGTAGTTAGTAAGGAACTAAGGGTGCTTTCACACTTGCAACCTTTGGTCCGGACTTTTGGACTTTCGTGTTTGGTTTGGTCCAAAGTCCAGATGTGTATGATCGTGTCCTTTGGTCCGAAAAAAGCCATCAAAACTGAGAAATGCCCTCGGTACACAATCACAACAATGACGCTGTGTATAGCATTAGATAAAACAAAATACCATATCAAACGCACGCACTTGTTCACTTACAGTGGTGGATGAACCGCTGTATATCTCTATATTTACGATAGGTCTTTTTTGTGATCTGTAAGCTCCACATGCACACGACAGCTCCATTGTTGTTGTCTGCTTTAAATTCAATCACGGCGAGTAGTCAAAAAATGATATATTTACATATAATCTTGTATCGGCAAAATTGCTCTTAAAAAAAAAAGTGCCAGCGCTAAACCAATTAAACTCTTTACACTCGCCTAACACTGCTTCTGATTACTCTTTTTTCCTGTCCATCTGTGTTCTCTCTTTGGTCCTCCTCAGAGACCCAAACCAGGGCGGCTCTGCAGTCCCTGCCAAATGGCCACAGTTCCAGAACGGTGGAGAACGGTACCTGGAGATCCGCAATGACATGGACGATAGTTTTGTCCACATCGATATGAGGTTGCGCTACGTGTACTTCTGGACCAGCTTCCTACCCAGCCTGCCTGACCCGATTAAGTCTGAGTAAAAGTGATCTACCCCTCTATACACTGTCCTACCCCATATAAAACAATAAACAGTGCAACACATTACTACTTCTTTGTGTTTTTTGAATGCTGTGACCTTAAGAGTATCACCTATGACCAAATGCCATCACCAAATTTTTGTATAAAATTATTATTTGGTTTTAGGAACAAAGACAATAGACATGCATGCTTCATTACATCATCAAACCTAGTATTTTACAGTCTACAACATCAACATACCATAATAACTTGCAGATATGAGCAGGTCACTGAACTCTGTCTTGTACAGTGGTTAAACATTACCGCTGTGGGAAAAGCGCCCCCCAGCTTCAGATGGTGCCCTGGGGGGGGTGAGGTGTCACCATGTGGAGTATATAAGTCCAGTAGAGTTGCTATCTGGTCCTTACAGTCTAGACATGATGGTGCTGCTTCAGATTTGTGTAGCTGTGGCCGTGTTTTTGGAGGCCGTCTGTGCTACCTCAGTAAGTCTTTTGGATATTTTTATGTGCAATTTAGATTTATGAGCTGAAACATAATTTTGAGTATTTTTGAGCCTTTTCCCACTTTGTGTTATATGTAGTTGTGATTACTAAATGATCAAGGACAGTATAGATGCAATTATTACCCTTATCATGAAATTTAATGGGCTGTTGATATTATACAGCAATACTATAATACTATTTAGAAGAATTTATTTGCAAATTATGGTGGAAAATAAGTATTTGGTCAATAACAAAAGTTCATCTCAATACTTTGTTATATACCCTTTGTTGGGAATGACAGAGGTCAAACGTTTTCTGTACATCTCCACAAGGTTTTCAAACACTATTGCTGGTAGTTTGGCCCATTTCTCCATGCAGATGTCCTCTAGAGCAAAGATCCAAAGATTTTCCATGGGGTTGAGATCTGGAGACTGGCTAGGCCACTTCAGGACCTTGAAACGCTTCTTATAAAGACACTTTGCCGGGGTGATGTGTTTGTGATCATTGTCATGCTGAAAGAACCAGCCATGTTTCATCTTCAATGCCCTTGCTGATGGAAGGAGGTTTTCACTCAAAATCTCACGATACATGGCCCCATTCACTCTTTCCTTTATAATCAGATTGGATCAGTTGTCCTGGTCCCATTGCAGAAAAACGGCCCCAAAGTATGATGTTTCCACCCTCATGCTTCACAGTAAATAGGAAGGTTCTTTGGATGCAACACAGCATTCCTTCTCCTCCAAACATGACAAATTGAGTTTTTACCAAAAAGTTCTATTTTGGTTTCATCTGACCATATGACATTCTTCTAATCCTCTTCTGGACCTTCCAAATGCTCTCTAGCAAACTTCAGATGGGCCTGGACATGTACTGGGTTAAGCAGAGGGACACGTCTGGCACTGCAGGATTTGAGTCCTTCGTGGCGTAGTGTGTTACTAATGGTAGCCTTTGTTACTTTGGTTCCAGCTCTCTGCAGGTCATTCATTAGGTCCCCCCATGTGATTCTGGGATTTTTCTCACCGTTCTTGTGGTCAGTTGGGTGAGATCTTGCTTGGAGCCCCAGATCGAGGGAGATTATCAGTGGTCTTGTATGTCTTCCATTTTCTAATAATTGTTTCTACAGTTGATTTCTTCACACCAAGCTGCTTACCTATTCCAGATTCAGTCTTCCCAGCCTGGTGCAGGTCTGCAATTTTGTTTCTGGTGTCTTTTGGTGTCTTGGACATAGGGGAGTTTGGAGTCTGACTGTTTGAGGTTATGAACAAGTGTCTTTTATACTGATAACGAGTTCAAGCAGGTGCCGCTAATACAGGTAACAAGAGGAAGACAGAGGAGCCTCTTAAAAATGAAGTTACAGGTCTGAGAGAACCAGAAATCTTGCTTGTTTGTAGGTGACCAAATACTTATTTTACCGAGGTATTTGACAATTAATTAATTAAAAATCCTACAATGTGATTTCTTTGATTCTTTCCCCCCATTCTGCTTCTCATAGTTGAAGTGAACCTATGAAAATTACAGGCCTCTCTCATCTTTTTAAGTGGGAGAACTTGCACAGTTTGTGGCTGACTAAATACTTTTTTGCCTCATTGTATGTACTATTGTAATTTATGCTTTAAACTATGTAACTTTTCTGGTAGGGGTGTGCCACCTGCTTATTTCCATGGAGAGATTGTTTTATCTAGAACAGTATGGAATTAGACTTATTTATATGGAACTGCACCAGGCCATGTTACGAATGATTTCTGTGGAGAGATACCCACACATAGCTAGTAGGCATATTTTTCAAGGCAATAAAAAACTGTAATTGAATAATAGATTAATTTAATACCATACAGTGGAACCTTCCAGACAAAGCAATAACATATCCATGAAGACCTGGTCGGACCCCCTAACAGAAAAGTTACATAGGCAGGTTGTAATGCAGTGTTTTCCCCTTGTAGCTGGGAGTGGTGTACACGGAGGGGGGCATGGTGGAGGGGCAGAACATCCGCTTGGGCTTCCGCAGACACATGGATGTGTTCAGGGGCGTTCCCTTCGCTGACATCCCCGGACGCTTCGAGAAACCCAAACGCCACCCAGGCTGGGACGGTGGGCACACACTTACAGACCACACATGCAAAGTAATGTATGGGGATATAGTTGATATAAAGAATTTGATTAAGTTAAGTTATAGGTTAAAGGAGTCTCCTCCTTTTGGGACAGCACTCAAAGTTACTGATTACCAATTCAATATAATCAATTATCTAAATGAATTATTCAATAATCTACCATAACACTGACCCATATTTGTACATAAGAATCACTTTTCACCAAAGCAAACTGTGGATTATGAACATTTATTGCTGAAAATTAACAGACATTATTTGAATATGAGTCATGTAATTGATTCATTAATAGAAATACAGGATGATCATGATTTGAATGAATAAACATGTTTAAAGTGTGAAGTGTTTCAAAATATGGAGTGTTTTTTTGCATGAGATCTATAGACTGGGGGACTAGATAAGCTCTGTGTTGAAATTAATCTTGAGTATGTATTCATAAAGCCGATCTGTGAGGTGTGCTTATACCACCAGGAATAGAGGGTGTGATTTCATCCATATTGAGTCCTGAGTTTCCACTAATTATGACGTGTGGTGACACATATCAAGCAAATTTCCATCCATCTATCCTCCTCCGCTTATCCAGGGCCGGGTCACGAGGGCAGCTGCCAAAGCAGGGACTCCCAAACTTACCTCACCCCAGACACTTCCTCCAGCTCCTCTGGGGGGATCCCAAGGCATTCCCAGGCCAGTCAAGAGACATAATCTCTCTTCAGCGTGTTCTGGCTGTTCCCCAGGGAGGCGTCCAGGAGGCATCCAGAACAGACGCCTGAGCCACCTCAGCTGGCTCCTCTTGACGTAGAGGAGTAGCGGCTCTACTCCGAGCTCCTCCTGTGTGACTGAGCTCCTCACCCTATCTTTAAGGGAGTAGCAAGCTACCTGGAGAAACTCATTTGACCTTGTCCTTTCAGACACGTCCCAAAGCTTATGACCATAAGTGAGGATAGAAACATTAGATTTACCATAGACAGACCGACACAGCGACCGCATCACTGCAGACACGGCACTGATTTGAAAGTGTATGTTGCAGGTCCTGGCTTATTTTTAATTTTTTTTATTACCTTTATGTATCCAGGAGTTCCCGTAGAGATTCAGAATATCTTTTTCAAGAGAGACCTGACCAAGGTAGCAGCCAATACAATCAATACAATAATCACAAAATATCACACTGTAAGCCACTGGCATCTCTCAAGAAAAATATACCCATGTCTCCGTCACCACACTTTTTACCCTTTTTTCTTATATGATGAAACCATCAGGACACAGCTCCTGCACCGCTCTGGTTCAGATAAGGGAGGCAGTTCTTCCAGTACCCCTCCCAGAGACTGCAAGGCCGAGTACATGACTAAGCTGTGGAGCTATAAGGTTTAGATTTGGTAGTACTCGGTAAACTTACTAGGTGTGAAAACTTTGACAACCACTGACCAAAGACCTAAGCCCAAATGTTAATAAAGATACATCTTTGATGAGTTGTAGTGATAACCCTGAAGCATATTGAATCTAATCAGATTGTGTCTATTTCTTCAGGTATTTTGAAAGCCAAAGAGTACAGAAAGCGCTGCCTTCAGCTGAACCTGCTGATGACCGACACTAGAGGCTCTGAGGACTGCCTCTACCTCAACATCTGGGTCCCTCACGACCGCAAAGGTAAGTGTACAATTTTTACACAAGTCAACTGACCGTATACTAAGACAAGGAGAGATTCCAGTTGCAAAATGACAACAATAGTTTTGATGAATTTGCAGTATAGCACTTTTATTACTTCACATGAGCTTATTCCCATGTTGTTGACGGGAATGTGAAGTTTACTATTTTACAATTCCGTGCATTGTTCATTCACTCCATACTTGGCCGTAGTAAGCTACTAATATAGAGGCTACCTTCTGACCACCACCACTCACACACACCTGACATTTTGCACAACTGACAATTCTGGGAATGGCCACTGCTGGCACTGAGGCCTAATCCACCTGCTTGTGTGTTGCTTTAAACCTCTTCCCATGGAAGTAACTGCAATGAAAAAGTTTGTGCCACTGTGTGCTTTTTATGGCTCCTTGGGGAAGCTACACAGTCATTGTATTAAATAAGGCACTACTTAATTTTCATTGCTTTCCTGTTGTCCCTTAGTCTCCACCAACCTGCCCGTGATGGTGTGGATCTACGGAGGGGGCTACCTGGTGGGGGGTTCCATGGGGGCAAACTTCCTGGACAACTACCTGTACGATGGACAGGAGATTGCAGACAGGGGGAATGTCATCGTGGTTACGCTGGGATATCGTGTGGGAACCCTGGGCTTCCTGAGCACCGGAGAGTCCGATATGCCTGGTTTGAATTGTTACTTTTTTTTTCTTATTTCTCTTGTGTTTTCAACATAACCAGTTCAAATATTTAGACATTTTTCTATGGTTCTCAAGAGTGCAAGTTTGCTCTGCAGGTGCAATATTTTAAAGGTCCTACTTTGTGCTTAATCATTCACATGTACAAACTTCACTCTGGCTGTCACTGCAGCTTCTACTCCTGTGATTCCATCAAGAATACTGCCCAAGTAACAGAACTGCTGCACCTGAGTTTGCCAATCAACCAGAAAAAGAATGACTACTCCTGCATGCCCCATTTATTTCTCTCTTTTGTATTCTCAGAAATTCAGTGAAATTACTTTTACTTACATGCTTTGGTTTTATTTTAATTTTTTTATGTGTCAGGAAATTACGGACTGTGGGACCAGCAGGCTGCCATCGCCTGGGTGCACAGGAACATCCGCTCGTTCGGAGGAGACCCCAACAACATCACCATCTTTGGAGAGTCTGCAGGGGGCGCTAGTGTCAGCTTCCAGGTCTGATCCATCTGTTCTCTACATTACTGTGGAATTTTAACCAAATAGAACGTTGTATAACAAGACTGTGCAGTGGTCCTTTCTATGACTGAGGCGTTTTCTGTAAACTTTAGAATGTACATTTTCTATTGTTACTGAAATGTTTTTATCAACACAGACTGGCAGTAATACAATGTAAATCAAGGTGCACTATTTAACTTTTCCGCCACCTCCATTTCATCAGGTGATGTTATGTTTTTTAAATGTACACTACTATGGCATTAAAACATATCAATTTTGCATTTATTCAATTACAACTGTTTTTATTGCCAAAAATGTAATAAAATAACTGCACCTCTCCTCGGATTTGACATGTAACTTGGTCTGGTGAATCACCTTCTTGTCCCAATGGAGATGGACATATGGACATTATTGGTATACTATGGAACCGTGAAGACATAAAAGGGTCGAGCCCTCTGCCCTGAAAAGTATTATATTGTTGATGAATTTATCTGACTATTACAAAGAGAATGACAATGTGGAGTGGATGTTGTGTTACCAGAAGGTTGGCAATAGCTAGCGAATTTCAATGTGTGCTGTTGTTGTGCCCTGGGGCAATACAATTCACCCAAATGGCTTTTGCATTTGCATGATAAAATGCAAAAAGACTCACAACACGATAGAACTGGAAATTCTTCACTATAGGTTACCATCTCTCAAGTCATTATAGGTTAATTGTTGTTGGTACAGTCAGCAATGTAAGGTAAACTCACTTAAAGGTCCACTTTGTAACTTTTTGGGTTTTCCAACAACACAGACAAGAAGGTAGCTGACGCTCCACCTGGGTTCCCTCACTGTCATATTTCCTTGAAGTAACCTTCCTTCCTTCACAATCCTACTATTGAAGGTTAAAATATTGACCTTGTTTGTTTTTATGAAAGACCCTGACTCCTCACAACAAGGGCCTGTTCCGTAGAGCCATCTCTCAGAGCGGGGTGGCCCTGTGTCCCTGGGGCATCATCAAGAACCCACGCAGGCACGCCGAGGAGGTGAGAGCAAAACTTATAAAACTATAAAAAAAACTTTAAAACTATATTTTATTGGCTTCACATCAGTTTGAAACTTTTCCTACTTACAGCAAGAGCAAATATAAGATAAAATATTTTGTTTTCAATGTTTTTTAATGAAAAAGAGCATTCTATTAACAACATTTTTACAGAATTCTTTATTCACAATCCAAAGGTCAGATACAAGCTGCTCATTTTGAAAAATAAACTAGATATTAAATCAGAGTTCATTTTCCCCCCCAAATCATCAGTCCCTCTCTGTGTGTATGTCAGGTGGCTCTGAAGGTGAACTGTCCCACTGACAGCAGAATGGCTTCCTGTCTCAAGATGACTGATCCTGTGCTCCTCACCATGGCCGGGACACTCAACTTACAAAGCTCCCCTGACAGTAATCCATTCTTTATTTTTCTTCATAACTTGGTTTGTTTGGTTTATCTAAAATATGAGGATTATTTATGTGTCTCAGACTAATATTAATATTATTAAGGGCTGCAATTATATACATTATTGGATCTCTCTCAAACTCTATTACTTATTTTGTGTTAAGTTATACTTGTAGTTTAAGTCTCTACAAACACGTTCTGAAATTAGATATCACTTTTGTATTTAGTAGTTCATATTTCAGTCTTTTCTTCAGTAATGCTCCTGGCTGTGTGTAAAATGTAAGAACTGAATCCTGATTTTAAAACATAAATGGCAATTCTAAGTGAACTCAAAACAGTTTTTTGATAAATAGTTCAACCCTTATCCAAAATGTGTTCACATGTAGAACCTGTGGTGGATAACCTGTATCTGTCTGCGGTGGTGGATGGGGACTTCCTGCCGGACCACCCCACAAAGCTGTTCCACAATGCGGCTGAGATTGACTACATCGCCGGGGTCAACGACATGGATGGACACCTGTTCACTGCTGTGGACATCCCCTCGGTCAACTCCATGCTGGTGGACACACCCATGTGAGTTAGGCTATTGACTGTTCATGATTGCCATAACAATTCACAAATTTTTAACAGAATATTATGTATATTTGAATGGTTAACCATCCTCAAAATGGCACCATATAACTCAATCCATGAATATTTTGAGTACGTTTGACCATTAAGATTGCTATGGCAACTGTGCTGAGTCTGTAAAGTATAAACAATCACGGATCCAGCCTTTTTTTTCAATTTTTTCCCCCAAAGTTCATACATTTTATTATCATAACTTTTTATTACTATTTAAAAGTAAGCACTAAGACAAGGGACCATCCTGACACAACATGCAAAATCTAATCATAAATCAAAGTCTTTAGGTCATGGTAAAAAGAATAATACAGTAAATGAGCATATGCCTTCTATGCCCTTTGGATATCATTTCCTGTTCATCTACTGCATCACCATAGTTTGAGAACACAAAAACCATTAAATAGAGTTGTTTTGTTATTTTGTGCTGATCACGCCTGCTGCAGTGACGACCTGAAGACACTGCTGAGCTCATACACCAAAGACAAAGGAAAGGCTGGAATGGAGAACGCCTTCTCCACCTACACTGCCGACTGGGGCACCAACCCAGACCGCGAGACCATCAAGAAGACTGCCGTGGCCATCGGGACAGACTACATCTTCCTGGTGCCCACTCAGGCTGCTCTGTACCTCCACGACAAACATGCCACGTGAGAACCATTTTACGTATTATAAAAGTAAGGTTTAAGCCAGGGAATATCCATCCAGGTAGAGAGGGACAAGGAAGGGTGAACCATTTTACATTTTATCTGATGAAAAGCTACCATTTGCAATTAGATTGGCCGAATCGTCCAATGTTAGTTGTGCTTATTGCAAAAAGAAAAAATAATTGGAAAAACACCTACTCAAATTACATGTTACTTGAGTTACTCTGTGTATCACACATTAAATATTACATTAAATAAAACTTTTTTATTTATTTATTTATTTAATGTAATATCTAAAGGAGAGCTCTGATTAAACAGTTCAGCTCTAGGAACTAAGAACATTACGAAATACTAGGGACAGCCAAAATAAGGTTCAGTAATGAGGGTTTGTCTTAAGTTAAATATAATAACTAAGTTACACTGTAGCAAATTATTGTATAAAATCATAAATCAACAAAACTTTATAAACTATTTACCACTCCATTTTCAGACCCAAACCACAACAAAGAAAACAATCGGGATAGTCAGAGTATGCTAACTGCGCCTTGAATAGTCATGCCAAATATGACTTAGGTACAGTTCACACCTTAGGGTAGTTCAATGGCTAATGAGTTAATGACAGATACCAGTATGTCAGTTTCAGTGTATTTAGCCCCTCCCTTCTAACAGATTTTAGGCAATGTCACACCAGTATCCAACCACAAGTGAAGAAGCCTCACGGTCTGTGCAATGTGTCATATAAGCTGCATATCTTTTTTTTCTTGTTTGTTCCTCTCCCCAGAACTGGCCGCACATACTCGTACATGTTCTCGGAGCCGAACCGTTTGGGGGGACTGACTACGCCCTACCCCAGGTGGATGGGGGCAGATCACGCAGACGATCTGCAGTACGTGTTTGGGAAGCCCTTCTCCACCCCTCTGGGGTACTGGCCCAAGTACAGGGACCTGTCCAGATACATGATTGCATACTGGACCAACTTCGCCAAAACTGGGTATGGACTGCTTAAAGGTGCACTATGTAACTTTTCTGGTGAGGGTCCACCACCTGATTGTGTCCATAGAGATATTATCGGTTGTGTTCACCTGACATCACTCTAGAATCCCTATAGTTTAAAACTGAGCTGAAGGACAGATCAAAATTCAGTGGTGGAATTTCCTGTTTCACTGTCAGATTGCAGGTTTTTTTTTTACTTATTGTTAAGTGATGCCATTGTTCAACCCCAAAGATGAGATTCTTGTCAGTTGAAAGGACTTCATAAGATTTTTCTTTCAAAAACAGTAAATGTACCATGGAGTATTACCACATACATACTTGTTGATGCCTTCCACCTATTACTATGTCTTGAGTGTCACACACTTAGGGCTGGACGATATGGCTCTATGGCTCAAATCTCAATTTTTTTTGTACACACTGGATGATTACGATCGTAATTGATTTTATTCTAAGTCAGAATAGGAACAGCTCTTTACATACTCATTCTTATCATATCCTATTTTTTAAGAAAATGTAAAATACCTTAAATTGTAAAATAACATCTACATAGATGTGTAATCTAATAATCCTTTTCAAAGTCTCAATTGTCTCTCTGTTGAGATGAAACCTCATTGTAACGTTCTTCGTTCTCACTGCCAGAAACCCAAACCAGGGCGACTCGGAGGTCCCTGCCACCTGGCCGGAGTTCAAGAGCGACGGACACAAGTACTTAGAGATCCACCACAACATGAACAAGAACTACGTGCACCAGAAGATGAGGATGCGCTACGTGCACTTCTGGACCAGCATCCTGCCCAGCCTGCCCGACATGACTAAGTCTGAATAAAACTGATGTACTTTTCTATGCTCTGTCCTACACCACACACACCAATAAACAGCTCCACACATTACTTCTGCTCTGAGTTCTTTTTGAATGGTATGACCTGAAATGCCCAATATTTCACTATATTATTGAAATATTATATTACAATGTTGTTTCCTTAGTACAAATAGGGAATGGCAATATATAGGTTCCAATGGGTATTGATATCGGGTGGTATCAATACCAATTTGTCGATATCGTCAATAAATGTTATTATTTTTACAAAAGTAAAAAGTTCCTGCTTTACTTCAACTTACTTCAAATTTGTGGACCTTGCAGTGGATTTTAGAAGACAAATATCAGTATCAGCCAAATATCGGATGCATGTATCGGCTCAAAAAAAAAATCCATATTGGCCCATCCCTAATCACAAACATACATGGAGTTGTGTTTTGCTTCATTCACACATGTTTATTCCAGAAGAACATTTTCAGTTAAGAAAACATTTTGTGAATGCCAAAAGACCTTAAGTACAACTTCATGACGCTTCATGAATGAGACCCAATATTGTAATTTTAAATGTTCATAATGTAACATGATGATTCACGGGTGTCTGTCCTTAGACTTATACAAGTCAAACAAGTAGTCCCTTATAAATACATTTAATACAGTGTTGTCTTCTGACAGATAACAACGATTCATAGAGTGAACAATACAAACTGAGCGAAAAAATGTATCTAAAGTTTTCAAACTAGAGGCTGAAGTCTGCAAGTATATTATACCTGCATAATCCAGTACAGAAAGAAAGGTTGTTTGAACAATTTATTTTCTGTAATTCAATGGGATAAAAGATTTATTTCTGTAATAAAAGGTTTGATTTTAAAATGTTTTTTAAAAGATATATATTTTTGTCAAGCCAAAACATAAGATAGCACATTACCTTAATGTATTTTAGAAAAAAATCTTACTTACTTTTCAGTTGATAATTTAAGATTTTTGAGGGAATTTTGGATTTCATTAAAATCTTAGTGAGGGAGCACTTGCAAAACATGCAAAACAGCATCATCTGCATATAAATGTATGAGGCTTTCTCTTAAATTGCAACAGAATTATGGAATGGAATAAATAAATATAGTAAAAAGTAGCATAAATGTAGTAAAAAAAGTAGCAGGCTCAAAACTGAGCCTTGAGGTGCTTCTTTGCTTAAAGTTAAAACATTTAATTTAAACCCATCAGCTAATTTGCCTGGGTTCTGTTTGAAAGATAATTTTGGACAATGCTACATTACACTTTTCTCTCACATCTTTGGTGCAAATTATTCATAATGCAAAGTAGCATTTGCAGTTTGGTTTGCCTCTCCAAAATATTGCCAAAAATGTTAACTCACAGCATGTCACTCAAAGCATGACACCAGCTGACCAATAGGAAGTGAGGGTGTGTCTGTGTTTGTAGTATACATTAAACACCAGGTTCTTACTATAAATGAATAACTTTTATCATAACCATACCCTTAAAAAGTAAAGTGGTAAAGTAAACAGTTACATAGGAAAGAGGTCAGTTATTTTTAAAGTTTTATCTAATCAGCCACATGTTGAACGTATGTGAATGAGAACTGATGATGAGAACATCAAGGATCAGTCAGTACTAATTGCCTTTGTCAAATTAAAAAAGATAATACATATTTTGTAATACTTACTGATACCAATTGGGATCAAATGTCAAAAATGTATGTTACAAAAACCTTGCTAAGCGTCCATCTTTACATATAATATAAAATGTGAAACCTAAACAAAAGAGCCATCACTAATGGTTAATACATTTATCGTACTATTGTCAGAACATTTCTGAATGAACGTTATATTTAGTATGTAGCATCTTTTGGCTTAACATTCTATGATGTGTGATGACACACTCAGAAACTCAGAAGCAGATAGTTCTTATATTATCTAATAATATTTCATACATATCTTAATTATTTTTATCAAATGTTTCTATGTACACTAAGTGACTAAAATCGTTTGTCTGTCGTCCCCGGAGGTCAAGCTGAGGTCACAGCTGCACACCACACAGATGATGGACTTTAACCCAGGAGCCCTGAACCTCACACAGGGCAGGTGTGGAGAATATGAGGTTTGTGGTGTATTCACTGTCATCAGCTCAGAAATGGACCCTCTCGGTAAGTCTGCTTACTGTATTTATGGATGTTTCATGGATTTCGGTTTTCTGTTATGTGCAAGGACTTTAAGAGACACAGTATAACATTTAGTTTTAAATTGTTAATCGCTATGGCAACGGTCCTAGATGCTCATCATTCTGAAACCCATGGATAGGCGTCAAATTCTTGCAAGCAATGCTAACATTAACATAAGGTTTGTCCTGGCTTGCAGATATGAGAAGGTTATTAAAGACCATCTTGCTCAGTAGTTAAACATTACCACTGTGGGAAAACCCGCCTCCCAGTCTCAGATGTTGCACTGGGGGATGGGGGTGGGGGGTAGTATATGGTGTATATAGGTTCAGTAGGGCCTCAGCCTGGTCTTTACAGTCTGGACACCATGGCGCTGCTTGGGATTTGTGTAGCTGTTGCCGTGATTTTGGAGGCCGTCTCTGCCACCTCAGTACGTCATTGAAATGAGTTTTATTTAATGTACGATTTAGATACAACTTTAAACATATTTTAGGGTTATTGAAGTCATTGCTTATAAATTAAAACTTAATTTAGAGAGAAACTTTGAGTTACAGATCTATCTAGTTGTGATTAATAAAATGATCCTGTTTACAGTTTAGTTTTAGTGGTTAAGTGTAGTTAACTTAATATTCATAAAAATTTAAACTAAAATTTGAAATGACAAATGTGTATATTTAATGTTGAAATTACATTAACAACACAATCATTTGCTAATTGCGCTATTCTAATTGATGCATCTGTTTGCAAAAATATGATGATGATGATGGTTATTATTATTATTATTATTGTTAAAGAATTTTCACAAGTCACATTAAACTGGTTGCATACAGTGGAACATTCAGGCAAAGCGATAACGGTAATGAAACAATAATGAAGACCAGAAGGTGGTGGAATTACCACCAGAAAAGTGACATAGTTCACCTTTAAATTGCAGTATGTTTATTGGCGATGCAGGCTGTAATACAATGTTTTCCCTGTGCAGCTGGGAGTGGTGTACACGGAGGGGGGCATGGTGGAGGGGCAGAACATCCGTCTGGGCTTCCGCAGACACATGGATGTGTTCAGGGGCATTCCCTTTGCTGACATCCCCGGACGCTTCGAGAAACCCAAACGTCACCCAGGCTGGGACGGTGGGCACACACTTATGAATTAAAACACTTATCACATGAACATGCAAAAATTAACAATAGAAGTTGATAACGTAGCCAATTCCCTGCAACGTAATATCATTATCCTCAGGTCTGTTGAAAGCGAAAGAGTTCAGACCGCGTTGCCTTCAGTTAAACCTGATCATGACCGACACCAGAGGCTCTGAGGACTGCCTCTACCTCAACATCTGGGTCCCTCATGGCAGCCAAGGTAAGTGCACATCTGACCATATGACAAGTACATTTGTGCCAACCATCTTGACTGGATGGATTTTGTAGATCTAACCATGTTGACACTGAAGCTCAACTGCCCCTTGGGAATCTACATATAGTGATTCTATTAATTAAAATGTACTACTTACCTAAATGTACTACTTTCTCTTGTCCCCTAGTCTCCACCAACCTGCCTGTGATGGTGTGGATCTATGGAGGGGGCTTCCTGGTGGGGGGCTCCATGGGGGCTAACTTCCTGGACAACTACCTGTACGATGGACAGGAGATTGCAGACAGGGGGAATGTCATCGTGGTTACGCTGGGATATCGTGTGGGAACCCTGGGCTTCCTGAGCACCGGAGAGTCTGATCTGCCGGGTTAGTATTATTCCTTTTTTACTTGTTTCTCTTGTGTTTTCAACATAACCAGTTCAAATGGTTAGACATTTTTCTATGTCACCTGCAATTTAGGTGGTGGGCCAAGAGCATCTATTTACATTTTTTTGTGAAAACATAGGTCTCCTTTGAGGGAGGACACAAAATTCAACATATCAGTAGTGTATATTCTACTCAACAAGACCCGCTTTGTCGCCATTTTCTCAAATTTTTACAAAATTCCTATTTTTATCTTGTCAATTTTTCAGGCAAACGCCATGGCTATGAAATATTCCGATGTAGAAACAACACAGCAGCTGGAGATCATCTAAGAATAATGCAAGTGTTAGAAGATCACTTTTCAGATAGCAAAGCTGTAATGTTTTTCATTAATGCAAGGCCAACACGCTACTGTATGTTTATAGATTAGTTTAAGATTTCTTGAAATTACAACATACATCCACACACAAAGTAATTATTCTGTTGGTTTTCTTCTTTTGTGAATGATTTTGGTCTTGGCTATTATGTTAGTAATATGTTTAGTAATATGTTTCTCTGCTGAGAAAGACGGGTACATGTAGATGTAGATATTTTATAACACAAAATGCTCCTCAGAAGACGTAGCACATAATAAGTGTAAAATGTGATTTCGCTGCTCCAACTACTCAGCTTTAAACCATGCCCCATGGAGCACATCTTCGGTCATGGTTGAAGAACAGGTCTGAGTGTTCATGAGGATATTTTCAGATGTGCTGATAGCAGCTGATACATTACCCATTGTGACAGCTGTCTGCTGTTTTTGCCTCAAAAATTGTACAAGAGAAGTTGCCATTTATCAAAAAACGTGCGAGAAATAAGAGTGGAAACTCTTTTTTTGCATTCTCAAAAATCCTGTGGAATTATTTTTACTTGAAGAACATGCAGACACATTTTTTTTAGATTTATTTAAAATATTTTATGTGTCCTCAGGAAATTACGGACTGTGGGACCAGCAGGCTGCCATCGCCTGGGTGCACAGGAACATCCGCTCCTTTGGAGGAGACCCCAACAACATCACCCTCTTTGGAGAGTCTGCAGGGGGCGCTAGTGTCAACTTCCAGGTCTGATGCATCTCTTCTCTATTTCAGTGTGGAACTTTTAACTGAATTCATAGAAAATTTTAACACAACTTTATATAGTGGTTTATTTAAACTACCCAATATTCCTTTTCTTTCATTCTTACTTGACATGCTGTCATCAACAAAGACTGAGACCTTAGTTTATCCTACTAGTCTAACCTACGAAGAACATATTTTCTGGTTGATGGTCTCAGATGGATTTGTTTTAATGTTTTTTGATTTACTTTGAGCCTGAACTTTCTGGATTTGTACTCCTTCATTTATGCTTGTTTCATTAATCCAAAGTCAGATTCTCTGAGTGGTCAAAAAATACTAAAGTTTTTCAGATTGTTGCATCACAGGTAAAATTTCAGACTTCTCCCGTTTTTAAATTCATGAACTATCTCCCAGTCCATTTTGCAGTCAAACTGTGTTCAGAACGAATGCATTAGCATAGCATTTACAAGGGATAAAGACTTTGTTTATATTGGTATTGTTACCATTGCTGAGAGCAGAGCGAGCTCCAATGCCGAAATACCTCATTGGAAACAAAAGTGTCAGAGTCTGAATTTCATATAACCCAGTAGTTCCAACTGGGTTCACTCATTGACACATGTTTCCTTCAAATAACCTTAATTTTGTTTTTTAACTCATTTTTCCCATGCTTAGTATCCTTTTATTGAAGGACATGCTAAAAACCCTAGGACAAGTATATGTGGTCCTCGTGACTTTTTTGCTCATGGGCACATGAACAATGTGTGAACCAAATTTAATTTCCCATTGACTTTTTTAAGGTGTGGCCATGCAAATGTGGATGTAGATAGGGTGTGGTCTTCATTAGCATTTTTGTTCAGAATCATATCGTGTGTGTATTAAATTTCATTAGTCTGTGACAGACAAATTTTTAAGTTTAATTCACAGACACTTTTAAGTTTAATTCACACATCATTATGTCCAGGTCATCAAAACACACACATGCTAGATTGGGGCTGTTCAGGTCTGACCATTATTACAAAAGTCACAGGGATTTTTATACTTTCAAAATGGTGGCTTTGTTAAGAGCTCATTATGACCACACCCTGAGACTTATGTGAAGTCTATTAGCAGATGTGATATGTCCTGATGCAGCTGCCTCAGTCTGGAGTCCATCGGATAAAAAAACTAGGTGAAGTTTGCTAAAGTACGTGGGCTAGAGTTTGGATGACTTGAGCTTGACCCAATATGGCCGACGCCCTGTGTTTAACTTTTCACATCAAGTGTCACCACCAATATTCAGCGTTCAGAGTGTCACCAGATCTGACCCAAAATTCTCAGGTCTAATTTGATCTCAAATAGACTAAACCATGGATAAGGTGCTTCAAATAATAAGTAACCAACCAACAAGAAAAAAGAAAAAACTCAGACATATATATATATATATACATAGTTTTTGCTATCCTTTATTGTCTGTGTAACGCCTCAGTCGTCCAGGTCTGGTCCATTGTAAAAGCCAAAGTCTATCAACTGTAGGAATTGTAAACTCTTACAGTTGATAGACTAAAGTCTTCCCTCCTACAACAAAACATTGTAAGACTGAAGACTGTTTCGCTGCTCATTCAAGCTGCGTCTTCACTTCAAGAAGACGCAGCTTGGATGAGCAGCAAAGCTAAGGTAAATCTATCAACTGGACAAAACGTTGTAGAAGTGAAGACGTTTCGCTGCTTATCCAAACCACTTCTTCAGTTCTGGATGAGCAGCACGTCTCCACTCTTACAACGTTTTGTCCTGTTGATAGATTTAACTTCAGCTTATGCTATGGGGGTGGGAGAGTGGGAGACTGTCTAGATTCGCAGCAGCCTCCTGTACCACTTCCTCTTTCTCTTCTCAAGATCCCGCTCCAGTGCTGTGTTCATCTCCTCCAGCAGGGAGCGCTGTTCTTCTGTCTTCCTCAGCATTTGTTCCAACTCACTGCATCTTTCAACCTGCAGGGAGTGCTCTAACTTCAGCTCCTCACAGGTTTTAAAGATAGCCGTCTTCTCCTTCTCTAGTTCATTTTTTCTTTGTCTCTCCTGGTCTACCTCTTGCTGTAGTGCACTGTTCTTTTTGACCAGCAGGGAGCGCTCTTTTATAAACAGCTCGTCTGACACACTGTATCTCTCCAGCATCAGGGAGCGCTCTACCTTTAGGTCTTCACAGGTTGTTAAAAGCATAGCCTTGTCTTTCTCTAGTTCAGCTGTCCTATTTTTCTCCTGTTCCACCTCCTGCTGTAAAAAACGGTTTCTTTCAACCAGCAGGGGGCGCTCTACCTTTAGGTATTCGAAGGTCCTCAAAATGGCAGCCTTGACTTTCTCTAGATCAGCGCTCCCATTTTTCACCTGTTCCACCTCCTGCTCTAGTACACTGTTCCTTTCGGCCAGCAGGGTGCGCTCTCTTACCGTTTTCTTCAGGAGCTGCGCAAGGAAAATGCACTTTTCCTCCTGCTGGGAGAGCTCTATGTCCATCTCACCACAGGTCCTCAAAATGGAGTTCTTCTCCTCCTCCATTTTTTGGATCTGTGTCTCCTTATCTTCTATTTCCTTGAATAGTTGGAACGTTTCCTCACAGTGGTCATTTTCTTTGGCCTCTAGTGTTTCTTCCAGAGCAGCCATGTTCTTTTCAAGATTCGCCACTGCAAGCTCCAGTCGAGAGTTCTCCTCCGTCAGTGCAGTATTCTTGAAAGATTTTTCCTGCAGTTCGGATTTCAGATCGGCATCGTTCTTCCAGAGACTCTGCTTTTCTGCCTCCCACTTTCTGGATTTCTCTTTCATTTCTGCGACCTGTTTCTGGAGGGCCTTAATAGTGCCATCTTTGGACTGAAGCTGGTATTTCAGTTGATCTGTCTGGCCTGTAAGTGCTCCTCTCTCCTCTTTAACTTTGTCCAGTTCAGATTGGAGGTCTAGCAGTTGCTCATTCTGAGCTCTAAGGATCAGTTCAGTTTCGTTCATTAACTTGAACTTCTCCTCCTCACGCTGTTCTCTGTCTATTTCTCTAAGCTTCCTGAGGTCTTCCAGTACTTGGAGCAGATGTTTCTCTCTGAGTTCTGAAGCCTGAGCAGCCATTTCTAATTCTAACCAGATTAAGTCCATGTCAGTCTCGTGTTCCTCCTCAGACTTCAGGGTTTGAGGCTCTAACTCCTCCCTCTCCAGCTCCTTAAGAGTTTCAAAGGTGTGGACCACCTCTTCAGATCGTCCAGAGGTCTGATCTGGATTGGTGGATGCCATTATTTACATAATTGTTTATTAAAGCAGTACTGTTGACCTTGTTTTTTTTTGTTTTGTGGCAGACCCTGACTCCTCACAACAAGGGCCTGGTCCGCAGAGCCATCTCTCAGAGCGGGGTGGCCCTGTGTCCCTGGGGTGTCATCAAGAACCCACGAAAGTTCGCTGAGGAGGTGAGAGTATTCATATTGAAGGAATCAGAAGACTATGCTACAAAAAATGATTTATTAAAGGAAGTGTATGTACGATTTTTTATATTCCAACAACACAACTTTACATGTTCAATCAAATATAATTTTTAATGCTGATTTATTCTTAATTACAAAAATAACATTTATTTGATTGGGTCAAGTTGGTCAAGTTGTTTATGTTATCATTTGGTTTACAGTTTCTTGGCTTACATTGTTCGCTGTCAAAAAAGACTTTTCGTTCAATGTAAGAAAACTATTTTTTAGCTAAATATTTGTCGTGGGTACAGTTTCTTTGCAATAGTGGGGAGATTTTTATTATTTTTGTTGTATTACAATAACAATTGAGCTGTAGAGGGTTTAAAATGTAACTTCTATGGTTGAGTATAGTTTTCATTCTTCTGCTCATTTGTTTCAGCTCAGGCCTTTTAATGATTGTGTCTATATAAAAATGTTTACTGGGATTATCTTGCATTATTATTATCGTGTCAAGGACGTTTCAGTATTATTGATTATCGCAGTATTTCTCGGTAGCAATATATCGTGACATACATGCAGCAAATGTAAGAGAAAATGTAAAAGTTTAGTATTTGTTAATAAATTCGTAAAAGAACCAATTTTGCAGACAATTCCAGAATCACAAAGCTTTAATACTAGCTGCTTATTTTGTTGACATGTTAAATATGAACTGAAGTCCAGTTATATTTTTTTCATTCCAAATCATAGGCTATATATATAAATGGACATAATAACCTGCCAGCTGCCAGCATTCCACCAACTCTGGCTCCAATTCACTTTACACAAAAAATTATCCTCCCTCTCTCTGTAACTGCTGCTGTGAGCCTCGTCATTTTGATCTTAAAATGTTTGTATTAATCCACTCTACATGATCCTGATATTTTTATTTCACTATTGCCCCTGTAAATCAAAATATGAACATTAATAACACACAAATCAAGCGCCTTCTTTCCTTGAGGTCACTCCTGCTAGCGTTAGCAACAGGTTTGATTGACAGCATTGCTAAGTGCCCAGTGCCCACTACGTGCTAAACCAGAGGTTTGGGTGCTATGGGGCGTTACTTTCATCAGCCTCGATCTGGATTGGCCCTTTGGTTGCTATGATACTCGCGGTTGGAATTCCAAATATGGAACTAAGCTCCAAATTTGCCGCTGTAACTGCTAGCCTCAACGAGCGCCATTTAGCTGGAGCCAAATGCTATGGGTAATGTCACAATCCCTTAGTCCACTTCTTTATACAGTGTATGTTCCAGACCAGTAGTCTCTCTGTTCATATGTATGTGTCAGGTGGCTGCGAAGGTGAACTGTCCCACTGACAGCAGGATGGCAGCCTGTCTCAAGATGACTGACCCTGTGCTCCTAACCATGGCCGGGACACTCAACACGGAAAGCTCCACCGCCCGTAACTCTTTCACTTATTAATTATATGTTTTTATGCTTTTTTTTCATTATAATTCCTTTACAACTTAGATAACAAAATGATGATCTGTTACACATTACTCAGACCAATATTAAAAAATCTTGCACCTTCCTGTATTACCAACAGGTGGAGCTTGAGGGCAAGTTTTTATGGTCTCTGAGTAACATTAATCCAAAGCCATTTCTCTGAGCATTCACAAATGCTCCATTGGGGTTTTGCCAGGATTGTTTTGTCATAGGTAAAAATCCAGACTTCTCCTATTCAGTTTTTACAATTCAATTCAATTCAATTTATTTATTTTTGTAACGCCCAAAATCACAACAACAGTTGTCTCGAAGGGCGTTCATGTTTTGGTTGATGGGGGAAACCGGAGTACCCGGAGGAAACCCATCCAGACACGGGGAGAAACATGAAAAACTCCACACAGAAAGGCCTGGCGACCCGGGGATCCAACCAAACCTTCTTGCCATAAACACTCACTTGGATGGTTTGGATACATACGTTTTCAAATGTAGACATTATTTTTCAGAATTTTTTAGAAAATGTGAAGCAATTTCCCAAGAGGGAATTATAAGACACAAGAATGCATAATTTGTGTTCTTTAATGCTCCTGGACGTGTGTAAAATGTTTACTTAAGAACTGAATCTTGATTTATAAAAAATCACAGCAGTTAGAAAAAGCATTCAATATTTTTGATAAATAATCCATCCCTAATCGAAATTGTGTGCACATGTAGATCCTCTGGTGGAGAACCTGGTTCTGTCTGCGGTGGTGGATGGGGACTTCCTGCCGGACCACCCCTCAAAGCTGTTCCACAATGCGGCTGAGATTGATTACATCGCCGGGGCCAACGACATGGACGGACACATCTTCACTGCCATTGACATCCCTTCCCTCAACTCCATGCTGGTGGACACGCCCATGTGAGTTTGACTCACTGTGGTACTTAGTAACATAACAATATAATACATGACACAGACACACATTTATAGTTACCACAGCCATTAAAAACTAAGGCTAAATTGCAAACTATTCAAAGAAATAGGCTATTATAACTTTTTTTTAAGTACAATAAGAATCAGAGAACGTAAAAGGGGCAGACAGTAAACACATACAATATGTAAATAAACAGATTAGAGATTGGTTTAGAGTCCGTATGGCTATGGGGAGGAAAATTTTTTGACTGACTTGAATGTCATAAGAGAGATATCCCTTTATTGTCTCCCATGGGAGAAAATTGTCTTGGGACAGGGGTCACTTGCTTTACACAGAGACTCACAAAAACTATGGACCATGTAGTGCCTCGAGTAATGAGCTGGGTGAGTATGATACACTGTGTCTATAGAGGAAAGAGTATGAACTGTGATCTTTATGATGTGAATGTCCAAATTACTTTATTTCTAATGAGTTTTTAAAAATATTATTATAGCAGTGTAGAACTGAGGGATTTTGATGTTGTGTCTGACTCAAATTTATTTTTGTCTGAAGAAAAAAACGTTTTAAATCTTAAATTTGTTATTATTTAGTATTATATTTAACAAAAAACAAGTATATATTCTGTGCTTTCCTATTTGTACTCTCGGTTTTCACTGGATGCCAAATATATGTAATTATAGAGCAAATGCCCCAAACCATACTACCACTAGTATACCAAAGTTCAAGAACACAAAAAACATTGCGTTGTTTTGTTATTTTGTGCTTATCACTCCTGTCTGCTGCAGTGAAGAACTGAAGACACTGCTGGGCTCATACACCAGAGACAAAGGAAAGGCTGGAATGGAGAACGGTTTCTCCACCTACACTGCCAACTGGGGCACCAACCCGGACCGCGAGACCATCAAGAAGACCGCTGTGGCCATCGGGACAGACTACATCTTCCTGGTGCCCACTCAGGCTGCTCTGTACCTCCACGCCAAACATGCTACGTGAGAACCATTTTTCCAATAGTCAAAAGGAAGATTCATCCAGCTTTGAACGTGTACAACTGTGACTGGGGTTGCTGTTGTACCTGTAGTCTTACTGTTTAAAAAAATAGGTCCCACCATTACAACTGAATCTGTGTTGCCAGTGCCTTAACCTACAGGGCACATGCACGTTTTTCTCATTCTCAGTATATGGACAGAGCCTCCAGAATTCACTCAATGAGCTGCAAAGGCTGCACTAGCACTGATTCATGATTGGTGGGGGCCAGGGTTTCAGCAGTGACGATTCAAAACAGAGAGTATTTTTAGGTTTAAAACAACTGGATTTTAGCAACTTAAATGAGAGACTTATGAGGCTCATTCTGCTCTCTGATTGGATATTTCTTGAGTGTCTTGAGAACTACGGTGCTTGTGCCATGTGACCAAGAATAGATCAGCTTTACAATTTTTAATAGTAAAAGTTATATTTGCAAGTTATATTACATTGTATCTGGGGACACAGATAGGACAAAGCTATGAAATCTACATTTAAAATCTTGCATACAGTACCTTTAATAACAACTGACAGCTAGTGACTCTCTACTTTGTTAATTATATTGTGTTGTATATTTAATTAGATTCGTTTCTAATTAATTTTTAGAGTGACAAAAATATTGCAGCAACGCAGAACAATATGTGACTCATAATCAAAATCATAATTAGTTTATTTATCATTATTGTTCCTAATTCATGGTTTCAAAGCCACTGTAGATGAGACAAATTGACTAACTGGACCTATGATTGCAATCACACTTAAAATTGACTAAGTGCACAGACAGAGACAACCTTACTTTATAATCCGTAGAAGATGGTGATTTTTTCATAGTGACCTAATGTTCACACAGCTACACTTGGAACGTTTGTGTGTTTATTAGCTACATTCATTTCTGACATCCTTCTTAATCATACTTAAACTCCTCTGTCTCTCTACTTCAGGACTGGCCGCACTTACTCGTACTTGTTGACTGAGCCCAACCGCATGGGGGGCCTGATCACACCCTACCCCAGCTGGATGGGGGCAGACCACATGGACGACCTGCAGTTTGTGTTTGGGAAGCCCTTCTCCTCTCCTCTGGGATACTGGCCCAGGCACAGGGACCTGTCCGGATACATGATCGCATACTGGACCAACTTCGCCAAAACTGGGTATGGATTCTGCTCATGTTACTTAAACGGTGCACTGTGTAACTTTTCTGGTGGGGGTCCGCTACATGACTGTTTCCATAGAGATATTATCAGTTGTGTTTATTTGACATCACAACATTCAGGGATCTCTATAGTTTAAAACTTGAAGGATCAGAGTTTAATGGTGGAATTTGCTGTTCAGCTGTCAGATTTCAGCCTTGGTTTATAGTTAATATCTCTGGGCCTATCCACATGAAATAAAGATGAGATTGTTGTCAGCTGAAAGGGCTTTAAGACATAATATTAATATGGCAATCTCAAACAAGTAATGATAAGGTTCAGCATTTGTGGATCATTTCATTAAAAGAAATTCCCATAGTTTTATACAGGCCCTGGCCTTCCATCTGAAATTATGACATTAAATTCTAGAGCGTGAATATAACCTATTACTATGTCTTGATTGAATGTCCCACAGTATGGCTTTTACCTTGTCTACCTCCATGGAGCCAAGCAAGTGACTCATTGCAATATTCTAGCAGATTGAAATAGACACCATGATATATGATCATTACACATCCAAGACCTCATTCAAATCATCAGTTGTACATAAAATGGATTTACCGGATTATTTTGGTGCGGATGATGGTTGGAAGTCCTTAACTGTTGAGATGAAACCTCATTGTAACTTTCTTCTTTCTCACTGCCAGAAACCCAAACCAGGGCGACTCGAAGGTCCCTGCCACCTGGCCACAGTTTGAAAGCGACGGACACAAGTACCTGGAGATCCACCACGACATGAACCAGAACTACGTGCATCAGAAAATGAGGATGCGCTTCGTGCACTTCTGGGCCAGCGTCCTGCCCAGCCTGCCCGACATGACTGAACAGTCTGAATGAAAAGTCTGAATAGAACTGATATACCCCACTATACACTGTCCTACACCGTACACACCAATAAACAGTTTCATGCATTCCTGAGTTATTTTTGAATGCTATGATCTATTAGCAGCTATCGCCAAATCCTGCTCAGATCAGTTGATTTAACTGGATTCAAAATGAGTGTATTTAGGTAGATCTACACCTGCGCAGTGTTTTTTAAACTGTCAGATGATTCATTAGGGACCAATAAATAACAAATCAGGCAATAAATAATACACTCACTGCATATTTCATAAAACTAACCATGATTTATTTTATTAAACCTAGACAAACAAAGTCTTCCTCATCTTGTTTTTAAGAGTTATCTGCAAAATATCAGTTTATTTCTCCTCCTACTGTCTGTGAATATATGAAAAATTAGCAGAACAAGTTTAGATCAGATGGTGTTTAAGACATCCGGCTTTCTTTAAAGTTAGAAAGTTAGTTTTAAGAAAGTGTATTTTGCAGTGCTTTTAACACAACACAAAATTATGTCATAAAAAAATTTGGCCATCATGCCCATTGTTTTTATAATTAAGAATAAATCATTACAATTGTTAACAGTAAGAGCTATATTTGATTTGAACATGTCTATTTCGCATCTGCAATGTAAAAATTCAATCAGGAGAAAAGACTGACTCATGCCACGCATCTGAGAGTATAACATCACATTTTTAAAAGTGTGTGGACGGGTGTGTCTGTGTTTGTCATAGATCTGTATTAAACACTAGGATCTTAATATAAATTATTAACTGTCTTATCTTAACCGCATGCCTAAAAAGTAAAGTGTTATGTATTTGTTGTAGCAAAGAAGTTAGTTATTTTTAGAGTTTTATCTAATCAGCCACATGTTTTTCTGTGTGTGAATGAGAGCAGCTGATGGGAACAACACAGAAGGGACTACGTAAATACATGTGCACAAAACTGTTCAAAAATCAATGTTCCTTATTCTGTTGTGGTCAGTACTATTTGTTTGCCATAATGTTTTAATATTATAGGACAGCCATAGAGTCAAAAATCCTGTTAATATTGTAACATTTTAAAATATAAAATCAAAAAGGATCAGGGTCAATGTTGTTCCTTCCTCTTTACGATACCAGTGCAAAAAACAAACTTTTATCCACACACCTGCACCTGTTTTTAATGTTTTATATGGACTTGTATACTTGTTTGATTGTTTTTTCAGCTTGTATTGTATTTTAAACTCATGAAAAAAGATCCCAAGTGCTCTCATTTGGTTCCCCTGTATAAATAAAGATAAATAAAATAAAATAAAGCCAATGAGCTATATGATAGTTCTTCTGATTACCTAATTGCCAGTAATGCTACATACATTTTTGGTAGTGAAAAGAATAAAAATATGATTAACTAATTATTATAGCCATATTTTAAAGAATAAAATTGTAAAAAATGTTGATGTTGATAATAATTGCGAGTGTTTCTTCTATACAGTAAACGACTATGATCCTCCGTCTGTTATCTGCAGAGGTCAGAGCGGAGGTCATGATCATACACTGCACAGGTGGTGGGCTTATATAACGCAGGCGCCCTGAACCTCACACAGGGTATATGGTGAGAATATAAGACTTGCGGTGCATTCACTGTCCTCCGCTCAGACATGGACCCTCTCAGGACTTTACTGGCTCTGCTCCTGGCTCTGGGGACAGCCTCTGCAGCCTCGGTATGTCTATTCTTTGTAAATAATACAATTTGTGCCTGGTTAAGTGTTTTCTCTGACTGTTTGCAGGGAATCATAGAAAGAGCTGTCACAATTCAAAACCTATTACACGTATTTTTACATTTATTGAGTGTAACAATTGGCTAACTACCCTTCTAATGTGAACTCAACTCTAACCCTAATGTGTCCCTCGTGCATGTTTAAATATACTACATTGAAATGAACAAATAGCTCATTTTTATCAATACTTTCAGACAGACATAATTGCTGGGTTTTAGATGACATCATAACTTTCTGAGGAATTACCATTATTATTATTTTTAGTAAGCCTAACAGGAGTGAGTTTGACTACTGGATACACATATATGTATATAAACTCGTATATAAACGTAGATTACGCAGTTATCTGAAAATCTGAAGGCTGATATTTCCGTCAACATTTTGAAAACTGTCTGTTTCCTTGGGCAAACACTTCACACCTGCTTGTCTAAACATGAATATTGTGTGTGAGTGATGGTGGTCGGTGAGGCCCATTGACAGTGACACCTCCGTCTATCAGCTCCAGGGCAGCTGTGCAGTTTACCACCACTAAGTATGGGGTGTATGAGCAGTGCAAGGTAAAATATGCCCTGCCCACTCAGTGTAATCTTATGTTAGAAATTTACCCCATCATCTGTGAGTAACGTTGAGCTATGCGTGTGTGTGCCTGTATGCTGTGTGTGTGTGTGTTTGCAGCTAGGCGTGGTGCAGACAGAAGGGGGCAGTGTGCAGGGGCAGAACATTCCTACAGGCTTGTTCCGCTCTGTGGAGGTGTTCAAAGGGATCCCTTTCGCCGCCAAACCAGAACTCTTCGAGAAACCCCACCCTCACCCTGGCTGGAGCGGTCAGTTTATTTATCTATTATTATCAGTTTATTTACCTTCTAATTGTTCCTTCCAATATCTAACAGCAGAGGAAGCTCCAACGCCCCAGTACATAATTGAAAACAGACTATGTTTTCCAAAAATATACATTATTTAAGATTATCCCAGGGCGACCAAAAGCATGTTTAAAGATAGAATGTGTTCTTTACATTCTGATTGAGTCATTTCTGTTGTTTTTATTTTCAATGATCAGCTTGGGTCTTTTTAACTAAAAGGTCAATAGCCAATCCTCTGTCAGTTAAAGCACGTGGTTTGTGTTTTGGACCTCAGACTACTTTCAGCTATAACCTAAAGAGACTTACATCCCAAAATGTTGCTTTGTTAAAATCATCTGCCGTGGAATTATGGTTTGGAGGGTTGAAGCTTCTATATGAATAACATGAGAGGTGATTGGTTGAGAGGCAAAGGGTGCAGGCTGTGATTGGCTGACAGTGACAGGTGATGGAGGGACCAGGGAGAAGTTGAGTGTATTCTTCAGCCATATTTCGCCTGATAAAAGCTCCATATGTCGTTATACTGTCCACAGGGATCCTCAAAGCCACTAAGTTTGCTCCCAGGTGTCTGCAGATCAGCCTGCTGCAGACCAACACGTTTGGAAGTGAAGACTGTCTCTACCTCAACATCTGGGTCCCTCATGGCAGAAAAGGTGAGGAGTGGATTTAACCATAATATTCTGAAGGAGAATGTATATAATTGATGGACATAATATTGTTTATAATAAGTAAATGAAATGCCTTGAGGCAGCTATAGTTACCAAGATTTACTACAACCTGAATGTGACAGTCGATGTACCGAAATTAAAATGTCTCAAAATGTTCTTAAAGATAAATGCATTTTAATGTGATGTTTTAACAGTTTGCTAAAATACAAAAAGAAATATATGTTCATTGTTGTCTCAAATCACTCTCCATCTTCCTGTTTCAGTCTCGTCTGACCTGCCTGTGATGATCTGGTTCTATGGAGGGGGCTTCATGTTGGGGGGCTCCATGGGGCCTAACTTCCTCAACAACTACCTGTACAGCGGACAAGAGATTGCAAACAGGGGGAACGTCATTGTGGTCAGTGCAGCCTACAGGGTGGGCGTCCTGGGCTTCCTTAGCACTGGGGACTCTTCCATACCTGGTACATATAATATGGGGGACAAATGCAGAAATGGGGTTGTGTTTAGTTTGATTACTTCGTTCTGGTGGTGTTTGTGTTTGTTCCCAGGAAACTACGGGCTGTGGGACCAGCAGGCTGCCATTGCCTGGGTTCACAGGAACATCCACTCATTTGGAGGAGACCCCAACAACATCACCCTCTTTGGAGAGTCTGCAGGTGGCGCTAGTGTCAACTTCCAGGTCTGACAACTAATTTCCCACATAAAAAAAATGTAAAAATACATGGCTGTTTATGCCATCTTTAATTTACTAAACAAACTGAGTTCTTTTTTCAGTTGGTGGTTGTGTTATTTGTGATAGATAAATCAACAGTCTGTTAGTACAGACTGACACAGTTGATGTAGTGATGTGTTGTCAGAACCTTGTTCATACTGCATTGTAAACAATCATATAAATTATATTACTTCACGTACAATAGCTATATGATGTAAAACATGACATAGCCTATTTACAGTATAAGTTATACTCCCACAGGAAACACATTTGTCCTGCTAATCTGAACATTCAGTCATGAGCATTATCCCTGTGTCCTTCTTCAACCGGTCACACTAAACTTATAGTGACGATGTGTTGGTGTATTTGTCCTGACTCAGATCCTGTCGCCCCACACCAGGGGGCTGGTCCGCAGGGCCATCTCCCAGAGCGGCGTGGCCTTATGCCCCTGGGCCTTCAAGACCAATCCCCGGGACGTGGCTGTGCAGGTGAGGGAAACACAGGAGAGCATCCTGAATCTGCTCTGACTGCAGTGCTTCTGTGTTGATGTGTGTTTGTCTCCAGGTGGCAGAGAAGGTGGGCTGTCCCACTGACCACACTATGGCTGCCTGTCTGAAGACCATAGATGCAGGAAATCTGACCATGGCTGCGCCCACCATCAAACAAGGCAACCCCGACCGTGAGTCACTCTATAAACAGACGCACAAAGACATGTGGCCGGCATGTATGAAGTTAATCTTGACCTTGAACTTTAAAGGTGCATTGTGTAACTCTTGTGATAAATGCTCATGGAGATGTTATTGCTTTGCCTAGAATATTCCACAGTGTAACATTACATCTATTTCTATGAAACAGCAGGCCTCCAGGCAAAGTTACAGGTCAGATCTGTGGCGAGCCAAGCATTCTCATAGTAATACCTGTTTATCAAGGTAAATGTGAGCAGTATTATCAGTTGAATACAACATAGGTACATTTAATGACATACGCTGGTACATTCCAGGCAAAGCAATAACATCTACATGGGCCCACGACATGTTTATTTCACACATGAAAGTGCTTTGTGAAATAGCATTGACTTTTAAGTAAAATAAGTTGATTTAATTACTCATCATTACATCATTACTAAGTGACTTCAAGTTAAAAGACTGAATACACTTCAAAATAAGATCTCAACTGAGATGACGAGAAAAAGCTGCAAAACAAAGTATGCAGTGCTGACATGATAACAGTAAAACCTGTGCAAATGAATCATACACATATAGTCCACATACTTCCATGGTGTTCAGACTCTTGTCCTGCCTCTGCATGTGTCATGTTCCTGTCAGACCCTGGAGTGATGAACCTTCTCCTGACCCCTGTGGTGGACGGAGACTTTCTGCCGGACCACCCGTCCAAACTGTTCCACAACGCGGCCGAGGTGGACTATCTGCTGGGGGTCAACAACATGGACGGACACATGTTCACCTCCCAGGACATCCCCTCCCTGGGCAACAAGAACAAGGACACCTCCATGTAAGACAAAGAAAAGAACTGTGTATCAATTCAACACACTGACATTTGTTTATTTAATATAACATTCAAATGACTGATTTAGTCACATTCACCATTGATAGAATGGAATAGTAATGAATTATATTGTAATGTAAAATGACACATCTATAATTCTTCTTCTTCTTTGTTTCATGGTTTTATGTTATTGTTTAGATAACCGTGGTAATAGACTGTCTTTATAATGTGTCAAATGTCTGTGCTACTTTCAGTGAAGACCTCCAAAGGCTTCTGAGGGCCTACACACGAGAGAAGGGCCCAGCTGCTCTGGACCTGGCCTTTGCTGAATACACCTCAGAGTGGGGCCCCTCGCCCAGCCGTGACACAATCAAAAAGACGGCAGTGGACATCGGGACGGACTACATTTTCCTAGTGCCCATCCAAACTGCTGTGTACCTGCACGCCACCACTGCAACGTAAGACATACATTGTATAATCAGGATAAAGGTAGAGGAGACCGCAGCTGAGCAAAACATCTCAGTTAGCAACAACAAAGCTCATGAGTTTACATATCTGTGTTACTGGGGCTAAATTAATAAAAGTCACTGACACTTTTAAATCCTCAATAGCTCCTATAATTCTTAAATTATACTCACTAAATTTTAGCAGTAGGTAAACTGAATCTTCTGATATTTTTGGCAGTATATACGGTTATCATTGCTAACTTACACTTTAACTTATCACTACTTAAACTAGGAGAAGTAAAAATTACCAAATTTTTAAAAATAATGGTTTTAAATGTCCATCATTTTCGGGTTTGCACTGAACAGCTCGATTCAACACACTTTGCATAACATCTGAAAGCATTTCGGGGCTTATGGCTCTTATTTGATCCTCGATATTACGTTTTAAGTCGTTTATTGTCTGAGGTTTATTCACAAACATCTTTTGTTTAAGATAGACCCACAGGAAGAAATCAGGACTTGTCAGGTCTGTGGAGATCACATACTGCCCCCTGTCTTTGAGAATGACTGATTTAATGGCATTTACACTCGCTGGTATTAAAATGTCGATGATAACACCGCCGGGTTTCTGAATTTGACCCATGTGACTCAAAGTACCACTGTACAATGAGGGTTAGTTCCTCGGTGCTGTATTTGCTCATATTAATGTCAGAAGGGTAGTTCTAAAAGCTCTGAAAAAAATAAAAGAAAATATTTAAAAACAAAAGAGTTATGAATTTTTTCAACTGTCAGTGACTTTTTGTATTTTATTTATAAATCATTTTTTCAACACTAAAATATATGTTAAAAATGTTAAATCAAACTTGTCAAACAATCTGGTTCATGTTTGGCCAAAAATAACTGAACCATTTAAAGTGCATATGACATGTTAGACTACACATTCACTAAACAAAGTTAACATCATGCCTATTTTTTTAGATTATCATAATTTTAATTTTAACTTTATAATTTTACTTCCTGATTGGACAGGGACAGCAGATATGACATATGTGAAGGTAACTCCATGTTTACTGAGCAACCATAATGTTTGCAAAGGCTAAAACTAGTCTAAACATTTATATTTATGATTAGACAAATAAAAGCAGATAACAACACCTTTATTTTGTTAAATAAATGTATAATCTGCCAGAAAAAACCTAATAATAATTAGAAAAAAAAAATCATACACAATTAAAATGCAGGGTTCTGTCTCTGTGCAGGTCTGGTCACACCTTCTCCTACCTCCTGTCTGAGCCCAGTCTGATGGCGGGCCCGGGGAAGCCCTACCACGACTGGGTAGGCTCGGACCACGCGGACGACCTGCAGTTTGTGTTCGGGAAGCCCTTCACCACCCCGAAGGCCTACGCCGACAGACACCGCGCCCTGTCCTCCTACTTCATAGCCTACTGGACCAACTTCGCCAGGACTGGGTCAGACTGGGCTACCAGCTTTTTACCAACTATTACTTATAAGGCGTATACCTGATTATATATACCTAATAAAAGCTACATACTGTCGCTTTAAGCTTTTTGTCACTATCGATAGTGCACCATGAATCTAGTGTCATGCAGTTACCCATGATTCTTAGTAACAATGTGCCTGATTGATTGGACAAAAAGATGTGACCTTGTCAGTAGCTTCTGTGTTAGTTATTACCTCTGCTGTGTAAAATGCATGGATAATACGTGACAAAATGAGCTACAGGCCCTTTAATTTACTCTTATGCATATTTAAGTAAAGGTGCACTATGTAACTTCTCTGGTGCAGGGTCAGCCATCTGTATCTCTCCATGGAGATGTTTTTGCTTTGACTACAATATTACACAGTATATCATTAAACAGTATTTCATTAAACATCTCCGACTTGAGACAAGCTGGGTAGCTACTAGGTGAAGTTACAGGTCAGATCTGTGGACAAGCGAGACCACTCACAGTAAGAATGTGTTTTTTAAGGAATTTTGATCAGTAAAAAACACCTATAACTGTATAAGTAAATATAAGTTTAAGATAAGTTCAATGCCAGATTGTGGAATGTACCAGGCAAAGCAGTAACATCTCCATAGAGACCATAGACTGTATATATAAAAGAAAAATTGTTGATGTGGATGTTTTTGGCTTAGACACAAATGTAGGGTTCATGCAGCTTTTTATGTCACCTCCAGGGGGCACTGTGCAAAAAGGTTTACAAAAAATTATCTGTGTCATTCTAGTCCTAGAGTTACTTTTTTTGACCATACCTTATAGATTTTTTTTGCTATAAAAACATGACAACATTAATTAAACATATAATTATATACCATATTCCGTTATGCTGAGTCCTGTTCAACTGACTAGATTGATGCAATTGGCTATTTTAAATTAAATAATCTGTTTTACACACAAATCCTGCATATTTAGGTTGAATTCATCTCTCAGACAAAAAAAACACTCTGTTCCACCTTGTGATGTCATGTGATAATACAGAGTGCTCTACTGTGTTTTTAAACTCCACACATCTTCACTAGAATCATTTGAATGATTTAAACCCTGGAAATGCCAATCTCTACTGAACTAAAGGTAAAAGGTAACTGTTAACTTGAAAACTACCACTATGTGACATCAGAAGGTAGAAACGAGCATTGTGAAGAATAATCTTTTTGAACTCCAACTACACAATTTAATTATTTATTTATTAACTGTTGATATATTTTGTATTTTTGTCCACAGAGACCCTAACATGGGCTCCTTGGCGGTGCCTGTCAGCTGGCCTCAGATGGACATGTCCTCGCAGCAGTATCTGGACATCACTTCGGACATGAACGACAACTCCACCTCACAGAAGATGAGGCTGCGCTTCGTCCAGCTTTGGACCGAAACCATCCCCAGTCTACCGTAGACCCGCCCATAGCCCCACTCACCGCTCTTTCCATAAACTCTCCATGAAGACATTATTGCTTTGGCGATTTAGTATGGCAGTAAACTCCTTTATCAAGTTTTATTTAATAACTGGTGTCTTTACTGCTCAAAAATACATTGAAAAACATGCATTCTTACTGTGAGCGGGGTTGCCTCTCCACAGATCTGACCTGTGACTTAGCCTAGTAGTGAAACCTGCTTGTCTCCTTGATAAATACATTTATTGGCACAGTGTGGAACAATCCAGGCAAATCAATAAAAGACAGAGACATTAGAAAGTAAAAGGAGACAGACTTAATATAAATATGCATGATATTCAAACCCATATAAATGAAACAAAAATGACTTTAAGTGTGTTTCTGATGTGGAAGTAAGATATGAAGTTTAGTCTTACTCTAGTGCTGTGGCCTTGCAGCTTTTCATTGCTACACAGTAAGAGATAGATTAGAAACTCCAAAAACTATACACTTTATTTTTTGTGTAATTATTAATCAGTATGTCAGCCGGGTAACCACATCAGCACTGTAAAATATATGTAGTTCTTAGTTTAGAGTAACGCAACCTTTAATATGCATAGTTCTAGTCAGTTGGGGATGACACAGATGCTGAGTTAGCTCTAACAAGAATGATAAACAACTCTCATATATAACATACTCTTTCAAGTGTATGAGTATGTTAGATGATGGTGAGGAAACAACCGCTGAAACCAGAGTTGGACCAGTGGGAGGAGACAACACCTGAGGACAACACTGCAGCCAAATGAGACGAGACAAATGCTGTTTTGCTTTTCAAAATAAAACTATACAGTAGTTTCGAAACAATTGCTTTTATTTATAAAATAATGCAAATCGTGCAGTAAATATAGCAGAATGTCATGCTGTAAATGAGCCTACAGGTGAATGATCCTGTGGAAGAGTCCATCACATTTATTTTTTCTGATTTTGGCTGTTTGTGATGCACAGAGCGCAGCAGAGGTAAGATGTAGTGGGCGTGGCCTTTGTCAGGTGTCTCCAGGCTGCAGGCTCCACAGCCCTGTCACTAGAGCCGTGTTACTACAGCCTTGTTAGTACAGCCCTGTCACCAGAGCCCTGTCAGGACAGCCCTGTCAGGACAGCCCTGTCAGTCCGCGGCAGAGCGCGCGGTGACCTCGGAGCAGGATGGGGCAGGCGGTGTCTGGGGGCAGAGTGGCCGCTGTGCTCGGCCTGGCGGTGTCTGTCATGTTCGTGTCTCACGGCGGGCCTCTGGTGGACGGTGACGACAGTAGGGGGTTGCCGTGGGTGAGCAGCGGGCTCCAGGATGCAGCAGGGCGGACCACGCTGTGCCTCTGTGCCGTGGCGTGTCTCCTGGTCCTGGGATGGCTCTACCGCCTGCTCTTCAGTCCTCTGGAGCTGCTCAGGACCCCGGACCAAGTGGGATACATCGTGCCAGAAGGGCGGTCCAGGGCAGAGGCCGTGAACGAGGCCCGGCGGCGGAGAAAGACCGGGGAGCTGCCGCCGGTGTATCCCAACGGCTGGTACCGCGTCCTGGACTCGCACCTGCTGCTCCGCGGGGAGGTGCGCAGCCTCATGCTGCTCGGTACGTGCATTTCACTGTAATATAAGAATAACTCTTATGCACAGACACACACAGACTTTAATGTTGCCTGTTCTTTTAGAAAATAATAATAATAATAATAATAATAATAATAATAATAATAATAATAATAATAATAATAATAATAATAATAATAATAATGATGTTCTGGTTAGGCTACAAGTGTCCCTTGGATTTCTAAGCACAAGTTGAACTTGTAGTCTACAGAGACTTTGAATAGACCCCATGATGACACTTCTCCTCAGAGGACAGTGTAGTGTGACCTACAGGCGATAGGTTAAAGTTGAACCCTTTATAATTTAAATCATGTTTAAAACATCTCAATAATAGGCTGTTATGAGTGAGTGATGTAGCCATGAATGATTAGAAACTTGTAACAGATTTATTGTAGCACCAGGGCCATGGGGCTGCAACTAATTCATTATTTTAGTAGAGTGACATCGATTACCTTTATAGACAGTGTCTAAATGATCCCTTTTCAATGTGCTATAATGAACAACAGAGGAAACAACGACAGATGATGGAAAAATGATAGTGCTATGGGTATATTAGTTACAGTATAGTAGTCTGAAGTAGTAATAATAGTAGTATCAGGGACAGGGAGTAGGCTATAAGTGCGTGCAGTGATATTTGTATTTGTACATTGTGTTTTTGAAATACATTTGAACCAGACTGAGTTAAATAAAGTGCCCAGCAGTATCAGATGGTAATCAGATCTCTGGTCATAAATGAACCCAGTGACTTTTAATCACAATCATGAAGTCACATTAAGTTCACTTTTAGGGCGAGGCCTGTATTGAAACATAGATTAAACCTGCAACAGGCCTGGAAATGCAACTATCATCAAACTATCTAAAATACAAGTGGAAAAACCAGTTTAGTTCAGTGCAGGAAGCAAACTCAACAGCTCCAGCAGGCATGCCAGTGCCAGGTCACCCAGGCCATCTGACAGGTATCATGAAAGTGGGCACTGCCATAGAGTCCAGGTTAAACTTTAACTCGTTGATTGTAGTGTTTGGTAACAAAGTAAAAGTAGGAAAGTACTGTACTTAAATATAAATATTAGGTATCTGTATCTTAATGGCCCTATATTATGCAAAATGGATTCTTGTGAGGTTTAAGACATGTTAGTATATTGTTACTTCCTCAAAAACAGACCTGGAGTTGTGTTTTGTTTCATTCACACATGTTTGAATGATCCAGTATTATTAATCTGTCTACATCTCCAAAGATCAAAATGCTCTGTTCCACCTTGTGATGTCATGAAGCTGTAGTTTTCAGGTTAACATCTACCTCTTACCAATCTCTAGTAAACAAAAGGTATTTCCTGGGCTGAAATCATCCAAATGATTCTAGTGAAGGTGTATAGAGTTTAAAAACACAGTGGAGCACTTCCTGTTTTACAACATGACATCATAAGGTGTGTCATGTGATTTCCATTAAGAGAAGAACTCGGCCTAAATATGCAGAGTTTGTTTGTTAAACATGTGAATGAAACAACATTATAACATAGATCAGAAAATAGCATAATATAGTCAGTTAAAGCACATTTTACAAGGGTACTTTTTACTTTTACTTCACTACATTTGAGAGCATGTATCTGTACTTTCTACTCTACTACATTTTTGAACAGGACTGAAAAGTCAAAGAATTTTTTATTACTGTTTGAGACCTGCTGAAAAGGCTGAGGGTTTATTTTGAACAACTTTATAGTTTGAGAAACAACAAAACAACAGCTAAAAAAACCCTGACTGATTCAAATGCAGCTGTATACTTTTAATACTTTTATTTTTTACTCTTTCAGTACATTTTTAAACAGGTACTTCAATACTTTTACTTAACTGATACTTTTACTTGAGTATTTCTCTTGCTCTGGTATCTGTACTTTTACTTAAATAACAAAATTGTGTACTTCTTCCACTGATTGTAAGCCTGTCCAGTCAGATACAGAGGTCGTGTTTTAGGTGCCATAGCAGGTTGTGTTGTGGATACTTAAGTCTACAGAGTGGCCAGGCAATACAAAAGAGCATTAGACGAAACTCAAAACTATTTGTTGGGTTAACTCAACATTGTAGTTTGTGTTTATCAAATGTTGCCAGGGGTAACTGCAGTGCTCATGGTGCCTCACAGAATCAACAATCTGACTGGGGGTGCCATCTTTCTACCTACCTACCTACCTACCTACCTAACTACACACCTGTTTAGTATGTATTCAATTACAAGTGATTTTATTGCTAAAAAATACCTTGAAAAACATGCATTCTTACTGTGAGTGTGGTAGCCTCTGCACAGATCTGACCTGTAACTTGGCCTCGTGGTGTCATCTATTTGTCTCTATGGAAATATAAGTTTGTTGCCATAGTTAAAAACATTCTAGGCACAGCAAGATCATCTCTATGGAGACAAATGTAGGTAGCAGACATTCCACCAGGAAGGTTACACAAAAAGTTGAGAAGAAAAGTACAAAAATACTGGAAGTAGCGCTGAATTTGAAAACCAAGTACCTCCACCTAAATGGTCAACACCAGAGATTCCATTTAAAATGCAAAAGCAGATGCACTGAGACCATTTTAGCACATTTTTCGGACAGATTAAACCTTGTGTTATAAATGTACACATTACACAGTCTGCATATTTAGCTCAAGCCCTTGCACACAGCGATGGATAGAAGACTTTTTCCCATTATTGGGTCATCATAAGTATCGAAACTGGATACTCATGAGCAGGTATCAATATTAGAAAAGCCACATTCACAAGACAGAAATGAACCTTTCCTGAATATCTTTAGAATGATCTTGAGCTGTATCAGAACAAGTATAAGACTCATAGACTAGTATATGTCCATGGACCACCATGGAACCTACCTGGACGATTGAGGGATTACACAGATTACACATGGGAATATAAAAGAAAGTACTGTACTACTATTTAATGTTGAAAAAATGCATTCTATTGCCTAATCTTATTATCATCATGGTATCACAATCTGTATTGAGTATCGAGTCTATTCCTTAGTATCAAAATCGAGTTTGAAATTTTAGAATCATGACAACACTAGTTCATTGCACTTCCTGTTCTGCATTTATTTATCACTAATGATAAAACCCAGAGGCATGTGCCACTAGATCAATGTTTCCCGTTGGTCATACTCAAGTGATCATAGTACCACAATGTACTTATTTTAGGTATTCTGAACACCAAAAAAGAAAGTACTGGAATAGACATTACTGTCTATTTTCAGTATGTATTTAGTTACTTCCCAGGACTTCAGGACTCCTCTCATTCAGTTACACCATAAATCAGCCATTTGCTGCTCCTCCTCTGCTCCTCCTCTTTCTCACATACAAGGTTATTGTGCCCAGGACAGTTTCAGAAGGTCCTCATAGACTCCACAGACCCTGGACCTGGGGAGAGGGTGTTCCCCAGTTCCAGGAGACTGACCCATGCTCAGCTCAAACTGGAGCCGAGCATGGGGTCAACACAGGTCAACCATGTCAGCTAAAGCAGGGAACAGAGGGAGAGGCCACAGGATCCTGACTTTAAAATGTCCTGGGTGGTGCTCACCCTAGTAACAAAAATATATATAAATGGAATAGATGGATGGATGGAATAGATGGATAAATGGATGGATCATAATCAGATGATATTTTTGCAATGCAGAAAAATTAGTTAAAATATGCAGGTAAATGTCCTAATTGAGGTTGGCTGGTCAGGACTAACTTAGCTGGAGGATTTTCCCTATGGTGCATGTTTTTGGTTGATAGGGGAAAGTGGAGTGCCCAGAGGAAACCTGCCCAGACACAGGGAGAGACATGCAAACTCTGCACAAAATGACCCGGGCGACCTGGCAGTCGAATCAGGAGCTTTCTTGCTGTGAGATGACGGTGCTAGTCATTTGGATTATTTTAATTGTTTTATAAGTAAGCAAGCATTTACCCCTTAACTAGAAAACAGCAAAACCCAGCCTTCATGCTTTTTTGTATGTAAATACCATTCTGACATGCCGCATAACCCAAAATCTATGCTTTTCAAGGCTTCCCTATTTGACAAACACAAGCTCATGGTGATGGTCATGTCTTCCATCAGGTCAGCAGGTGGCAGTGTTTCGGGGCCAGGAGGGGAAGGCCTACGTGCTGGACGCCTACTGCCCGCACCTGGGGGCCAACCTGGCGGTGGGTGGCCGAGTGGTGGGCAACTGCCTCGAGTGCCCTTTCCACGGATGGCAGTTTAAGGGCAGCGATGGGAAGTGTGCCAAGATCCCATACACAGATAAAGGTAATACTGAGAGATCACCCCTGAAAACTTTGGTCCAGTTCACAGAATTCAATATTCTGACAAAGCAATAACATCTCCAACAGCCTTGTTTCCATAAGGACAGATCAGGGTGTATCACTGAGATCAGCATTATGATTATGAAGTATAAATCGGAAAATTGAGATTCTATTAAGATTATGTCACAGCTGAGGGGGCTTGTAATGTCCATAGAGGCCTGGGATGATTGGAATTCAAATACAACTGCGTGGGCGGCCTCTATTTGCTCGTGCCCATTCTGTGCCCATGGAAACAAGGCTATAGTGCTCCTTTAAGTGTAATAAAGTGACTGTACTGGGAGACTCAGGTTGACTGTACTGACACAAAATATAGCTCAGTGCATTTGTTTTGCACCAGGGTTGAAAAAGTACCATGTGTAAGTTTATTTGATTTTCTGTTACCAGTAGATGTCTGTGTAATCCCTCTGTTGTTATAAATTCATAAAAATGTAATATTACATATACATTCTAAATAGGGCTATTTACATCTTGCACAATAAATTCACTTATGGTATGAATAACAGTAAAACTATTGTGACACCCCTACTGTCATTTGTTTGAAATGTTCTACAAAACCATCGAAACTTCCCCTCTTGGTTTTGTCTTGCAGTACCAGACTTTGCCAGAGTGCGGCGCTGGCCCAGTCTAGAGATGAATGGTCAGATCTACGTGTGGTTCCACTGTGACGGAGAGGAGCCGCAGTGGGAGGTCCCGGAGCAGCCGGAGATCACCCGAGGGGAGTGGGTGTACAAAGGCCGCACGGAGCACTACGTCAGCGCGCACATACAGGTGTGCATCTAGTGCGGGGATGGGCAAACTTTTTGACACACGGGCCACAGTGGGTTCTATAATTGGACAGAGGGGCGGGGCCAGGGTATGTATGTGTATATGTTACGTTAGAGATTTGGCCTGTAACATGTAGCAAAACATGAATATGCAAGGATCATTGTACAAATTGTTTTCCAAATTACTCTTTTAAAAACTCATCTTCAGAGGCTTGCTATCTTTTGCTAATTTGAATGCCAGCAAAAAACTTGCCTCGGTACTTTGATTGGACTTCAGTGAAAAATATTTTGTTGTCGCATTAAACACTCGGCGCTCACTATCCTCTTTTCTTTTCTTTGTTAAGCTCATTTTTGCAGAAGGGCTGATGAGAAAATACGAGTAATACAAGGTTGATGTATCTCAAGTGTGCCATAATTTGGTCACGTTCTGCGGGCCAGATTAATAAACCCAATGGGCCGTATGTGGCCCCCAGGCCGTAGTTTGCCCCTGATCTAGTGCATCTATAGAAGTCTAGAGAGGTGATTGTTTGAGAGGCAAATTTGTGGCAGGAGGGAGGAACAAGAAGTATAGCATCCTGGTTTCTCTTCAGCTTAATTTTCCTATAAATTTAAGCAAAATATTTTTTTTTTTAGCATTCTACAGCATTATTTCATCAAAACATGCCTGAAGAGGTTTTATATGTCATCCATGCATGTTTAAGTATTTTAGTGATCTCTCCTGGGCCCTATTCAAACCCTCCTTACAATTATCTGTAAGATTCTGACCAATGCTCTGCCCACTAGCCTACATCACCCACGCTCCCACATGACAATTCTCCAAAAATGTACAAAAACCTGATGCAAAACTGTACACAGCAGCTTCACAAACCTGATGTGATGTGCAGTAGTTTCATTAGTGGGATGATTGTGTTGTGATAGCGCTGTGAAGGGGGAGTGACTTAACGCGGGGAGCAAAGGGGGGGGGGACTCAGAGCATCAAAAACAAAAGTGAAACAGACAGTGCAGCCACAGACATCACTCTCCCTCAGTATTTGTATGTTCACTCTATTTCTCAGGAGATCCCAGAGAACGCAGCAGACATAGCCCACCTGGGACACCTGCACCAGCCCGGGATGATCGGAGGAGTGGACCTGCGCTACACCAAGAGCAAAGCCTGGCAGTTTATGCAGCACGACTGGAAGGTAACACCGCTGTAGACCACACTTCTCTTAACCTGACTAACAGGTTATAGGCCTATAGACAACAAGATTTTCATATGATTTCACAGTATTTACATGAGATTTGCACTTTGGAGCAGGTGCAGGAACGTTTGTGTCCACCGGATTTGTTCTGGTGATGTATAGTAGAGGGAACATTTGTATTTTTTATTCTTTGAGTTCATACTATATGATCTTTGAGTAGTTTTGAGATGTATTTGTTAGGTGTAGCGATTATGCAGTTTGTCAGATTATCATTTTTGTTTTACGATTATTCAAATGGTAAAATGTGATGTGAATAATGGGATTTTTGTCAGTTTTTGCAGTTAGCATGTCATTTAAATAATCACAAAGGTCCAAAAAGCAGGTGATAATCAGGGTTTGGGGTGGATGTAAACGGTCGCTGATAGTTTATAGTTACAAAGTGAGGGATTATTGTGAAGAGTAAAAAGGACGAGTGCTGCGTGAGACCATAGAAATTTAAGATTTTCATAAATCGGTGCTTAATTGGAGAAAGGGGTGGTTCTTTGCAAGGAAAAACAACTCTGTCTTTTGGGTGTAATATTTAGCAATTTTTTTTTTGTTAAATATTCCGAAAGACAAAGATCCAAAGCACTCTGTTTAAGAAAAATGAAAAGGGCTTTGTTACAGCAGCTACTAACATAAAATACATATACGGCTTTTGATAGCACACAGCACTTTTAAACATATTTGCACATATAAAAAATGCCATTGCACATTTATTGACTTTTAAATCCTGAGGCACCGTGGCACTTTAATTGCCGCCAATTACTGCTAGAGATAGAGTTTGTGCATTATATATATGGTGGAATATCAGCTTTAGAATATTTGAGTGTTGATGTGTGTGTTTGTGTATGTCAAGAAAACTCTCTTCTTGACGCGCTGTTTTACCAATAAAGACTCAAAACAGGTTTAGACTTATTTACTCTGATCAGAGGGGATCAGAGGGAAGGAGCGCAGAAGAAACCACACAGATGTGCTTCCATGAAGTCTGCTCTGCCTTCTCTCCACATTCACACGGCCTTTCTGTTACCTTAGGTTACTCAACTGTTGACCTTTTCAACTTTTCACTCAGTTCAATCACTTTACGACTTGTTTATACAGACTTGTTTCTCAATCACACCTGGTTAATCTGTAACACAATATAAACACACAATTCATTAATGATAAAAATAAAACCATCATTTCCTTCAGTGTATTTTATAGTGTTTTAATGAATGGTGTTGTTGCATATTCACGTACTTCACTTACTGCTCTAGTGTCCAGGTCCTACAAGTTCCCTTTTTAAGATTCCGAGCTAGACCAAGTCCCAGAACATGTATAGGGGAAGCAGGATTGGTGTTTTATTGGTTTATGGGCTTTAAAGTTTACTAAGTTCAGAGTTTTAGGGTTTTTTATGTATATAGTTGCATTTTAAAAAGTTTGTGGGTTTCCTTTATTAAGTGTTTATGTTAATAATTTAAAGCTAATGTAAAATTTGCATTCCCTTTTTTAGCTTGGATAGTTTGTCCAATCAGTTAAAAGGCGCCTCATCCCATCACTCTGTGTTCTGCTGCTGGAGACGAAACTTCTCCTAACCTCCATGCTGCACGCTGCACTTTTTGGCACCTGGACTTTGTACATCAGAGTAGTATTTAGATTACCTTTCAAAGCAGTAAACAGCAGTCAGTCATTTACATAGTAGACATGACAGCAGAAAAAAAGATTCTTATAATCTACAGTGCCAATTTCAACACACAGACTAAATGCAGATGTAGCAGTAATGAAAGAAACAGTCGTGCTCCACCTCCTCTCTGTGTGTTTCAGGTGGAGTGGCACCCAGAGCCTGAGCCCCACTCTCACTGCTCTCAGATGCTGGTCAAACACGCCATGCACCTGTTTGGAGTGCACTGCTCCCTGCTGGACGTCAGCGTGGTGGCTCGACAGGTGAGGCAGGAGCATATGCACTGAGCCGTGAAGGACAGGGAAATGTAAAGTCACGGGACGAAACTACATTGCAAATATCCAGGAGAAATAGTCACAGGGAGAGAGTTAAAGATGCACTGTGTAGCTTTTCAGGTGGAAGGTACAGTACGTGACCTGTCTCTATGGAGAAGATTTTGGTTAACTTGAAATGTTCCCCATTATAGTATTACATTTATCAACAGCAGGCCAAGTTACTGGTCAGATCTGTGGAGAGGCAACACCACTTACAGAAAGAATGCTGTTTTTTTTATAATAAATATAATAATACATTTGTCTAATGCATCTCTATGGAGTTTTTCCACACTTCAATCATGGCAGATGTCCATTCTTACAGTTAGGGCTGCAACAATTATCAATTATCAACTGACACATAAGAAAAGACTTTTTTATAACAAAGACAGTGGCATTATTGAGTCAAAATGTCAAAAAGAATAAACTTTCTGGTTTGCGTCAATAATGCACTGTATTTGTAAATATTATCTCTTTGGAAATCTTCAGTCACTATATTTTAACATGTATTTGGTTAAAGAGTTGTATTTTACTCCTATGAGGTATAAAAATGTGTTTTGATCATCTATATTTACTATAGAATAGTGTTGTCACGATACTAAAATTTCAAACTCTATTTTGATACTAAAGAATAGACTCGATACCGTTTTTTTAAAAGCTCTTTTTTTTAGACAATATTCTTAATTTTCAACACAAAATAATTGTATTTGTTTATTATACCATGTGGTTTTACACTAGATAAAACTCAAGATGAAACTGTTCAGGAAAGGTCTAAATTTATCCAGTTAGTCGAAACCTGTTTAAATGAGTGTCTAGTTTCAATACTAGTTTTAGTCTTAAATTTTTGATATTTTTGACGACCCTACAATAGAAATAATCATTTGATGAGTTGATTAATCTAAAAAAATTATCTCTGTTTAGTCGACTACTAAAATAATCACTAGTAGCCATGGTAACAGCCTTTTTTGACATTCCACCCCGAGCTCTATAATGATCTAATAGATGACCCTGTGTGCTCCAGACCGGCCCTGGTGTAGTGTTCATCCGCTTTGACCACCGCTTCCTGGGGTCAGGGGTCATCATGCACTGTGTCACGCCCCTGGAGCCTCTGCTGCAGCTGGTCACTCACACCATCTTCTACCAGGCCAGCATCCCCACGTTTGTGCCCAAGTTCATCCTGATGTCTGAGTGCATACAGGTGAGAACTGACCAGGACGTCACACATGCTACAACTGAAGAGGTTAGGCCACTCATTTCACTAAAACACATCAACATCACTATATTCAACATTTTACTGAACCTCTTGGCATGTTTCATCTGTCAGAAAAAACAAAAAAACATTTGTACATAAATTGTCCCTTCATTTTGGATGGATTTTTCAATGTTGATATTTTTGTAGTTTTCTCAGCTTCATTTCCACAAACTGCCACTTGAAGGTTCTGTGTGTAACTTTTTGGAGGCGACATGTCATGTGAAGATGGAAACAGAAAGTTAAAACCATACTTTGGAACATTCTTCATGGAGTTTGATGTGTTTTATGGGATACTGTGGAGTATTTTAGCCAAAGGAATAATATTTCTATGGAAACAAGAAGGAGGAGGCCAACTAAGAGTCAGGTTTGTGGAGAGCTTCATAGTAAGTTTTAGTGCAACAAAAACAGGAAAACACATGCTTTTATTTTAGTCTATTTTTGGCACAGAAAAGTTACATAATGTGCCTTTAACTGATGTAAAACTGTTGCATATATACTCACCAAACCAAGTCATCATTAGAAAAACATGAAAACCTGTCAGATGCACTTCAAGTAAAATACCACACAATACAAAGTGAAGTCAACTGATTCAGTCCTCTGCTGGATTTTAAACATGTTATTGTCACCTTGTTTGTATTTTACATGAAAAACTTGCATATCTGTGGAAGACATTTTCAAAACAAGGTCCCATTTTCAAGTGTGAAGATTTGCGGTAGCGCTCCCTCTGCTGACGGCAAACGGCACAAACCATGAAAAAAGCTTTTAGCAACGTGGCTGTCACACTAACACCTGTTTGTAGAGAAAACAATTTAGTGCGGAAATGCTTAGAACAAGTCTAGTGATGGTCTGTGGACTGTGCAGAAGAATTGTAGATTTTTAAGATTTCCAAAAAGTGATTTCTAAGAGCACGAGAATATTGAAACTTTATGAATGAAGCAGAGCATGAGTACAGCTCCAAGTATGATGCTTATGCAAACCAAAAAGCCTCGCTCCACAACTGCACTGTACAGGTTGTGTTAAAGAGGACACTTTTATTTATTAAGTATTTATTGTTAAAGATCCTCCAATACCCAAAATTGATTCCTGTGAGCTTTAAGTCATGTTATAATATTTTTACCTAATCAAAACTATACCAGAGTTGTGTTTTGTTTCATTGACCTATGTTTATTACCCTATGTTATTAGTCTGTCTACATCTTCAAAGCTCAGAATGCTCTGCTCCACCTTGTGATGTCATCAAGTGGTATTTTGCTCAGTAGATTCCCAAATCCTGGACTGAAAACATCCAAATGATTCTAGTGAAAGTGTATGGAGCACTTCTTAAACATGTGTGAATGGAACAAAACACAACTCCAGGTACGTTTCTGATGAGGAAACAACATTATAACAGATCGGAAAATAGAGTAATATGAGCCTTTTAAACTTCCACAGATTATTATTTTACATTTTGTTCACTGTATGCTACAAAATTTATCTTAAACAGCGTAATTAAAGGGCTCATATTATATTTTTTTCTGATCTATAATTGTATGCTATAATGATGTTCTTCTATCAAACAGAAAACACTCTTTTCCACCTTAGAAGCTCAACTCCAGGTATGTTTTTGATGAGAGAACAACAGTATAACATGTCAGAACTGTTCAGCCTGTGCATAGAGTAATGAGAGGAGCTCAGATGGCCCTTGGATCTGTGCGGAGGAGAAGGCTGCAGGTGCCACAGCCCTCCACAGGCTTTGTTCCTATAGAAATGTTTAGTTATGGCATGAACACGTGGTCCTGCAGGTGCACGATTCAAAAGCTGTGACCGCTACAGCTCTGCTCTTCATGTGAGCTATGCTTTGTAAGGACACTGCTCCAACACCGCAGTCACAGTTGGTCTGAGTCCAGCCTAAGCGAGGTGCGAGTGAATGTATCGTCCCCAATGCATGTGAACCTAACGTGTGTGTATATGTGTGCTCGGGCCTTAAGCATTGCGTCCAGATTTAAAGATGGGGTATCATGCAAAATTGATAGTTTTTTTTTAGCTTTCTTCCATGTTATAACGTTGTTCCCTCATCAAAAACATACCTGATCCATGCTTGTTTCAGTAATTTAGTGATCTCTCTACGGTTAGCTCTAAGATTCTACATGAACTTGACAAACCTGATGTGACGTGCTCTGAAGGGAAAGAGATTTAGCACAGAGAGCAAAGGGAGGGGGGACTCCGAGTGTCAAAAAACAAAGTAAAACATGTTAATACGTTGTTCTTGTTGAATATAGCATTTTCAAAACAATAAAAGGTAACATGGTGATCTAAATATGTTACGTGCTAGCAGTTAATATCCCGTAGTATTTGTTTTACTCGTGTGTTTGTTGCAGTTTGAGCGAGACGTGATGGTTTGGAACAATAAGAAGTACAACCCCAGTCCCATGTTGGTGAAGGAGGACAGTGCCATCCTGAAGCACCGCCGCTGGTTCAGTCAGTTCTACAGTGAGAACAGCCCACGTCTCCAGTACCACAGAGACTCCATGGACTTTTGAGGCCAGCGCCGCAGCCTGTCTGTGGGCTGAGGGCCAGGGACTGTGAGCTCTCTCCTGGAGAATAGAGTGACCGGAGCAGAGGTCATGGGACACAGAGACCTCGGTCTTCAGATTATGAAGAGATAAAGGACACATATCATGCTAAATCAATTGTTTTAAGACATGTTATGCTGTCGTCTCTTCATCTAAAACAAACCTGCATCTGTATTTTGCTGCATTCACATTTGTTTTATTAGTCCTGTTTACAAGGTTATGTTAAGTTCTGTTTACATTTTCCATAGATAGTTACTAACAGGTAGAATTTATAAGTGTCCTACTCAGTTATCCAATGTAGGCATCTGGTAAGTTGAGTAATCTTTATTCTCCTGCATTCAAAATGTAATTGTGCTGATCCACCCCTGTTTTCACCTCCACTGGACTGGTACACACTCACTGCTCTCTACTTACTTCATTCTTCAATTTTATTTTTCAATATTATTTTCAGTATTATAATTTTTTTCTTAATCAGTGATACCATTATTACCATTATTGGCAGTGTCATGTCATATTGGTGATGCCCTGCTGCTCACTAGGGGGTGCTGACCACATGAGGCAGGCGTCTCTTAATCCTTCATTGGCCTCCACGTTTTTTCAAACCAGAAGTTAGGTGACTTGTTTCTTTTATGATTTAAAATGTCCACATTATAACATAATGATCCACTGGTGTCAAAAATTATAGCTATACTACAGACACAAGCACGATATGTCTTCTGTTAAGACAGATACTGTTTGAACGTCTAAACTGAACTTTCCTTACTGACTTATCTTATGTATCAAGTGCAGTCCATTTCCCATCATCGCCAACAGAGGGCGACTGACAAGTTTTTGTGCAATGTGAGAAATAAGAGCTTCATATAAATGGTGATTTTTATACATATTATTGTAAGTTATAAAAATGGAAATAACAAATGATCTAAATAAATCGTGACATGAGACCATTAATGTAAGATTTTTATAGTGCAATGGGTATTTGAATATTTGAAAATCTGTAGCTGAAAAACAAACAGATAAAAAGATTAGATCTTTAATTCACCTTAGGTTTCCCAGTTGCAAGGTAAACATGATCAAATCAAATTTTCTTTCTTTTTATTGGTAACAATTCTAGTGCTGTCCAAAAATAATGGAAAACATGGTCCCAGCCTCTCCCGGGAGCTCTCCCAGAGGTGGGAGTTGAAGACCCTGCTGACAGAGGGCTCCACCAGACGCTCCCAACAGACCCTCATGATACATGTGGGTCTGCAGAGTCTGTCCATCTTCCACTTCTACCAGCAGATCAAACTGCCTCTCCACAGTCTGACCTATACACTGGTCTAATGCCAACATCTGCTTGTCTCCATGGAGAAAGGTAAGTTTAATGCCATACTGTGTTATATTCTTGGCAAAGCAAAAGTGCATAGTGCACCTTTAAGTTAGCCTTTAATTACAAGCCCATGTACTTCCTGGGAACTTATAATGGGAACTTATAGCTACAGACCACTAGAAAGAACAGTCCTGTTATCCCATTGTGTTTTTCATAATTCATGCTCCCAAACTGCCTAAACTGACAGCTACATGCTTCAGTTCTATGCAAATATGGATTCCCTTTCAGTTCAAATAATAGACGGCCTATCGGGTAGTTTGTCATCGTGGCCGTTAGCCATGTTAGTGTCTCCTCTCCCTGTGTAAAGTGCGTGTTGAAATATGCAGGATGAGTGTGTACTGTATGTGTGCTCATGCTTGGCTGAGCCGGGTGAATGCTTTAGTGGGTTCAATTGGGCGTGAGCGAAGAGAAGACGTGCACGGGGATGTGACAGGACTATGTCCTCCTGTGCAGGACAGTCCAGTACCTCACCTCTGTTAGGACCGAGCTTAGGTTAAGGTTACAGGTCAGAACTGTGGAGAAGCAACCCAGCTCACAGAAAGAAAGGATGTTTTTCAAAGTTTTTTTTATAGCAATAACAACACCACACTGCTCCAGCCAAATGAAGGCAATTAAAGCTAGCAATTCTAGTGGCTAATTTATAATTAAGTTATAGTTGCATATTTGGAATTCCTAGTCTGTGCTTCATGACAACCAAAGAGCCAATCAGGAGAGATGTTGTTGAATGTACCTCTTCTCTTAACAACAGGTGTGATAAACTATAGATGCTTCCAAAAGTAGCCACCCTTCCATATGTTAGCTCCAATGCATTTTCAATAGGAGAGTTAGAATTGGCTCCCAAACATCACAAACTATGAAAAACCAGGGCTATTTTGCCAACTGACGACCAATCGACCACATGAGTCTTAATTTTAATACTGATGTTCTGCTGGACAAACATACTCCAAAAGTATAGTTGAGTATAGTTTTATTTCATCAAGCACCACAAACCCTGCAAACATTAGTGCAGTTTAGAAACAAGCAAACATAAAAATGTATGTTTTTATTTTGCTGTCCTATTAAAGTAAATGGGATATAAATGGGAGTGTTCATATCAGCACCAGGCTGTGTGCACAGTTCTACTCACGTCACTCCTGGAAGGGTCTGTATTTGGTTCAAACATGTTTACCTCATATCTGGGAACACAGTGAGGTCATGTTCATGAAATTCAAAGTCAAAATCTCGCAGTACAGTTATTTTAATGTCATACTGTGGAACATCCCTGACTACATCATAAAAACAAGAAGCAGGTGGTGAACCCTCCACCAGTAAAGTTACACATTGCACCTTTAAATGAATGCCTGTTGTTGAAGAGGGACCTGAATGTCACACAGCAGTCAAACCTCCATCTTGTGACTGGGCTAATCTTATCAGTGCAGGTCTTAGTTAAACTCTTCAGGAGAGTGTGTTGTTTCCAGGTAGTGACTGTGCAGAGCAGAGGAGCACACACCTCCGGGACATGGACCAAAGCAGCCTCTCTAACGCGGACGTGGACAGGGCTAGCACCAGCCCAGGGGACCAGGAGCAGCCTGCGACCCAGGCCTCAGTGAAGCGTGGCTCTGTTATCTACCCCCTGCTCCACACATGTGCCCACAGTGTCCCCCCGCAAACCCCCTCCTCCACGGAGACACAGGGGACAGATGGAGACGTCTCCCGAGAGACCAGTGAGGAGTGTCCCGTGTGCACTGAGCCATTTCAAACACAGGTATGAACTAAACATTCTGTCTACAAAACAAGAGCTGTCGAGGAAGAGTGTGAAAGGGACATTTTGATTGTTAAATGAGCTCCTTAAATCCACTGCCAAAAATATAATACACATTTAGAAGTTAATGATTATTATGTTCCTTAGCACATAACTACTACAACAGGGGTCGGCAACTTCGCTTGGCTTCGGGCCAATTTTTTTCAGCGCCCACAGGTGGCGGGCCAGATGGTAAAGGTATTGGCTTACATATATTTATAAATACATAAATATGAATTACATGCATTTTAACTCACCTAAAACAGCCAATTAAAAAATCCTCGGGCAAAAGCTTTTGCTCCTTTTATTATGGTTTTGGTAAGAATTATGCCTTTGTTGAACATGGTAATATGGATACTAAAGGCGCACAGTATCGGGTAGAGCTATGAAAAACTTTTCACTTTAAGGTTTTACCTCATTTATTCAGGTCTTTGTCTTATGATATTAATTGAAACTAATACTTTTGTGGTTAAAATGTGCGGATTTAAACAAGGATAAAATCTTTCTAAGACGGTTACTTGAACCAGGAAGCTGCGTAATTATTGCTTATCGTCAAATCTCTCCATCAAAATTCTTTTCTCACGCTGTCTTCTTGTGACCATCACTGCGATTTAGCTCTGCCTCGAAGGTTAAACTACGACAGGCTTTTAGTCGTGCGTAATACCGCACTAACGGCTTCCTTACTCCGCATTTGGTGCCGTAATGACCTGCACCTTTACGCACGACTGTGGGAGAGCTGTAGGACTTGGATGATGCCAAGTGCAGCAAGGATCGTGATAAAATCACAACGTAAATGAAAAATGTTTAAAATTGACATGGCTAAGTGGATTTATGTTGTGTCAAACATGAGCAAAGGTCGGGAACAATAAAACCTGACATGCGGACAAAAAGCAAGTCCCCACCCCGGTTAAAAGAAATCTTCAAACTGAGTATTTTGACAGTTTTGTGATTAAGTGATTTATTTTAATAAAATAGGGAATTTTGAATAACTAACCACAGAAGTGCAAGAAGGCTATAGCGTAACGGGTGCACATTCCTTGAGCTGCGCGCAGTCTGCACACTTGCCTCACCAGATGTCCAAAAACAGTTAGCCACGATTTTGACTGGTGAAGGTGTATGTACACACCAGTTCATTGTTTGCTTTTAATGTTGTGTTACATGCACATCATGGGCAGTGGAATGCCCGTAGCAGTGCCCACATAACTTGGTATTTGTCGTAACGGTGGGTGTAGCGGACCAAAGGATGCAGACTCGGGGAATATTTACAGTATTTATTAAAGAAATGACAAATGGTGCAGTTCGAGGGTTGATCCGGCGGTGAGCAGGAGGTGAGGCACGGGCCAGGATCCAGGAGCGGAACGTGGAGCGCAGCGGAGATGACGATGCGGGCAGCACCAGGGCAGGACGCAGAGTGCTAACCAGGGTCCGGGGTCGCGGAATGCAGAGATAAAACAGACAGTACCAGGGCTGGGAAGCAGGGTGGAAGCAGGGTCGGAGCTGAGCCGGGAGCACTGGAGCTGAGACGGTCCAGCAAGCTGGGTGGAGACGCACATACGATCCGGCACCGAACGGGATGAGGCTGATACGAAGATGAACCGGCACTGAACAGGGTGTAGAAACGCAGATGATCTCGCCCTGAGTGTCTGGTCCTGCCTCCTCTTATACACAGCAGGTGGTGGTGATCGCGCTGATGAGCTGCAGGTGCGCGCAGGAGGAGCCAGGAGCTCAGCCCAGCTCGGCAGGTGAGGGAGGGAACGAGCAGGACAGGAGGAAAAACGTGGAGCAGACGGAGCGGATCATGACAGTATTAAAGAATCAATGCCGGAAGAAAGTCCAAAATCCTCTCGCGGGCCAAAATAAATTGGCAAAGGGCCAACATTTTCCCGCGGGCCGGACGTTGCCGACCACTGTACTACAATATACTCTGTGGAAAGGTCTTAAATTCCAAAATTATGAAGAGATTTTTAATGATAGATATTTATGCATAAATCATCCTTTCTTCAAGCTTGGGTCCTCTACCAGAGACTTGGGAGCTTGAGAGTTCTACGAAATGTCTTTACTGCTCCTAGTATTGCACGTGTTTTTCCTGGGATCTGTGTATATACATACTACAGAAATACCAGGGGCTCAAAGAAGAGCTGGAGAAGGCCTGGAAGGTGAAGGCATCAGTGGTTCCTGTGGTCATTCGAGCACTCAGGGCAGTGACCCCCAAACTGGAGGAGTGACTACAGCAGATCCCACGAAAAACATCAGGCATCTCGGTCCAAAAAAAGTGCAGTACAAGAACAGCAATGATACTGCACAAAACCCTCAAGCTCCCAGGCCTGTGGTAGAGGTCCCGAGTGTGGAAAAGGATAAGACCACTCACAGAGGGTAAAGATGAGATTTTATATATTCAGTTGATACCAGAAGTTTACACTATATAAAAGGATACATGGACTTTACTTTTCTCACTGTCTGACATGAAATTAGGCAATTTTTTTTTTTTTTTTTTCTATTTTAGGTCTGGTAAGATTAGCAAAGTTTTTAGACAATTTTTCATGACTTTCTTCAGTCTTTCTCAGTCAGAAGTTTACATACATTTCATTAATATTTGGTTCCATTGCCTTTAAACTGTATGACTCGGGTCAAACGTTGTGGACATCCTCCCGCAGACTTCTCACAATAGTTGGCAGGAAACTTGAAGCTGACACCCCTGTATTTCATAGTTGGGATGGTGTTCTCAGGCTTGCAAGCTTCTCCTTTTTTCCTCCAAACATAATGTGCATTAGGGCCATACAGTTCAATTTTAGTTTCATCAGACGACAGGACGTATCTCAAAATTTTTAAGTATTTGTCCCTATGTGTTATAACTGTAATCTGTCTTTTTTTTCTTTTTTTTTTTTTTTGTTTCTTTTGGAGTAGTGGCTTCTTCCTGGCAGAGTGGCATTTCAGCCCATGTCTGCTCCTAATTATCAAGCACTTTATCATTCCCAAACTAGGAAGTGTGCTGTTAGCATGCTAGTAGTTGTTAGCATTTCTGTGACAGCCTCTGAAATGTGCTTATAAACTCATCACGGTGAATAATTGGGATGCTAGGAAAGTGTTCGGAAAGTCAGGAATAACCATTTAACACGTACTAGTTCTGTTTTTCACATTTTTAAGACAGTAAAAATCAGATCCAGCGCCTTTTAAATGTCTTTTTTCATCACAGGGAGAGCACCGTGCCGCAGTCCTGCACTGTAACCACCCCGTGTGCCAGCGCTGCCTGCAGTCAGTCCAACGCCTGTCCCGGGACCCCAGCAGACTCAGATGTCCCCTGTGCCGGCAGACCACGCCCCTGCCTCAGTGGGACATGTCCATTCTTCAGGAGGACATGTACAGCGGAGGGGTGGACATGTGCCAGGGGGGACGAGTGGACGCGGGGACAGACCTCGGCCCATGGTCCCGCTACAGACTGATGAGGATCCACTCTCTGTACCTGTATGTGTCTGTACTGGTGCTGCTGCTGCTCATGCTGGGCTACCTGCTGTCCCGCGATAAGGCTTAGATAGCACATGTGTGGGCGTTTTGGTCAGGTGAAAGTTCATTATCTTTGCAAATATTAATAACAATCAAAAGTATGGGACTGGAGACTAAGATACTGCCTGTTTAAAGACGGGGTATTGCACTTCTATGGGGTATTAACTGCTAACACATAACATATTTAGATCACCATGCTTATTGTTTTGAAAAAGCTATATTCCCCGAAAACAAAGTATTAACATGTTCAAATTTCACCTTTGTGTTTGCCAGTCTGAGTCTCTCACTTTGTTACGCCCCCTTCAGAGAGCTATCACAGTAAAATCATGGATTGTGGGGGTCGCTCGCTGATGAGCACCCACCTCAGGCCCAGAGTGGGGGCGATGTATCTGATCAACTCATCATAAAGGGCTTCTGAAGTGCTCTTAGTCTGACCCATCCCCCAGGACCTGTTTGTCATGGTTGACCCAACAAGGAGCATGAAGCCTATGACAAAATAGCTCCCAGGATCATTCAGGTGCTCAAACACCTCCACCATGTTAAGGTGGTGGTTCAAGGAGGGGGATGCTGAAATTCTATTGGTTTAAACCGTCACTACCTAAACCTCAGCACCTAATCATTGTTAGTGCAGCCTCTGTAGCTCAATGAGTGAATTCTGGAGGTTCTGAGCTTTCACACAAGGCCTGTCCATATACTGAGAATGAGAAAAACATAGATGTGTCCTCTATCTGTAGGTTTAGGCACTGGCAGCACAGGTTCAGTTGTGATTGTAGAACTTAAAAAATGTAAAAAGGATAGGCTACTTACAGTTTCTTTAAATGTATTTTAATCTAATCATTAAGTACGGTATATCTATTGTGGGGTTTTGGTTTATGTTTGAGCTTCTTCCTGTTGCCTTTGTCAGAATAACTCTAACTCTGACAAAGACACACTTACAGGGCAGTTAAAACAGCAGAGACCTGAAGAACAAACATACCTGTTGTTGTATTTTGTTAGATGAATTCTTGTTTAGCAGGTCCGCTTCCTCTGAGCACTCGAAAAACACGGGATTCCATTAGTCAAATCTGAGCATTTCTGCCATCAAATCACATTCATTATAACTGAACACTTTGGTTCATATGTTGAAAAAAATATCTTACTGGTTGTGATTTTTCAAATGTAATTCTCTCTGCTGCCGGTAGATGGCGTCCTAATCCCAGTTCCCTGCATAGAGGAGGGCTGTCTGAACATGGTGTCTATAATCACAAGATAGCCATTATTTTAAGTACTAAATCGTGAAATGGCAAAGCAAAAGTACTCAAGAGTATGTTTAAAGACCAATAATATTATAAATAATGTATGAAATGTGTTCTTAGCAGTTTCAATATTATCCTTTATCACAATATTTTTCTGTAACGGTCTGTCATTTTTCAGGATATGTTCTAGTGACAGGCCCAGTGCTGCAGTGAAACAGTCGTGTGTCTCAGGCTGATGAGTTCTCCTTCTGTGGAGCAGGGTGTTCACCTGTGAGCCTCATAGGGGAGGGGACACATTATCAAGAATCAAATGTCAACAAGTTAGATTTTTTGTTCTGTTTTGTTTTAATAAATTGAGATAAGAAAAAGAGAAATGTCTTGCCTTTTATTATTGTTTATTGCTTAAAGGGCATGTACTGCTTTATTGATATAGTGTTGATGCATCTGTTAAAATGTTCATGGAGTTTTGTTTTGTTTCATTCACACATGTTTAACACAGTTCTTCTCTCAAACTGAAAACAGTCTTTTGCAACTTGTGATGTCATTAAGTAGTTATACAGGAAATGTTCCACTGTGCATTTGTATTGCCAATCTCACCTGTACAAAAGCTAAACCAAAATATTCAAAAATAAAAGAACAACTTGTGGTTATTCTCATAGACATTAGTGGACGTAGCATTCTATCATTCTATTGTGTTATCATCCACTCGGCAAGTTCGGGAAGATTTTGTAACACTAGAGCCAGTGTTTTTCCCTACATCCATTAGCATTAGCCTTCAAAAACGGCAAATTATGACTAATCAAGATCGTGTCAGCTGTTACCAACCCATTGACCACGTTTAGGTGAGAGCAAAGCTTCGTTTAAAGTCACTGTTGTGTGTGTGTAAACCTTCTGAGGTCTTATTTTAGATCATAATTAGCTTGTAAAAGTGGCAGCTGACTTTCAGTTGAGATTTCTGAACTTGTGTGGTTCTGGTAAACATCTGTAACCGCTAAACCCGCTCATTTGTTTATTTATTTGGAGCACAGGTTCACCTTAAGCACATAGCACAGTCTGTTCTTATACATGCTATTTGTAAATTGCAACAAGAAGAAAAACATACCAACAATAGTAAGGAAACAATAAGGATAAAATAGAACAAACACTGATACAGAGAAAGTGCAGTGTGACTTTATATTTAAACTGACCTCTCTCTGTTTTCAGACCACACCGTGTCTTTATACAAAAACTTAAATTTATGAATACTTTGGCGTTGCTTTTGTTTTAAATCCAGAGCTTTCCACAGTTTCACTCCACATACAGTCACTCAAAAACCTTTCCATAATCTCTCAAATTGTAAGTTCTCTCTTTAAGAACAAAACACTTATTAAAGGCTTTGAATAGTATAATTACAGTATAATATTTTACGAGGTCGGGAAATTTTAATCATTTGGACTGGATGAAAAGATTGTGAGTGTGATTTAGAAAACCAACCTTGTGAATCATCCGCACTGCTCGTTTTTGTAATAAGAATAATGGGTTAGTTGAACATTGGTAATTATTTTTTCCCTTTCTTTTGTGACTGATGAGGAGAGCAGATACATGACATAAATATCATGGAATAAACATTTAATAATATGGGGATCACTGTTCATTTATAGGTGAATGAGCATAGGATTTGATGTAACTCTCGGTAGCATCAATGTCAAGCAATGGGCAGAGATATTTACGTGTATGAATGTCTATGGTTATTTTAGACGAGGGGTGTCAAACTCATTTTCACAGAGGGCTACATCAACAAAATGGTTGCTCTCAAACGGGCAGATGTAGCCGTATGACAGTCTAAATGTAAATAAATATAACCAAATGCAATGCAAAGTAAATGCAACTACTTTTAAATCTTGTTAATTAACTATTTCTCTATTTATTACTTATTCAAGTTACAAATATTGCGCATGGATTTGCATAGACATGAAAAAATGGCTGTTTAACTGTGTATCTAATGATAAACTGACATATTAAAACAGTCATACCTTTTAATTTACCTCGTCACGGACCACATAAAATGACATAGCGGGCCACATTTCGCCCACGAGCCTTGAGTTTGACACATGTGTTTTAGGGCAATGACTAGTAAAGCTGTTCAACTGAAGCTAAAAAAAGCAGTTAATTTTAAAACAAACACTTGATGATTGACGTCACAGCAGCATTTTGAGCTGGGGATATTCAAACATGTGTGAATGAAACAAAAAACAACTCCAGGTCTGTTTTTGGGGCGGTAACAACATCCTCAGTTGTTTAAATTCTGAGTAATATGGGACCTTTAAAGTGCACATAACAGGTTAAAGTACACCTGCCATTAAAACAATGTGATTATATTAAAAAATGTACTAGTAATCTTCCTTATTTTACATACATGCAACGTTTTGGTGAAGTATTTCATTTTACTTCCTGGTGAGGCATCAGCTGTGACATACATAGCGGTAACTGCATAACTGTTACCTAGCAACCATACAGTAAACAAGGACCAAGCATGTCTAATTGAAGTTATTAGCGTGTTATTAATTGACAAATACAATTAAATGTTAAGAGTCAGTCAAACACAAGACCGTGGAATAGTAAAAGTATAGTAAAAATACTTGTAGAATAAATTGTAGTAGCCTGAGATTTAAAAAGAAGAGACACAAGGCTGAGAATTTTTATTTTTATTGACATCAGTACAAGACCCAGCTCCCAGAGACATTATGATAGTGTTGCCCATTCCAGTTTAGTGCAGTCCAGTCTGGCTATGCTTCTGTTGTAGGGAGTATTATACCTCTGATAACGTAGGTCAAGAGGACATAGGACTCAGCTGGCAGTGTGGGGAAATGCCTAGTTTCTCTATCAGTACTGTAACATTCGTACAGTACCAGCCCAGAGGAAACCCACCCTGACACATCTGGGAGAAATGTGGTTTTATTATGTGTGCTGTTCATAATTCTGCAGCTCGGTTCGAATCTTCAGAGGCATTTTTCAAATTAAAATGAAAGTGCAGCGACAACAATTATGGGGCGCATCGATCTGTTTACATACGAACATTGAGAATAATGAGCCTTATAAAACATAGAGGCACCTACGGCCATTTTTACATCGCGTTTGTTGGAAAATAACCAAGACAATCACATAAACGTAGACTTGGTTTATTTTACAGCTTGTTCTACTTGTGCACTTTGTAATATTTCTGCTAATACTGTGAGCATATACTCTTAATATCCTGTCTGCACCAGAACTGAGATGGGGAAAAGGGCTTTTAGCTGTTTTGCTTCATAAAAATGGAATACACTCCAAGGAAAAGCAAAACTAGAGGTATTCGTGACACAATTGGAATTTAATAATCTGACAACAAACTTTTATACACACACCTGCTCCTGTTTTTAATGTTTTATATGGATTTGTTTGTTTTGTTTGTTTTTCTGTTTCTATTGTATTTTTAACAGGACACCCATGAAAAAGAGAGTCCAAGTGTTCTCTTTGGGTTCCACTGTATGAATAAATAATAAATGAATAATGTCAACTGCATGCGTCAGTACTATGCAAATCTGTTTCTGTTTTGGTTATCAAATATATATTTTCTCTCGAGAGTCGTCACATCCCAGATTTGATGTTTTTTTCATTTTCAGTCAGCCTAATATTAACGTTATACTAAATTCAAAGTATTTAGAGCCAAAGCCAGGAGTGACCGAGCAGCTTATTAGCTTCCATGTTCCATGTTTGTCATCGTGGCCGTTAGCCATGTTAGTGTCTCCTCTCCCTGTGTAAAGTGCGTGTTGAAATATGCAGGATGAGTGTGTACTGTATGTGTGCTCATGCTTGGCTGAGCCGGGTGAATGCTTTAGTGGGTTCAATTGGGCGTGAGCGAAGAGAAGACGTGCATGGGGATGTGACAGGACTATGTCCTCCTGTGCAGGACAGTCCAGTTCCTCACCTCAACTGGGACCGAGCTAAGACACTTTATAGGAACTGTGTAACTTTTCTGGTGGAGAGTCTGCCACCTCAACTTCAAGAAGATGTTTGCATGTGATGTTCCACAGTATAACATTAAACTTATCTATCTCTATGGAGACAAGCAGGTGACATCACTATGACAAGTTACATTTCAGATCTGTGGAGAGGGGATCCTGCTCACAGTAAGTCTTTTATAGCAATAAATACACCCATCCATTAATTTTCTTCTGCTTATCCGGAGCCGCAGTCTAAGCAGGGACTCACAGACTCCTCCGGTGGGACCTCAAGGCGTTCCCAGGCCAGCCGAGAGACGTGGGCCATGTCTCAATTCGCCAAATGCATCTTTTGAAGGTCCCCTTCGAAGTACTCCTCAAAGTGTAGTTTGAGGCTTCCGGACGAGAATGTACCCTCCTCAGTGTAGCCGCCATCTTGCTGAAGTGGGACAGGCCCACACCACGGACCGCACTTCCACCGCTGTCTTTGAGCGTACGATACGTACATTACGTACGTTATTTTTAATTATTTATTATTTAATAGAAGAAAAGTCAAGATGTCGTTGTCACAGCCGTTTCTTTCTGTTTAGATTGAATATCAATAGGCAAATATAACGTTCAAGGGGATTTTTTCTCATTTGTAGCTACTTCATAACTTTAACAAAATATACCTTGTGAAAACGTAATAACAGAGACAGAGGTAATAATATCATTTTTACATTCATAGTCTATAAACCAGAGAACACTGATTAGTGGTACATATAGTGGGATATTGCAGTTTAATGGTTCGGTATTTTGGCCAGTTGCTACACTACTTTAATAACAGTAGAGGGCACTGTTTCCCTTCTATGCTGTGCCAGTTCTTTTCATCTTATTATTGTAAAGTATTTTCTAGCAGTGCAGCGCTACATCAAGCTAGTGTCTTGATTTACTAACACGAAGATAAATAACATGTGCCCACGAGGGGCGCAGACCTATGGAATGTACCGGAACACATGAAGATTTTGTGCACGTCTCAGGACTCTCTTCTGTCCTTTCCTGAGAGTCCGTTGCATCATTGTTCACATTACCTGTGTGAAACTCATTAAACTCTTCTGACTTTATGTTTCTCTTGGTCTTTGACGCTTACAATAGAAACGAGCATTCTTACATTATTCTTATTGCAATAATAATTTCTCATGATAATAATGTCTCTTATTGTCTATGCAATAACTGCACATTCCTTTATTCCATATAACTCCCCTCCTTTTTAATCATCAAACACACTGTACAGATCTTTATTCAGATTTAACAGTTTCATGTCGCACTGTTGTAGATGAGGTAAACCAGTACGAACATTTGAATATGTATTGCACAGCGGACTCCATTTTTTTTCTCTTTTTTGCGTAGTCGCGGTGCATGATGGGATATAGCAGTGTGTGACGTCTGCATGGATGCACGCTTCGGTTATGTCCGATCTCCATGGAAACGCTGGAAACGCAGGGCACATTTTGTCTTGCTCGTTCATGGGGTGCATTGAAATGGGTCAGCCGGAATGTCGTGCCGGAAATTACGTACCTGCCCTTCGACGCACACTTTCAGTGATGAATCTAAGGCCATTTTGGCTAATTGAGACACGGCCATAGTCCCTCCAGTGTGTCCTGGGTCTTTCCCTCGGCCTCCCCCCGGTGGGACGTCCCTAGGGAGGTGTCCAGGAGGCATCCTGAGCAGATGCCTGAACCGCCTCATCTGACTCCTCTCGACGTGTAGGAGCAGCGGCTCTACTCCGAGCTCCTCCCATGTCACTGAACTCCTCACCCTATCCCTAAGGGAGTGTCCAGCCACCCTGTGGAGGAAACCCATTTCGGCCACTTGTATCCACGATCTTCTCCTTTCGGTCATTACCCAGAGCTGATGACCATAGGTGAGGGTGGGAACGTAGATTGAAATCGAGAGCTTCACCTTTCGACTCAGCTCCTTCTTCACCACAATGGTCAGATACAGCGACTGCATCACTGCGGACACCACCTGTCAATCTCTCGCTCCATCCTTCCCTCACTCATGAACACGACCCCGAGGTACATGAACTCCTCCACTTGAGGCAGAGACCAAATGGAGGTCTCAGCCCAGGGGACCAGGAGCAGCCCAGGACCCAACCCTCAGTGAAACGTGAAACTCATCTTATAACTGAACTGTTACTGATAAACACAAAGTCTTATCTTTTTAACAAAAACGTTTGTTGTCAAAACTGCATAAGTGAAGATTAAAGCAGGACCATCATACTTGTGCTGGTGAGATCTTAGACAAATAACACAACAAACAGTAAGATGTTTTTGTCACAGGGGGATTACGTGGCTGTTGTCCTGCTCTGTTAGCACCCCCTGCTGTGTGCAGTGTGTCCAGCGCCTGTCGCAGGAGCCCGGGCCTCAAAAAAAAAAGTAAATTAATAAAAAATATCTTAAATAAACATTTTATATACTTTAATATGAGGATTGGCGTCACCATCCATTTGTATACGAAGGACAGAGAATTTTGCGTCTGTGAATGTCTATGGATGGGACTGTCCTGCTGCTCCTCTGCCTTGTGTAAGCTTCTTTCACACAGAGGTCACTGTCACTACCCCAGGGCCTGTGTGCTAATGTGCCTTTACATACAGGAGATCCCTGCCATACTCTTATGCACATACAGGAGTTTAGTGGTAGTTATGTTTATAAGAAGTGGAGAAGTTTGGCCCTTAGATGAGCTGGTGTACATAATTCCAAGGAGACCCTCATGGCCTTGAATTCTGTTAATGAGTTTTAGTTAAAGCCATTGTATGTGACTTTTTTGCACTACAATAAAAGCATCTTTTTTCATTATGGATTTTGCACTGAAAAACATAAAAAAACATGCATCTTTACTCTGGGCGGGCTTGCATCTCCACAAACCTGATCCTGGTTGTTTCCATGAAAATGTTGTTCCTTTGGCCATAATTTTCCCCAGTATGACATAAAACGTATAAATATATCTCTATGATGTTTAAAAGTATGGTTATCTTACAATTTCCATAGAATCAGGCAGGTGACTTTCCACTTCCAGAAAGTAAACTATCACTTTAAATCAGACATATGCTTTTTCAAGTACATGATATTGAAATATAACACAAGTAGATCATCATTTTACATTTTGATAATTGTAAACAACAATATTGAACAGCTTAATAACAGAAATGGGTCCAGTAGCTTCCTGTTTAACGCTGCAGAACTGATAAGCCCTGTCGTAGAAAGCAACAGACAGTCATTTACATGTGTGTGTTTTTTTTTTTTTTTTTTTTTTGTTCATAAGCCGACCCCCCTAATCCTACTGTACATAAGAGACCACTCCAATGTATCATCCAATGCCATGTTTACGATCATGAGGGACACTGCACAGCGGGGAGTCCCAGCATGATCATGTACCAGCTTTTGTTGCATGCACAGGTCAAAAAGAAGTCAAAAAGCAATTCCTCTAATTTCCTGTAGAGGGCATAAAGGAGAGAGGTGGGAAGTGGCAGACCAGAGAAACATGTACAGCCGAACACTAATGACTTTTGATTTGACTTTTACTTGACCCCTGTAGAAGTTATTTAAGTGGGATTGATTATAAAGTGCAGAGAACGCAGTGTGAACTTTTCAATTCAGTTCACTTTATTTTTGTCAATATACTCTTGTTTGATTTCAGTCTTCTATTTTCCTGGAGCTCATTTCGAGTGATTTCCTAAAGCCTAAAATCACAAACCTTCATTATAATAGATAAACACGGACATTTGGAAGCTTACCGGAGTGTGGAATTATCTCTAAAAATTCTCCTAAAGATACAGCATAGAAGTAGAGCCTGCACTTTTACAGTTTTAAAAAGGTACTACAATCATACCTGAACCCGGGATGCCAGTACTTTAACCTGCATATGCCAGACACAGCCCAGAAAGAAAAAAAAAAGGTTAAACGAGCAAGCGAAAAGCCTAGTGTCACTTCAGAGGGAGCTTTTTAAGTCCCATGACGATAAAAATAACGCACACGGCTGCAGGCGAGACATAGTTAATGATAATTAATGATGAAAAATGTGCTAATGATCTCAATAACTTCTTTTTAAGATTTAACGAGCGAGTATTGTGATGATTTTGAACACTGTGATGGTTTTAATACTGATCTGCAATGCATACAGTCTACTTTTAGCTAAGTGTTTCCCAAAAAAATCTGCTGGTCCTGATTGGTTTTCGGCTTTTTTAATCAGGAGCTGTGCACAGGAATCGTCTGAGGCCTGTTATCCAATCTTTCAGTCTTCTGTTGAAAGCTGCACCGCTCTGGATCTTTGGGGAAAAGTCAATAATAGCACCAATTCCAAACACATCTTGCCCAGACTCAAATAAGGACTATAAACCTCCAGTCCTTATAAGTGTTGTGATGAAATGTTTTGGAAAGATAATAGTCCACATACTCAAATCTGAAGTGTCTCTTTATCTTGACCCATTGCGATTTGTGTACAGACAGGGCCTTAGTAAACACTTGGACTCTCCAAGGACTTATGCAAGCGACTTATTTGCAGATTTTAGTTCTGCATAAACCTGTGACTTGAATGTAAGGCCTTATCTAAAGCCAAAAACTGTAGTATAGGTGTGCAACAAGTTGGCCCATTTTATTCACCCTGCATATAAATGATTGTCAGAACAGTCACCCGGGCAACAACATCATAACATTTTCAGATGACATGATAATTGTGAGCCTTCTTAACAATGGTGACTGTATCTCCGCCCATCGTAAAAGGGATAAGCTCTTTCTGTCTTTCAAAACCAGCCCTGAGCTCTGCAAACTCCCGATCCCGTTGTCACTGAGGGTAGACAAATTGAGCAGGTTGCATCTTTTAAATATTTAGGTGTGTAGATCAATAACTTGTTCAAATGGGATGTACGTGTTGATTTTCTTTGTTCAAAGTCTGTCCCAGAGGCTTCACTTTTTAAGGAGACTTAGGCTGTTTGGTGTGGACAGAAAAATCATGACTTGTTTTTATAATGTTATGTTGGAGAGTCTTATCCTACAGTTTGATTCTTTAACTGTCCGATGTAAAACTAAACTTGAGAAACTAGTAAACAATGAAAGCACGAATTGGTAAGAAACAGTTTCCTTTTATGCAGGACATTTTTCAAAACTTTGTGCTCGCTCAGGCCAGACAGATTGTTGGAACTCCTCTGGCCTGTTGCGTGACAAATATGAAATTCCTCCATTCTGCAGCGTTATCAAGCACATAACTTTAAGAAACAGGTTTAAACTCTCATTTGTGCCAACTTGAACAAATCTGCTCAAAAAAGATGCACTTATGTCGCTTTATATCCACTGTGCTTCAGTGTCTGTGCTTCAGTGTCTGTGCTTCAGTGTCTGTGCTTCAGTGTCTGTGCTTCAGTGTCTGTGCTTCAGTGTCTGTGATCTTATAGTTGTCATTTATTATATTTGTGCAATAACTTTGACACTTTATGGTTGGGCAGTGGACAATAATAATGGACCCTGTCTTGTCTTTTTCTTTTGATGAGCTCTGACTGTTGTTGTCTCAGGCTGACTGTAGTGTGTGAGTGTATTGTGTGACTGTGGTGTGCGAGTGAAGTGTATGAGTGTATTGTGTGACTGTAGTGTAGCGTGTCTGTGTAACTGTTTTAAGCTGCGGGCAGCGAGCACTGTTCCCTCTAAACTGCGCGCGTGCGCAATTGCGCACTGCTGACACGCTCTCCGCGCACAGAAAATCTGTGCTGCGCACAAAAAAATCGAACCGGAGTTGAAAATAAAATAAACAGACAACAATTCATTCTGCGCTATTATTCAGTGTGATTCAGTGAGTGTGACCGGGGACGAGCTGCTCCAGACAATTATGTGATTCACAGACGTATTTGCGCAGTTTATCCACGTCATTGACAGGCTCCTCATGTCCCGCCGGATGGTGGCGGTAATGCACCATTCTCAGTTGCGTTCAACCGCCATAAAACACTACTAGAAGAAGAAGAAGAAGAAGAAGAAGAAGAAGAAGTCCTCATGTCCCGCTTCCAGAGTTTTAGCCGATGTGGAGTGAAAACTCACTAATGATGCTAAATGTTTCACCCCATGTTCCGACGGCCCGCCCTCGGGAAAAGATCCACTGTTTTGTAGCAGTTTTGCGTTTTAAACATGACGAAACGGACAAAACAAAGGAAGTACGCGACCGAGGACACTGTGGATGTTTGTACAAGTGAAACTAGAGGCATCTGGACCCGGAGCGGTTCGTGGAACCGAGTGAAGATCTAATGATGGACTCAGGAGCAGAGGATCTGATGTGCTGATGGACTGGATGCTGTTCCTGATCGGTAAGTGTGGTTTATTCTGCTATTGACTTAATTGTGGGTCAAATGTGTATCATGTGTAGTCATTAGCATTAGCTAAAGACACTCAGTGTGTATTGATCATTGATACTGTCACTAGTTTATGAGTTGTAAAAATCAAATGATCGTGTCATTTACTGAAAAAGAGTTACCAGACTGTCTCCCAGACACAGTAGGACAATCTCACTCAGTCACAGCAAAAGCTTCACACAATGGCTTTTACTCATAATACAAGTCAGAGCTTTATCATAAAAATGTTAAGTTTGTTTTCAACATTGGAGTTTACAGTTGTCTTGGTTTGGTTGAAGTTCATGTTTTGCCATAGTTAAAATTAAATATTTATACTTCCAATATCATTAACATACTACACAGGTCATGAGCAAGATTTTTGTCATTTTCATTGTATAAGTGGCTAAAGCACTTAATTAAAAGTCTTATAACAGAAATGTAAATGTGGTAATTTGATTCTTTTAATAAACCATTTAACTTGGATGGATGCGATGCAGCATGACCACAGTGCACACGTCTGATGTTGCTCACAGGGGTCCATGGGACGCTCAGGGAGTTTGTGTGTTTGCTCAGACTCGTGAAAAATTAGAGGGAACATTGGCAGTGAGTCCAAGGCACATTTCTCTTTGCTAATGGGAAATGTGTCTTTGAGATAATAAAGTTTATCTTAATCATAATCTTAACAGCTGCATTTTTAAACAAGAATGTGGCGCCTTTGCAGAGAGATATTCATTAAACGCTAATGGTTGATTAACATTTGTGATTAACATGCAGGTGAAATATAATAGACTGTGAAATCTTCTAACACTTGACATACGGCTGGTGAGCGCCTGACACTTTCCTTATGTGTGGAAATAGTGTCAAATTAAATATTAATGAAGTTCTCAAGTGATTTTCAGCGTCAGTGTTTAGATTAAGAAGAGCCTCTAACTGTTTTAAGTTTGTGTAAAGTCATAGAAAAGCCTTCAGAAGCCTCAATAACTGCACTGACTGTCCTGTGTGACATTATTTGGGAATAACGCCATTTAAGTATAACGGCGTTAGTAATGGCATTAAGTTTCCCAGTAACGAGTAATATAACTAGTGTACTGTAAGTTTCAGTAGAACGCAAAAAATAGAACAATATAGAAAATAGAAAATAGAAAAAATAGATACAAATCAGTCAAAACAGATGGGAAAATTAGGTGCTACATACAGTATCTCTCACCTTATTAATATTCAAGATACTAAACTTTTCTTCGTGTATTCGGACATCTTTTTCTACACTCTTACCGTCATCTCCACCTCCCTGTTCTTATGAATAATGACATTAGCGTGTGTAGCGTTAACGGGTGCATGCAAAGGTGTAGCATGTCGCGCTAACTCCTACATGCTGTTTCTGTTAGCGTGAAGCCTTGACCGCTGGATGGGGCCATGTCCGAGCGCACTATAGCATGATGGGTGATATTATCTGATGGGAGCGGAGGGGGCAGGGCGGGTGTGGGACGTGGGAGGGGAAGGGGGGGAACTTGGGGGTTAAACAGGAGTGAAGGGGCCATGCGGTGGGACTGGCTGCGGTGCTGTGCGGATGGATGTGCTGTGATGCGATTCCCGTGTCGTGCGAGGGGGATGCATTAATTATGCACGTCGGAACCTCCCGGGGGGAATGACAGCAAAGGAAGCAAGGGCCCAAGGAAGTAAGGAAGGAGACGTGAAAGGAGATAGGAAGCAACTGCTCACCTCCTCTACCGGATGGAAAGATGTATGGGGTTTCAGCTTCCTGGTATATGACATTTTGAGGACTTTTTACCATTCAAAAGATACTATATTTTGATTTATGTATTTGAGCAACATTACATAGTGCTGTCTGTATTTTAATTATAATAGTAGTTTACTGTCTGTTAATCAGGATGTGCGTGTTAGCATGCTAGTTGTTGTTAGGTTTATCGTCATGGCAAAAAATCACTCTGGTCTCGGAAAGTTGTAAAAAGAGCTTGGTGAGTAATTAGTAATCCAGGGGTGTCAAACACATTTTCACCAAATGCCACATCAGCAAAATGGCTGCCGTCAAAGGGCCAGAAGTAAAATAAATGTAGCTACTTTTTAAACTTGTTAATTAACTGTTTCTGTATGTATTACTTATTCAAGTTACAAATATTAAATATGCGTTTGCAAAGATGTAAAAATATGACTGTGTAACTGTGTATCTCCTGATAAAAGTACATTTTAAGACCATCATACCTTTTAATTTGATCTGTCGGGGGCCACATAAAATGATGTGGAGGGCCACATTTGGCCCGCGGGCCTTCAGTTTGACATATGTGGTCTAATCAAATTAATTTAATCAAAACTGCCAAGATAATGTTTATTTTTAAAGTAAAGATTATATAAAGTCGTGCATTTTACTGTGTAGTGTTGGTGTTGCCGTGGTGACATAAACAGGATGGTTTTCATTTGTGGAGCAGCTCAGTGTCAGAGGGTTAGTCTGATCAATACAGATCAATATGGACAACCAGAGAGAGGGAGGGGACGGAGAGATAGACAGAGAGAGGAAGAGAGGAGGAGGAGAGGGAGAGATAAACAGAGAGAGGAAGAGCAGAGCAGGAAGGAGGGAGCAAGCAAGAAAGAGAGAAGGAGAGGGAGGAGAGGAGGGAGAGATAGGACAGAAAGAGGAGGAGAGGGAGCAAAAAAGAGAGAGGGAGAGGAGGGGAGGGAGAGATAGGGCAAACAGAGGAAGTGCAGGGAAAAAGAGGGGGAGAGGGAGCAAGAAAGAGAGGGAGAGGAGGGGAGGGAGAGATAGGGCAGAGAGAGGAAGAACAGGAAGAAGAGGAGGAGAGGGACCAAGAAAGAGAGAGAGAGAGAGAGAGGAGTTAGAGAGAGGAAGAAGAGTGTGAGTAAGGAAAAAGAGAGGGAGAGAGAGATGAAAAAGAGGAAGGAGGAAGGGACAGGAGAAAGAGAGAGAGATGAAGAAGAGAGGGGAAGAGAGAGGGAGTTAGGAAAGAGATTGTGGGAGAAAGAAGTGAGTGGGGAAGAGAGAAAGAGGGAGGAAGACAAAGAGAAGGAGATAGAGGGAGAGAAGGAGGAAAAGGAGAGAAGGAGAGAAAGACAGGTGTTATCAGCAGATCTGGGAAGAATAAGAGGGGGGAATGAGAGGTGAAAGGGAGGAAGAAGAGAGGAATGAGAGAGAAAGAGGAGGGAGGAAGAAGAGAGAGTGAGTAAGGAAGAAGAGAGGGAGAGAAAGATGAAGAGGAGGGAGAGGAGAAAGTGAGAGAAAGAAGGGAAGAGAGGGAGTAAGGAAAGAGAGGGAGAAAGAGGAGGAAAGGAGAGAGAGAGAGGTGTTATCAGCAGATCTGTGAGTGAGAGGGTCAAACTGTCCACAGGGAGAAACAGAGAGATGTTAACACAGACGTACAGGGACAGAGCTGAGTGAGCCTTTATGTGCTTTACCCTCACAGGCAACTCATCCTTTACTTTAATCTCATAATTACCTCACAATGCATGTCAGTAAATAACCTTTGGACCCCTTAGTGTTGGTATTGCGTTTAGATTAATGAGCATGAAAAGAAATAAACATCATATTGCCTCTCTTAGATGTACTGCCAGCAGACATACTGGTGCACTGTGGAGTTAAGTACAATTAAGAAAAATAAAACAAAACACAACAATGACACTACTATCTGCTGTGTTGTACTGGGGGCACTCACAGCCAGCTCAGATCTGTTATCTTGGCCCACATTATCAGAGGTATAATACTCCCTACAACAGAAACATAGCCAAACTGGACAGTACTAGACTAGAACGGTCTAAATAAAGTAAACAGACTCCAATGTGTGAATGAAAACACAGCTCCAGTTGTGTTTTTGATCATTATAGTTGTGTTATAGTTACACGATTCTTCTTTTCGCAGTGACTTGGCGAGTCTGTGGAGGTTTGTCTTTTGTTAAGGACGGGCTTTAGTCTTGGTAAATCTACTCCATGAAAATAATGTATACTTTCCCAAAACAAAGCAATGACACTACTGTATTTATGTTGTATTGTGATTTTAATGTCTTTCTTATATTTTACAGCACTTTGAATTACTTTGTGTACGAATTGCGCTGTACAAATAAATTAGCCTTGCCTTCCCACACACTGGTGCTTCTAAGCTGCCTCTCCATGGAGCTCAACAGTCACCGCCTACTCAAGTTCTGGATGTAAATTTTCCATTCATTTTTCCCATAGATTTAGCCGAAAAATTCAAAAATTCAGAGTTCAAAGGCATCACGGAGAGTAATCAGCTACGTGCTAACTAATATCCATAACACAGTTGCTTTAAGTCCAAAAAGGCTGTTTAAAATGCAAGATTCTGTCATATAACTAAATAATTTTTAATGTTCAAAAACAGATTTGAACTATCTTACCGAGAAATAATTCAGCTGGAGTTTTCTGCTGCTTGAATGTGTGGAGCAAAAGCCAAAAACATTCTTTGCTGGTCTAATTTACTAGCCAAAATTGAGACCTGAATATATTATGTATCTGTTTATTTATTTATTTATTTATTTTTGCACTATGTTCAGTTCCTTTTTATGTATAGTAAATAATGAATATGTATAATGCAATTTCTGCTGATGTCTTTTGATGGAGGAAATTTGCAATTACTCTGTGGAAGGAATTCAAACCTGGACGGAATTATTTTCATTATTAGATTTTTTATATTATTATTATTACTGGCTAATTCTTCTATTCTGTGCATATCCTCCTGACTACCAGGAGAAAAAATGTTGTCCAATCACATTTATTTTAAAATTCTCTAATCTTTGTAGGGTCATTAGAATACTGAAAACATTTTTTTTTCAAAAAAAAGTTTTTATTTTCTAGATATCATGTGTCCACTACAGTGGACATCGGAATGCCATACATGTGAAACTGACCCTTGATGGCAATCAATTAGTGCCAAAGAAAATATCAAAAAGTCAACATAAGATGTGTTTAACATCCACATAACTGTCAATTATAACTTTTGTTTGTTTTATTTTGCTTTTTTGTGCTTATTTGCTCTGATACTTCAAAAAGCAATTCCTCTTCTTGGAAACAAAGGAATAATTTGCACTTTGTGCACATCACATATGTTTTGCTCTTGCAGCCAGATCTCCAACACTTTTATGCATGTGTTTCATTCACCATCTCTGGAAGATGGATGACCCCATAGTGTCTCCTTTCTTTTTGAAGGACTTATCTTATCTTGCACTCCTTTGGAACCCTATTATTCCTGAGGGTTCCAGTTCCTGTCAGCCTTTTTCTCATCAGGGTGTTGAGGAGGTTGACTGAAGTATAGAACCTGTCAAAGAACAGATGGGTTCCTTGGGGAACAGACTCTACCAAATGAAGAACAGCTTGTTCTCCAATGCCTTTTCCTCCCGTATCTCTGAAAGTAGTCTGGCCTTGGTAGAGTACAAAGTCCAAGACCAAGCCATTTGGTGCGGCCAAGACAAACACCTCCAGTCCAGTTGGGTATGTTTTAACTGGTACACACTGGTGCACTGGGCAGAGACCAGTAAATGGAACCATTTGCTCGTCAATGCACAATTTTCCTGTTCTAGGCAGATTTAGACATCCTTGCCTTACTTTGGTCAAGAGGGGCCTGACTCTCCACAAGAGATCACTTTTTTCTCATACTCTGGAACGTCAATGTGAAAAAAAAGATCATTTGAAAAAATGGAACAAAATGGAGGAAATAACTACAAATGTCCACTACAGAGGACATTTTTTAAACACTTAAATATTACGCTAAAAAACTATTAAAATTAGACAATGTTTAAATGTATTGTTAAAAGACTTACATTAAATATGCCACCAACATTTCAAGTCAAAATTTGCTCAATAAAAAGTAAAATGCATTTACTTTTCCTCTTCCCATAAAATGTGCTTGCAGCGACGGACACCATTTTCCTTGATGAAAAAAAGGTACCAAAGCCCCACCCCTTCACATTTGGTATCATTGAAAAGCTCTAAATGTCCTCTGTAGATGTCAAAAGGAGTTATTTCAGTAGTATGCACTGGGTTGGAGATATTCAGGTTTACATATGTCCTCCATAGAGGACAAATTTGAACTACTGGTAGTCGGGGGACATTTTCTCATAGACTTTCCCCAAAATCCTATGAGATAAATGAATGTGAAATTTAGCTCTAGAATCAGGGGAGCTAAATTTCCCATTCACTGTTGAGCTCCGTGTAGCTTTGATCGTACCAGACATGTGCAGGATGATTGACAGCTGTAGTGTCTGTGATCTTTGAGCTTCCTGCAGGTCCACCACCGCTTTGATGGATTCACGTTGGAACCACCCAGCTGTTATAACTCAGGGTTAGAGTGGACCATATGCCAAAAAACAGTTATATCAGGATTTTGATTTTATGATGATTCAGGTTTTCGTAGTAGCTTTCCTGAAGTTTACTGAGCATTTTCTTAGTTTAAAGTGAACTGTGTAGGCAAACAAACTACGCTAATAGTTTTGCAGTCATAAAATCTGCCAAATGTGCTTAAACGCTAATAGTTGTCCCCCCAAAACCACGTCTACTCCTTCTCCATCTCTCTAGCCTTTCTTAGTATCTTTTAAGAGGTAACTAAAGCTATCTGCTGTTTCTGAAAGATCACTCTTGATTTCACTTCACTGTGATTGGTTAATCCACCTGTCACTCACTCAGAGCATGATAGTCTGACCAATAGGAGAATTGGGTGGTTCAAAGTGTCTGTTTTTGACCATAGACCTGCATTAAAGGTGTATAGAGATGTTTCAATGTTCCCTGGACTGTGCCACAGCAGTAAAGACGAGCATTTGATGTCACCAGTTACAGGTATGATCTGTGGAGAGGCAACACCGCATGGTTTTCTATATATTTTTCTACTGAAAGAGATTGAATAAATGCAAGGTTGTGCACCATTAAAGAAGCGGTATTTTACTTCTCTGGGGTATTAACTGCTAACACGTACTATATTTAGATCACCATGTTACCTTTTATTGTTTTGAAAATGCTGTATTAGCGAAAACAACATATTGCTTTCATTTTTGAGTCTCCCCTCACTTTGCTCTTTGCACCACCCCTTCAGAGCGCTGTCACAACACAGTCAGTGTGCATCCCACTGATGAAACTACTGCACATAACACCAGGTTTGACAGTATAGTGTATTGTTTTGTATCCTGCTCTTTTGTTTATGGAAAATGGCTCAGTATTGGACAGAATCGTACAGATAAACGTAAGGAGGTTTGAATGGAGCCTGGGAGAGATCACTAAAATACTCAAACATGCATGGATGATATAAAAAATCTCTTCAGGCGTTTTCTTGATGAGGCAATATTACAAGATGGTGGATGGTAAAAAAAAAGGGGGGAGATTTTGCATAATAGCCTTTTGAACAAGTAATCAGTTAATCACGATATGGCAGTTTAACCAAAATGGCACAGCAGTAATGAGATCACGATTCAGCTTTAACATTTACATTTACAGTAGTGACTCCTTATCCCAGCCCCTCTCTCCTCTCTCCTCTGTCCTTTCTCCTCTCTCCCCTGTCCTCTGTCCTCTCTCCTCTGTCTCCTCTCTTCTGTCCTCTCGCCTCTCTCCCCTGTCCTCTGTCCTCTCTCCTCTCTTCTCTGTCCTCTCTCCTCTCTTCTCTGTCCTCTCCCCTCTCTCTTCTCTCTCCTGTCTCCTCTCTCCTGTCTCCTCTCTCTTCTCTCTTCTCTCCTCTGTCCTCTCTCTTCTCTCTTCTCTCCTCTGTCCTCTCTCTTCTCTCCTCTCTCCTCTGTACTCTCTCTTCTCTCTTCTCTCTTCTCTCCTCTGTCCTCTGTCCTCTCTCCTCTCTCGTCTGATGCGCTGGGCTCTGTGCAGTGTGTGTGGGCTGCAGCGGAACTGTGAGCTGAGTGGGCGACTGCTCCAAGTGTGAACTCGCACTGTCCTTCAGATCAGCTGCGTGCTTATAGAAAGAAGAGAGGGATGAGGGAGGGGAGAGAGAGGAGAGAGTAAAGAGTGAAGAGAGAGAGAGAGAGAGAGAGAGAGGAGAGAGTAAAGAGAAAGGATGGAGAGGAGAAAGCGCCTCTGCAGTTTTATCCGGTGCTATAAACGCTCCATGTTAGTGCTTATGTGGTGCTTTATAGAGACTGTTTGAATACTTACTGGACATATTCATAAAGTTCTTCTTTTTACATCTTCTTTTTCAAGTTTCTTTTTTACTTGTGAGTCTCCATGTGAGTCACGTACTTTACAAACACTGTAGCCAAGACATGGTTCCAGACCCTCACGTCTTTGTAAAAACATGTACTCTTGAGGGTTCAGCTAAAGCAACGTTGTTTCTCGTACATCTAGTGTGTACTCTGGTACTTAGTAGATGTACTGGTAATGTTAACAGCACAGCAGTCTACACCAGCATTGTCATATGTGTGTCTAATGGGCATAATTACGCAACACGATGCTCAAGTTAGGTTGGAGTTCTAATTTTTCAGCATCGACAGTGCGCCTCAAGGCTTTTTATCAGGGGGAAGACAGAAAAACAGCTTCTTCTTACAAAATAAGTCTCTATAAACACTAGTGGTTGACTGGTGATGAACTACAAAGGGTTTATAACTGTGGGGGATGAATATAAAACACTTTACGACCTCAAACATCAACTGAACAAAAACAAGTTATAAAGAAGGAGGACGGCTGAATGAAACTTAGCCTCCTGAGACCCTGCGACCTCACACGAGGACATCCTTTTTGCCTCTTGGCACAATGATACTCTATTTTTTTTTTATCTTTGACCTGTTGGCCACATTTAGAGACACTGCCCATGCCATCTTGTGGTGATATCACAGAATTACACCAACGTCAGTAGGAAAACAATGGCGGGAATATCAGCAAAAGACTTCTACAAGAGTTCCTGAAAGAAAAATGACCCAGGTAAAAAATCTATCAAAATTTTATGAAAGAAACCAATGTATTTATGTGTCTAGCTTCATATGGGGTTTAAAATCTGACACATTTTAGCAGTAGTAGCAGGCTAGGACGTCAGTAAAAGTGAAGCACTCGTTTGAGGACAGTGGGACTATTTACCGCTGTCGATTCTACCATGTGGTTAGCTAAACTTTGGAAGATTTAGATGAGTTTACAGTTGTAAATCAAACATCTGCTTAGTCATGTGGATTACAGTTGTAAATATTATACTAAAATACAGTTGTATATTTGCTTAGTCATAAACGATATATCTCGCCTCTATGATAGCCATGTGTCGACAGCGCAGCCACAGCTTCTTATCGCTCTGTAAACCATCGTCCACTCAACAATGTATATGTAAAAAAAAAACGTTTCTCAGTCCTCTGTGATATTTTTTCCTTTCTTTTTTCCATGTCAGCAGCCATATTTGTCTTGATACGGATGGACCATGCCCGTCTCTGATTGGCTAAGCATTGTAGAAGTGTGTATTCTTGGAGCCAGGCGAGCACGTCACAGCATAAATATGACCAATATAACCTATGCTTTGATTAGCTCTGCAAACATTATACTATTTGGAAAAGGGATAAACAGGAGAGTGAATGTAAACAGAGGCGCCTTCAGGTAGAGATGTGAGCAGAGCAAAGAGAGAGACACATCAGTTTGAGTATAAAATGGAGAAGACAGATTCCTATTATATGAGTAAGAGAAGATTAGTAATTAGGACAAAATCAGGTGTCATTTAGTCCTTCCTGTTGGCCTGAAAAAAATGAATCAGAGTAACTGTGACTAATGGAGTAGCACAATATCTGCTGCCTATTTTGATAATTATTCAGTTATTCATTCAGAATTATTCATCCGGCCGTTGATGAGCCAAAAACTGGACCAATCACGGGGCAGCAGTGTTGGTTTAGGGGGGATCAAAAGATGAAGCTCCCAAGCGAACCAAAACAATCACGGTAAAGTTGATGGACGTACTTATTTTAACAGCCTATTTTAACAAAAACTAGACGATTTAGTTTGGTGATTTTGTCGATAGAGGCGATGTCTGTGCTTTTCTCTCAGCTGCATTTAACCAAAGCTTCTCGTTCTACTGTTGTAACACTTCGACAATCAGTTTGAAGTATTCGTTTGAACGTCCTGATGGCTCCCGATTGCTTCCAGCGAGACCCGTTCCAGATTGATAATGTGTAGAAGCCCCGCGCAGAGCCATCAACCTGAACTAACTCTCTAAACAAACAGTGCAGATAACATTAACAAAACCCAAAAAAATCCCCCTGATTAAACGTGCCATTTCTCTTAACTCCTGACATCTCTTATCTGTGTAATTTGCTGCCATTTAGACTCAATTTTATCCCACTGTTTTTTGGACACCTCCCGCTGCGACTACCCAAAAAGCTCTTCGTCAGCTCTCGGCGATGGTGTAGCAGAGACAGAACTGAGGGAGGGGAGGAGGGAGGGTGGAAGGGAGGGCGCAGCAGCCACGGAGCTTGTTTCCATGGCGACGGAGCGGCCGTGTGTGAAGCTGCGCTGACATGAACACCGCAGCCAGGAGCATAGGGGGCTATAGCGATAGGAGGAGGAGGAGGAGGAGGAGGGTGAAGTCGGGGTAGTATATTGTGATGAATGGGCTGCTACCTCTCATCACCCTGACCTGCTTCTCCACGAGGTTCTGTGGAATGGACTTGTGTCAACACGTCAAATACTGTGCACTGATACACGTGTGCATAGGACAAGTTGTACATATTGCGGGCCAGAAGGTTGTGGAGGTAATAAAATACACATTAGTTGAGTTTAAATTCTGTAAACATGAAATTTGTGTGTCCCAAGTTACGAGGTAGACACGTTTAAGTGAAATGTAGCTTTTACTGATAACAATTGTAATGCTGATTTAGTCTTAATTGCAAAAACATAAGACAATTATCCAATCAGAAAGCTGAACGGGTCTCACAAGAGTTTCTCATTTGGGTTGCCAGTTTCAATGCAGAAATCCAGTTGGTTTAAACCTAACGAGTCTCTCTGATCAGAATCGTCACTATCTAAAGGTTCTGAGCTTTCACATGAGGCATTTGCAGGTAACACAGGTTCATTTGTGATTGTAGTGCCTTATTTACAGTTCGTTTAAAGCTGATTTTGCATAATATGTGTCTGTTAAACGTTTCATCGCATCACACACTTACAGTCCTCTCCTTTTACATTAATGTACAGCAAATTGCTTCTCGTCTTAAACACATGTTCAACCACTCAGCTCCACTCCTCCTATTGTAGCACCTCTCCGTTCTCATTCACGTACACTGTAAAGCCCGATCTGTGAACACCGCACTGCCATTACAAACAATAGCAGCTGAACAATGGGTTTCCTGAAACAAAAGCCATGAAACAAAGAGCCAACTGCAGAATTCATATTGTCACTGTCAAACATTCGACATTCTCCCGCTCTATATTTAGTTCGGGTTTGAAGATGTTACATCGGGGGGCTGGAAGGCGGCTAAAATAAGCCAGGATTAAAAAATTTAGACTGACCCAAACTGAGACTGTCATGTGGTTTTCTGGAGGAGATTTTGCAGGTCTTGAGTGAGTAATTATCATGGAATCGCGCGAATAAGAGTTAAGATTTAAAGTGAATACTGTGTTACAAAGTATTAAGGGAACGACTATGAGACGCCTACAGTATCAGTAAGGGGCTTTGTGTTACGTAATGTAGGATGCACACTGTGGTTTGAATCCTGGTGGATAGTTCTGGTGCAGTGGGTGGGTAAATATCATATTGTTATAGACACTGCCTCCATTATGATGATGAAAATCAGGTCCTTATGACGTGATTCCCTTATTATTAGATCAACAGTGTGGTTCAGAAAGTGTTAGAATAGGTTAAGGTTACGTTAAGGTTAGGCAATAAGTGATTAAGGATCTAAGAGGTCCATCTGCTGCTGGTGCACTGAAGAATGAAGCAGTTTAAATGAGGCTACAAACAAGAACAGCTAGTATTAGAGTTGTTCAGCTGCACGTTGAAGACAATTAAAGCACAAAAATGATAGGAATTATATAGAGACTGAAATAAATGAAGTAAATACAACTTCAGACATGTTTTTGGTGCTGAAAAAAAACATTACATGGCTAAAGATGTGGTTAAGTGTTTATTTTGCACGGTGTACTGTATCAACTTTAAGGACTGCACGACGTCAAGGGGAGAGAAGAGGGATGCTTGTCTAATCCCTGTAGCGTAAACAGGTGTAGTGACGTATTTGTCAGTGAAAACCAACAAACACATAGCAATTTAAGACTAAACATAACTCAAATAATCACTTGCTGTCTCTCCTGCCGACTCGTAAAAAACATTGGTGCACTCTAGACTGGACATTACCCACCTACACCCCCCCAGGCACCTATTTACTGAACCAAATCAACACAAAAGGTGCTACTCTGTGCTGTCCCTCAGTTGTCCAGGTATGATCCATGGCAAAAGAAAACTACAATTCTATCAACTGGATGTAAGTTCTGGTCAGATTGCCTCATCTGTCTGAAGGGAGGAGCTAACTACACTGAAACTAACACCTATTTGTTTACAGTTTCTATTTGTTAGCTGGGACTATTGAACTGACTCAGCCACAGTTCAGTCTAGTTTAATAGACCCAGCCAACAAATGGAAACTGTAAACAAACAAGTGTGTTATTTAGGTGAGTCAATGTAGTTGGCTCCTCCCTTTAGACCAGGGATCAGCAACCTGTATTTGTGATGAAAATCAATAATGGTTATTTCTTTTAACTGTTGGAGTTCAAGGTGAAAGGTTTTTTTTGTAATGTGTCAACTAAAATATATGTCTCATCCATGTCCCTCGCCTTTCCCTGCAGGCAGCTTCTGGTGTGTGTGTCTCCTGAACTAACCAGGAATAAATCCCCAAAAAGAGAAGTCTTAGAAGAGGCCAAGTGCACAGGGTTTACACATGTGCTTGGGCTTAGGTTTACCTGTGTGCTTAGGTTTACCTGTGTGCTTAGGTTTACCTGTGTGCTTAGGTTTACCTGTGTGCTTGGGTTTACCTGTGTGCTTGGGTTTACCTGTGTGCTTGGGTTTAGGTTTACCTGTGTGCTTGGGCTTACCTGTGTGCTTAAGTTTACCTGTGTGCTTGATATGTGGTGAGAAATTATCTAAGAACAAAAAAATGTAACATTGAAAAACACTTTCAAAACAAGCACTCAGCATTCACGGAAAAATACACAACTGAAGAAGCGAAAGAGAGAAATTTCTGTATAACTGTAACCGAGAGCTGAGCAGTGCAAACATACTTTCAAGGAGCAGCTCACCTCTCCACAGTCGACTACAGCTGCTGGTTTTGTGGAGGCTCAGGAGATTGTGAGGAGGGGAAGCTGTTCACAGACAGAGAGTACATGAAAGAATCGTTCATAAAAATATCAGAGCATCTCTTCTCCGACTTTAAAACGAACGGGACATTGATCAGAAAATTAGAGAAATGCCTCTCTCTGCAAAGACCATCCAGGACAGGACTGTTAAAATGGCAAGAAACATCACCAGTAGGCAAAAAGATTCAGACTTTTAACAGTTTATAAGCTCTGTTATTCTTCTGCGGCTCCATTTTTCTTTGGCGGTAGATGGAAGTTTTTGATAATAAAGGTTGCAGACCCTGGTTGACAGAATTACATTTTTCTTTTGCTATAAATAACCAAAATATAAGACAGATTAACATAGCAAAAATACATAATAGCTCTTTCAACAGATTTAGGATTTCCTTTAGGTGCCTTATCAGATAAAATGTTTTGTAATTGCCGTGTCTAAATATAATTCAATCCACAATAAACAGCTTTTCTTACTGATATCTGTATGTTTATTTAATCCTTGTTTTATCGCTCCTGACAGTCCCCAGTTCACACTCGTTTATTCCTGCCTGGTGAAAAATACATGGCATCTATCCCATGACATACATACTCAGCTATAGCCTTGTATTATTAACGGTGCCCCGCGGCTGTTAGCGTTTCCACGACAAGTGCATTTGTTTATTGTTGTTTCCTTTATGACTCTGTTTGCCGCTTTTTACCACTGTAAGCTTATCTTTAAGACAGGCTACGATGTTTTGTGTTTAGTCTGAAGTCACATTGTCTGACTCCGATAACGCCGACTTCACATGAGTGTCAAACTGGTTCTGCGTCCATTTTTATAGAGGTCAAAAACTTTGTTACCGAACAGATGTGCCGGACGTCCATAGAGATGCGTTAACCTTCCTATCGTCACAATGAAATGTATCTATAAGTGACTAGAGTACTTCAAAAACTGGCAGAAGACCTCACCTGCGGAACGTTTAATCCCAGATCACATGACTGCATAAGGCTACTAACTGCACCAAAACTGAGACGGGAAAGAGGGTTTTTAGCTGTTTTACTTCACAAAAATGGAATACAGTCCAAGAAAAAGCATAAGTGCGTACGTTAGTGACACAATCGCAATTGAATAATCTGGTAACACACTTTTATACACACTCCTGCTCCTGTTTTTACTGTTTTATATGGACTTATATACTTTACTTATACGTTTTTCTGCTTGTATTGCACTTTGTATTGTGTTGTATTGTATTTTAAACAGGGTGTCCATGAAAAAGAACTGTTTTTGCATTGGGTTTCCTTGTATAAATAAAGATAAAGAAAGAAAGAAACCACAACAATGTAAAAAAACTAAACCAAACGGCTGCCAAAAGTATTGAAAATCAGATAATAATTCATACAAAAACTATTATCGGAAACTACACACTCATTTGAACAAGTATCGATACTAAAAAGTCACATTCGCACGACAGAAATGAACCTTTCCTGAATAGCTTTAGAACGATCTTGAGCTGTATCTAAAGTATAAGACACTTAGACTATGATTTAATGTTGAAAATCACATTCTATCGTTTTAATTATCATTGTGGTATCGGAATCGGTCTCAAGAATCGACTCCATTCCCATTACGCTAACTGAAAAGGAGACGTGATGTGACAATGCCAAGCTCTTTTGTAAACAGGGTTATATTTAGACCTGTTTATACATATTTATGAACTATGCATGACTTTGATCTTTCAGTTTAAAGGGAACATTGTGAGGAATTTTGACCATTCAAAAGATATGATATTTTGTACGATTGCGATGCTACGTACTCATCTCTCCGAAACACATACAGTAAAGAGCGTACATGGTTTAGACTTGGTTCAGTGCTGGTTTGAATTGCAGCCCAAATGGATGGTTCTGGTGTAAACAAAAGAACTTTAGCTTAGTTCTGGTGTAACTCTGCTTTTATTCTGCAGTGCAAAGTGTGTTGATTCTAATAAATAGACGGATAGACTGATGGTTAGATGCATAGATAGATAGACTGGTTAATAAATAATATGAAAAATGCGACAGGGGTCCGTCTGTGTTATTAATTTAGCAGCCTAATTGGTGCCGGGACCTCCTGAATGACTGAGTTCTGCAGCTCAGTGAGAGGAACCGCTCACTCCTTCTCCTTTTCTGAGCATCAAACTGAAGGATCCAACTGAACCTCACTGGCAAATACACAAATCAACTAGTACAAATCCCTCACAAACGATTGGAAAACATGAACGTGAGCATAAGCAGTTTAGATCTACCTCAGTCCAAAACGTGCACGTTGACCTACACCGAATAAACATGCAAAATGAGCTTCTTATAAGACCTTGCCTGGGCTTGGAATCAGCTGCCCCCCTCCTCCATCATCCTGTCCCAAAAGCCCCTCCCAAAATCCATCACAAGACCCGGTCACCATGGCAACAACTGTGGACAGTGGACCGACCTGACCCACATGAGAAGCAGTGGATGTGTTAAACCTGCGAGTGGAGTAATGACTGCAACGCTGCCGGGTAGATTACATAAGACTGAATGATGAAATTATGGGAAAATGAGTTTAATGTTTGAAAATTGGTTCCTAATCATGGGTTTAAGGTGTCTGTTTTATGGTGCAATTTTGAAGGCCATACAAGAGATATCATATTTTGTTGTGAGTTGTTAATTGTTGTGGTAATGGTCTTAAATTTGCATCATTTTGAAACCCATGTAGTTAACTGGTGGGAGTATAAATTCAAGTGACTATAGACTTACTTGTTTCATACTTATCGGGTTTAGTTTTACTTTTTTTTTTTCAGGTGTTAGCTTACATAACTAAAATAATAAAGCTCCAGTATCTGATTTTTCCCATGTACTTGAGCAAAATGTGTCTTGCCCCAGTCCAGATATTGTATAAGCAGCTCTTGAGGTTAAAACAAGTCCACTGTGCACTGTCCACATGTAATTATAAAGCAGAAAGTGTGTGTTAGCATGCTAGTTGTTGTTAGCCCTAACCGCAAAACTCCGCTCTGGTCTCTAAAGGTTCTTAAAAGTTCTTATAAACTCCCCGTGGTAAAATATTAGCGTGCATAAGGCAAGTGAGGAATAACTATGGACCACTGCAAACTGTTTGAAATGAACTACTTCTGTTTTTCATGTTTTAAGAAGGTGTCAGGATTTGGGTTTTTTCTGTGTTCTGTGCTGTCTTCCCCCTCCCTTCTGTGTTTGAGCGTGGAACAGGGCGGAGACTCAAGCACCGCCTCCGCACACCTGCTTCTGATCAAGGAATCAAGCTGCACCTGTGAGGATAAAAGGACTGAGGACCCGACACTCCACGTCATTGACAGGCTCCTCATGCGCCGCTACCAGAGTTTTAGCCGATGTGGAGTGAAAACTTGCTAATGTTGCTAAGTGTTTCACCCCTTAACGTCCCGACGGCCCGCCCTCGGGCAAAGATCCACTGTTTTGTAGCAGTTTTGCGTTTTAAACATGACGAAACGGACAAAACAAAGGAAGTACGCGACCGAGGACACTGTGGATGTTTGTACAAGTTAAACTAGAGGCATCTCGGACCCGGAGCGGTTCGTGGAACCGAGTGAAGATCTAATGATGGACTCAGGAGCAGAGGATCTTATGTGCTGATGGACTGGATGCTGTTCCTGATCGGTAAGTGTGGTTTATTCTGCTATTAACTTAATTGTGGGTCAAATGTTCATTATGTGTAATCATTAGCATTAGCTAATGCCAATCTGCGCCCCCCGACCACCACCAATCATCACACACCACTTGGGTGAAGTGTCTTTTCTAAGGACACAATGAGAGAAGTTGGTCCGAGCGGGACTTGATCCTCCAACCTCTGTCATAGAATGACACATGTACAGTGTATTTTTAGTGTATTTTTAGTTTCCAGTGTGTGTTTGTTTACATTTTGAAGTGTGTGTTTGTTCACTGTTTGCAGTGTGTGGTTTGTAAATATATATTTATTTTGACCCATACCACTTGTTTTGAATATATTTTATATACAAATACACATTATATATTGTGTTTTGATATGATATATAAATGTACAGTAATAGAGCAGCTGGGTGTGCAGATACAGATTCCTCTCAGTGTGTATTGGTCATTGAAAACTGTCACTAGTTTATGAGTTGTAAAAATCAAGCAAAAGCTTCACACAATGGCTTATACTCATAATACAAGTCAGAGCTTTATCATAAAAATGTTAAGTGTGTTTTCAACATTTACAGTTTTTATTACATTACAGTTTTATTACATTACAGTTTACAGTTGTCTTGGTTTGGTTGGAAGCTCATGTTTTGCCATAGTTAAAATTAAATATTTTATTTATTTATTGGTTTATTTGACAGGGACAGTGTACATTAATAGCATTGCTGCAAATGCACCAGAATTAGCCAAAAGGCTATTTTTCATCTGTTGTCCCTGGACAGATGGCTGACCTGTCTCCCTAAAAACAAGAGTAAAAATATTATACAGTGAAAATTACAATATACTATAGACAAAACATTAAAAACAGATATAACAAACACTGTCAACAAAAGTGTTCAGAAACGACAGACAAAACACAGGCATCATACAAGACAGTCCACAGCCATTCCACAACATCCAACTCAAGAGAAAACAAGTGCTCGTCTGGTTAGTTGGGGGGGAAGTCATTAGTATTGTTAATACAGACATGTTTGATGTGTTATGAACCAGTTTTTTAAATGTTTTTTGAACAGAATATAGGTGCTTATTTCTCTGATGTATACTTCCAATATCATTAACATACTACACAGGTCATGAGCAAGATTTTTGTCATTTTCATTGTATAAGTGGCTAAAGCACTTAATTAAAAGTCTCATAACAGAAATGTAAATGTGGTAATTTGATTCTTTTAATAAACCATTTAACTTGGATGGATGCGATGCAGCATGACCACAGTGCACACGTCTGATGTCACTCACACTGGTCCATGGGACGCTCAGGGAGTTTGTGTGTTTGCTCAGACTCATGAAAAATTAGAGGGAACATTGAATATGATGTCTTCAAATGTAGACTGTCTGGTTTTGTGATATGATGAAAGTGTAGGCCTTTATACTGTTTTTAGTATAGAAGGAGTTTACATAAATCATTAAAAAGTTGCTATGTACATTTTTAGTTAGAGGGTCTGAAACTGTCCTTTCTCCAGATGTTTTTGCTTTGCCTGCTCCACAGAATGAAATAAAACTCCAATCTCCAAACAGGTGGCACCATCACAATCAATCAATCAATCAATCAATCTATATATATATATATTATATATATAGTTTAATTCTGCCCTGTGAAACCTTAGAAGCATTTTTATTTTATTTATTTGAAGGACAGTGTGCAGATACATTAAAAAGATGGCTGCACCAGATTTAGCAAAATGCTAATTTCCATCTGTAGTCCTTGGTATTGGACAAACGCAGATCATGGACCCTCCATCAGAAAACCCAAATAGTGCACCTTTATTTTTTTTTCATTTATGTTTTTATTGGAAAAGGTTAACATCATTACAATCAGTGACATATCTCTGGCAAGGCTTAGTCCTGTTCATGTTTCTGTCTTTTTTTTTTTTAAACAATAAATGAATAAAAGAATAAAAAGAACTGGGAGCACAGACACCAGGCATTTCACCCATAACATAAATACAGTGAAGTTACAATATATTATACATTATATTTTCATGTTTCAAGCAAAATTGGCACAAAAAGGGGTACAAGCTTAAACCATTTATCCCAAATCTTGTAGAATTAAGAGTGTATGTCAATTTTGCCAGTTTAAATATTTGCAAAATTTTACTAAACCAGTCATCAAGTGTTGGAGGGGTCGGACTTAGCCATTTCCTAGTTATTGCTTTGTTATTGATCACTAAAAGCACTTGTAATAGTTTTATATCGCCTCCTCGGTACAACATTGTGCCTATACCTAAATACAGAGTTGAAAAATCATCAGGAAACTTAATCTTGAAAACATGATTTAGGTTTTTTTGTGTAATCCTCACCAGTAATGACCAGTAAGTCTGGTTTATTGAATCAATCGTGCACAATCGTCAAAGAGATGTTGTTCCTAAGACTGACAAATGAACATACATACAGTGTATTTATACCATCAACACAATCATACCCCTTTAGTCTAGTCCAAGTGGCTGGAGACGGCTAGACGCACAAACTGGAGATACACTCATGCGTAAAAACATATACATGATATCGATCCAAGTAAAGAAAGACACAACACTTTTCTTATCCAAGCACCATAAGTCAGTTTGATCATCTTAACCATTTCTGCTCCAATTAGTGTCAGTAGTGCATCTTTAAAGATCTGATATTACACAAAATTAACTTTAAGCCATGTAATAATGCTGTTGCCTCCTCAAAAACATACCTGGAGTTGTGTTTTGTTTCATTCACACATGTTTGAGTAACCCCTTATTATTAGTTTGTCTACATCTCCAAAGCTTAAAACGCTCTATTCCACCTTGTGATGTCATGAAGTGGTAGTTTTCAAGTTTACAGCTACTTTTTTACCTTTAGTTCAGTAGAGATTGGCGATTCCAGGGGTTGAAATCATCCAAATGATTCTAGTGAAGGTGCATGGAGTTTAAAAACACAGTGGAGCACTTCCTGCATTACCACATGATGACATCACAAGGTGGAACAGAGTGTTTTCTGTTTGAGAGAAAGAAGAAAACAGTCTAAATACGCAGGGTTTGTGTGTTAAACATGTGTGAATGAAACAAAACAGAACTCCAGGTATGTTTTTGATGAAGAAACAACATTATAACAGAGACTCTTAAATCTGATTTGTATTATTATGATTGAAATTACAAATAAAAGTGTGGGGGAAATACACTTTTAAAGACTTCAAAACGAGCCAAACGCTGAATGAACAGAAAAAGTGAATGAACCGAGGAGGGATTGGAGCGTACGAAGACTGCGCGCGCTCTCCTCTGCAACGTGAGCGCGCAGGGGTCCCGCGGCGCGCATGCACAGCTGTTCAGCACCGCGGACAGAGCCGGGTGCAGTCCGCGGCGAGGAGCGAGGCACAGCGGCAGCAGCAGCAGCGGCAGAACCGGGGGGGAAAGGTGGCACTGCGCGGACTTCACTGCGGACAAAATGAACCGGAGACGCGCTTTTCTCTCACACAACCCACCGCAGCGCTCCTGAACCCGCCTCTCCACCTCCTCCTCCTCTCTCCGCCGCCTCCTCCTCCACCACCTCCTCCTCTCCCCCCCCCCCCACTAGTCCGCGGTGCCGTCCACAAGCAGCGAGCGGACCCCCAGTGCCTACCCCGCGGAGAGCAGCCACCGCACGGACGCCGCTTTCCTCCGCGCCATGCGTCTTTTCCTGCTCGCCGTGCTGCTCTCGTGCTCCTGTGCGCGAGCCGGCTGCGAGCCCAAAATCGTCAACATCGGCGCGGTGCTGAGCCAGAAGCGCTACGAGCAGGTGTTCAAGGATGCAGTGGCCCAGGCGAACCAGGTCTACGGCCGGGACAAGTTCAAGCTGACCGCCATCTCCGTGACGCACAAGCCCAACGCGATCCAGATGGCGCTGTCCGTGTGTGAGGACCTGATATCCAGCCAGGTACGCGCCGCCGCCGCCGCCTCATGCCTCCTCTGCGCCGCTGTACCGTGCGCTGTTGCCTCTGTAGAGCTGTGTGGAGGTGCGGGGTTCATGCGTAATGCGCGATCAGAGCGGGACAGACACTGAAAAGCGGTTTTAGTCCTGGTTTAGAGCTGGATTCTATCTGCTTTAGTCTTGGTTTAGTCTAGATCTACTGTGGACCTATAGTTTTGTAACAGATAGTCTATATAGTTGGGTATAGTTGAGATCTGGTTTGGTATAACACAGGCTTGGGTAACTGGATTTGGTCTTATTGGTTTACAGTTTGGTCCAAAAATACTCCTTCACTTTATCCCTGGATTTGTCCTGGTTTAGCCTAGGTTCCCAGTGTATAGCCCTAAGAATAATCGTAAAAATCCAATCTTCTATGTGTGCACTGAGCTGCAGTCAGCACAAAAGCGGCACTGTGTAGCATTCTGTTGCCTGGAGACTTCATTTCACCGATGGAGCTCACAATTGTTTCACAGACCTAGTTGGCCTGTACCCAAATGCTTTTAGTCATCTTGCCATGCTGTTTATTTTTGGGCCGTGTTCAGTATTTTACACGTTTTCTGCAGAATTTTCTATCAGTAAATAAATGAGAATGTGAATTTGTGAGTAAAATTTGTCTATATTTGAACTAGTCAAGTCAAAAACACAGAAGAAATTGATTACTAAAAGTGCATTGTATCTGTCGTCGGGGCTGCATAAAGGAATAGTTTTATAGTTTATACGCAGTAATCTAATGCACTACACGTGATTCATTGATGTTTTAGAGCTTTTTTTAATGGAAAATGGTCAATAGTCACATTTTTATACAGCGCTTTTCCACCTTCAAGTCACTTTACATCAAGAAACCACTCACCCATTCACACACACATTCATACACCAGTGTACACAGACACTTAGAGCGAGAAGGGTTAACTGTCTTGCCCAAGGACACGACAACAGTATTCATTGTGGTAGCTGGAATCGTACCGCCAGCTCAACCAATGACGCTTATGTCGACAGCCAACTTTCGGATCAGTGGGCAAACGCTCTACCAGCTGAGCTTCTGTTGCCTTTTTTGTTTTTTGCAGATAACCGTTAGTTTGTGATGCAGAGAATTTCGAACGCTCCTCAGTCAAGATGTGAACACTTGAGGATAACACTTGTCCAGAGGGAGTTTTTAAACTTGATGTTGCTAAATGGATTTACTTAGAAGTCAGAAAAAAATTGTTAAAAATGTTAGTTATTTCTTAAAAGTCGTGAGTCGCACTGTGATGTTTAGGATGTGACGGATAATACTCCAACTTCGGGATTGTGTTATTCCTTTATATTAAAAGTTGCTACTTGTTTTGTTGTGTTCATGTGAGTAAATCTGCATCATTTAGGCTCTCTGTGATTTGAGAGCAGAAGACGCTCCAAAACGTGACATCATCCGGTCATAATCCAGTGCTCCTTCATGTTTTTAAAGTCCATTTTTAGCATCTTACAACAATTTGTCCAGTTGACAGATTTAAACTTGGTCTTTTGTTATGGATCAGACCTGGACGACTGAGGGATTACACAGACAAACTCCATTTTTGCATTTTTCAAACATCTACACTAAAACGGCTCCACTAAATTCCACGTTAAGGTTTATAACTCACTTCAGGAGGTATATATTTAAACATGTTTAGAATAATAACACAAACATAGATGTAGTACACGCTTGATATGTTTTGTGAGTCCCCCCATATTAACTTTATTGCTAACCTTGTTGTATTTACACTTTTGATGCTCCCCTTGCTAAGTCACTCCTCTGTCAGAGCACTATCACATTACAGTCGATGTGCGTCCTGTTATTGAAACTCCTGCACATCGCATCAGATTTGTGAAGTCGTAGCGTATTTCTTTGCATCATGCTTTTGTATAGTTATGGAGAATTGTCATGTGGGAGCGTGGGTGACGAGTAGGGCTCAGGAAAGATCACTAGATCACTCAAACGTGCATGGATGACATCGCAAACCTCTTGTTTTTGAAGAGGGAACAATATTATAACACGGTGAGCTTCTTGACTATACGACAGTGCTCCTTGGCTGATAATAAAAGGTCAAATTTCCGTAACTGTTAAATAAAATGACTTTTTAATTGCACGTTTCTATTTCCACAGCTTGAAAATGTGAAAATGGAGCTATAACTTCACAGGAGGACGCTGCAGTTAAGATGACTTTAATAGACAGAACTGAATCCAAAATGATCAAATTGGACAAAACTGTAATGGTTGTAACGTACTGATACTGTGCAGCTGATATCAACATACTAACTGGAGGCACTGCTCTGTCTGAAGCTTTTAACTCAAATTAGACTTTAATCTGAGCTTTGTCTTAACGCAATCTGACCAGAAAGAACTGACTTAGCTGGAGCTGGCTAACAGTTTTTTAGTTAGTCTTGAGTTAAAACTTACTTGGCAGTTTTTGCTGATGTGCGCATTGTGTCACCACGGTAACTGCTGAACCTTCTGCCATAGACTCACACGTAGGACACCGCCAGCATGATGTCACTGCAAAGTATCGATACGTCTTTTATCTGAAGAAACAAAGCAAAACGGGGGCTTATTCACAATGCATCACCTCTCAAAACGTGTTACGATAATTCTATGAAGTCGTTTTTATCATCATCGCTCCTCAAAATAATTCACATTCACATCCGTGTTGACGTGAGTTTCCAAATTCATATTCATCTTAGGAACGAAAAACTGGGAGACGCATTTGAAGGGTATTTCCTGTTTGAGAATTAATGATGAATTTAATGGGACGCAGCAGAGATAGCAGAAGGAGCTGGGCGAGGAGAGAGAAGCAGAGGTGAGCTGCTGAGTAGGAGGAAGCTATTGTTTCTCTGAGTCGGCCATGTTTGTGTGGGAGAGGCGCTCGGTGGTGTGACCTTTCTATGCTGGAAAATGTACGGAAGCGTAGAACTGCCAAAATATAGATACATTTTCCAGTTTTTCCATTATTAAGAGAAAATATTAAGTTGAAACAAGAGTATTTTCTCATTAAAACCGGTTATTACGACATGTTAAGCTCATATCTAATGTACTGTCACTTTAAGCAGGTACAAGCGCACGATCTGTATAATCTGGATAGGCTACATGACGCCCTACTCACCCGACAAGTACGCATAGGCCTACTGTAATAAGCTCGGAGGTTACGTTTTGGGGATTGCAGACCAGAGTGAGCATCCAGAGCGTGTCTATTGGGCATGGCGGGTGGCACTGATCGTAACATATGAAGTGGAAAGGGTCATCCATGCGCACATCTGTGTTTACCGCGCGTTGCTGCGTTTGTCACAGTCGGGAGCGGGTCTGTGAGTCCGTACGCTCCCGTCTCGCTCGCTCCAAGACGTTCCATGATTCTGCTTTATCTTTGGGTTTCAAGAAAAAGTTGGGTCCAAAATCATTTGCTGTGTAGATCCTGAGCTGCAGTTTAGAGATACTGATTCTCTCACCTACATGGAGATCCAAAACGAGTCATGTAAAGTTTTGCTGTGTTGTTTTGTATCACGCTTTTGTGTATTTATGGAAAATGACCGGGTGACGTAGACTTGTGGGTTGAGCTTTGGACAGAATCTTGCTGTTAACCGTAAAGAGGGTTTGAATAGGGCCTGGGCGAGATCACTGAATTTCTGAAGCGTGTATGGATGATATCTAAAAATTTGTATATTACGCCATATTAAATATAGACTGAAAAAGGGAAAAGGAAAGGAAAAAAAAGGAAGGTGGAAAGGAAAAAAGGATAAAAGAAAGAAGAAAGGAAAGAAAGGAAAAAAGCGAAGAAAGGAAAAGGGAAAAATAAATAAAAGAGTGGAGACACAACCTTGAAACTGAATGTCAAAACTAGTGTATACGAAGCTCAAACAAAGCATTGAATTTATGTCTTAAATGAAGACGGGGTGGAATTTAATGAGTTTTCTTCTTCCCACTCCTTTTTGAGCTTATATAAGGATTAATTGTGTTCTTTAAGTGTGCCTGATACATGTGCTCGAAATAAATAAATACAAAAAAATAAATACATTAAAAAATAATAAAAAATGTAACTTCATAACTATACTGACTCATTCATTCATTTTACCTGCTCAATAATAAAACATTAGCTCATTGTAAGACCCGAGCCGACCCCCTCGACCCGCCCCAAGCTCTGATCATTGTTTTATCTGTTTCTTGTCCTTTGCTTTGTACCAGGTTTATCATTTTCTTGTCTGTTTCTTTGTCTCCTTTGCATGTTTCTACCTCTTGTCAAGTCCTGTTATGTTTTGTTCTGTACTGTTTTTTTTTCATAAATAAGAAAAAAATACAAACCTAAAAGTAAAATGAGCTTATTTGATCCTCTAAATCCTTATTATAGTTAAAAACATGCATGTTCAGACAGAGCTCAGATGTTTGTCCAGAGCCGCTAATCTACTGACGCTCCATTTATTTTTATTTGCGACAAAGAATGACTGCGATTTTACTTTCGCCGTAAAAACGAACAATGCATTTCCAGGCAGTGTTCATTTTGAGTTTGGAGGGTAAGACATTTCACCCAGACTATCAATACATCAACACGACACTGCTTCTTTGACAGCTCGAAAACGAATAAAGCCATTTGAAAGTTCTTGTTTTCTAGGAGTCCGGAGACATTTGAGCAGCGATTCGTAAAATGAGGGGATTTCTGGCGTCCTTTAGATGCAGGGAACGGTTCGGCCTGACCCTGGTTTGGGGCTATACTGCGGCTGAGATGAGAGCAGAGGTTTGGCTTGTGCACAGTGTCTAATGAGTGCGCTTAGAGGTGTGAGGAGGCGTGACTGTAGTGCTACGTTACGCTGTGGATGAATGGACTGTGAGGAGAGAGGGAGCTGAGGTCATATCAGGCTGATGTGAGGTTAAAATGTGATAGTTTTACATCAGCTAAGTGGCAAAAAGGTTTATGGAAGACATTTAAGAAGGAGAGGACAGGAAGTAGTGCATAGTTATAAACCTGAATACCTCTGGCTATGACTTTAACGCCGAAAATTCTATTCAAAATGGCATTTACTTGACAGATTAAACACAGATTTAACAAAATAAAGGTGTTGTTGTCTATATTTTATTTATAATCATACCTATTGTGTAACTTAAGCTGTGTACGATGGTCAATCGTAGAACCCTAACCCTAAAAAAGTCCGCCAAACTTTGATAAAACGTGATTTCTGTCCTAAATAATGATCAGATTCGACTGGCACATGAGTATTTATAGACTAATAATAACCGTATACGTTATTTTTGGATCTCATCTCACATCGAACGCAACGGTTTAATTAAGAGTGTTTTGTTCATAATCAGCGATGAACAGTGCGAAAAACCAGCAATTCTATCTGCTTTCATTTACTCAAATTACGTCCAATTAAAGATTTGTCACTGTTCGCTGATGTTTTTCCGACTCTCGCATTGCATTGTGGTCTATATTGACCTGTCTAGTGACCAAGTGCATTGTGAGAAATTTTCAGTGTACTACTTTTTCACCAACTGGACAATCAGACACTACTTAAAATGAGTGCCCCCTGTAGGGAATAGTGTGGACATTCGGACACAGCCTTTAACAAGTTTTGGTCCTTTTTTACATTACGGTTGCTAGGTAACAGTGATGAAATGACCTCTATGTGTGTCATATCTGCTGCCGCTCAACCAGGAAGTAAAATAATAAATTACACCATCATTCAAAACTAGACAAAACTAGATAGAAAACAACAATATCATGATGTAAAGCAGGGGTGTCCAAACTTTTCTCATTAAGGGCCACATATAAAACCACAGACAAAGCTCAGGGCCGATCGAGGGTCATAGACTGGTCGCGAACACAGTGAATACTTAAAATCTGCATTATTATTACAAGTTAGATTGAACCTCTAGAGCTTTATTCACGCTTACATCCTCAATGGGACACATAAAATATTTGATATGGGTTTGTTAAAGTAGATTTTCAGAAACGTATAGTAAAAAATAACGTTTAAAGTAATATGGGACAATTCACCTGGAAGTTTGAGGGCCAAGAAAAACTGGTCTGAGGGCCGCGTTTGGGCATGCTTGATGTAAACTATGTTGTAGTGACAAAGTACTCTAACCTGGCATATATATACTTCAAACTGACTTTGAACCATAAGTGAAGAATCCGTTTTGAGTGTGTTGAGTTGTTAGCCCCGCCCATTCAAATTCACGTTCTACAATTTGATTTCATAATATCAGACAGGGCATGGGCCTATTTAACTCTATGGCAAATTCACAGTTTTTGGAAGAAATCTCCAAACATTTGATCCATAAATGTTGAACCTTATCATTATTTGTTTGGGATTGGCTCCATAAACTTGTCATATTAATCATATGAATTAAAGTCCTTCCAGTTGACAACAATCACGTCTTTGGTGTTGAAAAATGGCACAATTTTCTTTTTTAAACCATAAACCAGGTCAACAAATCTACAATCTGACACTTGAACAGCAAATTTTCACCTGTCTTCCAGCTCAGTTTAAACTATAGGCAATTTATAATGTTGTGATGCCACGTAAAATCGACTATTCTCCAAACTCACTCTTATATTGAACCATAACAGAGAAATAGCCACAGAGTTGTCTCCATAAAACTCTCATATGGGCCTAACTGGACAAAACATAAGGTCCCTGGTAGTTTGCCAAACCATCCAGGACCACACACTTTGACAACACTTTACAAAGACACAGTATAAGGTCTGAAACTGTGTCTTATCTATGATTTCAGATGATCATGAATGACAATAAGAGAAACACATGGCCCATCTCTATCAAAACAATATCACAAGGGACTGAAAAATATCGCAGAATCATTGAGCAAAGCACTAAACTCTTAAACTCAAGTTTGTCTTTAATCTGAGTTTTGTTTAACGCAATCTGACCATAAAGAACTGACTCAGCTGGAGCTACAACGCGCTGATGTTGCACTATTAAATAAGTCACTCTCAAATAACATCAGTCCCAAGTAAACCAGCATTAGCTAACAGTTTTTCAGTTAATCTTGCGTTTTCAGACTTAGATCTTAATGTTATTTGGCAGTGTTTGCTACTGTGTGCATTGTGTCGCCATGGTAACTGCTGGATATTCTGCCGTAAACATACACGCACAACACTGTCAGCATGATATCACTTCAAAGTATCAGTACATTTCATTTCAAACATCGGAGAATCAATAAGCAAAGCGTTAAACTGTTAATCTGAGGTGAGAGAAATGTCATTTTGTTCACAACGATAGTCGACCAATGAGACATCTTTCGTTTCACATGCGTCACTGAAAAAAAAAAAAAAATCTGATTGGACGGCCCTGTTTGAGCCCGGCTGTAGGTGTGACGGAGGAAATGGAGATATGTTGGCTTATCTTAACCAACATCACCCTCCCTACATGCTTTAAAACCAAAATTTGTATTTATTTATATGTATTTAAATTGGGTAAGGCGCTGTCTTAAGTTAAAATTACCAACCCAAAAGCCTCCTCTTCTGCTGTCTGTGTTTTGTCTAAGTTGTCGGCTCTGGTCTCATAAGTAATTCATGACGAAAGGGCGTTAGCAACAATGTGTAAAACCTTAGAAATTAAAATCACTGAGTTTCAGATTACATCATAACATTCTATAGACCAGGGGTGTCCAACTAATTTTTACAGAGGGCCAGATCAGCAAAATGGTTGCCTTAAAAGGGCCAGATGTAACTGTTTCTGTATTTATTACTTATCCAAGTTACAAATATTACATAAATATAGTTCGGAGCTCACTTGCTCACAGACCTTCAGCACTTCAAAAACACACCCTCTGAAAAAGACTCAGCCACAGTAGAGCTAGTTTCACTGACACATGTTTTTTGGTTGTGGTTTTTGTGAGTATTTTCTGCTGTGATCACAGTTTGCCTTTTAATTCTTGGACAATTTGTTGTTTTTATTGAAGCCTAACTTTTGCATACTTATCAGTGTTTGGTGTCAAAATGCCGACGTAGATTGTCCTCTTTGACAACCGACACTGCCTCGTAACGAAAGACATACTGTTTTTTCTCCTGAAGCACAAACATGTATTCGCCCCCACCACCTTTCTTGAAACTGTCTTCCATCTGAATCAATTTTCCTCTTCCTGGACATTTTGGGATCATTATTTGTTAATATTTCTGAATTCTACTTGTTGGGAAAATCTAGTTGATGGTCAACACACACATTAAAGCAGGATAGACTTATTTTAAAGTGACAGTCATGCCTTTTCATTTACCTTCTCGCGGCCACATAAAATGATGTGGCGGGCCACATTTGGCCCCCGACCCTTGAGTTTGACACATGTGCTATAGACCAATCATTTTTAATACAGATGTGGAGCAGCTAAAATGAATGTTGTTAAAATTCAGTTCTTTGTTGTAATACAAGAAGTTAAGAGTTCTAGTCGTAGTTGTTCAATACAAACATCAGATTATGCATTTTTGTATTTACCTTTTAGATACAATGCCTTTTAGATACCACTACTACAGTGAAGTCATCTATATTGCATTGGTGTTTGTAATGCTTATGCAAACGCTACATACAACTTCTTTAAAAATACCTTGAGAAACGTGGAATATTTTAGACAAAGCAAAGTTCTAGCCCCAGAAAACTTACATCCTGCATCTTTTAACTGGATTGTTTTAGTCTGTTCTTTCTTAACAATGAGTTATTCACGCTTGGTAGCTCATTAGCTTCTAAATGGGCTGGAGATTAAAACATTAGCAAAAGAGCAGATTTGATAAGTGGGTTTTATGGCTGTAATCACTCACACAACACACACAACACACAGAGAGACTGATCCAAGACATGCAAAGAGTCAATCATGGACACGTGTGTACAACTACGTTACATTTACTCAAGAACATTTTATTTAGTAATCAGACTGCGTACTTTTATTCCAACTTGAGTAATATATTGCACAGTGTCACAGTATTTTTACTCGAGTCAAAGTTTGGGTTACTTTTTCCACTGTGAGTAAGTCTACAAGTTACATGAGCTTTACGTTGACAATATGAAACGATTTGAACATTTGTGTTTCCTTCAGACACATTTTGACTCTTACAAGAAGATGAGAGAGAGATGAGAAGAAACAAGAAGAAGGCAGGAGAAGGAGAGGGGGATATGGGAGAAACAGAAGGACAGGAGAGGGGTTAATGCAGGAACAGATGGGGAAGGTGAGGATGGGCGGAGGAGGTGGAATAGAGGAGGAGGAGATGGCAGAGAGAAGGAGATGAAAGAGAGGAGAAGAGGAGCGCAGATATGAGAGGGAGGCGGAGGACAGGAGGCGTGGAGCTGGGCTAAGGCAGCAGCAGCAGATGGGGAAGGTGAGGATGGGCGGAGGAGGAGAGGGAAAGAGGAGAATGGAGAGAGGAGGAGAGAGAGATGGGGAGAAAATAGGAGATGGATGAGAGGAGGAGAGGCGAAGGACAGGAGGACTGGAAAGGGGTTAATGCAGCAGCAGATGGGGAAGGTGAGGACGGGTGGAGGAGGTGGAAGAGAAGAGGAGGAGGAGATGGGAGAGAGAAGGAGATGAAAGAGAGGAGGAGGAGATGAGATGGAAGAGAGGAGGAGCGCAGATAGGAGAGAGAGGAGAAGGACAGGAGGCATGGAGCTGGGCTAAGGCAGCAGCAGATGGGGAAGGTGAGGACGAGCGGAGGAGGCGGGAGAGAAGAAAAGAACGGAGAGAGGAGGAGAAGGAAGAAGAGAGGAGATGGGAGAGAGGAGGAGGACGTATAGGGTATAGTGGCCGAGGACAGGAGGTGTGGAGATGGGGTAGCGCAACAGCAGATGGGGACGGTGCCTCTGAGCGTTTCTGGGATGATGGAGCACATTTTTGACCCAAGCTTACAGGAAAACAGCTCAATAATGTGCTTGTACCAATCTCTCTGTACAAACACTGCGGCGTCTGGGGGTGTGCAGTGTTGCGTTCATGTACAGACCTTTCACTGAGTCTGAATGACAAAAATAATAGAGTGATGTCAGTAGAAATTGTACTTTGAATAGTTTGGAGTGATTTTGGCACTGGGTCAGTTCGTAGAGCGTTTGTCCGCTGATCCGAAGATTGCAGTAAATATCATTAGTTGAGCGGTCAGATCCACTGGCCTACAGGCTGGTGGCGCGATTCCAGCTCCCACAGGTGAATAATGTGTCCTTGTGTCCTTGGGCAAGACAGTTAATCCACCTCGCCCCCAGAGGACAGGAGGTGTGGAGACCTGTGTCAGTGTGTGAATGTGTGAATGTGTGAATGGTTTCTTGATGTAAAGTGCTTTGAGCTATACGAAAATGTGACCATTCTTGTCTAAGTTAGGACAAAATGTGTCAGAAAAATTGAAGGGACGCTATCTAAGATTTTGATTTTAAATTTCATAAATATGACTGTATCTGTATCTCTGTTCAAAGCAAATATAACTCAAGAAGTAGAATGAGCCTCACACAAGTCTCTCATTTGAGTTGTCGGTTTCTGTGTTTCAGTGTCACTCTCTCTGTGATTGCAGGATACATTTTCTGAAAAACATAATGTACATATAGTCCCTTTAAACAATAATAAAATCAGTCATTTGTTTTTTATCATAACCTACTGTAAGCACATGTTGGTGCTATAACATATGTCTGGTGGCTTTATGAGATGCAGGGTCAGTTCTGTGAGGGGGTAACCTGCCTCTTGATGGTATCACTGTGTGTGTGTGTGTGTGTACGTGGGTATAGAGGGAGCGTGGTAGGTCACGTCACCATATGGGAACAGGCTGTCTTCTCCGGGCCAATGCTCTTTTCAAATGGACTCAGGCAAAAGGAGAACACTGCAAGACATTTTCTTACATATTACTGTTACAGTTTATGCTAGAATTTTACTGTAAAGTCATTAAACAAAGCTAAAAGGAACTGTATACAGTCTTTGCTCTTACTGGGTACAAAAAATGCCTATAGGGGACACATACAAATGTTTCTCATTCTCAGTATATGGACAGGCCTCATGTGAAAGATCAGAACCTCCAGAATTCACTCACTGAGCTGCAGGTGCTGGGGTCATTTTAGGTTTAAACCAACTAGATTGCACCAATGAAACTGGCACCCCAAATGAGCAGCTCATGTGAGGCTCATTCTGCTCTCTGATTGCATAATCATCTTGAGAACCAAAACACCAAATTATAAAAGAAACAACCATCATGTCCAATGTTCTTGTAATTAAGAACAAATCAGTATTACAATTGTTCTCAGTAAGAGCTGCTTTGAACACATCCACTTTGTGTCTGGGGACATGTTTCTGTAATTTAAAATGAAAATCGTACATGCAGTCCCTTTAGGTAACACTAAAATAGGTAATATACACTTAGTAAGTACTAAAATGAGAATATGTACTGAAATAAGTATCATTCAAGTACAGGTATTGAAAAGCAGGTATTGTACTAGTCCAAAAATAAGGAAGGTTAGTTACCCACCAATATGGAGATTGTGGACTGGATGCCCTGTCTAACCTGCTTTCAGCTCTTTATCTTTTTAGACACCCATAAAAGTAAGTAAATAGTACTGTTATTGGTTTTATATTTTGTTTTAGTATTAGAAAATAGGAAAGGCAGGAGAGGAGAAGGCCATTACAATAAATGGCTGGATAGTGGAAGTGTTTTCTATTAACTCCAGAGAAAACACTATTCATCATGACAAGCCTGGAAGAAACGGAACACAACTCCATATGGATGATGATTTGAATGCGCGCTATCATCGTGTCCTTGTGCAAGACACTTCATCAACCTTACCTATATAAACGTGTGACAAAAGAGTGATAAAAGTGATTCCCTTAACAGAGCGTCCGTGTGAAGGTGAGTTATGAAAATGAAGCAGACAGACTGATAGTGCTGTCTGCTGATTTGCATATGTGCCTCTTATTCCATTTATGTTCTTGTACAAATGACTCAATTATTCTGAAAGCTTCTAATGGACGTCTGCGGTGGAGAGATATGTGTGTGGCTGCATTCCCATCACAAGTGTCATTTTCACTTACATCACTCACGTTTATGGAGTTAAACGTTTATCTTTACCTTTTACTGAGTTTTTGTTTTGCACTTTCAATACACCTGCTTCAATCTGGAATTGTGTGTTTTTATAGTACATAAAAGGTGCACTTTAGCGGGGAGTCTGCCATCTGCTTGTTCCTATGGAGACCTTTATTGCTTTAGAATGTTTCTCAGTGTAGCTTTATGCCTGTATTCAATCACAAGTATTGATAAAACTGCATTCTTACTGTGATCTAGCATGCTAACAGTACACGTCCTTGTTCTCGGATAATAAAAGTGCTTGATTATTAGATGTAGATGGCGCACAACGGTCTTATTTTAACCCTAAGAGGATTTAAAGGAATAGTATGTGACCTGTATTCTTACAGTTAAATGATACAATCACAACTGAACCTGTGTTGCGAAAGTATTAACCTGCAGATAGAGTGTTTCTCATTCTCAGTATATTGACAGCATGACAGCAGCTGCAGCCAATCACTGATTCATGATTGGCTGCAGGTCCTGGGGATTAGGTCAGGGTCCAGAAAGAATTCACCCATAGAGCGAAATGCAATTTTTGTGTCAGGTACAGAAGGTGGTTCACACATTGTATTTCCAAATCAAGTGGCTGGAGAGGGTGTGTGTGTGCTCATCAAAATCAAAAATAGAAAGACTCCTGCACTGTGTTTTTGTTGTAAAGACTGACTAAAGAGACAGAACCCGGGGAGCAGTTTAACGATGTTTTTTAAAGGTGCAAATGAAGGTAAATCATCAGATAGTTGAGAGCGGGTTGTTTGCAGTAGTCCAGGAGTAAATTGTGAGCAGCGGGGTCAGAGACAAGAGTTGAAAGATGTGAGGTTTGTACCAGTCGTGGAGAGCTGGGTCAGAGACAGAGGAGCTGAGTGGGTCCAGGGAGCGGGATCTGATGAGGAGGAAAACATCCAACTTAGAAACAAGAGACTGAGCTTGATTAGTGATTAGTTGCAGGTGTGCATGGGAGGAGCCCAAATCTCCACCCAGTTCCAAGCTCTGACACAGAAGGGAGAGGGAAAACAGCAGGAAAAAAAGCAGGACAGACTGGAATCTTGACAGTTTTACTTGCAAAAAGTGAGCTTTATCCACAGTGGAACAGCAGCGTTTCAGCAACTAGGCCTTCATCAGGGAAATGGTTTGTGTAAGACTGTGAAATCAGCTTAAACAAGTGCGGCTGGAGTGACACCCAATGGGAGCACCCAGAATGCATGATGAAAAAATATACATATACAATACATACAATAAACCAGCTTAGGTCTACAGGAAAATATTCAAGTGTATTGAGGGTCATCTGAGGGTCTCAGATGACATCACAATAGTCTATAGGTCAATTATATCTAATGCAGAAGGAGGGCAGCTAGCATTTATATTGTTAAAATGTAGACTTGTGTTGTAATACAGCGAGATCTTGGGTCTAGTCACTAATAGAAATGATCAGGTTCAACATTTGTACATTTACATTTTGGATATTTCATGGCAAAGTACAATATCATGAATAGGAAAATCTGGAAGTATGGTTGTTTTAGTCGCAGCTCGTGATCAGCTCCTCTAAGAGGCGGGGCACCTGTGTGATGCTGCAGAAGCGCAGAGTACACATAATGATGCGTGTCGTTGAAATGTACTGCAGAGAGGTTTTCTCTGTCATTGTGCCGTATAGAGCCTTTATGTTCACTGATCCTCTGCTTTAACGTCCTGAGTTTGCACATTTAAGGCATCACTGGACTGACAGATCTCCAAAGTCTCAAAAATGGACTGATTGCTAAATGTTTCTTAAAAGAAGTGAGATGAAAGATTGAAAACTCAAAACTCTTGAGCAGAGCGATGCACATCATGAGTACTGCCTCTGAAATACAAAAAGTAACACTGATGTATTTGTACCATTTAATCATTTTGGATATATGCAGGTTTTGGATTTCACTGAACACAAACCTATTTTTGAAATACTCCACAGGCATATTGGCATCATTTGGTGAGCAGAATGTTCCCAAACTTGTGCCAGAAACTTGTACATAAAAGTTTTTTTCAAAACTGAAATAATTGTATTTCATTATAAACTCAGTAAGATCCAAAATAAGTTGGTTGGATGTGCCACTGCGCGGTTGAAGATAGAAACTAAGAGCCAAGGCCTCCAGTGTGAGGAATATTTGTGTACAGATGTGTGATGATTGACAAAATAATATCGTCAGGTAGATCTTTAATGCATGCACATTTCTCTATGAAATATATGGAGTCTCTTCTGCAGGAAGGGTCAGCACAAACAGTTTAATAAAATGATCTACAGATAAAGATAAGTGTGACCACAACAATGAGACAACCGGGAGGATTAAACAGGGATTTATGTATTTTGTGTAGAGTGTGTATGACAGGTCAGACAGGAGGTTTACAATAAAGAAATGCAAAGTGAGGATCAGAAATACATTTGTTCTCTTTAGCTTGAGGCACTGGAGCAGTTGTTTTTGAAAAGACACTGTGGGATCTATATTCAGTTTCTCGTAGAACCAAACACCTAACAGTCGGGCCAGAATCTCCGCTTTATATTTAACCACATCCTGGATGCATTCTGGGTGCTCCCATTGGGTGTCACTCCAGCCACACCTGTTTACGATGCTTCACGGCTTCATACAAACCATTTGCCTGTTGAAGGTCTAGTTGCTCCACTGTAAAAAAAACTCACTTTTTGCAGGTAAGATTGTGGAAGTCTTTCTATTTCTATTTTAATTTTTTTTTGTCTCCTCAAAGCACCTAGAAGTTTGCTTTGTGAGATTTAGCCTAGCCCCCCTCTGAGCCCACGCTAGTTCCACTTTAGCAGACATCGCTCTGATTGGTCAGAACTGATCACGCGGTGCACATTTCTGACGTCACAGGGCGGGAGGTCCAAGCCTCTATGGAGCTCAACAGTCCCGCTCACTTTGAAGTCCACTCTGATTACATAAGTCAATTTTCCAATCATTTTTCCCATAGACTAAATTCTAATGTTAAGCGTTCAAAGGCATCGCGGAGGCTAATCTGCTACGTGGTGACTACTATCCATAATGTGGTCCAAAAAGCACATTTAAAATGAAAAATTCTGTAAAATGCTTTAATAAGTTTGCAGTTTATAAAGTTTCAGAAACAGATTTTAAATTATAAGTCTGGGTGGTCATTATTTCCATGTAGCTGATTAGCCCTGAGCAAACCTTTTATATCATTTTATTTCAAAAAGTCTATGAGAAAAACAAATGAGAAATTTACTTCCAAAACCAGGGGTGGGTGGTCAGTACTGAGCTCCATAGAGGAAGTAATGAAGTCATTTTTGGCATCATGTGCCAATGAGCACAGGCCATTGAAAACAATACAACACCATCTTTAGTCCATCTTCCAGATCTTATGATCTCAACAGGCAACACAAATGAGAGACTTATGTGAGGCTCATAAACAAACTGGACATCAACCAATGTTTTTGTAATTAAGAACAAATTACGTGGTATGAGTAAAAATTATATTTGATTCAAATAGGTTTATCTGGGGACACAGATAGCTCATGTTTATGGAATTTAAAATCGAAATCTTACACACTGTTGCTTTAAAAAGTAACTGTGCCCTGGTTGATTGTTAAGTGCGCACAGCGGGCCTTTGTACCACTGCGGTTCCTCATCACATTTGGTTCATTGTGCTTCAGAATTAGACTTGGAGATGCAGACGGCACATACTTTTGTGTGTTAAAGTCATTGTGCCTGCACTGCAGTATTTGCATGTATTCACAGTCACTTCTAATCAGCACAGCTTCACCAGATTCAACAACAAAACAACAGCAAAAAGGCCAGTGGCAATGAGGCTTAACAAAGGAGTACTGCTCTGTGCAGACGTCTACACATCTGGAGCTTTATAAATATGTACAAGGAGAACTGTGGGAAAAGGTCAGATCATGAAGTAGTAGTACTAGTAGTGGTGGTAGTGGTGGTAGTGGTGGTAGTGGTGGTGGTTGTGGTTGTTGTAGAAGTAGCAGTAGGTGCAGTAGTGGTTGCAGTCGTCGTCGTAGTAGTAGTTTTAGCAGTTGTAGTATTTATAATAGTACTCTTAATAGTAGTAATAATGTTACTATTAATAACATTAATAGTAGTAATGGTAACAGCATTAGCATATGTATTGCATTTGCAGTAGCAGTACAAGAAGGAGGAGTAGTAATATCTGGTGATTGAGTAGAGAGCAAGTAGTGGTAGTAGTAATAATAACGGTAAAAAAATGGCAGTATTACATATAGTAGCTTTAAGTGGTAACAGAGTTATTGGAATATTAGTACTAATAGTAATTGTTACAGTGGTGTTGATGTAGTGGTACTATTATGTAGATTAGCAGTTGTGTAATAGTCGTTGTAAAGTAGTAAACATATATTAGGGACAGTAGAAGTATTGGTTATTGTCGTTGTACAAGTAACAATAAGTGCAGAAATGATTTAAGTGACTTATTTATACAAGTATTAAGTGTAATGAAGTTAACATTGAGTATTCCATGTTACTTTCCATTTCATATAAACTTCTTTAATCTTAATTTAAGAACTTAAGTAGAGTGCTCCTTGTACTTGTTTAAAAGTACTAGTTCTTGCATTTGAAGTGTTCTGGTCCATCAGAGACACTGGGGATTCTACTATGAGATGCTCAGTTTTTCAAACAACAGAGCGAGTGCACTTCAGCGGGAGCACGCAGCCATTAGAGGATTATCATGGAGGAGCACATCATGAATATTTTATGTGATTTCTTTGGGTCTTTATTTGTTATAAGAGAACGCAATGTGCAATATGCAAATGCGTCCTGACCCATCCACATGTGACGTCCGTTTTGGAGTCTGGGTATGGTCACACTTGTCCCGGTTTTGTCCAGTTTTGATGTAGACTTGGTTTGGCTCTGTTACAGGTCTGGTTTAGTCCTGATCTTTAACTGAGAGAACAACACTGTATAAAATGTATTTATAAGGGACCACAATGATAGACTGTTTGAATCTCACTTGTTTCTTGGACATTTAATAAGCTCATGTGATTGTATAAGTCTAAGGAGTAGCTGCACGAGAACTGAGAGGGGAAAAAGAGCTTTTGGCTGTTTTCTTTCGCAAAAATGGAATATATTTCAAGGACATGCAAAATTGGATGCTTTGGTGCCACAAATACTGTTTAATAATGTGGTGACAAACATTTATACTCACACCTGCTCCTGTTTTAAATGTTTTAAATGGACCCATGTACTTATATATGTTTTCTTTGCGTTTTAATTAAATACGGATAAATAAATAAATGCCAGGGTTAAGTCTATTCTAATTATTTCTATAGGATCCTGTGCATTTAAATACATTATAATTAAGTCTTGTAATGCCCACAACATATGGTATATCCTATGTTTACGCAGAAAGTCCTGAGGCTGACCTTTTGCACATGCTCCCAGTAAAGCTCTGACTTGACCTGAATTCTAATTGTGACGGATCTTGTAATTTCCAGCTTCAACTAACAAAACAACGAACATAACAACTATTCTCTGTGTTTAAACAAGGTGCCAAACAACCATCATTTTCACAAGTTGGAAGTCCTGGCATTGGATTTGAAAATATTGCAAAACAGACAAACTACCTCCTGTGATTGGTTTGGAAGAAAATAGCAAAAGAAAAATTGTATTCTTTCAAAGTGAAGACGTTTTGCTGCTCATCCAGTTTGCTTCTTCAGTTCTGGTCTGATTGTTTTTGGACACTGCACTGCAATTATTTGTTTTACAGTGTATGTTTGTTATTTAAGTCTATTGAACTGCATTAATAATCATTCAGGCCTCTAATAGGTACTCTCACACCTGTACTACATACTGACTATCACTTTTGTTTTCCTTGTTTTGATTGAGGTCTGGGGCAGAGCATAGAGTGAATGTATAAACGGCCATAGCTAAAGAAGCGGTCAGCGTTGTCATTTTGGTCTTAAAATGTTCGTATTAAACCGTTCTACATGATCCTGGGGTTTATTTCGACATTGTATCCGTAAATCAAGATATGAACATTATAGTGACAAATATGGATGGGGTGTATGAATTTAATGTGCAGTAATGGGAATTGTGAAGTGAGTGGAATGTGTAATATTTTGGATGTGCAATGAGTGGAATGTGCAATATGTGGGGTGTGCAATGAGTGGAATGTGCAACTATGGGAATTGTGCAGTTTTCATTTTGACCCCTCTGTGACCCCAGCCCTTGGGACAACGGGTGGAAATTAGTCTTTGTTACCTTCAACAGCCTTGCTCCAGATGCCTTATAACTGCTAGCCTTGATGAGCTTCATTTGACCAGAGCTGATCGCTATGGGTGACGTCACACTCACTCAGTCCACTTCTTTACACAGTCTGTGGGATGGAGTTATAAATAGGAGATAAATGATGTCTAAGCCCCCCTTTCCTGTTCAGAGATGGATTGTCTTTCCTAATTAAAATTGCCTCTTCCAGACATCTTTAGAAGAAAATCAAACCCAAACTGAGTGATATCTGAGTTTTTCAGTAAGAGAACTAACAATATGACAGATTTAAACCAACTGTCACCTCTTCCTTCCATGTGCCCAGGTCTACGCCATCCTCGTGAGCCACCCTCCCCAGTCCAACGACCACCTGACCCCCACCCCAGTCTCCTACACCGCCGGCTTCTACCGCATCCCGGTGGTAGGCCTGACCACCCGCATGTCCATCTACTCCGATAAGGTGAGTTCACGGACCACAGGAAAATCTCAAACCTTCAAACCATTGCTGTCTTTTAGCTGCTTTGTAATCATGCCTGCCCCCTACTGACAATAAAAGGTCGCTAATATGCCACTAATGAATGTTTAATGTTATAGCATGAATAAAAGAACGAACGAGGACTGTCACCATGATTATACTGCTCAATAAATGACAGATGAATACAATATTTATGATATATTTTTATTTTCATCAGTTAAAGACGCTCTACCTGATTTTTACAGTCTTAAAGGGCCTGTATCACACTATTTTCTGATCTATTTTATAATGTAATAATACCCAGAGTTGTGTTTTGTTTCATCCACACGTTTAACACACAAACCCTGCATATTTAGACTAAGTTCTAAGTTCTTCTTTCAAATGGAAAACACTCTGTTCCACCTTGTGATGTCATGTGGTAACACAGGAAGTGCTCCACCTTCACTTGAATCATTTGGATAATTTCAGTCCTTCTGAGCCAAAGATAAATGTAGCTGTTAACTTGAAAACTACTGCTTCATGACATCACAAGGTGGAACAGAGCATTTTGAGCTTTGTAGCAAAGCATGAATATGGCTCATTGTACAAATTGCATTAATTAAATTAATAATTAATTTATTAATTCGATTTCAGTTAAATAAACACAGCAGAAAAACTTTGAACAAGGTTTACACTTACTTATTTTAATATCATTTGGTCATGTTCGGCGGGCCGGATTAATAAACCCAAAGGGCCATGTGTGGCCCCCGGGCTGTAGTTTGCCCACTTTAGAATTAGGCACAGACTGCACACAGCAGCATTGCTTTTTGGCAAATGGATTTAAACAGCACATTTTCAGGAGCCTATGGTCAATATGAGTGTTCATGGTCCTGTTTAGGTGTTTGATTATCAAAAAAGTGACAGTGATGCTATTTTATAATTGTAATGTATTGCATTTCACTTGTTTAACAGAACAAAATCAGCTCACCTGTTGTAGTTGCAACTAAGTCAGTTCTTTATGGTCAGATTGCATTAAACATTAAAGTCTAACTTGAGTAACAGAGCTTCAGACAGAGCAGTGCCTTCAGTTAGCTTCACACCCCTGGGGAATGCTGATGACATCAGCTGACAAGTATGAATTGCAAGTCTTAAATTGATCTTCTATATTATCTTGTATTGGAATATTTTCTGTAGCCACAAAACATATCACCCTTCAAAAATGTGCTCCAAGCCTAAAACACAAATTGAAAATAGTTTTTAGATGGTTGGCGACACAGTGAGAGCCACCGGAGCGAGGAGAATACATCTGCAGGGCATCTGGAGTACACAGTCACCTTTTTCACTGGATCTGATCGACTGTGTCATCTGTTTACTCTACAGTCTGCTGTTGTTTATGAACGTACAAGAGGCGCTAAAGTTAGAGCGGAAATGTGCGATACTTATGCTGATTACGTTAACAATGAGATGGGAGTATCCGTGTCCCCTTTGGCAGTTTCAACGCAGTGTGTAAGAAGATGGAAGGCGGAGCTGTCATTTTAATGGAGAGGTATTTAAAATGGTAAGAGACAGTAAGGAGCTAAATCATGAAATAACCAAACAATCACAATATAAGTGAAAGAAGAACCATGTGAACTGTTTCTAATATTACAGCATATCAAATTAGATCAAATGTAGTACTGGAAAGCCAAATCATGTATTTTGTACTTCAAATTGTATCAAAAAGGACTTGATAATAATAAAATAAAATAAAAATAAAATAGAAAATCAATAATAAATATATAAATAAATAAAATCAAAATTATAAATACATTTTTTTAACACATTTTTATAAATAAATCCATCCATTCATTTTCTTCCACTTATCCGGGGCCGGTTTGCAGGGGCAGCAGTCTAAGCAGGGACTCCCTGACTTCCCTCACCCCAGACACGTCCTCCAGCTCCTCCGGTGGGACCCCAAGGCGTTCCCAGGCCAGCCGAGAGACATAGTCCCTCCACCATTTTCAGATCTAGCTATGCATAAAACTAGTGAGACTGAATGCCTGACAAGCTAAATCTTTTACTGACCTGTTATGACTGTTTCATGGTTGATTTTCTGACTTGGGTTAAAGCAAACGTGTGTTCAGACCTGCGATGTGTCTGCGATGATGGTCATACAAACATACACTGAATTATAATAACCTAATATTAATAAGATACTGAATTATATTATTATGTTATGTTTTAGTTTGTTTATATTTAACTTAACTTTAATTTAACTTTAATTTATATATTCTCAATGAAGTTCTGATCAGACTGCCTTATCTGACTGAACGGAGGAGCTAACTACACTGAAACTAACACACCTGTTTGTTTACAGTGTGAACTGTGCCTGAGTCATGTCTTGCGTAATCGTTAATGGATGCTCTCACACTATTAGTATACTGGCTATCACTATTCAAAGATGGATTGCCTTTTATTTTTTTATTTAACAGGGCTTAGACATCAATTATCCATTTATAACGGCATCCGGCATAAATCTAAACAGGGGAAAAAAGTAGTGATATCCATTATGCTAATAGGTGTGAAAGTGTCCATTAGGGGCTTGAATGATTATGCAAAATATGACTCAGGCACAGTTTACACCTGTGTAGTGAACCTAGCTAAAAAAAACACAGAAACTCTAACTAAAAAGGTGTGTTAGTTTAAGTGTAGTTAGCTCCTCTCTTTAGATGCATAAGGCAGTGTCCACCAGAGCTCTGTCAGAACTGAAGAAGTGGGAAAATGTCTTCACTCTGAAACATTTTGTCCAATTTACAGATTAGAATTTTCCCTTTGCTATGGCTCATACCTGGAGGTCTGAGGGATGACACAGACATTATACACCCTCCCTAATTATGCAGTAAAGGCTTGATCTTCTGTTTTAAATCAGCATATTTTAAAATCCCTCTTCTCTCTCTGGTGGATATGCCTCAAGCTGAAATATTGATGATGGTCCGTTTTATCCCGAGGCAATCTGATCTCATTCCATGGAAAATCTCCAGACTGAAGCACAGGAGCATATGGACTAAAGTAGGGCTATTGGATGGAAGGAACAGGGAGAGACGGCAACAAGCAGCTAGGGTTTTAACCATAGACTGAAGTGTATGGTTAACGCTTCAGTCTGTGAAGCTCATCGCGGGTGGCGGTTATAGGGACAAATTTGGAGTTTACATTTTTGCTAACACTATAAATGCTGTTCATATCTTGTTTTAGGGACACAGGAGTGAAATAAAAATACCAGGATCATGTACATTTTAAGACTAAAATGAGAGAGAGGCGACAGTTTTTCAATAGAGAGGGTTGCTGGAGTCAGAATCGCATGCATGTTCTCGTTTGCGCCGGCTAGCAGGTTAGCTATGTCCATTTATATATACAGTCTATGGGTTTAAATTCTCTCATGGTCCAAAATCAGGTTCAGGTACTTTGTTATTTGCTTACAGGTCACTTTGCTATTGCACCTCCTATAGGCAATGGAGGTTACTGCACTAGTTATATTGAGATTTGATGGTGCAACTGTGGACTGAAGCTAACAAACATGACCATTCACACCGACAGTGGCTCCCTCTTTTCTGCATCACTCAAGGAAAAACAGAAACTAAAACACAACTCTGCCCACACCAGTCCATCTTTCCCACGATCAGGGAATAATTTAGCTCCATAAAATGCTTATTTATTAGTTTTTGTTTTTCCTTGAGTGCACGAGCAAGGATTGACGGTGAAAAAGTCACATTCACAGGACAGAAATGAACCTTTCCTGAATAGCTTTTGAATGATCTTGAGCTGTATCAGAACAAGTATAAGACACATAGACTAGTATATGTCCATGGACCACTATGGAACCTACTGGACGACTGAGGGATTACACAGATATAAGGCCACATGGTACTATCAAAGAAAGTACTAGGATGTAATATTGAAAATCACATCCTATTGTCTAAAAGAGAGTTTTTAACTATAATTGTAGTATTGGAATCAATATTTGGTGACTGAATAAAGGTTAGAAAACACTGACATAACCATATCTTGGCAAAACAAACAAACAAACACTAATCCTTAAAATGTGTTGTCCTCCTTAGAGCATCCACCTGTCGTTCCTGCGCACCGTACCTCCGTACTCCCACCAGGCTCACGTGTGGTTCGACCTGATGAGGGAGTTTAACTGGAACCACATCATCCTGATCGTGAGTGACGACCACGAGGGACGCGCTGCGCAGAAGAGGCTGGAGACTCTGTTGGAGGAGCGTGAGACCAAGGTGAGAAGAGACAGTCCCGCACCTACAGGCTCGGAGTGTCCTCTCTGTGGGGCCGGGAACCAACGAGGGCGACAGTGACAGTCCAGAGGCAACAGACACGGTTCACACTTTGAGCTGGGTTTAAGGAATTGGTCCTAAAAGCTAATTAAAAAAAATAATAAAAATAATACAAAATTAGTAGTAGTAATAATAATAATAATAATTTTAATGCATCAGTTTTTATACATACATTTGACAAGGTATTTAAGGGAGATACCGTACTTTTTCGTTTTCAAAGTCTGTGAGGACAGTAAAACACGGCCATGTCCAGACTTTTCTCACTGGGGTTGCCCTCGTAACACTTCAATTTTATATTTTTGTGATGATTTTAAATAATAAGAGTTACATTTTTCCTCCCAATATACTGCTTCAGCCCCTCATTATAGTGGCTTCTGCTGCAGTATCAATGGACGGACCACTAATCCAAACTAGCAACAAGTTTAAAAAGCTCATATTACGCTATTTTTTCTCTTTGTTATAATGTTTTTTCCTTATGACAAACATACCCTGAGTTGAGTTTTGTTTCACTCACACATGTTTAACACACACATGCATATTTAGTTCTTCTCTCAAACGGGAAAGAAAGACTAATAATAAAGTGTTACTTAAACATGTGTGAATGAAACAAAACACAACTCCACGTATGTTTTTGATGACGTAAGAGCATTATAACATGACTTAAAGCTCACAAGAGTCAATTTAGCGTAATATAGGGCCTTAAAGCTAATACTCTATACAGTTATTTTTTTTTTTTTTTTTTTATTATTTGTCTTGGGCAAATAGACATCTTTTCTCTTGCATAGCCTAGGCAGCCACAATCGATGTCAATCAACATGATACAAGAGACAAGGAAAAATAAACAAAAACAGACAGCAAAACACACACAAAAAAAGAGTATCTCCGATTGCCCAAAAATTTTAATAGATCCATGGTAGAATTAACAGTACACACAAAAAAATGGGATTTTAATCAATAACTTTCAAATAGTGGATAGCTAGTGGATAGACATAAAACAGTTTTGCCGACAATTTTTGACACTTCGCCAAAGAAGCAAATAACGGCTCACGCTTGAACTGACTTAATTTACCTAAAATTTTCTTGGGGGCAAAAAATCTCACAAAGCAATGTTTTTCCATGCATAAAATGGCTACAACCTTTATTATTATTATTATTTCAAACAGTTTGCAGAGGTCCAAAGTTATTCCTCACTTACCTTATGCATTCTGAACATCCTAATTATTCACAACATTGAGTCGCTGTGACGGTAAAACAACAAGTAGCATTCTAACCGCACAGTTCCTGATTATGGGACAGTAAAATGCTTTCTTTTTAGATGCAGATTTTGACCTCGAGAGCTGCGTATACAATATATCTGTACTGGGGCAAGACTAATTTTGCTCAAACACGTGGGAGGAAATTGGGGACAGGGTCATTATTAGTTAGAAGCAGGGAAAACAAAATCAAAAATATGTTAATAAAAAAAACCAAAAACCATTATTATACATTTTCTTAACGAATGAACTCAAACCCATTCCAAACAGTGCCCGCGTCCTGTCACTAGCGCCCTCTAGCTCCCCGGCCCTGTGTGTGTCCCTGTGTACATCTGTCACCATTGTGTAAACACTGCTAACACCCAGAGGCATCAGCAGCGTCTAATGTGCTGTAATCTGACAGTGAAGTGTGTTCCTTTGCCCATCTTCACGTTGCTTTTTGCCATAGTCCAAATTTATCCAGTGTCTTTCCACATTGGGAGCCAAATAGCGGACCTTAACACGGGGCTTTGCAAACCATCACTCAAGACGAAAGAGCTAGCCCAGTTTGGCACCATCTGTATAGTTGGATATTGAGCTCTTAAGCTTTTTTTTTTACTTGTGGATGTTTGAATAATCGTGCAAATTCTGAAAAAATTAACATAACTATTGTAAAAAGAGGACAACTCCAGATATGTTTTTGATGATGTAAGAGCATTATAACTTGACTTAAAGCTCACACGAGTCAATTTTGTGTCATATAGGACTTTTAAGCACTGGCAATACAGAGACAATACATAGTAAACATAATATTATGAAGTTTTTTGTTTTTTTTTAACTGTGTATTTTCAAAGTTTTCACAATAAAGAATAGATACATACATATATATACATACATACACATACCTACATATTAATAATAGTATAAACATAGAAACGAAAGAAAAAAGAAGAAAAAAATAAAAATACAAATAAAAACGAAGGCTTACAACAAGAACACAAGAGCATGTTTGCACTACACCCTATTTTGGGCTTAGTATTTATTTATGTGTACATTTCCTTTGCTATAATAGAGAGATTTGTATTATTTTTGTATAAGGTTTGCGTTGTACAGGGTTGAATAAGTAACCTCTGTGGCTAATTATGGTTTCACTTTCTGCTTTTTTTGTTGTTAGCTTTGAGACGCAGGATATCAGGGTGATTTAAATCAAAAGACAACTCCCTTTCTAATCTTAGCCGCCTCCCTGTGCCGTCGACAGTAGTTTTAATAGCTTCTGCTTTAGTACAGACCTTTTCCTCTCAAGTGTCACTCAAACCGCGTGCCCTGATTAGGGAACACTCAGAAGGTCGCTCCTCGTATGTTGTCGCTTGTTATTTCTCTCTACAAAAGACGATGATGAAAAAGATGCATCCAGCTCGCGTATCCACGTTACTGCGAACGCCAACACTACTTAAAGTCTCCATATTACGCTGTTTTCTGATCTATGTTATAATGTTTCCTCGTCACAAACACATCTGGAGTTGTGTTTTGTTTCATTCCCTGCATATTTGCTCATTTCTTCTCTCAAACTGAAAACGCTCTGTTCCACCTTGTGATGTCATGTGGTAATACAGGAAGTGCTCCACTGTGTTTTTAAACTCCACGTACTTTCACTAGCGTCATTAGAATGATTTCAGCGCTGGAATTGCCAATCTCTACTAACCAAAAAGGTAAAATGTAGCAGTTAACTTGAAAACTACCACTACATGACATCACGAGGTGGAACAGAGCATTTTGAGCAGACTAATAATAAAGGATTATGCGAACATGTGTGTGTGAATGCAACTGAAAAACAACTCCAGGTGTGTTTATGAGGAGCTAACAACATTATAACATGACTTAAAGCTCACAAGAGTCAAGTTTGTGTAATATAAAACCTTTAAAGATACATGTTGAATCCAGGTTTCTACTTTTGTGTAATGAGCTTTAGGCCTGTTAAAATGCACATGAAGCCAACAAATGACCCAGTGAAGAGTGAAGCAGTTTGTATCATGCTAAAGCCTAAAGATGCATGATCTGAAGTTTGAATAATAATAATAATGTGTTTGATTTATATAGCGCTTTTTGGACTTTACGGTGCATTATTCACTCATTGTATACTCAGTAGTGGTAAGCTCCTATTTCAACCACAGTGGGGCAAAGATGTGTGTTCAGTATTTCCTTTGAGCGTGTTACTTGCAGACTGCCTCTTACACCAACTACAACCACTGTGATGTGTGTTTGACCAAAGCAATATTGTTTCACGTGTGATAACGCACGTCAAATTAAACTGAAAAGCAGACCGATTGAATATGCAGAGTACTTAAACAAATGAAACTACATCGAGGTATGTTTGTGATGAGGAAACTTTAGTATAACTTGTTTTGCTGTAGTTTTTTTAATAATACAGGCCTTAAACAATAGGTGTTAGTTTCAGAGTAGTTTGCTCCTCCCTTCAGACAGATATAAGGCAGTGTCCACAAGCAAACTGACCAGAACTGAAGAAGCGGCTATGACTTTTTGTCCAGTTGACAGAATTTTTCTTTTACTATAACCCTGGGTAGTTCTCAGTTTCCGTCAAATTCCCTGGTAACACTTTAGTTTAGGGAGCTCCTATTAATTGCTAATTAAGTGGTAATCAGTTAGTTTTCATGTAGAAATAACAGTTAATGCAATGCCCAATAACTTGTGTGATAAAGTGACAGTGATTAAAGTTGCACAGTGTAACCTTCTTGTTTCCATTGATATTTTCCTGCAATCTTCCACCGTATGACTTTATACCTGTGTTGCATGTATTCAGTTAAAGATTACTTGATTGATCTAAAACCCCTTGAAACACACGCATTCTAACTGTGAGCGGGTTTGTCTCTCCACAGATCTAAGCTGTCACTTGCTTGTTTCTATGGTGGCAGGTTAAATGTCATAGTGTGAAACATTTCAGGCAAAGCAATAACATGGAGACAAATAGTTATGATTGTTAATTATACTTTCACAGAAGAAAACCCTAAAGGTCTAACAAAGATCTAAGACAAGACACTACAGATGAATGGGAACAATCTTAAATTTATAGATATTAATTTGAAACATCTCCTGTTGTTTACAAAAATATAAGAAAAAAACACATTCAGTTTTTTTCATCAAATAATGTTTTCATATAGAAATAAGGCATTTTATGTGTAAAAATGACCAAAACTGACCATTTTTGGGACATTCAAATCAGAAATATGAAAAGATTTGAATTTCTTGCTTCATTTTGATGTCATTTTAGAAAAAAAATGATTTGGATATCTCATTTAGTTTTTCAGAAAACTAAATCTCACTGAACAATTGCCTAAAAATGAAAATTCCGTCTATTTTTTTGAGTTAAAACTTTAATAAAACAGACTTGGCATTAGATATCATAAAATTACTCAGTTCGTTTCATCAAAATCTTGTTAAGTTCAAGACTGGAAAGTGTGTTGTGTGTGGGTGTTACTTGAAGCTGTGATCCTTTTGTCCCTGTGGAAGAAAAATACATTTTGCGTTAACAGCCTTTGAAGTCACAATGTCCCATATAAAACCATGAATGCAAGTTGATTAAATGAATTATTAAAACATCTTTCGGAGCAGAGGGGACAGTATTGTTGGAAAGTTTGTATGCTAAGAGACCAAGCTGACCAAAAAACACAAAACTTTAAAAAACAGTTTTGCCTGTAGCATCCCCCCTTAACTTCTTCGTAAATGTAGGGATGAATACATGATCCCTAAACTAAAGTATTACCAATCCTATCTTTCCTTTCGCTCCCTTCTTGCGTGCAGCTCTATGTGGGCCAGAGAAGTGCTGACGTTTGAAGCGCCCCAACTCTCTTACCCTTTAGGAAGACAGGATGAAAACAACTGTCTCTAACAAGATAACTTTACCCAGGGATATCCCGCTCTCTTTGTTCCTCTGTGCCTCTTGGGGGCTTGCAGCGGTAATTGTGTGCCAGACTGAAATGAGTTCTGATCCGGCGGGTTTAATTAAATCACGGGCTAAAGATATGGCAACTCCAAACACATCGCGTTTAAAGGGAAAGCGGCTTACATGCGCGCTCAAGGATTAGCTTATTCAGAGACATGGAGAGTGGGGAGGTATGTCAAAAGAGGGGAGTGTTTGGAGTGTGGGAGGGGGTAGAGGGGCAATGTGGGGGTGATCAGGGGGGTCCAGTGCAATTAAAGGAACTGTATGTAGTCTGTGCTTAAACTGGTACTACGATCGCAACCAAACCGGAGTCTTAACCTGCAGATAGAGACACAAACAAGTTTTTCTCACTCTCAGTGTATGGACAGGCCTCATGTGAGTCTTAAAACCTCCAAAATTCACTCACTGAGCTACAGAGGCTGCACTAGCACTGATTCATGATTGGCTGCAGGTGCTGGGGTTTAAGTAGTGACAAATCCATTTGGAAAGAGTCCTTTTAGGTTCAAAATAAATGGATTTCTGTCGTAACGATGGGCAAGGGGGACCAAAAAGACAGAACTCGGGGAATAGTTTAATAGTGTTTACATTTTACAACAGAAGTGCAAAACGACGGTAGATCAAAAGGTGAATCAGGGAGAGTTCCGTGGTCCAAGGTGAAAGCGTGTGGAGCAGGGTCTGAGACAGGACGGACAGTACCGGTGAGGAAGAGCAGGGTCGGAAATGGGAGGGAAGAGCAGGATCTGGTGAGGAGCAAGAATATCCAGTAAGTAAAATCCAAAAGAGCGCAAAAACAAGAACAGAGCCAAGCGAGGAGTACCACAAAGTTACGGGGACGATCTGGTGCTGGGTGTCAGGTCCTGGCTCCTCTTATCCTTCCCAGGTGTGGTTGATTGGTGATTAGCCCCAGGTGTGCACGGGGGGAGGCCAAAAATCTCCGCCCAGCTTCAGGCTCGGACACAGGAGGGAGTGGGGAGGCGCAAAAGGGGCTGGACCGGCAGGGATCATGACCATTTCAGTATTGAAGTTGGCAACCCAAATAATAGACTCATGTAAGGCTCATTCTGCTTTCTAATTGGACAATCATCATGCGAACAAAACCACCAAATTCCAAGATAAACCATAATCTTAACCCTTCTATGCAAAGTTATTTCCCGTCTCTGCTCAAAAACGCAAAAGAATTCAAGCTTTGCCTTTTGAGTAATGTCGCCAATAATTATAACATATTGCAGTTCCGATCATTTGCTGAACTTTAGTAAGGACACTTCTTGTGCTTGTGCTCAGTTCCTACATCCTCTCATATTCAGAGGAAGGAGATGGCTCATCAGGAACAGAGCGTGGTGCCTGTCAAAGCTGTGAGTCAGCCCCTGCATCAGAGCGCACTCTCTCTGTGTCTGTGTAAATGAAGTTTGGAGTGGGTTTAACAAAGCAGCCCCATCTGTGTGCTGCACTGAGGGGAGACTCTCTAATCACAGACGCTTCACACAAGCTCAATCTGTCTATGCGAGTAGAAAGCAATTCAGCTCATCCTCAGCCGCTTGCCCGTAGAGTTAATATGAGCAAAAATAATACAATAATAATAATAATAATAATAATAATAACAATAATAATAATAATATGCGTTATTATTATTATTATTATTGTGGTTGTTATTATTTATTTATTTATTTATTTATTTATTTATTTATTTAAAGGTCCTATATTGTGACTCTTGGACGCTTTTAGCCATGTTATAATGTTGTTATCTCATCAAAAACATACCTAGAGTTTCGTTTTGTTTCATTTACACGTTTGATTAATCCTTTATAATTAGTCTGTCCACATCTCCAAAGCTCAAAATGCTCAGTTCCATCTTGTGATGTCATGAAGTGGTGGTGGTTTTCAAGTTAACAGCTACCTTTCACCTTTTGTTTAGCAGAAATGGGAAATTCCAGGGATGAAATTATCTAAATGTTTCTAGTGAAGGTGTCTGGAGTTCAAAACACAGTGGAGCACTTCCTGTATCACCGCATGACATCACAAGGTGGTACAGAGTGTTTTCTGTTTGAGAGAAGAACTCAGCCTAAATATACAGCGTTTGTGTGTTAAACTTGATAATTAAGCAAAACGCCAGGAATGTTTTTGATGAGGAAACAACTTTATAACCTATATCAGAAAATAGCATAGAAAATAGTGCGCCTTTCATAACACTCAAGGACGCTGTACAAAGGCTCAGTATAACACACACAAAGACACACGGGACAATGAAAAATGAAATGTAAAGCGATTTAGTGTCAGCGATATAAGGATTATACGCATTATTCCTTTCATTATTTGGGTCTGGGCTTCCTCCAACATCATCTGAGAGCCCTGCAGCTATACGCCTGTGCAGCTGCAGTCCCTCTGTATCAACGGGCTCTCTCCTCACTGTTGCTGCTAAAATTAAAGTGCAAATGACGCAAAAGCCTACTCATTTCACAAAAAAAGTTGACATTATTATATTAACGATTATACTAGTTTTGGAAGTTTATAGTTTTACTTCCTGGTTGGACACAGGCAGCAGGTAATTCCAAAACCGTAGCAACCAAATTGTTAACGTGGACCAAAGGATGTCTAAATTGCACAATAGTCCAATAAGGTTCCGTTATTATATTAGATTAGATTCTTTTTCCAGACCAAGGTTTAGTTTGTTTCATACCTGACAGTTTCGACTGCTCACTAGTGCTCTTCCTCAGTGTCGTCACGTGATGTTGGTGTGACATGTCAGCTGATTTAAACAAGTTTTGGTGCCGTCTTCCTACCGGTGGAAGCAGGGCGACAGCGCCATCTGCAGTCCGACTTCTTCAGGACAGTATTCCAGGTCCTCTCATCCTGGTTTATAGTTGAAAGAACCAGATTACAGACCAGGGCGGAGCAAACATCACTCAGACATCATCGCTAGATTAAGGAAGCGATTGAGATACATAAACGTGCCCACGGGACGTTAAGCCGGGACGAGGGGGCCTTTTTACTCTCACACACCTTTGATACTGTCGTGAAGAAGTCGGGCTGCAGATGAACCCGTTTAAACCTGTTTAAACTTGTTTCGCCTGACCGATCTGAGGAAGGCCACTAGTGAGCAGTCCAATCTATAAGGTATGAAAACTAAACCTTGGTCTGAAAAAATTGTATAACTTGCACAACAGTTATGAACAGAAAACTTTTATGCCTTTATGTAATTTTAAAAAGAAGATTGAAACTGTCTGCTGTCCTTGCACATCATTTTCGATGGAACGTTTGATGCTGGAGAGGTATTTGGTTTTATAACTCAGGGCTACTTCCTCTATTTTTGTACTTTTCTTTTCTACTTTCTTCCAGACACTGCCACTTAACTGATGTAAAACTATGATAAATATTTAGGCACTATCCCACCAAACTAAGTCATAATTAGAAAAACATGAAAACTTTAAAGCCTACACTATAACTCCGCTCTTTTATCTGCACTTAGAAGCCGGGGCAGTTATGCGTTTGATTGGACCGACCCAGCTCCATAAATCCAGTCAAATGAGAGGGTATTTTTAGCAAAGTGGTTAGCGAGCTCATACTTACAGGGGCGCGCTAAGGCTTCGGACACAGTGGACTCAGAGCGGACATGAAATATGAATGTCACAGGCAGAATTTAAAAATAGAGCTCTCAGAAAAACTCCAGGGAAAAAGACAAAGAGGGTTTTGTGCACTGCAGCAAAATGTATTTTTATGGAGAGACAACCAGGGAGCTTTTAGACAACTCGGAGTCTGATTTCTGAGAGGCTGGGACATTTTATAAATTGGCAGTATGCTAGTAGCTTACATTTATTAGATTTTTTTCAAGCTAAATCCCCTACAATAAATAACAATTTGCAGTGTTCTTTGCGAGCTTGATAAGCTTCCCGTAACGCTACTTTAAGATCGTAAATTCATTCATTCACTGTATATTCTTGTAGCCACAGCTGAATGATAGAAATATGGCTGCCAATCTTTATTAACAGTGTCTCGCCCAAATACACAACATATGAACCAGCTTAATAGTATTTGAACTGAATAAGATTGTCAACCATCTGATATCCCTATGCTTCTTAGTCTTTCAGGAATATTTTTCAAAATTTTCTTTGCACATGGGGCATATTAAAGTATTAAAGTGGGCATATTACACTGTTTTTTGATCTATGTTATAATATTTATTCACCAAAATCTTACCTGGAGTTGTGTTTTGTTTCATTCGCACATGTTTAACACACAAACCCTGCATATTTAGCCAAACATAAAACACTCTGTTCCACCTTGTGATGTCATGTGGTAATACAGGAAGTGCTCCGCTGTGTTTTCAAACTCCATACACCTTCCCTAGAATCATTTGGATTATTTCCGCCTTGGAATTGCCAATCTCTACTGAACAAAACATAAAGGTTAGCTGTTCACTTCTGGTTCATGACATCATAAGGTGGAACAGAGCATTTTGAGCTTTGGAGATGTAGACAGACACATACAAGTGCTCAAACATGTGTGAATGAAACAAAACACAATTCTAGGTATGTTTTTGATAAGGGAACAGCATTATAACATTGCTTAAAGCACTTAAGAGTCAATTTTGGGTAATATAGGACCTTTTAATGAATAAAGTTTATATTTTTTACAATAATCTCTCTACTCATTCACAAGTTAATCAATTGAAGCCAGTGTGTGAACAAATGCACCTACACACGTCTCTACAACGACACACCCAAAGCCTATAGATATAGACATTATATTAACAGTCTAGCTCCATCACGTCATCTTTGTGGGCTTTGAATCAGAACAGGGATTATCTGCCTTAATAAGCCGGATCAGAACATTATGGTGCGGTAGACACAGTTGTAAAGGGACTGTCCAGGCTTAGAGTCCATGTGCTGGGGAGTGCGTTTGGCGTTGGTCGTGTCTTTTCTTGCCAGCTCGGATGCACTGCAGTGGAATGGAGCAGAGAGCACAGGCAGGAGTGCAGTGAGGTGTGAGCAGTGGTGAGGACAGCTGTGCCTGTGTAGAACCAAAGAGCAGAAACAAACGGTATGGGAGATATCAAGCATGGCGAAGAATGAGTACAGACTTTGATCTTGAGTTTGGGTAGTTTCGATTTGTATGTGTTTTATACATAGATACATATACGCTGCAGCCAAATAACTTTGCTCGGATAAGAATTTAACCATTTGGAAGCATTATAGACATCATTTCAGACCAAAGTTACTCAAGTGCAGATTAATATTCTCAATTCAAAATAGTTCTTTAGTGTGACTTGAATTGATGAGTTGAGAATAGCAACGAGAACGTCCATGAGAGTTTAAGTTCATGAAATCTGACAGTGAAGCGTGTTGCTGCTAAAAAGTGCTTTTTATATTGTTTGTCCATTTGGGATTGTTACATCATGATAAGAGATGGTGCATTTCGCATAAATTAAACCAGGGAGATTGTATTTCCCGTCCGTTTCTTCATCCTCTCCCCAATCGTAGCCCGTTACCTTTGCTAATCTGCTCTCAAGACATTCATCTACAGTAAATGTCCATCCCTCTTTATCGTGTTACTATTTCAGCTACATGTCACAAATCTAATCCACTAAAGCAGCAGAACCATCAGCCTCCTCAGCCTCTACATCTCCTCCTCTTGACCACCACCTCTTTCAGCTCTACATCAAGGATATTTTTACCTAAACAAAACCATCATTCTCTTACATCACTGACGTTTCTTCCTGCTTTGGTCTAAGCTCTAACCTTTATCCATTCAATAAATTATTCATCGCGCCTTGTTATCTGTCTGTTTTAATCTCAACAAAGTATTTTAATCAAGTAAATTTAGTTCTGGGATTGCTTTTGATGGTTTCCCCCATGAATGTGATGTCCTTTGCAAGCCCCGCTGTTAAAAGTCCCAATTTGAAGAAGAGGTGGAGATTTGTTGGAATGCTTTACTGCCCTCCATTTTCAACTGTTTATAATATTCTTTCTGTGTCTGCATATTTTCTCTGTGCACATTACTCATCAGAATAAAAAAAGGAACTATGAAAACCCCGACCAACTGTCCTTTGACAACAAGCGAGGACCCAAGGTATATTTGCATGGTCAATGCACGCCGCCCACCAACTTTTCCAAACAGTAGCAACTCTAGTGAATCAGCCCAAACCAGTCACCAGCCGAACCCAGAACTATCCCTCTCTTGGTAGCACGTCTTTTTTATTTTGACTTTGAGACATCTCCCTATGATTTGAACAAAGAATGTTATGAAAGGTTTTAATTTTTGGCCATTTTTATGAGTCAAAGAGAACCAATGAACGCGCCCCCCGCTTTTATCATTGCCATTTTCTCCTTCAATAAAGGAATGCATGTATTCAGAACACGCACTCACTCTCCAAGAACCTAAAGAGTTTGCAAGTCCATTCCTTTGTGGAGAACCGGTAATGTGGGACCAAACCGACTCCCGGATGCTACTTCCTCCTGTTTCGTAGCACCTCCCTGGTTTTCAGCAGTTTTTTTGTTGGGGTAAAAACGACCCCGCCAACCCCCTTCACTTGTTTTTAGTTACTGGTTGCATTGACCTTATTCTACCCTTCTACCTAACACATGCACGTCCTTCTTTGGAGCCTTGATAACCCTCAGTTTGCATGCCGAAACAAATGCAAAACTTTTAATTTTTTACCCCTTCAAGCTTTTAATTTTTTTTTAAATTCAGCCGGTTCCCCTCCTGGATCGCTTTTCCTTTTGACCTCTGTCTCTCGTTCTCAAATTAAACGGTCCAAGCTCAGAAGCGAGCAGGTAACCAGGCGGCATGGTGGCGGAGGGACGGGGGGAGGTAGCTGGCTTGACCTTTGTTCTGCCCCCGATCACAGGCAGAGAAAGTCCTCCAGTTCAGCCAGGAGACTAACTTAACTGCCCTGCTGCTGGAGGCCAAAGAGTTGGAGGCCCGGGTCATCATCCTGTCGGCCAGGTAAGAAAAAACAATAATTGTGTACTGAAGCTGCTATTTTTCTGAGATTTTAAAATGTATTTAACAATGTAATTTGCAATGGTAATACAAAGAAATAATAATAATGATGATAATAATAATACACAAGGTAATACTTTTTTCCACACATTTGCATTACACATTTAAATTCTCCAATGTTGCCCATGTTCTTGCGTTTTCTATTTTCTGACAGTCAGTAAAATACTTTCCTGTAAAATGATTAAAAGAATACATAAATTTAAAAAAAAATCAACAATAATCAGTGACCACAGCTTGTATCATAATTTGTGGAGTTCCTCAGGGGTCAGTCATAGCCCCATTACTTTTATCTTTCAAATTTGTATTTTAAAAGAAAACTATTTATGGGTTTTAGTTACATGCAACATTTTGAGGACTTATTCCCATTCAAAAGACATAATATTTTGTTTTAAATTGTTAATTTCAATGGTTGTAGATTCTCATCATTCTGAAACCAATGGAGAGGACCTTCCACAAAGCTGTATAAATGATTGGTTTAGTACTGAGTATTTGAAAGACAATATTTACTTTACTTTACTTTACTTTACTTTTTACTTTTTACTTTACTTTACTCAATTAATCAGTAAAAAAGTTTCAAATGGTAGTATAGTTGGATGGTCTGTGTCTAAAACGTGATACGTAATTTCAGATTTTTAGTAATCTAAGGGCCATAAAAAAAGATTCTTGCACAAGGTCCCTACAAAACTGGAAACGCCTATGTCTGAATCCCTCATGCAAAGCTGTCAACCACCCTCTGTTAGTTGTAAACAAAGGTAACGACAGTCAAAAGAGGTGTTAAGAGCCCAATGCTAGAAATAGTCTCTAGGTTTTTCCAAGCAGATAAAGTGTGGTGTTTTATACATAATAAGACTTAGTGGAAGCCATTACAGCTGTGGACGGAGCATGCATTTTTCAGGTCAAGTGCATCACTCTTATGTATCTACTATGCAGGACCAGTTCAAATGGGTTTAATAATAAATGAAAGTACTGCAGTGTGCTGGTTAAAAACATCAGGAAATGGTTGCTGCACAAGACCTGCATACTTTAACAAATGCAAAGAACAGACAGAGTGCCTATAAGTGACTTTCTTCTGTGATTACTTGCCAATTTTATACATCTTCTCTACCAGTTCCTACAAATGTTAAGGTCTAACCAAATTTTTGTACCCTCCATTCCTCTGAATTGGTAACGTAACACATCACTTTATACAGAAATGGGTTGTCCAAAGTAATGAAAATCAGATACTAATTGATACCGAAACTAGTATTGAAACTATATACTTATTTGAGCAAGTATTGATACTAAAAACTCACACTCAAGGGATAGAAATGAACCTTTCCTGAATAGCTTTAGAATGATCTTGAGAAAGCACTAAGATTTAATGTTGAAAATTGCATTCTATTGTTAAGTAAAGAGTGTTTTTTTATTATCATCGTGGTATCGGAGTCGGTTTTGAGTATTGATTTTATTCTTTTATTCCTTTGTTCCTGAAATTTTAGTATTGTGACAACTTGTTGTATCTCTTTCATTGAGTAATAGTGTATTCTCTGACTTTTCGTTTTGATCATAGTTTGTGTGACTGAAGCACAACAAAGCTGCACTAGTTTTGATGGGATTATTAAACACAAAGTTTCTATCTTGAGCATACTATATATCGGGCTAAATTTGGCATGATAGAACGTAATGTGTAGGCAAGTAAGTGCAAATCCTGGACAATGTAACTCTCCCTGTCCTCTGGCTGTGTCCGGCTGTCATTGTGAACTTACTATCCCATTTGTGAAATATGTTGTGTGCATTTAAAGCGTGGCCTTGAGGGATTCCCATTAGGAGGCATTGGCCGACAGAGCACCCACGGGACCCGTCCGATGTAAGGCTCACATCAAGCTCAGTGACTGCAGAATGAACCAATAATTTTCATCTCCCTTGAGTGCACATAATTCTAATAAGAGCCACTTCACTGCTTTAATGTGGCAGAAATAGTGCTTTTCTGTAGGGACTAACTCTGTTGGGACAGTTGGGAGCTGTAGAGGCTGGATGCTTCATCCAAGGACAGAGCATGCCAATATGTTTGTGGGAACAACAAACATTTATTTGAAGTACGCATAAACTAAAAGTAATAATTTATTTATTAAACTATTTTTGTTTTAATCCTTGTTGGGAGGTGTCCTTTAGGGCCAAATGCAGTTCTCTTGTGATATTAGGACTCACAATCCAGAAAAACAGAATGAACTGGACAATTGTAGTTTTTGTCTCTGTTCACACAAGTTATGGAATAATTTACTAAAAGAAAGAAATTACTTTTAAAAACTGTTGGGATGTAACATCTGATTTATAATTTAAAGTTAATGTAACTGGAAGGACATTAAATAAAACACAAAATGCAGTAATTTCACAACAAAAATGAGAAAAAAACTAAATGATATCTGAAGGAGAGGTGCAAGAAACAGAAATGTTCAAATCATTTCATATTATCGACACAAAACTTTTATCATTTGTACGTACTCACAGTGAGAAGAGGAACCAAAATGTGTACTCAAGTAAAAGTACCGTTACTTCAATAAAAAATAAAAAAAAACGTCTTAAGTAGAGGTATGTTCTTAGTAAAGTACTCTGAAAAGTACAATTTCTTAAAAAGGTTACTCAAGTAAATATAACTGTGTACAACCCACCTCTGCCCACAAACTGCTGATCAAATCTAATGTATAATTTACGCTATATAAATATTTGAATAGAGGTTTTTTCCATACATAGTGATAAGGCCTTTTCCCCAAGAGCAATAATTGTAATTCTGTATTTATGAACTCCAGGACCTCCTCAGTCTTAAAAAGTGCCATCTTAATATGACTTTTTGGTGAACCGTGTTGTTTTGCAGTGAGGAGGATGCCGCTGCCGTGTACAAAGCCGCTCGCTTCCTGAACATGACGGGCTCTGGATACGTGTGGCTGGTGGGGGAGCGCGAGATGTCGGGTAAAGCCCTGAGTGAGGCCCCTGATGGTAGGTTCATCTCAGCACCGGTCTTTGCTCGCATCCGGGATTAGGCAGAGTACTTGTTACAGGCTGTGTAGCAACCGATAATGTAATAATACCCAAGTTTAAATGTAATAAGATGATAATGCAATAACAAGCCGATAATGTAATAATGCCCAAGTTTAAATGTAATAAGATGATAATGCAATAACAAGCAGATAATGTAATAATGCCCAAGTTTGAATGTAATAAGATGATAATGCAATAACAAGCGGATAATGTAATAATGTCCAAGTTTGAATGTAATAAGATGATAATGCAATAACAAGCGGATAATGTAATAATGCCCAAGTTTAAATGTAATAAGATGATAATGCAATAACAAGCGGATAATGTAATAATGCCCAAGTTTAAATGTAATAAGATGATAATGCAATAACAAGCGGATAATGTAATAATGCCCAAGTTTAAATGTAATAAGATGATAATGCAATAACAAGCGGATAATGTAATAATGCCCAAGTTTGAATGTAATAAGATGATAATGCAATAACAAGCAGATAATGTAATAACTATGATGAGCCAATAACATAATCACATCTTGACAATAATTACCACACTATTGGTTGCAGCTATTACATAACTAATAATGCAATAACTTGTTAGTGTTTCTCAAATCTATCCACTTTTTTATCCTCCTTTGGATAATTTCTTGGTTGGAACTACAGTAGAATTTATGTAGTCCACTGTAGACCTGGAATAGTCCTGTTATAGACCTGGTTTAGATCTGGTGGGACTCAAAGCCAAATCTTTTCTTTGGTAGTACTTACCGTGAAATGTTTAAGAGCCACTGACTTATTACATTATTGTCAAGATGTGATTACCTTATTGGCTTATCATGGTTATTACATTATCGGCTTATTACATTTAAACTTGGCCAAAATGATTACATTGTTATGCTACTTTATTACATTATCGGTTGCTACAGGCTGTTTTCATGTAACTAAAGAACATAAAGTGCTTGTTAGAGATGTTATGCTTGAACCCACAGCTTGACACGGGCTGTGGAAGGTTTTTGAGCGAGTGTTTCAAAGCACTGATCACGTAACCTCTGCAAACGAAGCCTCGTTTTGGTTCTGGCAATGTATTTCAATCATGTGCATTCTGGCAGACAACCAACAGACAGAGGCATTGTAGTTACTGCTTCAAAACAGTTTTTCATTTTGAGGCAAAAGTTTCAAAGTAGTTCATTGATTCATGAAGTTTCAAAGTCCCCATCACTAGTGCAAGATAGAAGATAACGGATCCAAAAATTCGGATCTCACAAAGGAGCCGAAAGGAGCCAAAAGGAGCCGAAAGTCGCATCACTAAAATACATTATAACAGGGACAGTATTTTTTGGGGTTAGTATTTATCGTGCATACATTTTCTTTGCACTACTGGGAATTTTGTTGTTATATTTTGGTTTTATGATGACATTTGAGCTGTAGATTAATTAATGCTTCATCAAACTAAGTACTAAAGTGTTTCATTTGGCTATTTATCTATGTATTGGTTTTTGTGTCAGTGCCATAAATTAGTTTCAGTATTATTGTTTATCGTCTTTATTTACTTCAGCAATATATCACACTTCAAAATGTGTTGTCGTGACAGGCCTAGCACTTGGCATTTAAACGTTTAAGCGACTGGTGTTTAAAGGTTTCAGTGCATGACCTCTGCCCTGTCCTGCTTTCTAATGGTGTAAGAGATTTTTTTTTTCAGGAAAATCTGTCTATGGTAAGATACAACTGCCTGTTAACACAATTTATGCACAAGAATCGTTCACTTTGTGGCCACTGATGTTTAGTCTCTTTCCACTATAGGCACTAAACACTGCCATTGGTTTATGTTCTTTTGTTCTATGCAGTTAGGAAGACCTTGATATTAGACTTGTGGCTCACACTTTAGGACTGGTACATTAAGCGAACAAGTTTACTGTTTGTACCAGTTGAAAATGTTAATGAAACTACAGGGCATTGCATCAGGTTTGTGAAGTTGTGTATTGTTTTTCTATCTTGTCTTTGTATACTGATGGAGAATTGACGTCTGGGGGCATGGGTGGTGGAGGCTTGTGCTTTGGACAGGATCACACTGTTAACCATAAGCTAGATTGCTCAAACATACATGTATTACATCTAAAACCTCTTCAGGCGTGTTTTTGATGAAGGAACAACGTTATAACATGGTAGAAATCTTCAAAAAGTCAATTTTGTATAATACCCCTTCTTTGAAGAATATCTTACTGGCTTCCCATGTGTTTAACACTGCCTTTGACTGTCACCAGTGTTTGTATGTAGACCGGCACCAGTGGGATCTGTGCTACTATCGGACTTCACAAAGGCCTCTGGTCCACCGGGGACAGGCTGTCAGCCTTGCAGAGGGCACATCCATAGAGTTGCTTTAATATATTGGTGGTTGGAGGATGAAAGAGCATCCCACTTCAAGGGACTCATAGCACAGGCTGTGTAGATTTGAGACCCTGTCTGGTTCAAACTGTGCCTTTGAGGACTGACAGTTTAAAGGGCATAAGTTGACATTAGGGTAACTTAAAAGGAGAGGTAAAATGCTGAAGTATTTCTTAAGGAAATTTGTTTTAGATGTTTTATTTTGCAGGGAAAAAAGTTATTCCTCAACATAATTCTGCAGCGGTGGCACACAGTTACATCCTAATAGATATTAGATTTTTAAAAGCAGGAGCCAATCTTAAATGACTCATATTATGCCTTGTTTGCACAGTTATTGGCTTTTAAATACACGTTTTTGAGTGCCTTTGCTTTGTAATTCATGTTTTAAAACAAAAAATAAATCCTGTGTTTGGAAAAGGCACATTATTTTGCCTTAGTTGTTCTCCCTGTACTTGCATTTGGTGTTAGCACATTATCTACTGGCAGCAATGGGAATTAAATATTAAAAAAAACCCAACATGGCCTTTAAGCAACATGGCCAGCATGCTAATATGCAGCTGCAATAAACACAATTTGATGGTGGAAATCCTCAGAGCAAGTCTGCAGATGATCTATGGACTAAAAACAGTGCAGGAGACCTCCGGATGTGTGACGTAACAATTCTGGAAAATTGAAATGTGTGAATGGGGAAAAATGCTTAGGATACGTTCAGCTATGCGTCCAGGGACACAGATATTACATTGGTTAAAAGCTCATAAAATAAAATGTGACCTTTAAAATATCAGCTGTGGAACTTTCATAAGAAATCCATAAAAACTACAATTTGCATGTTCAACTTCTTTATTTATATTAGTGACAATATTGTTGTTCTATAATTTGCAGCAGTTACAATCTGTTTTATAAAAGACCAAAGCACCTCTCTGTGTCCTACCCCTCACGTCGCCTGTGGCTCCATCTCGGCTGTGCTGCCTCTGATGGTTGATTGCGTATGTCCTTGGTGGTAGGTCTGATTGGGCTTCAGCTGATCAACGGGAAGAATGAGTCTGCTCACATCAATGACGCAGTGGCAGTGGTGGCTCAGTCCATCCAGGAGCTGTTTGAGAAGGAGAACATCACAGAGCCGCCCAGAGGATGTGTGGGCAACACGAACATCTGGAAAACTGGACCACTCTTTAAAAGGTAAATATACATGAGTAAGACTCACAAACAGAGATGGGTAGAGTATAGAGCTGCAAACTATGGCACAAAATAAATACAAGAAAACAACAGAAGTTCTCTTACCAAAGTGTACTGTGAAAAGTAAAGTAAAAAGGCCAAAAAGGCAAATTCTATTATGATTTTCCTTATTAGGTTTTACATCTGGCTTGGGTTGGTCTTGATTTTGTTTTTGTTAAGTTTTAATTTTGACCCAGTTTGACTAGTAAATGAAGGCCTGTGCATTTTTTGCTTTTATAACTTAAAGTATTGTGGCAAAAAGTATATTAAAATATCACAATGTTACAATAAAAACATAGTTATCAAATACTGCACTTTTCTCATATCGTGCAGCCCTTGTAGAGTAGTCAAAAACATTTCTTGTAAAAAGATATTACTATAGCACAGGTACAAAGCAGTACTCCAAGAAATTACTCAAGTAAGTTTATGTATATGAGTTAAAAAGTATATGATGAAACTAAAAGCTAGAGTGTGAAAAACTACTCAGAAGTACAGGTAAATTAAGTAGTTAATTGGTAAAGTGTACTTTACCAGTGGACGAGGTAACTGACAATTCATAGGGTGACAGTCCACTCCAGCCTTAAGGACTAGAGCAGAGGAAGACTAGTAGCCAATGTTATTTAATGATGGGCATCTGGCATAATAAAAAATCTGCTGGTGTGATGCCAGAAGTGGAAAGAAAGAAAAGAAAACATATATTTAGCTGTAGCAACAAATCAAAATCTCCATTTAGTTTTCAGTTAACTTGTGAAAGTAGTCGCAAAACATTTCCTTAAAATTCTGAAATGCCTTCAAAATATTACAAAGATTCTGTCAACGATTTATCCTGTTGACAGATTTAAATTTAATCTTTTGCTATGGATCAGTACGACGGTGTATAAGGGTCACTTAAATAAAATTTAAAAATGCGGGCGCTACGAGAATAAAGTCGTAGCATTTCGACATTAAAGTCGTAATTTTACGAGAATAAAGTCGAAGCCAGAAAAAGTCATAATATTACGAGAAAAAAGTCGTAATATTACGAGAATAAAGTCGTAATATTACGAGAATAAAGTCGTATTTTTATGAGAGTATAGGCTGCTGTGCGTGAATGAGTGACCAGTGCATTATGAAGAATTTGGAGCATTTTGTTCAGATATAGCAATTTCTTCCAAATCTGTCTGGTTCCTCTGACTAAACAAACTCAAATGATTGCAGTGTCCCTTCAAAGTACTTAGAATGATGATAGTGTGGTGATGGTGGGCTAAAAGTATTTCATCGTGCGTAAAGTATTTCATCGTGCGTAAACCCCAGTTGAAAGTTTATCTGAACAAAATGCTCCAAATTCTCCATAACGTACTGGTCACTCATTCACACACAGCAGCCTATACTGTCATAAAGATACGACTTTTTTCTCGTAATATTACGACTTTTTTCTCATAGCGCCCGCATTATTTTTTTAAATTTAAGTGACCTTATACTCCGTCGTAGATCAGACCTGGACGACTGAGGGATTACACAGAAGCCTTCAAAAATATCAAAACAGTGTGAATAATGTAAAAATGTAGCTCCTAATGTCATTTCTCTAAATCCATGTGTCAATTTGCAATCATAGACTGTATATATAAATGGACATACAGTAGCTAACCTAGTAGCCGCCGCGTTCCAAATAGGAAGTGAGCATGGGCATGTTTCCAGCTCTATTGACTCTGGCTCCAATTCACTTTGTATTGAAAAACTGTTGCCCCTCTCTCCGTAACTGCTGCTGTCAGGCTCGTCATTTTGGTCTTAAAATGTTTGTATTGAACCCCGTAGAAAGTTGCATATACTAGTCACGTCCTCTCGTCCAATAACCTTATAATAATGCATGTGATGATCAAATACCTGAGTTTGGTCCTTGTTTTGACCTCATTACAGAGTCCTGATGTCCTCCAAATATCCCGAGGGCATGACCGGGCGAGTGGAGTTCAACGACGATGGAGACCGGAAGTATGCCCACTACAGCATCCTCAACTACCAGAAGAGCCGCCTCATCCAAGTGGGAATCTACAACGGCACACAGGTACAAAGCTCTGTCCTGTTAATAGTTTAAGTAGATCTTAATATTACCAAATTAATTTCAGTTTAGAAGATGAACGTGGGTGACAGTGGTCTTATTTGGTAAAGCAGGCAGTAGCATACGCAATTTCACTCAAGGCTGGTAGTTCAAGTAGTCAAAATTAAGTATGTGTACCATAAATTTTATTAAAAACATATAGTTCTTAAGTAAACATAAAAAAGTATTTGGAGAAACTGCTTGAGTATTGAGTAACAGTTTTGATGTACATTTTATTTATGATCTGATTTAGGATTAATATTTTAATGAGATGAAATAAGACATTTTACTATTCACATAAAACCTTTTTGTCACTATACATACAGTATACGAATAACTAAAACTTTTACACAAGTAAGAGTACTGTTACTTCAAACTAAATATTACTCAAGTGGATGTAATAGTATAGTGTCAGAAAAATGCAGAAGTAAATGTACTACACTCCCTTATACATGTCAGAGCAATCAGACCTGTCCTGTGCTAAACTCTTTTGCTTTTCATCTGTGAGGCACATGAAGGAAGAGCACTTCACTTCTAAAACTCTGCTCCCTGTGACTGCAGAGAACTGCCTTTGTTGCATTTCCAATACAATTTACAATGCAACAAAGAGCAGGGAAAATTGATTTGAACTTAAAATTTGATTTATCACTTTAATGGATTTATTGTCCAGCCCTACCACCTTATCTGTTAAAAGTTGTTTGCATTTGAAAATAAGACATACAGTACATTAAATATGTAATACATAAATAAATCAAATACAAATAAAATAAAATCAATATTTAATTTTTTTTAAAGAAAAAAGCTATATTTCTGAGAACACTGGAGCTTCTTTGCACTTCTCAGTGTCCGGTCTAGTTTTCTATCTTTAGTTGACCTTGTGTGGGACAGTCTCTCCTTCCTCTAAACCTGTCCCTCTGCTGCTGTCCTCCTCTCTCTGATACTTGCTCTGGGCTGACTCTGCCATTTAAACTCACATTTATTCATTTATGACATATACTTTAGGCTTATTAAAACATGCACATGAATCATGAGGCGTGATCTCATGAGATCAAATATGAATCACAGTGAATTGAGTGGAAAGTTGGAAAAGGCAAAGCTAAATGTTGTGTGGAGATGGGCTCTGACTAATACATGACATTATTTATATGTCTGTAGAATGGCATCCACAACCCAATGTGAGAGCCGCTGTTTAGAGGCAGCACAGCCTTTTCTGTGGCCACATAACATACAAACAGGGCATCTGTCTACTGAAGACTAGCACAAAGGACTGGAGCCCTGGAGCTCAAATTGTGCAGCAAACACAGCCAAAAATCTGGCTGATTCATATGAAAAGCAGAGACTCTTTTAGGTAAGAAAGATGGATTTGGCCACAAGGTGACACCAGACGCATCAGAATTCTGGTCAATACAATTTCCAACAACTGACAAGGCATGGAGCCCCCCAGCCCACTCCACAGAGCAGATCACAAGGAGAAAGGCTGTCTTAACTAACACCCTTCTTATCTGTACCACATTCAGTGGTTCAAATGAAGGGGAATATAATCCTTCCAGGAGTAACGGAAGATCCCATGAAGGCACTTGAGTAAAGGGCACCTTTTAAAAACGAGACACAACCGACCATCAGCCAAGTAGTAGTGGGCTAAAATGGCACAATATACGCACACTTTAATAACTGGAACAGAGAGACCCTTCTTAACTAGTGTGTGAAGGTAGTTCAATAGTACTGGTACAGAACAGTGCTCCGGATCAACATCATGGTCCCACATGTGAGTCTCATCTCTTGTCATACAACACCCTCGTAAAGACAGTGTGAGAGTTCAGGATTTTCTGGTCCACAGCCTGGTTACAAGAGGTCAACATAGAGTCCACTCTGGGTGAGGATATCAAATGCTCCCAGCTGTAATAAGAGATCCCTCCTCTGAGGGAGAGGCCTAGGCTTCCTGTTGAGGAGCCTCAGGAGCAGGAGGAACCATATTCTGCCTGGCCAATAAGGAGTCACTAACAACACTGTGATTGCTAACCTGTGCAGCATTAGCAGCAGAAATGGAAACGGAGGAAGTGCATACAGGAGGCACTCCAGTCATGGAGTGTGTGCTAGTGCATCCTGCACAAGGGGACTGTTGAGTTCTGAGAGGGAAAAAGACAGTCGAAAATGAGTTGTTGTGCTCGAGGCAAATAGATCTGACTCCACCACACAGTACTTCTTTCAGATATCCTGTACCACCACAGGGTTTAATCTCCACTCCCCTGGTTGTGACTTGAGAGAAAATCTGCAGCACAGTTTTGAACACCCGGCAGATGGACTGCCCTGACACTGCATACGAGACAGTGCACACATGTGGAGCTCCTGACCCTTTGCTAGTGAATGAATGGATCTTGTGCCTTATGGATGATTTATGTGATACACTGTTGATGTGTTGTCACATCCAACAAAAACATGCCTCCCCTGGAAGGCAGAAAGGAAGGAACTTGGGTGCTAGTCAAACAGGTGACTTATGTGTTGAAGCCTCTCCTTAGGGCTCCAGACACTTCACCATAAGCCTGACCCTGACCCCAGCCTGTAAATGATGCGTCTGTGACTCCTACTTCTCGAAAACCGGAAAGAACCCAGAGGAACGCCACTGTATAGGAACTCCCTGTTCCCACAAGCTGAAGGCAATGATGAGAGAACTGCACAGATATGTGCTACTACAGCTGTAGATGCAGGCACAGACTGTTGAGCCAAATCTGTAATGGGCTCAAGTACAGAAGCCCCAGAGATATATTACTGTTGACACTGAGAGGAGCTTACCCATCAACTGGAGAAACACACTGAACGACAGTCTCTGATTCTTCTGAGAAATGTAATGAATGCGCCAGATATATATGGGTTTTCTGGTATCACCCAGGTCATGTCCACAGTGTGACTTTGTTGGTATTTATTCTCGACCTATGTGCTGTGCACAAATCTAGATATCCAGGTGCAAAGCACCGCCCCCTCACAGTCAGAATGAATGAAACAGAACCTGCATATTTAGGCTGTTCTTTCTCAAACTGAAAACACTGTTCCATCTTGTAATGCCATGTGGTAATACAAAAAGTGCTCCACTGTGTTTTTAAACTCTATATACCTTCAGCAGAATCATATGAATAATGTCTGCCCTGAAAATGACCATTTCTACTGAACAAAAGGTAAAAGGTAGTCATTAACTTCAAAACTACTGCTTCATTGAATCACAAGGCGGAACAGAGCATTTTGAACTGTGGAGATGTAGACAGACTGATAATAAAGAGTTACTCAAACATGTGTGAATGAAACAAAACACAACTGTGGATATGGTTTGGATGAGGTAATAACATTAGAACATGGCTTAAAGCTCACAAGAGTCAATTTTGTGTAATATAGGACCTTTGAGAATTAAAAAAAAAAAAAAATTGAAGTAATGTTTCTCATCATTGCACAGCATCAACATCTTCTGAAAAAGTGCTACCGTCAGCAGCTTTCAGGGAGGCAGTAGTTAAGGCCCTGGCTGTGAAGGTCAAAAGCCACGGGTATTAATAAAGCAAGAGCAGGTGTTATGGCGCTGGCTCATTACGGATGCCTCCCCCGGCCTCGTCAGTGCCTCCTGTCAGTGCACCTGAGTCTGCTAAGAGCTCCTCCACCACACTTCATACATTATGTCAACCACCAGAGAAAAGACACTGACAAATGAGTGAGGGGTCTTGAATAGTTCATAGAGTGAATACACTTAGCTGCTTAGACCCCAGTGAGATGCTGAGTAAGAATGTAAAATATGTTAAATATTTAAAGTATCTTGACATCGGTGGTGAAAAAGGAGATGACGGAGAGGATGAAGAGGCAGATAGTTCTCCTGCTGCAGTGGAAATTAAGCAGTGGGTTGGTGTTTACAGCGAAGAGAAGAGTGAGTGTGTCTATATGAATCATTTTAAACGTCAAAAATAATACTGGGAAGGTGTGATTGGCTGACAGGTGACAGGATGTATTCATGGCTGACATTGCTTAAAGGAAACCTCCTATCCAAAATCAACTGTTTAAAGCTTTAAACCATGTACCGTAATAGTCGTTTAACCCTTCTGATTCCTGCATGTTTGAGCCATCTTTAATCTCATTTATTCAAGACGTGCTCTGATCTACTTAATTGATAATACGTGTTGGATTCGGCAGCGTTGTGTTCCCTTTTTGGAGCAATTGAAAAACAAAATTAAGTAATTTTAGATCAATATTTAAGATGTTCAAAATATTTTTTGTAGATTTATTCGGTCATTACATTCAAATCAAACATTATTCAGCTTGTATAAGGTTGTACATAACATCTCTATCATGACCGAAAGGGTTGAGGCTGAAGTAAAGAAAAAAATACTTATAATGCCTGACCCATATTAATAATAACAACAAGAAGAAAAGCAGCATCAGTTCCACAACATATGACCAAATATGTAAACAAAAGAAAAAACTACAAACCACGACAGTTCACATGAATCATTCCCGAGTCCTGTCATTTTCAAAAAGTAATGTTTTATACTGCATGTGTTTTTAAAAGTTTCTATTGTGTAGAAGCATTTTAATTTATCATCAAGGTTGTTCCACACACTCACCCCTCGAACAGAAACACAATGACGTTTTTTATTGGTTCTAGTCCTAATTTTTTTGAATATACCTGTTTGTCTTAGATGATTTTGACTCTCTCTGTTTGAATAATATCTGTAAATAAGATGGTATCTCATGATTATACGCCTTGTACATCATTACGGCTGTGCGCAAATGAATAAGATCAAACAATTATACTAGTTTAAACTTAAGAAAAATAGGATTTGTTGGTGCTAGATTGTCTGCTATAAAAGAAGACAGAAGCAAAATATGTCTTTAGCTTCACTTCTAGTTTTCTTAAAGTACAAAAAGTCAGTGCAATTTTTAGCAGAAGTTATTCATCGCTCAATACTTAGGGCAGTCACATTAATTCAAAAATATGTGTGTTCTGTGCAGGTGGTGATGAACAACCAGAGGAAGATCATTTGGCCTGGAGGAGAGACTGAGAAACCGCAGGGCTTCCAGATGTCCACTCGACTCAAGGTACGTCTGTCAAAACAGCTCCAGGCAACATCTTACCACAGGTCAGCGCTTTTTACAGTCGAACGCTTCCGGATTTGGACTAAATTAGCATTTTGTTACGAGCAATACACATTAAAAGATTTGAGAAGTGTGACTTGAAGTAAGATAAAAGTGTCAAGCTACCATTCGTAAGTTTATTTGATTTTTTTCACCAGTAAATGGCAGATGTGAAACCTGTTTTCCACTCTCTCACTCTCTGGTCTTCTTCTGTCAGACAGCAGTAACATAGATAGCATCTAGTGGTCATATGTGGGAATACAACGGGGGTGGGTCGGCCAATCTAAATATAAACAGTAGCTTTAAACCGCATCGATCTATATATATGTAAATCACTTAAAAATAGTAGTTTATTTGAATGAGATTCCTGTAACACTGAAGCACAATATTGAATTACACGGCATGCCATATCACACAGGGAAAAAAAGCCAGTACATTTTTATTATTATAGAACTGGGTCTCTGTGCACTACTCCCCTCTTCTCCTGACAGGCTGCAGAGGCTCTTGAAAGATCCCTACGGGAACAATTAAGTCTACAAACAAAACAAACTAAGATTTACCATCCCACTGTGAGTCTATAAATCAATAACAACATGTCCGATACTCTCCATTCTGTGTGTATTCCAGATAGTGACCATTCACCAGGAGCCGTTTGTCTATGTGAAGCCCACGCAGCTGGACGGCACATGTAAAGAAGAGATGACCCCCAACGGAGTCCTCATCAAGAAGGTCATCTGCACCGGGCCCAATGAGACCATCCCAGGTACGTTACATCAGGATATAGTTTTCAGTTTGGATCACACGCCTGCAGAGGTTAACTCCTGTTTTACGTTAAGGTCGTCCGACGGTCCCGCAGTGCTGCTACGGTTTCTGCATCGACCTCCTCATTAAGCTAGCTATGACCATGAACTTCACCTACGAGGTTCATCTGGTGGCTGATGGGAAGTTTGGAACGCAGGAGAGGGTTAGTTATACACCTCGAATCTACTCAAAAACATAAAATTTTTTGGAAAGTCAAAGTTAAAGTGGATTTGACAGGGTTTTGTTGTGTGTTTTTCTAATCCTGACTTGGTTTAGTACTAAATAATAAGTATTTATCATAGTATTACATCAGTTAAGTGGCAATTTGTGAAGAAAAAAACCGACAAAATTAGAAAAGACGAGGCAAGATTCTACTCTAATCTGTCATATACACTTTAAGTTTGGTGAAATTCCACGAACCAGTGCATTACTTCCTTATGTAGTTGACAAATAAATACCCAATAATGTATTTCCTGCCTTGTTTCTACTACATTTGTCTGTCAGCCAATCACAGCCTGTTGTCTTTGTCTCTCAACCAATCACATCTTGATAAATCCATATAAATGCATTTTCTGTTCCCTCCCTACAGCCCTTCCTTTGCGCTACAACTCTCCTCCAAAACCACCTGCCTCCTCAGCCTCTCCATCTCCTTCCCTCCATCATCACCACCAATGTCAAGGCTTTCATTGAGATATTTTGCGGGATAAATGCGCCATTCTTTCCCCTTCATCCCATCACTGACACTGACGTCTCCACCTGCCGGGGTCTAAGCACCGAAGTGCCAAAGTTTGTCTACTCACTGTCATCACGTGCCATTCATTTGTCTGTGTGAAATATAACTGTTCAGGATATGAGAGAGCATTTGGGGTGAGGCTGAACAAAATACACCATGACGCAAGACAAGAGCAAGCTATTCATCACTTTATCCAAATGTAATGGGATTTCTTCTTTAGACAAGTAGAGCAATGGATTTAATGTAGTATAAGAAAAAAAAACCTACTAAATTCAATTAAGCTAATGTACTTTCACAAACAGTATGCACGCTAAATAGTTAAACGCACTATGCAACTTTTCAAGCGGAGCATTCATCACGTGCTTGTCTCTACGGAGATATTATTGCATCGCCTGAAATGTTACACAGTATGGCATTAAAGAAGACATATTGTGCTTTTGTCAGCTATATAGTTCAAATCTATGACACCCGAAGATCGTTATGTTAGAATTTGGACACATTTTTAAATCACAATATTCATCTAAAACGATTTAATAAAAGAAACAAATTAGCTGATTTCGAGGTTAGGAAACTGTGGTGCCCAATGGGGGGCCGAGTAGCAATTTTTTTTATTTTCGCCGAAATGCAACGTTGCCAAATCTTACGAGTATCACTGATTACGAAATAAAAAATGGAGAATCAAGTTAGTACAGTGCAGTGGGCGTGTATCAGTGAAAACAAGCAATGATGTCTTGCATACAGGAGTATAAAGATTAGACAAAAATGCACGAATCACTCAAAAAACAACTTCAAGAGGGTAAATGAGAAGGGAAGCAACTACAACATGGTTAAAAACAAGTAAAGGCGAAGTTTAAATCTGTCAACTGGACAAATCGTTGTAAGAGTGAAGACGTTTCGCTGCTCATCCAAGCCGCTTCTTCAGTTCCTTTGCTGTGGATCGGACCTGGACGACTGAGGGTTTACACAGACAACATGGTTAAAAGCTCTAAAAAGTTGATTTTGCAGAATAGGTTCGCTTTAAGCTCAATGTATTAATTAAAGGACAGGTGTTTATATTTCTATTCGAACATTTCTTACAGTACAATTCTACTCAAACTCCGCCCACAAGCATGATACAAAACAATCCCGTATGATCCCGCTAATAAATATACACTACAACTTGTGAAGCTGTAGTGTTCACGTGATAGCGATCTGAAGGGTAGTGACTTAGTGTGGAGAGCAAAGGGTGGGGGGGATGTTAATACGCTGTTTTCGGAAAATATAGCATTTTCAAAACAATAAAAAGCAACATGGTGATCAATATATGTTCTGTGTTAGCAGTTAATACCTCTGATTTATTATATTTTTCAATTATTATTATTATTTTATATGTATGACGTATAAATTTGAATGTTTCACACCAAATCGAAGCCTCTAAACTGTATTTCACATAGTCCGTCGGAGCCTCTCATAGATCCAGAAACGCTCGTCTTTGTCTCACAGTCTGTATTATTTCCACGGGATGCAGGTGAACAACAGTAACAAGAAAGAGTGGAACGGGATGATGGGAGAGCTGCTGGGAGGTCTGGCCGACATGATCGTAGCCCCACTGACCATCAACAACGAGCGGGCGCAGTACATCGAGTTCTCCAAACCCTTCAAGTACCAGGGCCTCACTATTCTGGTTAAAAAGGTACGACCCAAGGACATAATAAAAGGGAACGTTGTTTGGTAAGATTAAAAAAGGCTTCATTTATACGTTTTGGAGAAAAAAGAAAAGTGAAATGGAGTTAAATGGATAGGTATGGGTGCAGTATTTATTTCAGCGTTGGTTGTTGGTTTTATTTTATTGTGAAATGAAAATGGCATTGATGGTCTCCGTGGTAACTGTACTCTAAATTAGCCCAACGAAGATATCACAGTCTGTGTTGTAGAATAAACTGTAGCAGCCTGAGAGTTCAAGAGAAGAGGCTGGAGTTTTAACGAGTCCAGTCTGGTTATGCTTCTGTTGTAGGGAGTATTATACCTCTGATGACATAGCTTAAGACAACAAGGACTGAGCTGGCAGTGTGCGCCCTCAGAACACTCTGGATGTCAGGATAATTTGTGCGTATTTCACACTACAATTTAAAAACATACACGCAAAGACGGTCATTTTAAAGGTTTGTTATAAAGAATGACGCTAACTGTAGGCACTGCTCTGTCTGAACCTTTGTTAGATATTAATTTAAGCTTTGTTTTAACACAGTAAGAGTTGACTTAGTTGGAACTACAACAGGAGATTATTTGAGCTGTGAAACAAGTCTCTCACACATTAAATTACTGTCATAAGCTAGCTAGCATTAGCCAACCACATTTTTGTTGAAAATCAAACTCCTAAACAGGATCATGAACGCTCGTATTGATCACAGGCTATGGAAAATGTGTTGTTTAAATCCATTTTGTATTTTTTCTTGCGTTTTCAAACTGACTTAAAACTTATTTGTCTGTTTGTTAATGTGTATATCTATGGTAAACTTTCCACCATAGACATACATGTAGAAAACCCCCAGTGTGATATCACTGCAAAGCATCAATACGTGAAAAAATCTGGTTTGCATTTAAAATTTTACACCTTTGCCTCATAAAAATGGTTCTATTCCACTTTGAATGGAGCTGCATAATACATTTTTGCTTCTTTTCTTTTCTTTATTGTGGTGAAACGGTTTTCCCTGATTCCCAAAATTCCACGCTCATGTTTAAAAAAATAAGCAGGTCTACTCTATGCTAACTTCTATCTGTTTAGAATATAAAATGTAAACTATATAATATAAAATGTAAACTTAAAATGAAAAGTCTAATTAGAGATCCGTAGCAGTGATCCTGTGTACTGTACTTCAGCCTACTCATGTACTCTGGTGTAGGAGTTTGCATCATCGACATAATTGACAGGCGTGTATTTAGTCCATAATTAAGTCTATAAAAATAGTCATTGAGTGGGAAGTGAATTAAAATGCATGTGAGTCCTGGAGGGAAAAATAACATGGTGTGAAATTGTACATGCGTAAGTACGTGGTTTGAAATTCACTTGGTCGTACACAGGTGTTTATGTAAACAGCACAATTACGATCATTATCTCCGCCTGCAGCCCTTAAGCGTTCAGCGATATTGATATAATATTTCACCGCCTCAGAAAAAGTAAGTACGTACAGTGAATAAGAATAAGTGACATGGAGCAATTGATGAGGAATAACAGACAAAATGAGGAGTAGATATTGACTAAACCAGGTATAAACAAGGTATAAACCAGGATTAGACTCTTGAGCTGCAGAAGAAGCCTCATTACACGCAAGGAGGATATCTACTAAAAAAGTTGGACGTAATAATCAGTTTATGCCAATCTATGTCATACATTTGTGATGTAGTTAAATCGCGGTTGATCGGAGCCATATTGTTTCTACGAAAAGTGTTTAGTCGTTCTGCTTTGCCGTTTTATACATACACAAAAAATGGTTTTCAATTGTAATGTGTGAAATGTGTTGCCTTTTACCAAATATTGTCACACAGGACAGTCAGTGCAGATATAAAACCATTTGAACAGCTTTTTTATGACTTTACACAAACGTCAAACAGCAGAGTTCTCAAAGCTCAAAATCACTGGAGAATGAATTCATTTTTAGTGCATTTCTATTACCATTTTACAAAATTTGCAAAAGATTAAAAAGTGTTTGCAGCCTCATTTTGGGCAGGTAAAATAATGTGACTTTATGTATTTGCTCCCCTTTGAAACTTGGATGCACCCTCAGTCAATGTAGTCTGGACCCGGGCCTGCTGTATGCTAATCACAGATGCTAGTCATTCATTAGCATTTAATGAATATTTGGCTGCAACGAAGCCAAGTGGTCGTCTTAAAATTCAGCTGTAGCTTTGTACGATGTCATTTGTTGTTGTAATAAATGTCTGCACCACAGCTGGTACTAAAGATTAGGACTGATCTGATGTTTGAGCAGATTTTTTTTGTTTTTTTTGCAGACTTTTTTAGAGTTGACATTTGTCTACATTAGGAGTAGGAGCTAAAGAAAAATAAAACATGTCAACTGGACAAAACTTTGTAAGAGTTTTGTTCAATTGATTTGATTTTTGTTTTGCTATGGATCAGACCTGGACGACTGAGGGATTACACAGATATTAGGATTAGAACCAATATGGCCGCCGGCTGTGTATATGTCATGTGTCTGGCATGAACTGATTATGTTCTTAAGTTGGTTGTTGGTAAATAGAAAACTTGGCAGAACAGTGGCTGAGTGGCTAGCACTTACACTTTACAGCACGAAGGTTCCAGAGGCCACTGAAGAACGGGTCAAATACAGAGGAGAAATTTCACTATGGGGACAATAAAGTGAACCTTAAGATGCTCAGGGGTGTATGGATTTTTACATTTTAATATTAAAGGGATTCGATCAACTAGGTCATGGTATTTTTTATTCTAAGCTCTAGTTGCTAATGACAAAAAATCTGTTTATTCATAGTATTTTGTGGGAACTATATTATGGGTAGTAAAAGAAAAGTTTCAAAAAGTAGAACTGAAGTAATACTACACTGAGGGGAGGATCTTGGAACTGAAACTTCACTTTAATCAATCACTTATCAAGCTGTTTATTGCAGAGGGGAATCTGACTGGGGGTTGATGGAGTTACTGTCAAGATCGCTAAGCTCTGACTATGAGTATGTTGACTATGTTGCTTGCGTTTACAGGAAATCCCCCGCAGTACGCTGGACTCGTTCATGCAGCCGTTCCAGAGCACACTGTGGCTGCTGGTGGGGCTGTCGGTGCACGTGGTGGCGGTGATGCTTTATCTACTAGACCGTTTCAGGTACAAGAGGGGCTCAGTGTTTGTGTGTGTGTGTGTTCCACTGTCAGATCTTCCCTCAGCGCGGAGCCAGACGACAGCCAGGGGAAGATTGGTATAAACCATCCCACCGCTATGTCCCTGCGATGCACCTCCTTTTGTCTGTCAGCTTTCCTTTCTGTCTTTGGCCCCATGTCCACACTGATGAGTCTGTATTTAGTCAGTGATGATGTAGAATAATCTGCTATTACACTAACACTACTAACAATAATACATATTAGTAATACCACCAGGAGTCTGTTTTGGAAATCACAGAAGTACTTCACAATTCTAGGTACATACTTATATATATTAATATGACAATGAATTATGATCTTATGTATCTTAAAAGGTATAAAACACAAACCACTTTGCTTAGTTACGGAAATAATAAAAACAGTATTACATAAACCATTCACTTCCTCCAAACCAGCCACTAAATTATAGTGTTGCAAAAGTGCTATGATGAATATGCTATATCTATGTTTTTTCTTTTAAATCTATATCTAAATTCACACTGTCTGCAACAGAAGTATCCAGCTTTTTAACACTTTACATACACTTTACATCTTATTCATTTATAAGTGACGCTTTCTCTGAACAATATGAAGACAGGTGTTCTCAAATAGAATTTCCACTTTACAGCACGTTGTAATTGTGAAGGAAGAGATTGCAGAGAGTTGAAAGAAGTTTATCTGATCAGATGAATGAAGTTACAGACAACAGGCACATGCGTTGCATTTTAAGGGAGTTTTTCCAGTACTTATAGCCTGAGAAAGGTATTATCTATAGAAGTCATTTTACATACTGTCCGTACAAGGTTATACATGAATATACCGTTAGCTGTTTACAGAAAGGTAGAATATGTCACTAAAAAGATGTTTGCAGTCACTGAAAAGATGTATCACAAATCCTCTTGTCAACCTGAAAATGAAGAGCAGTATCATGTGACCGAAGTAACAGGTTCCAGTGTAGACATCGTAAAATAAGCATGTGTCACATTCTTATAGAGAAACAAGTTCATCTCAATCCTTAAGACACGCAGTATTCAACACCAAGGTTTAAGAGTAAAGAAATAAAACAAACATCATGCTTTCACACGTGTAAAGAGAGTAGTCTTTACTGTGGACATGGCTGTGTGTCTCTTCTGGCTTGGCTCGCTCATGTTCAGTTGACCTCACACTTGGGCGTGTCCATGCGTCCTCATGACTATGTCTCACTCAGTGTCTCTCTACAACCCTCCCAAATGCAGCCCGTTTGGAAGATTTAAAGTAAACAGTGAAGAAGAAGAGGAGGATGCTCTCACTCTGTCGTCAGCCATGTGGTTCTCCTGGGGAGTGCTACTGAACTCCGGTATTGGAGAAGGTATGTTACTTGCAGATAAGTTTGTTAATGTTGTTTAATTATTATTATTACTCCTTTTAGAGAGTTTAGTGTTTTGATATGATTTAACTCTACCAACAATTAAAAATAAAATAAAATATAATAAAAACATTGGTTGAAAAGTTTAGAAAACCTTTTTATCCGGTGTTGAAAAAAGGTAAAGGATAGAATAGATGATGATGTAATACTGTAATACTTGTTGAAGCCCATATTTCGGACCTTAAATCATCAGTTGTTTGCAGGTGCTCCAAGGAGTTTTTCTGCGAGAATCCTGGGCATGGTGTGGGCAGGCTTTGCTATGATCATTGTAGCCTCATACACTGCCAACCTGGCTGCCTTCCTGGTGTTGGACCGACCTGAGGAGCGCATCACTGGCATCAATGATCCCAGGGTGAGTCACTGAGAGGGAAACCATTTTAGAAATGAATCTGTGCTCACTGTAACTCAGACTTATACCTTATTTCAGTGAATATCATTTTGCAGAGACCCTATAGATTTTATCCTTTGTATCAGTTAATAATCAAATCGTAATTCATGCTGTGGCCTATAAATACTCAGGACATGAGTGAGAGCATGTCTTTGTTTTGTAGCTGAGAAACCCATCAGACAAATTTATCTACGCCACGGTGAAGCAGAGCTCAGTGGACATATACTTTCGGCGGCAGGTGGAGCTGAGCACCATGTACCGGCACATGGAGAAGCACAACTACGAGAGCGCGGCAGAGGCCATCCAGGCCGTACGAGACAAGTAAGTGTGAGCGGGACCCGGGGCCGAGCCAGGGGCCGGCTGCTCCTGTAGCCTCAGGCAGGGTCAGAGCATGGGCCTGGAGCACTGGGAGCTGGGACCTTACTGCAGTGTCCCTGTGCCCCTGGTCCATCCCACACAGGGACAGCTCTAGATGGACTGAGGCTAAGCTAACTGTGAGTCCAGGAGCACCCTTTTTCAGGTCATATCCAAGCGCGGGATGGGGACATCACTCCTCTGCCTCTGGTGGGATTTCTTTTGGGCCATAGCATCGGTAGAGACGCTGGTAACGCTGACCGACACACAGCATGTGGAGTGCTAGAGAGCGTGCTGGAGCCGTGAATGTGTTTGTAAATCATTGTACTGTTGCACCGTAACCCCTCCTCCCCCTCCCCTCTGCCCCCGCCCTCCCTGCCCCCCCCACAGCAAGCTGCATGCCTTCATCTGGGACTCTGCGGTGCTGGAGTTTGAAGCCTCGCAGAAGTGCGACCTGGTGACCACGGGAGAGCTGTTTTTCCGTTCGGGCTTTGGCATAGGCATGCGCAAGGACAGCCCCTGGAAACAGAATGTGTCCCTGGCTATTCTCAGGTCTGTCCCAGCCGAAGCTGCATTACTCGTATGATTTTAATTATTAATATTAAGCTCATGGTTCTATTCATACACCCAGAGGTGTGGACCTGACATGACTTTAGAATATATAGTAAATATATATCTAAAGCTGTTAGGACTGGCTGTGGTATTCCTGATAGTCAAACACAACATTTGAATGCCATCTCATATGAAAATCATCTAAAATGGCAATTCACAAAACACAATCATATTTTACAGATACATTTTTCTTTTTTTGTAAAATATTCTTGTGTTTTCCAGAATGTTGTTTTTGGTCGTTGTGGCCACCACAGACTTTGAAGGACTCTAGTGAGGTGACCCACAAATCCAAAATACAAAGTGACCTATAAAGATGAAAAGAAGCTTCCTGCGTTGTTAATTAATGTGCAGCTACTGCTCTGTAATGCTTTGAAATGGAACAAAACAATTTTTCTGAAAAGTTGTTCTTGGTTAGCATTTTGCCTGTCTAAAAATCTTGACCTATATTGTTAGAAAGAACCATAGGCAGACACCAGCTCCACACCAGACTGACAAGTGTAAAAGTAAGTGAGGACTTGGCACATGAGTGTCTTTGATCTGACCGGACTTGACACAGTGTACAAGCCTGACATGAGACTGAGTAGAAAAGTCCTGCCTCTGCTCTCAATTCATCGCTTCATGTCAGCATCTTTTGTGGCTCTCCTGCCTCTGTCTGTCTGTCTGTCTGTTTCTGTCCTCCTTCACCCATCAGCTATCTACGTCTCATTCACTTTGGGGGAGTAGAAGTGGCGTGAATGGTCAGATTTCTCTCTTGGTCTCTTAACTTTGTCACCTCTCCCATCCGCCCTTTTCAGTTCTCATGAGAACGGCTTCATGGAGGACCTAGATAAAACCTGGGTGAGGTACCAGGAGTGTGACTCGAGGAGCAATGCCCCGGCCACACTCACCTTTGAGAACATGGCAGGTACGGCCCTTAGTGCGTAGAAGAAAAAAAAAAAACGTTACAAAAGTGATTGGACAAAAAAACGGCAGTGGTAAGTTACTGTGGCCACTTTTTGTCCAATACCTTTGCAGTTTTTATGTCGCGTGGTTGTATACTGTTTAGATTTTTTCATAGTGCTGTGGTTTGGTGGAGTATAAGTAGTATTTTTTGTTGTTTTTTTCAGCAGTCTTCTTCATTAGCAGCTGGTTGGATAATTTTCGGGCAACCGTTAAGCATGGCACAAAACAATGCTTGACGGTAGCGGAGACTGAACTGTTTTTTTCTCACATATTTCGCCTGCTTTGTCTCTCTTTGTCTCTTCCTCCCGAATACAGGTGTGTTCATGCTGGTCGCCGGTGGTATTGCGGCAGGGATCTTCCTCATCTTTATTGAAATCGCCTATAAGCGCCATAAAGACGCTCGCAGGAAGCAGATGCAGCTAGCCTTTGCGGCCGTCAATGTCTGGAGGAAGAACTTGCAGGTAGGAACCCCAAGCTCAATCCACGGAGGTTAAAATTTACTAGGAGAGTTTTATATGATCGCTGGTCTCTTTGAGGTTAGTTTGGGGCATGTTAGCTGCCGTATTGGAGAACATCAAATCCTAAAGTCTACTGTGTCTCTTGTACTTCGCATGGGAGAGTCAAGCAATAGTTTAGTTGGAATTAGCATCTTTCTATTTCCTGTTATTCCAGTAAAGAGGGTTTGTTGAGGCTTTATGTCTCTGAGAGTGAACAGTGTTTCTTATATGTCCCACAGGGAAATAAAGGGCCTTCTGGAAGCCAAGTGGCAGCCAAGAGATCCTCATTAGTACGTAGTTAAACAGCAGTGATAAGCTTCCATATAAAAAATAACTCATATCTTTAGACCGTGGCTACTTGCTTAATCCAACAGCAGATCTGAAGTGGTGTTGTAATTCATAACACTTCACACTTCATAAGGTCAGATGATGTGACACATCAAGAGCCGATGCTTTGGTCAGAACACAGTCCAGACTCATAGACTCATAAACAAATAGAGCATGAAATTAAGAAATCAATGCCCTGGCAATTACACAACAGTGACTCTCCACTCGACAGCAGTACATTTCAAAATTGTATTCCACGCACAACTGCATGCCGGGGGCTTCCAACTCAGCGGCTGCTTCAAAATGTCAATTATATGGTTCAGTTCAACCAAATTACAACATCATTTACTCATTTATATTCAACTGAAAGAGTTGGTTTGTGACTTATTTGCCATTTGGTTCTGCATTTCATAAGGGCACAGGGAGTTGTTTTAAGATTATGTCAGACAACGGCAGGTAGATCACCAAATGGCAGATACGTGGTTGGAATAATTGAGAAAATGGTTTTGTTATTTGAAGGTTCTGAGCATCTTAAGTTTAGATTCTTGTTGCTGTAGCTGTTTCTCTCAACACTGAATGAACCCCCAGCTCCGCCATGTGTTTGATGGTTTGACTCCTGATCTGTGAGACGGGAGTTTGTGGGTTTACCTCCAGACACACGCTGCTTATGTGTGCTGGGGAAAGGTACAGTATTGGGTCACAGTGTCAAATGCCTGTCAGCCAGTCTGTGTCCGGACCACCTGTGTGATGTCGTGAGTGTCCTGTATGGCCTGCCTGGGGAGCTGCTGAGAAAGGAGCGGGACACACTAAACTGACGTAGACCAGCTTTAGCTTCATGTCAGCGGGGATTACACTGATTCTTTGTTCTGCATCACCGGCCCGAGATGGCGGGTAATCGACTGCCACCATTGGCCTCAAGCTAAAATCAACATCCGATCTTCACTGCTGTGACCTAAACCGCTGTAATGGGCCTCACACAATCTGCTGCTTCTCTGGGTATTATTCACAGTGTTTGAGCGCACTGATTGGATTAGCCATTGTGATTTCATTGTTGCAAACTTCAGATGGCAGCTCTGTCATTTGAGGCAAAAAGTTGTTGGCTCACAGTTTATGTGGCCTCCTCTTTCCTTAGCTCAGCATTGACTGCTTGTATGTAACTAATGCTTCTATGCCATTAGGCGTAAAGACCATGTAAGGGACGGTGCACTTTTGACCAATATTGTTTACAAGTTGTCTGGATATAGCTAGTTTTTCAGGTTGTTACATTTGAGTTATCCAAACCAACACTGATAGTGGTAATTTAGATGTGCTCTTTCCTCACACATGGGAAATGCATTGCAAAGAACATTTGCTATGTTAAACATGCAGTTATCTTATCGCTGTAGGCACATATCAGTACTCTGTACATATCAGTAGAGACTTTCCTGAACTGTCAGCCCTGAAGCTGTGAAAGTCTGCACAGGGGAGTCCAAGAGCCATGTGATTCTGACAGAACACATTGCAGCTCTTTCGGTGCAGTGCTTGGTGATGGTTCAGTTAGAGGCCAGTGAGTCTCAGAGCTTCACATCCTGCGGCTTTTGAACAGATGTTGGTTAGAAGTGCTCCGTCTGGACCCGTGTGTGGCTGGTGTCACTTTGGTATAAACTGTCACTACTGAGGTTTGATCTGAATTTGATGGTTTATTCTGGATGATGATTCAAAGCAACACAATGTTTCAGATAGAAACAGACTCTGCCAAGCGTTGGCCCAGCATGCCCTGCATGGCATGGACTGTGCAGCCCCTAGACAGTGGAAGAGTAGTGGATCAGTACTCAGATGACACATTACACTCTGGAAGATACTACTTATGCTACTCTGAGCGCCTCAAGTGTCCAAAAAAGTAAAATGGGCATTGATCCCAAATTGCCTTCATGTCTCTTTCAGCATTGTCTAAGATAATACCACGGATCTGTAGAATGTGTAAGATCTGTATGGAATCATCCTTCCTCTTCTGATTTATACCCACTTTGTGGTTTTGCAGCTAAAAAGAAAGAATTTCCTGTCTGTATATCTTCCCATAAGTCTCCAACAGCTCCACGGTGGAACCCAGGGTGTCCCACGTTTGAGGAACTTTGGCAGAAGGCAATAGGCAGTTTGATATGACGACACTGGCCTATTGGTCCACTAATCCTCCAACTGCCTACGGTGATAAAGCAGCTATTCATCAGGGCTAAAGCAAAGAAGAGATGTCACTTGGGCATTGATTTTTCCTTTAAACCACACGTTGTCTGTTAAGGCTTGATATAAAGACTTTACTAACCTGAGATGTCATTTCCCAACAGGCAAACACTCCTCATGTTTATTGAACTCAAAAGCTGTGCAGCTATCACTCCCACAGTGGATAAAAGTGTGGGGTGGTGGCGGTGCGCACAGTAAGAACCTAGTCATGTGACCTGATGAAAAAGGATGCATTGCGGGGCCAGACCTGATTTGTCTGCTCTTTGTTTTGTGTTTTTTACTATTATTATGGTTATTATATGTTCTATCCTCCCTTTTTTGACTCCTCCATCCATGGGATATTTTAGCATGTTGAAATTCACACCACACTGCCCTTTTCCCCAAACCACGCCTCATTGACATTTTAAGGTTTCTGTGTGGAGCAGCAAGAGACGATCTGATAGTGTAAAGGACACCAGTAGATTTGAGATTTGAGAATATACTACGCCAGAACAAGCGAAGAAATCAACATAAGCAAATGCATCTGTCTGGAGAGATTGAGAGTGGGTTATATTTTAATCAAGTACTTTACTGTTTAATGCACATCTACTCTTCACCACCTAAGACTCCTTTTAGTCAGCCTCTGTTACAAGTGAATGACAGTGATTGCTTTGGTAACAAGGGCTGAACGATTTGGGAAAATTTGTCTGACATGTATTGCGGTTGTGATTGCATTTGCAATTTGTGTTGTAATAAAAGGATTCTGCTCAGAGTTTACATTTTAAACGTGTCCAGACGAATTGGCAAACATATTGAGACAGATCTAAACTAAACTACGGCGTTAGCGGGTTTTATGCTGAATAAGATCGCAGCCTTTGCTATTTGCTAAAGGCGTCCATTCAAATTGCGATTTCGATTCAATTGTGATTAATATTGCAGCCCTATTGGTAACCCTCTCATTTATCAGTGATTCATGATTAAATTGAACCCCTAACTAGACAACGCACGAAAAGCAGAGCCTACATCATCAGGTTTGACCAAATACTAAGAGCCAAGAAAGTAAAAGAAGATTGGTAATGCTCCACACAGACCCTAATCTTGTATATTTGCATATTTTACTTTTGATTTGCTCACATTTTACTCTTGCTTTTATCAAACCCACAGTTTATTTCACACCTTATTAGGCATCTATCTCAGTTCTTTAGACACACAGTCATTCCATTCCCATGTGTGTGGGGTGAATTTCCATTATACCAATTGTCAGGTATAATGATTTTGAATGGGCTTTTCTCAATGATTTTGTGCTTGTTTTCCTTTTGAATGCTCTTTAGTGGCTTCTGGATTTTAATACCTGCCTGGCTTTGAATGCTATATGTTTGCTTTGCTAGTTAATTTTCATAAACATTTTTTTATTTATTTTTTTGGCTTACGCTTTATAAGGGCATTCTTTAAAGTAATAACTATTTACCGGCAAGTGGATGGACATTTATTTTATTTTTTTCTTTTCTTCCCCCTATGCAGCCCTCTTCCTCTGTAGAGACTCAGGATGTAAGAATACCTTAATATGAGTCATTTGCACACAACACTAGTTAGAGAGTGGGACTTTGGTGGTATGAGGGAGGGCACCAATTGGACTTTTTACTGTGTATATTTCGCCTAAATGAGCTTAACATTAGGTTTCCTATTTTGCTAAAGTGCAGATTTTAAGTAAGTAACCCAGGCAGGATATCCACACCCACATCTTTAGTCATCTATCATCCCAATGCATTCCTAGTGGACAGCTCTGCCATCTTGTGCAGTTTAATTGATTATTTTGCATACAGACTGTAACCTGGTCTCTCAAATCACACAAACCTATGTGATGTCTCTGCAAATAATGACACTATTATTAAATTAAACAAAGCATGAAAATTTGGATTTCATTCTATTTTATGAACTATTAATTTGAATAGTAAGTATTCTGCTCTCAGTCTTCTGTGGGGATGCATAGAAGCAAAATTAATAAAAAAAATAAAATAAAGTACTATGTATAATATAACGCAATAGTGCACCAATTAAAGAAAATTACAGCTAGTCTTTGATTGGTAATCATATGCAATTAAAGTAATTATAATTACCGATAATGCAAATATAGTTTTTAGCTTAAACTCTTATGCTGGTGTTATTCATATTATTAAGCCTCTGTATTTTTATGAGATTTTTAATGTGCTTTAGATTTGCTGAAACATCAGATAGCTGTAACATTTTATAATAATAGATTGGCTTGAACAGCCTTATGACCAGGCAACTTAAAAGGCTTACGTTCTCCCTTCTGCTTTGCTCATTTCAACATTTCCAAAGGCTGTAGTCTTCTGACCCTCCCTCTTTTTAGCCAAATCCAGTCCATATGATCACTGATTGATCATGGATTGTTGGTGGGTTTGGGACATTGAGAGAGCTTGATAGAGCCAGAGATCATGAATAATCTTTGTACATATATTCATTTTAGGATAGAAAAAGTGGTAGAGCAGAGCCCGACCCCAAAAAGAAAGCATCTTTTAGGTCCATCAGTACCACCCTGGCGTCCAGCATCAAGAGACGTAGGTCCTCCAAAGACACGGTAAGGAGATAAAGAAGCAACATACTGTCCTCTCCTATCTCTCTGTCTCGGCTGTCCTCTTCTGACCCCATGACCATAGTCCAATTGCGACAAGATTGCCATCGTCCACCATTTCCACACGGCTCAGGGGCCTGGGCCACTGTCTGTCCACTCACCATTGACCAATCAGCCATCACCATTAGCATTTGTAGGTCTCTCAGAGGACCAGAGGGTGCCAGTGCAGGTCAGATCAGGTCAACAGTTTGGGGAAGCGTTTTGGGTTGTTTTCTTCTGGAGGAGGGGGGCAACAAAAGCAAAGCAGTCTGCCCGCAGTGGTGTTTTGTCTTGGCCTTCTCCCTTCTCTGGTTTGGACATGGACCTCTGGCAATTGTATCAAATGGTGGTGCTGTGCTGTGTGAGCTTTACTGACGCGTGTACAAAACTGTCTGTATATCGTTGTCTTGTCAGTTTTGAAAGCTTGATTCTTCTTTGTACTGTTTCCATGTTTTTGGCACTTCCAATCCCGCAGTTGTGTTGGCTTTTTGGTTTGCATGCGCCTGTTGGTTTGTCTCTTTTCTTTTAACTCAATATGCTGTCCAGTCTTCCAATAAAAATGTTTTATTTAAACACATCTTTTCCAGGATTTCTTAGGTTTTAATTATGTACTTTTACTTTTTCATATTTGGTTTGTTCATAATCTTTGTTTATTTTTCAGTGTTTTGTGGTCTAAATTAACAGTAATGTTGATATTCCCAAGGCACACTTTAATGGTGTTTGGCCACTTTTATCCTTGGCGGGGTCGTGTTTCATGGTGCACTGGAGACGAGCTCACAAACAGCTGAGGTGATTGACGGGCCACTTCAGGATTTCAGAGCTACAAATCAGATAATTTAGTAGTTTATTTCTCAACAATAATAGTAATTTATCACAGTATGACCACACAATGGCAGTGTACACAGCAATAATTACAATTTTGGTGTGACTTTTACATTTACACTAGTTAACTTAATGTTTCAAAGAGAGCACTCAAAGCCAAACTACTCTTTTGACACATTTCTGATAGTGATAATCAAATCCAGCATCAACATAAGAAAATAAAAGACAAGACTGTACGCCAGGCACAGAGCTGGTAGTCTGGATGTGCTGACTCTTTGAGAGCTCTTGGGAACACTCCAACTGCAACGCTCCTGGCTCCCACTGCGCTCTGATTAAACACAAGTCTTTTATTAGAGCAGTGTTCCTCTTCGCTTCACTATTGTTGCACAGTAAAAGTGTTGGAATAGCTCAATCTTTGCGCATTACAACTTCGGAAGGATCTAACTGCCACACAGATGACTAACCTGCAGACTGGTAGGCCACGAAATAAGTCGAGATTTACCGTACATAGCCCCTTCACTGGAACTATACTAACTCTGTTCTTTTCAGACAGCTTCGAAAGGCCACAAATGTTTCTCTGTCTTTTATTTGAAACGTATTTTTTTCTTCTAAGCATTGTTTTAATTATGTTTTCTGAATATCTCTCCCGTATTGGAGGTTTTTTGCAATGAAACGAAGGCGAGTCGGCCGAGATCTTTGCGGGAAAAGGCTGCACATGTACAACAGGACTTTAGTGTGACCCAGATGTTCTAACTGCCATTGCCAGTCTTCGACCATTATTTTGAGTTTCTATAAATGTTCTTCTTTTATATTTCTATTGATGGATATGAATGGATTAAGTGTCAGTGTCCCTCACCCACATGCCACACTGCTCCTCTCTAACTCTGCAAGCATGACTGTCCCTGTCCTAGAACGTAGAACATAAACATAAACCTGTGTCGTGTGCTAAGATACTAAGTTTAAGGAGTGGTTGTGATGCGTGTCAAGTGCCTCTAAGGGGTGCTGTTCTTTAAGGCCCTCAAGGATTTCAACTTGAGGGGATCTACACGGGGTTTTAAGCCATACGGTGATGCAACTCAAAGGGGGTGAACAGTGCATGAGACACATCCCGACTGGTGCGATGGTGACAGTTTGGATGTCGGCTCATCTTAAGCATGGAGGTTGCATTACTTAAGCTTGGATGTAATGGCTTGAAATAAGAGGCACTTCAATCGAATGGTCCTAAAAAGAAAACTATACAAAAGGACAAACTATTATTATTCTTTACTCTGCAATGTTTTCAAGAGTTTTGAGTAATTAGATGAGGAATATTACTTTGAGATACATAAAAAAACAGCTTGGAAACCAGATTGCGTCGACTGCCATGCTAAATTGAACTAAAATAACTGCTGCGTTGACCTTATTCCGCCAAAAATCCCATGTATTTCAATGGAGAATTTAGGAAAAGTTTCGCCTCTAAAAACAGATATAAAGTAGGCTGATTTGTGCAAAATGTTCTATGTTCGTCAATACTGCGTCAGTTCTCTGGGAAGCTTTAAAACATCTTTGTAGTCCCTATAGAACTTATTCGTTGTCATTTCTACTTCCGAAATAAGGTTAATAGTGTAGGACTTATTTATAGTAGCATATTAGACCATTCAATAACAGTGAATTGAAAATAATAGCAGTCGTAGCAGTACTAGTAGTAGTTTAGTGACTGTTCATCTTCATAATTAAGCAAAGAGAACTTACCTGAACTTGCATATTCTTCAAACAACTAACTAAACACTCGTAAATTCAAATCATCTTCCTAGAAAAGAGAAGGTGGGCTCCAAAACGTGACTTTTGAATGGCACGCCGCATTAGGAGCTCATAGGTCTGGTGGGTAATAGGATAATAGCCTGTTTCCGATTAACACTGGCAGTCCACGCACTCCACCGAAATGATTACTAAATAATAAATAAATAAATATGAAATGCGGTTGCCATAGAAACTAAGCACCTGGCTTGCACGGATGCGGGATCTGTACGTCCCTGCTCGGTGCAACTGACGCCTACAATAAAACTGCTTCAATCAAGCGAGCACAGAGGGGCTCCAACAGCACATTGAAATCAGCCGCAGTAGTTTCCATTTTCTTCTCCCTGAGTGAAGGCTAAAAATAGATGTGCACAAAAAGACAAAAGTGGCCACTGCACCCTGTGGCAAGATATTCTCACCCAGTTATATAAAAGCTGGACGCTAGCGGAGGAGGAAGAGAGACTGCTGATTTCAGTGTGCTGCAGTAGCTTATGCGCGCTAAGCTAACCCACCTCAGCATGGGCCTATCAAAACGAGGACAGTGAACCAGGCTGATGTATGGCCTGTCTGAGAAGGGTTACGCAGTTTCTAGTTGAAGTTTTCTATTATTGGGGGCAAAGTCTATCTTAATGATCAGTGTAAGATAGTTTAAAGAGATCCATTTTAAGTGGGTTATAAGTATTTTGGATAGTTGACATTATAGTATTCTGAAGTTGTTTGCAAGCATTTGAAAAAGAAATTGTATTTTTTTGTAAGAATTAACATTTTACTACTGTTTTAACATGAATGGACAACCAAATATCTTCCTTTTCATTGATAACTACTTCATATCTATAACCCCAACTATGCATAAGCACATTTTATAACCCCACATCTGAAAATGGAATCACTTTAATAAAATAAAATGAAAACAGATTTTTCATCCAGAAATGACTTGGTGTTTTTGTGTCCCTTTCTTTTTGCGCTCCCCTCTGCAGCAATACCCCCCCACTGACATCACGGGCCAACTCAACCTATCGGACCCGTCTGTCAGCACCGTGGTCTAAAAGGAGCCGCTAATCCAGACCACGGCCAGAGAGGAGAGAGGAAACCACCCACAAGGATGGAGGAGAGGATGCCACAGTCCAGCCTCATGCAGCCTGCCAGACAAGACTGAGGGAATAGGAGTACTGCTGAAATACACTGCACCTTTTGGAGTCGGGACTACCTGATGTTTTTTTGTGCTAAGCATGCGTCAACAAACCCATCACATCTGAGCCGTTTCTTCTGTATATGCTCAGCTTTTGTCTTTTGTTCCTATTTAGTGTGCTCTTTAAGATTAGTAGAACAATTTCATTCTGTACAGAAATTAAGACGGGTTTAGTTTGAGTATTAATTTACGTGTTATGACATGGCTGTAGTGATGGGAAATGATCGACATAATAATGATACAAAACCAACAGGAAAAATTTAATCAAAATCTAAAATTCAGAAACCAAGCAGTAAAGGAAAAACCTTGCAAAAAACAGTAAATTAGCTCAAACTAACACTAAACTAAAACTGAGTTTAGGCTTTAACTATTGCCAGATTTAATCCAATGCTAAACAAGTTAGTTAAACATTAGGCTAAACTAATTGTTCATCCATAAAAGGATAAATCTATTCCTAGATGTAGGGAGAATTAGCATAATAATTAGCATAAGTGACATGATAATTCAAATAAGTTTTGTTTAAAGTAAAACATCTATGGTCCTAAACTACAGCCCTGTGGCACAGCATTAATAAAAACATATATCCCAATATTTTTACAATAAGCTACATTTAGCATTTGGTTATGTATTTGCAGAAGAATGTAATTGTGTTTTATTCAATTTTTCATTAGGTACAAGGCTTTAGAGTAATTTATTTGAGAACACTACTAATTTTATTACTAGGACTAACCTGTGAAGACAACAGAAGCATGCTTGTACTGCATAAGAGCGTTGAATGAGCATCACTGAAATGTGGACTTTTGACTTGAGCGATAATGATCCGATTCTATTCCTTGTCAATAATTTGTTGATATGCATGGTTTGTTAACGCTGTCAATCTGTCAATGCAGCTGTATATAACGTGTGATTTTGTAGACCTTTGTTTCCAACTCACTTTAAGAGCCATTTCTGGGGATGCCCTCATAATTCTTCCTCTCTCCTTCCACGCGGCAGTCTTTCTCACTTCCAGTCTCATAGGGGTTGCATCAAAGGGCCAAGTTTTTCACCCAACCAGCGCTGGCTCCTTCCTGCAAAACCTCCTTTCCTGTGAAAAAATAGAACAATAATAAGATTACTTTTATTATTATGCCAGGGGGAGCTTTTGCACGCGGGGAGTCCAGTTTGTTCCTCTGGTTAGATGCAAAAACAGGCCATTTCCCGTTCCTCTGGGGCTGAGAAACCGCTGCTGGTTGTGTGCTTGTCTATATGAAAGACAGTTGAGATAATTTTCTGATGTGTGGCACTCTTCGCACTTTACACAGAGGGTTCCCTGTAAAACTGTAAAAACGTATATATAGATACCATACCAAATGTATTCCAGGCTTGCTCAGACTCCCACAGCTCTAATCTAGACCTGTTTTGACCGTATAAGCGCTAATTTGCTTTATAATCCAAGCACGACATTAGCTACTACTTGCATGCATGAATGTTTACATTTTGAATCCGCCCGATACATGTTGTTTTTCTGTAAGTTCATGTACATAGACAGAATAGATCATGGACAATCCAATAAGTTTGTACTGCGCTTGTAATGTTTAAATAGAGCAGAGTCTTCTATAAAGCAACAAGTACAGTTTTGTTAACATACACACTTGCATGGATACACACATTGCACATAATGGAGTCCATGAACTAAGCAATCACTGTTTTCTTACCTTTTCCTAGGAAAGCTCTTGCATTAAAATGTTTTGTTAAAGCTATTGTAAATAAATTATGAACTGACTTACTGACAAATGCAACGAAATCTGCCGTCTTATCATTGTGTGATTTTAGGTACATCAAGACCCAACTTACTGTATGTGATCAGCTGGAACTATTATAGTAAAATATATAGTGTAATTCCAAATATAAATTATTCATATGGGTCATGACATGAGTTTAAATGTGTTTTTTGATATAATAATAATAATAAGAAGAAGAACTATATGATGATGATGATGGTTTTTATTATTATTATTATTATTATTATTAATTATTATTATTTATTTATGTATTTTTGATTATTATCATGTCTTAATTTATTTATTTATTTAAAAGTGACAATGCACATTAATAAACACCAGTAAAAAACACACGTGTAAATGTGCTGAAGTTTGCTGCACAGCTAATTTTCATTCTCAGTCCCTCAACATCTAAAACGGGACAAGAGACAGGACAACACAAACAACAATCAAACAACTCCACAGATCACAAAAAATTCACAGACAATCATGGTAATGCTACATACGTATATGTATCATGTACATGAGTCTGAACAGCTCTAATGGCAGCAATTTTTTATTTATATTTGAGCCATTTTTAAGGTGAGTTTTAAAGGTGTTATACGTACAGGGTTCTCTTATTGTGTGAGGGATGTTATTCCAGATGTTCCAGCCTCTGACTGAGAGGACTGACTGTGCGAAGGTGGTACGTCTATAAGGAACCTCACAATCACCTCTAGTAGTTGCCCTGGTCCTGCCAGTGGTAGGTTTTTGTTTAATGAATTCATGTAGTGGTGGTGGTGCGAGTCCATGGAGGATTTTGTATATTGTACAAGTATACTTAAAGTGTTTGAAATTTTCAAAGCTCGATAAATTATATATTTCAAGAATTTGGCAGTGGTGATATGAAATTGGTTTCTTAGCAAAGATTTTTTGTCCTCTATTATACAGTGATTCTGTTTAATTGCGGTGTCACTGGTCAGGGTCCAATTAGTGAAGCAGTATTGGATGTGTGAAAAGATCAGAGCATGCAGAAACATTCTTGCTGCCTTTAATGTCACTGACTGTCTAATATGTTGGAAGTTGTAAAGATTAAATTTAATTGTTTTGGAGATTTTTTTTACGTGTTTTTTTGAAAGTGAGGGAGGATACTTGAACTCATGTACCAACTCGAGCTCCTCACCCCTCAGAAATACTTTTGAACTTGTAATCTGCTTAGAAATTTGTTTTGAGAACATCATACAAACATCATTTTTGTATTTAAGAGTACACATGATTTTGTGAGCCAGTCTTGGCTCTTAATGTATTAGTCAGTCAGTGTGGGGCAATGTGGGTGACGTGCCTTGCCCAAGGGCATAACAATAGTTTATCTGCCACCTGCGCCCTAATGTGGCAGCTGCTTTTCCCAGCAGTCTCCCATCCAAGTACTAACCAAGGCCAGCGTTGCTTAACTTCTGACAAGACAAGAAATTAGCGTTTGACAAAGAGGTTTGGCCACTGTAGAATCAGCTCATTGTAGCTGTGGTTCGTTTTACCAAATGCCATTATAAAGACAAGCAAAAAATAATATGCTTTGAAATGACTGCTCTGTGACACTGGCTTTTACAAAATGTGTGTATCTTATGTGGATATGTGCCTTATTACGATGGTTAATTGTCAGCAGCTGCCTTGACTCAAATGCCATGTCCCTGAGCCCACGGAGCGCGCTCAGTCCTGGTCACTTTAACCTTTACTCACAAAACAGGGTCACATCCATCAGAGACACAAACCTGCTGTGTGGAGCGTGTATGAGGCTGTGGAGCAGAGGACAGCCAGGGGGAACTGTCAGGTACGGCCCTGCTGGTGCTCAGGGTGACTGCATGTTAATGTGAGGTGACACCAACTCACCATGCATCACACACAGTAATGAGACAGTGACAGGTGAGTCCTCAGGGGCATCAACATGGGGATGGGACAAATGGTATTTCTGCCGTATGGTAACAGTGACCAAAAATACCATGGCATGACGATATACCATGGATTAAGGAAAATTTCTAATGTAATGTTCTCAATGTAATCGTGAAGGGAGAGATTACAGACCGGGCAGAGTTGAAATAAAGTCACTATCTATAGAAGGCAGGTCTTATAAGGACTTAACTAATTTGACATACTGTCCGTATAAGGTCACAAAGGGATGTATAGTTAGCTGTTCACAGAGATGTAGAATATGTCACTAACAGATGCTTGCAGTCCCTAAAAAGATGCATTACAAGACCTCTTGTCAACCTGAAAAGGAATACCAGCATCATGTGACCGAAGCAGCTGGTTCTAGTGAAGACATCTTAAAATAAGTATGTGTCGCATTCTTACTGAGAGACAAGTTCACCTCAACGCTTAAGACACAGTTTTCAACACAAGGTTTAAGAGTAAAGTAAAAATCATGCTTTCATTCAACAAAAACGAGGGGCTTCTTAACCATCTGCTGTATTGCTGCTTGGTTCTGCTTTACTTTACTGTGCACAGATTTGGGGAAATACAGCTCAATTATCAGAGCGACACAAGTACCCTACAGTGAGGTTTGTATGTGGTAGATTATTCTTTAGTTATTAAAGTTATTTAAGGTTACTGATCCCTCATAAGAGAAATTCATTCTCTATATTTGACCCATCCTTCAACCTGTGCGTCTGAGTTGATTGGGGAAAACTTAGTGCCACAAGGTTCACACAGAAAGACCCAGGTGACCCGAGAGATGAACCCAGAACCTTCTTACAGTGATGCGTGAATGCTACCCACTCAGCCACTTAGCACCTCCATTTGTGGCACGATAAACTTCAGACCTGATGAAATAAATTTGTTCTGTCATGAGCTTCTTTCACTTGTGATCATAAGTGTCGCCCTGATTACATAAATTGAATCTACTCACTTACACCTTCTATAAATGAGCAGTCCTAATTCACAGCACATGTTTTTCTGAACAGTGGATGGGGCCAGGGCCGTACAGAGCTCAGGTCTGCACACTCAAGTGACTCATTTCCATGTGTCACTTCTCAGTCAAATGAGTCAAGCTGCTCTTCACATGCAAATCCGACACCAAAACCACAGCCATATCAAAACAACTAGAGCGGTATAAGTGTAAAACAGTAAAAAGAAGCTTGAAATCATTTGATATTGCTCATACCTGTGACTGTGGATGGTGTTAGGTTTCCAGTTTGGTCCAGGGCACACACCGGAGCCCTGATCGCTGTCTTGGCGCTGCGCTAAGGCCATAATCACAGGTCCTCAACAATGGTTTAAAGTCTCATCAGAAATAATTTAATAACACGTGTAAAAAATGTGATTTCTCTGATAACAATAATCAAAACAGATCACGATGCATCAAAAATGTGCTTAACGTCTGGTTGGATGGGGCACTACCTGCTTCTTTGCGTGGATATGCTATTTCTTTGACTAGAATATTCCACAATATAGCATTAGACCCTCCACCAGAAAAGTTCCATCAGTCACAGAAGTGCAGAAATTTCGTATTACATCCTTTTTGAATGATTACACTGCAAGTTTATTTTCCTTTCTATCAGATGTTTTGTATATTTTTTGACAATAGAATAGAATATTATATATATTATAATAGAATATTTTATATACCTTCTAAACCACAGTTCATCATGTCTTGTAGATATGTATGGCCTTACCTCTATAATGTAATGACACATATCTTACTTTAGTGTTGTCACAAAACAAAAATTTCTAACTTGATTTCAATAGAGAATAGACTCGATATTCCATTTCATTTCCAACTCCAAACTGCAATAGACTTTATGTTGGGATTCCTGCCAAGGACATTCAAAAACTGCAATACATTCAAAACAGCGCCGCCAGAATTCTAATGAAGGCCAGGAAATCTGAACATGTCACTCCCATTCTTAAATCACTGCACTGGCTTCCTGTTAAATCCCAGATCAAATACAAAATTCTTCTGTTGATACATAAATGTATCACCAGTCAGGCGGCACTTTATTTGCAAGACCTGATCACTGCACAATCTCCAATCCTCAGCCTTAGATCTACAGGCAGCAGGCTCCTCCAAGTCCCCCCCTCCAGGCTCCGTACGACGGGGGAACGAGCCTTCTCTTCAGCTGCACCGCAACTGTGGACTTGTCTCCCTGCCCAGCTGAGAGACGTACAGAGCCTGGACTTTTTTAAAGCTAATTTAAAGACCTTTTTATTTAGAAAAGCTTACTGCTGATGTTTTTAGTTTTTAGCAATTAGCATTTTAGTGTTCTTTTAATGTAGCACACTAGGATTTTGTTTAATGAAGAGTGCATTATAGATAAAACGTATTATTATTTATTTATTATTATGAATTAAAAACACTAAGACCATCCTAAAGGGAATGGTTCATTTCTGTCCTATAAATGTTACTTTTTAGTATCAATACCTGCTCAAATGAGTATCTAGTTTCAGTACTTGTTCTAGTATCGATTAGTATCTGATTTTTGATACTTTCGACATTCCTATCTTACATAACATGAGTTAAACTGAGAGGTAAGGTGATTGTAGTAATACCTAGCATCTCCTGAGAACGTGGAGACTTTAAACCCATGTGTCTTATGGTTCAGACTTCTGGCGTGGCTCAAATGCCCTGTCCCTGAGTATAGAACCTCACAGACCATAGTCACTTTAACCTTTACCCACAGAACATTGTCACAAACCTGCTGTGTGGAGTGTGTATGAGACAGTGGAGCAGAGGACAGCCAGGGGGAGCTGTCAGGTAAGACCCTGCTGGATGCTCCGGGTTAGTGCATGTTAATCTGAGATGACACCGACTCACCGTCCATCACACGCAGTAATGAGACAGTGACAGGTGTCTGCTCAGGGGTATCAGAGGACCTAAGTATAACTAATGCATAAATGTTGAAGTGAAATGAGGTGAGGCCATGTAGCTATTGCATAAGCTTAACTCATAGTTGCTTTTCCCAGCTCCCAGAGACCAGTGCAGAGTGATAAAGCTGTGGCGACCCCTGATGGATTGAGTTCAGTTCAAGCTTATTAATATAGCACATTTAAAACAATTTGAGCTGACCAAAGTGCTTCACATAAAAGTCAACAAAATAACAAATATACAGATAAATAAGGACAATAAAACACCAAGATATCCTGTGTAGCTAGTATTAAATTCCAGCTAGACAAAGGGGAAGAGATGGATTTTCAGGCTAGTCTTAAACTGCATGAAAGACTGAGAGGATCTGAAAGGCAAAGGGAGGTTGTTTCATAGTCTGGGCACTGCTACGGAAAAGGTTTTGTCACCTCTGGTCTTGAGTCTGGCTTTGGGCACAGCAGCAGGATTTACAGCAGCAGGATGCAGTAATTCCTTCAAGTAAAGAGATTCATAGAGTGCAGACATTTAAACACAATTAGTAATAAATTTTCAGTTGCACCTGATATGAAAGAGGGAGCCAGTGGAGGTCACACAGCACAAACTAATGGATAAACACGAATGTCCCAAAAGATTCAGAGTTAATTTTGATACTTAGGAGAAAGCTTGCTACTCCATACCTATTTTAATACCACCATTTGAATAGAAAACATTTTTTAAGACAATAGAGTGTCATTTTGAAAACAAATTAAAGGACTTTTTTAATATATCATGTGGTCTTGTATCAGTTCTGACATAGATCGAAACCATTTTAAAATGAGTTTTGACTAGTCTAGCAATTATTTTCAGTACAGATACCAGCTCAAGTCAGCATCTAATTTTGATACTAGTTGTTTTATCAATTAGTATCTAGATTTTCAAGGTCAATGTCGAGGTTTATTTATAAAGCACATCACTGCCCAATGTGTTGTACAAATTTAGAAAGACTAAAAAGTGGTAAAACCGTGGTAAATACATGCAATACATAGAAGAGTATAAGAAAACAAGAAAATAAGAGGTAAAAAACACATCATCTGGTGTTAAAGTCAGCGCAAACAAGTTGAGTTTTCAGACTTCGAACTTTCAATGTTTGAGGCAAAAATCAAGCTCTAAACATGTTAAGTGATCACACACATTGAAGACTTTAGCACCTCCTGAGCTCCTCCAAACAAAAATGTCTCACGCCGTCCCTGTTTTTTGCCAATCAGGAGGTGTCCAGCTGTGTTCTGTACCAGCTGTAGGCGTCGGCATCACATCCACAGTACAGTGAGTTACAATAGTCCAATTGTGTAGCGACGAACATATGGATTGCTCCCTCCAGCTGGTCTGACGGCAGGTATGACTTCACTTTAGCTCTGCGTCTAAGCTGAAAAAAGCTTGTTTTTACCACTGTGCTCATTTGCTTATCTAATTAAATAGAGCTGTTAACTGTGACTCCAAGGTTTTTTGACATAGGGACATCTGTTGGACGATGGAAGGGCAAGAGAGCTGTTTATAACGACGACCTGCTCATTCCGCACAATTTTAAATCAAGAAAGTTTTATTTCAGCCAGTCATATAAATTTGGACAACTGCTCATGTTTGTGTTTGCTCATGTCTGCTTGTGTTTTTATGGAAAATGGCCGTGCGGGACATGGGCTGGACTGCTGCAGAGAGAGCTTCCGGGTTATGTAGTCTTGAAGAGGGATGTAGAGGGTTCAAATAGTGACCTCAAGATGACTCAAACACACGTGACATATAAAAGGCACGTTTTTGAAGAGGGCATGTTATAACAGACAGCTCCAAAAACTCCATTTCCCATAACACCTCCTCTTTATTTGCTAACTTACTTATTAAAATGGGTTAGGCATTATAAGTATTTTTTTTACTTCAGCCTAAACCCTTTCAGTCATGATAGAAATGTTATGTACAACGTTATACAAGTTGAATAAAGTTTAATGTTGAATGTAATGACGGAATAAAATAAATACGAAAATGGTGACACATGGTAAATGGTCCGACATCAAAAGCACTTCAAGAACGTCTGTGAATACATTTAAAGCTAAAGTCAGCACTAATATCATGTTAAAAAGGGAGTACATAATCCAGAATACTACTGCCCTCTCTGACACTGTTAACACCAACCCAGCGACAGAGGTCGGGAGCCAACTGTACTTGTAAGTAAAAATAACATTAGTAAGTTTAGTTTAGTCTTTATTTGAAGAAACTGTGAAACATTATGCTCATAAAAAACAGAGATGTTCTGCACCAGATTCAAAATAATATTAGTCAAGTAGAAGCATAATGTAGTGGTCAAAGAAATGACTCAAGTATGTAAAAGTATTTGGGAAAAGTATTATTCAAGTAGGGGGAAAAAAAAGTGTGAGTATTTTCAAAGGATAGAGACCAAAAAAACAATACAAAACTAAACCATATCTGAAAAAGCTTTGCACAAGTCTTCAAATAATTTCATATTGTCAAAATAAAGCTTCACTTGTACTCACAGTGGGAGGAGTAACCAAAACTCAAAATACGCTGCTAGAAAAGTACTCTTAAAAGTATAATTTATTTAAAAAGTTACTCAGATGTAACTACCAAGTGACCAGCAGGGGTCTCACTTTTGTTATTTTTCTCTCCTCTCTTCTCAGTAAAACCACAGTCACAGCTCATTTGTTTTGCAAAGTGGGGTTTAAGCCTTGGGAAAAACAAAATCTGTACAAGTGAAAGCGAACTTACAACTGCTCTGACACTCACTAATGGTTTTCGATATTTTCTGCACTAGATAGACAGATTATACTCATATTTAACTGACGGCACTGAGCATTTTTCATTACTACGTTACTTTACAAAGAGGTTACACATGTATTGATATATATTTAGTGGTATATAGGGCTAAGGGCTCTCAAAAGTATCGAAAATCAGATACCTGTCGAAACTAGATACTCATTTGTGCAGGTATTGATACTAAAAAGTCATTTTCACTTTAGAATGATCTTGAGCTGTATCAGGACAAGTATGAGACGATATAGACTCGTAGCCGCCTATGGACCCCTATGGAACCTACCTGGACGACTGAGGGATTACACAGATATTAGGCCACAAGTATCAGTATCGGTATTGAGTATTTAGTCCTTAGTATCAAATTTGAGTTTGAAAATTTGTATTGTAACTCATAGTGCTAGTATGACTTGCCTCTGTGAGAAAGAAATCCGTGATGTTTTTCGGTCCCTTGTGACAAACCATTCCTGTCTCTAATTGGCTAATCCACCGGTCAATCATGCCCACCTGAACTCGGAGAGATTCAACGGTGATGAGACTCACCTCGTCAAACCTTTGGCTACACGAGACACCTCCAAATCTACAGGGCCAGATGGAATAACCAACTCGATCCTGAGAAACTGCCATGAATCCCTCTCACTACCACTCAACATTCTGTTTAAATAGTCAATCAAATCCGGAATAATCCCAAAAGCTAAGGGTAGCAGATCAGATCCCCAGAACTACCGACCCATCTCGATTAGCGCCAACACAGGCAGACTTCTAGTGCGGCCTTTGATTCGTGACAGTGGATTGTAAACTATTTAACTGACAGACAACAAGCTGTCACAATTAATGACACAATATCAGAGATGTGCCCAGTCTGTTCAGGTGTACCTCAGGGAAGCACTCTAGCCCCCACCTTATTTATATTGTTCATGAATGATCTATCCCAAATGATGCTATTCAATCGTCAGTCATCAATGTCTACCTGTTGTACGTTGACGACACTACCCTTTGTTGCATCTCGGCAGCTCACTCTAACTGAGAAAGTAAACAATGATCTCTCTGGCATTGCTCAGTCAGTACAAGTGCGGGGGATGACGTTAAATCCCAGGAAAACCAAGACACAGCCATCAAATATTGATATTAGATTCATGAACTGTCCAGTTGAGATGGTCCATGAACATATGCACTTGGGATCACGTTTGCAGAGACTATCCCTCTGTGTTAATCATAAGGATCTACTTTTGTGCCTGTATAAATGTAAAGTCTTGCCTCTATTTGTATATGCGTCGCCTGTTTGGGCCATTTTCATTACAACACAAATTAAACGATAAGTCATGTGATTTTCCAGTATCCATATGAACGACCACTCGATGACAATGACTATTTACTGTTAAAGCTGACCCCGCTAAAGCACAGGAGGAACATCACTTTAATGTGTTCTGGATATAAATTGTTTCTTAAAGTGCTACCCCGAGCCCTCTGGCCACTGTGTCCAACTGTTAAACTCACTCCAATCTCAACACAAACTCCATCCAGCCCAATATACAGCGTCTCACCAGTCAAGCCCTGGATCGTTTGCCTTTAACTAAACTTTTAAATCATGTACCAAAGCTCTGTGTTTGCCCTTTGAAATGTTTCAAGAGATGTCTGTAGAGAACTGACGAAAATAATATTTTTGACCTAATGTTTCGAGAGTACACTTCTACAAGGATTCTAACGTCAGTGCTTTTGGGAACGACGATTTCTCACCAAGATAACACGGAGAAAAAAAAATCTTCAAAAAGTATTGAAGAAGTGTGTACTCTGGATCCCAGGCTCAATACCTCCTTGACCTGATCATGTATCTGACCCAAACTGTAGCAGAAGAGCACAGGCGCCAACAACAGCATTTATAGAGAAAGGTTTGTGTGTATTTGTCTGTAAAATAACAGAATAAACTCATTCACTACCACATATTGAGCAATGCCTTCTCGTTTCTGCTGTCGTCAAATCCTTACAATCATAATTTATTTAGTCAATTAGTACAAATGCTGATTGATGTTGAAGACACCACTGAGTGATTCATTTGCTAAAGACTTCCAGTTCAGGGCAAAAATAGCCTGAGCACAATAGTCCCTGTCACTTCTCAGTCAAATGAGGACTGAAGACAGTCAACTGCTGCTCTTCACATGCAAATCCTGCCCTAAAACAAGAGCAGCGTCTGGGCCACACTCACCTGTGTCCTGCAGGGGCAGGCAGGCTGCAGCCCCACAGCACTCTGGACCCTAGTGACCTGCCTGAATGTCAAAGAATCAGCCCGACATTTTATTCATTACACAGAGCCTCTCTATTTGTAAATGCACAGATTACCACATTTTTATATCACTTTTCTGTTAAAATCGTGTTATTTATGGCAACATGTTTCATCTATGCCATATACATAGTCCTAATAAAGGCTGCAGGTTAAGTAAAAGCTTATAGTAGGCCTATAGCCACCTGCTAAGATATAGTCCAAGACCTACTTTTGAACAGCGGTGGTGCCTGCTTTGATTTACTTTAGTAGCTATACACAGTGATGGAAAAAATACTTTGAAAATGTATTTAGTTACAGAATACTGAATACCTGAATTAAAATGTATTTTGTAATGTATTTTGTGACTGATCAGAGTACTGTATTCTGAGGACTTAGAATACTTTCCTGCAGAGTTGCATTTAAATTATAGCGTTGAAACACAACATAGGATTAAAAACAGCTTCAAGTTTGTTTCACTATTTGTTAAGCATTTCCTAACACTAACTGTAGAAGGATAAATCACACACGCCTCACAGGAGCAGTGTTTATTGTTTTTCTGATTATGTGCAGTTTGAAGACTAAATGTGTGATCAAGTACCACCATGTATTCCTTTGATTTTAGAAAAGTAATATTCTAAATACTGCCAAATGAAAAAGTACCCTAACTGCACCTGAGCACAGTTACTCTGTACTCAGATACTTCCCGGCGCAGTCTATGGGGCAGCAGAGTTTTTCTATTTTCTTACTAAATTTGCCTCATTAAAAACACTCCAGTGTTTGAGGTGTCCACATTGTTCCACGTTGAGAGACTCAGCTGTACTCTATTATTAATTACAATATTTACACGTCCAAAAGTCATTTAGGCGTTTATACGACACACGTGCGCCATGAAGTATATGACACGGACTCCTACTGCCTCTAGTCCCTGAGGACAGGTTCAGGAGACAGGTTCAGGACACAGGTTCAGAGGACAGGTTCAGAGGACAGGTTTATGAGACAGGTTCAGGAGACAGGTTCAGGACACAGGAGAGGCAGATACTGTCGCTCCGTCGTCACTTTATGTAAAGCAGCAGTGTCAGGTGAAGCTGAGGCGGCCAAAAGAGGCGGGACATGCCCTCTCTCTCCGTGTCCGTCTCGTATGTCCGTGAGTCCGTGTGTCCGTGCCGAGAGCCGTGGACTCCGGTCTCGGTGCAGCTGAGGACCGATGGCGCGTGAATCCCCTCGCCGCTGCGCGCTCGTGCCTCTCGCGCTGCTGCTCTTCGGGCTCGTGGCCATCCTCCTGCTCACGCTGCCCACGAGGGACGTGCCCGAGGCGCCCGGCTTCATGGTGAGACCTGGGACAGACTGACAGGAGACACCGGGACTGGGACTGAGGAGGGGACGAGGGAGAGACGATAAACACGACAGGACATAGAGCTTTATGAAAGACTGATAATCAATAAGAGTCTGATCATGGACCAGAGGCTGCTCCAGAAAGGACCAAATCAGCCGCTCAAACATGTAGTCAGTATTTTTTGCTGTGGAATGCATCAGCACAAAACAGTAATTATGACATTAGTTTTTGCTTTTACTATGGATCATCCTGGAGGCTGAGGGATTACACACAAAACTGGAAAATGTGTCAAACTCAAACGTGTCAGTTGCCCTGGTAACACAATGGAGCATGCTCTGTGTGAAATTAAATATGCTAATAAATAGACTAAATAAATACATGAATATTTGTCTGTCTCAAGCTCAAACAATGTAGACCAAACCCCTCATTAATCTTACTGAAGCCAAGGTAAATACTTGACTTTTCCACATGACAGAGTTTAGCTTCAACTCAAGTTTGGGAATGAAATAGAAGATCACTCTTGTTCATCATCAGAAGTGACAGTTTATTTAGCTATTTCAAACTCGATTTCAGTAGTAAGAAATGGACTTGATACTCAATACCAATTCTGATACTGATTCTGATACTGTTTCTGATAATAAAACACAAAATCATAGTACTTTCTTCCATAGTGGTCCATGGGCGGATACAACTCAAGATCATTCTAAAGCTATTCAGGAAAGGTTCATTTATATTTTGTGTATGTGACTTTATTTTTTTATCAATACCTGCTCGATATCTAGATTTAATATTGATGAGTATCTGATTTTCAATACTTCACATGTAAAATCCCAAATCGGCCTCCTATCCCTTGTCTAATACATGATTACTGTAAGCCCGCGGGTTTGTACACTTTTGTAACCCTGTGTTTTATATTCCGCTCAGGTTTGTCCCTCTTCCCCCGCTGTAGTTCCTGCATTCACAGGCTCATATCCCGTGGTTACTTGTGAAATTCAGTAGTGCACTAAACTGCGCTAGGGGCCACACAAAGACCACACGCAGACTTAAGTGGACAGACGCATCATTAGCACTTGTGTTAGCTGCTGGCAAATCCCCAAGAGAGTCTTTAACAGAGAGTAATGAGCACGGGACGATGAGGATACAGGGGACGTGTGCTGGAGTGGTGCTTCTATCTACTTTTCATTTGGCAGTGTACAATTCTGCCTTGACACTAAAGTTTAAAAATCTTGCTCATTAGTATTATAGACTTATTTATTAGTTATTTATTGAGCAGTTAGATTAAAAAAAGCCTGATTTACAGCATCTTTACCTTGGAATGTTGTCAAGATTATAGTAGAAGGCCATTAACGGTAGTCGATTAAGAGCCAGGAATTTATGCTTTTGTGAAACTGAGCTGAGGAATAAACTCGACACTCAATACCGATTTGGATACCACGATAATAAAAAGCAACATTAAATAGTAGTACTTTCTTTTATATTCCCATGTGGCCTTATATCTGTGTAATCCCTCAATCGTCCAGGTATATGTGCTCTTATACCTGCTAAATACTAGTTTTATTATCAAATGGTATCTGATTTTTGATACTTTTGACAACCCGAGTAGCAAGCAACACAGTCTGGAAATTGCTGATCGACTTTTATTCATATTGGACATAGAGTGAAGCTCATGACATCTTTGAACTGTGCAAAGCCGCTCCTTACACACCTAGAAGCTTGACCTTTGACCTGGCCCTCTTTGTGCTTCCTTTCACTTACAATAAATATAACCGGTTGATTTAGATAAAGCAAGGCAAGTTTATTTGTATAGCACAATCTGAGCACTTTACCGAATAAGAAAGACATTAAAATCACAATACAAACAAATCTAAATGTAAATAATCATCGTAAAATTAACATTAAAAGAGAAGAGTTGTCCCTGTTATCTGCAGTGAGCGTGTGCTGTGCTGTGTGTTGCAGTATGGGATCGTGCTGGATGCAGGCTCCTCTCACACTGCTCTGTACGTGTACAAGTGGAGAGCAGACAAGCAGAACGGCACCGGCATCGTCACCCAGCACAGCGAGTGTCACGTCAAAGGTAACGTTTTCTCTTACCTGGAATACTGAGAAAATCATTGAATACATCCTAATAATTACAAGATTGTTTCTTGATAGTAATTATTAACCCTCGGATATGCAAAAATCATCTTCAGAATTCACATGTAATAAGGAGTTAAGCCTGTTTGTGCTTTGGGCAGCACCGATCACCTAATAAAACAGGAAAATACGTTTTAAATGGTTTGTTTTAGCCATAAAGTGCTTCATTTAGTCCTTTAATATTGTGCTGGTCCTGGTCTAGAGACTCAGTGTTGACATAGTTTGATTCATAGTGTTTACCTGGTTGATGGACTGATATCCTCCTGTATAAAAAAAAACCTGACAGATATCAGTCTGTATTTACCAGGCAACCACTCCCTCTGTCACACCTCGAGCCAGAACCAAACATGTTCATCCAATCAGATTTGTTTATTTCAGTGACACATGTGAAATGAAGGAGCTCATTGGTTGCCTGTCATTTATAAACAAAGTCAAATGTATTTCACCTCAGATTAACAGTGTTTATTGTGATATTAGTTCCTTTCCTTCAGACATATTTGTTTTGATACGGATGAACCATGTGTGTCTCTGATTGGCTAACCCACCTGTCAATCACGCTCATCATCTGGAGAGATTCACAGGAGACCAGACTCACATCTTTGTAAAGTTTTTTCAATTTTATTTATATAGCACATTTAAAACACAACTTAAGCTGCCCAAAGTGCTTCACACAAATTCAACAAAAACAGATATACATAAAATATGACGCACACAATAAAACACCAAGACATCCTGCCTAGCTAAAACATAATGCCAGGGAGAAGAGGTGGGTTTTTAGTCTGGTCTTAAACTGCACTACAGACTGAGAGACTGAGAGGATCTGACAGGCCGAGGGAGGCTAGTGTTGGAAGAAGTGTGTGTTCTGACTCCCAGGCAATCATACTGGTATTCGTCAGTGGATTCAGCATTAAAATGACAAAAGGGGTGTGCAATATCCAAGAAAGATCACGATTTTCATGGATCATAATTTAGATTTGATCATAATTCATGTGCCTTTATATTGGCTTTAAGAGGTAAAGTCACTTGCTTATTTTATTAGTTCAAACTTCACTGTAAGTCGTTAAATCCACTTTTCATTTGTTCAGAACTGTGCAGAGGCTGAGTGTGTTTGAGCGTAGGCAAAAGAGTAGCACTGAATCACAATATCACCAAAAAAAATATCACAGGAATGGTGCAATAGTTATCCCAGGCCATAACTGACACTGACATTATAAAAATATGCCTAAAAACATTGTTATCGCTTGAACTGAACACTGAGCACTGCTGTCATGTCGGCCTATAGAGCGGCATGTGTGTCCCAGCTCTTGACAGCCGTGAGTGAGCCGTGCAGCCTGACTCAGACCTCTATTACACAAACTGTTATGATCCACTGACTCATCCACATCTTCTCTGTGAACTTTGACCTGTGCGCCTCGAGTGCGCTCTTCAAACATGCTCGGTACATAAACCCGACCGGTGCCGCGTATGCCTTTACATTCACACAAGTCAACACAGTCTTGTACAGGGGAACGAGTGACAGGGCGGGACATTATGTAAACGCTGTGATAGATTATCCTTCTATTAAAAATGTGCAATGAAACTATAGGATCGGGTTTGGATATGCAGTGAGGCTAAAGTGCTCTGTAAAATGTGCTCACGAATAGGTAGGAGAAAATAAACATGGTAATTGTATTTAAAAAAGCATTAATCCAACAAGAGCCAATCACCAACAATATTCTCACAGTTGCACAGATACATGTTTGGATGAAGTGTCTTGCGGAAAGGTACAACAGTAGTATGTAGTTCTGTTTGTTAAAATGATCAAACATGTAAACGGATGCATTTACGTCCTAGTTTGTTAGTTAAACAATAAAGGCTGGTTTATAATCGAGCGTCAAATCCACAAGAGTCTGCTGCGTAGTTCTGTGGTGCACCTGACGAACCAATCAAAGATCCTTGACGCACCTGACAGCCAATCAAAAAGCTCCGTGACACAGCCTAACGTGTTTATTGTCCTCTGTGTAAACTCTGATCCTGATCTGTGAGAAAACGCCAGCCCTCAGCAGAAAAAAAACTTGCCTCGAGTATAAACCACCCGTATGATTCACTTGCAGCAGTTTAGATTTACAACCGAGATTAACAAAAGGTCGGTTAGATCTCCAAAGTACAGAATAATCCAAATGCAATGTATGTAAATTATTCTGATCCCAATGACAGTTATGTATTCTGCTATTACTTTTTTTTTTCTGACTATATTTCTAAGAGTTTCCAAATGTTCTTGTTAGAGTTTATCACTGTTAAACTCTCCTCCTCCTCCTCCTCCTCCTCACTGTGGAACACTGGAAACTCGTCAGATCAGTTTAATGCCTCCTACAAGTGTGCGAGCGATGGGCACACTAAATCCACCAGACAACAAAAGCACAAGGCACTGCAAAAACACCTAGGGGACTTTTTCTCCCTGTGATATTTAACGATTTCACCTTTGCGTGCAGGTGGGGGCATCTCGAGTTATGCCGGGGAGCGTGGAGGAGCAGCTCGGAGTCTGGAGCCCTGTCTGAACCAGGCGATGCAGGACGTGCCCAAAGAGAGACACCCCTCCACCCCCGTGTACCTGGGGGCCACCGCGGGCATGAGGCTGCTGCAGTGAGTGTCAACGAAGAGCTAACAATCCTTATGACGATGTGCCATTATATACATGTCAGCACATTGTAATTCAGTGATTGTCAGTTTCTTGCTTCTTTCCTAAAACCCATTGGTCAGCGTCTGTGAGTGACATGTGGATTTAACCAATCACAGTGAAGGATGAACTCTCAGCAGCACAAATGTGTTAAAGAGGGGGTATTTTACTTCTGTGGGGAATTAACTGCTAACACTTACCATATTTAGATCACTGTGTTACCTTTTATTGTATTGAAAGTGTTATATTCACCGAAAACAACATATTAACATGTTTTATACGTTTCATGTTATGAGCGAACTGTAAGGGTTCAAATGGCACAGGGGAGATTGCAGAATTAGTGAAACAGACATGGATGACATCTAAAACCTCTTCAGGCATATTTTTGAGGGGGGAACAGTGTTATAACATATTAGAAAGCTAAAAAAAAATAGTGATGTTGTTATTTATCATGAAAACTAAGGAAGTGTGTGTAGACTGCACTCTGACTGGTTGAAAAAGGTATTACAGTCACTTGCAGATAGAGGACACATACAAGTTTTTCTCATTCTCAGTTTATGGACAGGCCTCATGTGAAAGCTCAGAACCTCCAGAATTCACTCACTGAGCTGTAGGTGTTGCACTAGCACTGATTCATGAGGCTGCAGGTGCTGGTGTAATGTAAATTCTTGTACATGAAGAGGAAATAAGAGTTGTGAGTTGTTTTTATGGTGTTTCAGTATTCTTGCAAAGATAAGGAAAGAAGTTACAGCTCCGTAGGCCTGTCAGGATAATTACTGTAATTACTGTAATAATTACTGTATTGACTAATCGTTCTATACATAATCGATGGAACAGTAGAACAGTAGTTTTGGGGGTTAATATTTTTCATGGCACTTTTTCATAGTACTAGTGGGGAAGTTATTTTTTTGTACTACGCTTAGATTTGAGCTGTAGAGACTACAAAAAAACCTGCATGAAATACTTTTACTTTTTTCTCTTTACGTACATTTTACAGCCGTTTTTTTAAGTAGAATTTTTCATGTAATACTGTACTTCGTCTTTTACTTGAGTATTTATTTGCTCTGGTATCTGTACTTTTACTTAAATAACAAAACTGAGTACTTCTTCCACCACTGTTGAAATACGTGTGTCCTACGTGTGTTTGACTGGTATTGCACATTTAGAATCGTTTCTTGGGGATATTTCTGCTTTAAGGTTATTGTGTCAGTTTCAATATTATCGTGTATCTTCAGTAAAATACCCCATTTCAAAATTTGATCTCGTGACATGACACTGCCTTTAAACCCTCACACATCCTTGATCTAGACATAAAAGAAAGATAACAAGATCATGGGAGTAGAGAGAAGAACAGGAACGTTGGGAGTATTGGCCCAATGAGCAAAGGAGGAGCATTCTCTGAGCTGGAACGGGATTAAAGTTAGGTTATCATGACATAAAACATGGATCAAATAAGAAATGCCTGTGTAAATACATGAAACTGCCATTACACTGGGATTCAGATTAGAAAGTCCTTTGAGGTTTAAACCAGCAAGATTTCAGCGTCGAAACTGGCAACCCAAATGAGAGACTCGTGTGAGGCTCATTCTGCTTTCTGATTGGACAATTATCTAGAGAGCCAATTATAACATATCAACTTGGCCAGTGTTTTTGTGTTTTTGTAATTAAGATCAAAACAGCAGTACAGTTGTTATCAGTAAGTGCTCTATTTGATTTGAACCTCGTATCTGAGGACGCAAATGACTCATGGTTGTGAATCTGAGTCTTGATAATTACTATATCGACTCATCGTTCAATATATGAAAGCTGGAGCAATATATTTTTAGCTCAATATTTATCGTGGGTATATATTTTTTGCAGTATAAGGGAGATTTTTGTTATTTTTGCTGCTGCAGGGGGTTGTCTACTAAAAAATGGTTAATTGGGATTATCTTGCTTTATTTCTATTGCGTCAGTGGTATAAAGTAGTTTCAATATTATCATTTATCGCAGTAGCGGTGTAACAGGCCAAAAGTTCAAGTATCTCCCAAAGAACACACTGTCATTTTGTTCTAAAGTAAGACATGATTCCCATATTGTGTAACTAAAATCTGACCCTGTAATAGTTAACTGTATAGATACTTCAGAAGGTTAGGCAGATACATAGCCACACTTTTTTTTTTTTTTATTCATGGTATTATTAATAAGTATCTTTTGCTCCCTGTGTTAAGTCACTCCCCCTTCAGAGCGCTATCACAACACAATCAGTTTGCATCCCACTAATGAAACTACTACACATTACATCAGGTCTGTGAAGTTGTTGTGTATAGTTTTGTGTATTCATTTTGTATATTTATGGAGAATTGTGGGAGCATGGATGGCATAGGCTTGTGGGCGGAGCAATGGACAATCTTACTGCTGACTGTGAGCGCATGGATGACATCTAACCTCTTCAGACATGTTTTTAATGAGGGAAAAATGTTATATCATGATAGAAAGCTCCACAAAGTCAATTTTCCATAATACTTCCCTCTTTAAAGGAGCTGTAATAGCAAAATGTGTCTTGCCCCAAAATAAGTCCACTGTATAAGCATTTTATTGTCCGATAATCAAGAGGTGGATGTTTTTACCGTCACAGCAAAATTATGCACTGGTCATTGAAAAGAGTTATGAAAAGTGCTTACAAACTCATCTTGTTAATAAATTAGGATGAAGTGCAAAAGGTAAGCGAGGAACAACTGCAAGCTGTTCAAAATGAGCTGGTTCTGTTTTTCATGTTTTTAATACAGTAAAAATTTGGTGCGATGCCTTTAATGTTTCATGATTATTCTTGGGCTTAACTCCTGTGTTTCCATTCTCCTTGTGTGCACCAGTATCTTCAGTAGTCAGCAGTCGACTCAGATCCTGCAGGAGGTGGAGCAGAAGCTGAGGTCGTACCCCTTTGACTTCAGGGGGGCGGCCATTTTGAGTGGGGAGGAGGAGGGGGCGTACGGCTGGGTCACTGTCAACTATCTGCTGGAAAACTTCATCAAGGTACTGCTCTGGGACAGTGCAGGCTGTCAACTGTGGGACGGGGTTCATTCTGGAGAACAGCTGAGGACATCTAGTGGCACTGAGGGGATATGACAGCTATTTATTATGTTTCACATCACATGTCACAAAGGCAGTGCACAGATTACAGATATGTGATCTGAAGACATTTCTAACATTTCTAATTTGACAAAAGAAACCAGGTCTATAGCCATAACCATTGGCAGGCTTCATACTGAACAAATGTTTTTTTGCGATGATCTAGTCACCATTAAACCCTGTGTTGTGCTGTTCCAGTACAGTTTCGTGGGCCACTGGCTGAGTCCAGGCAGGGGCACTGTGGGGGCTCTAGACTTCGGCGGAGCGTCCACTCAGATCACGTTTGCCACAGAGGACCGGGTGGAGGATGAGAGGGACAGGGTCAGACTGCAGCTGTACGGTCAGCACTACACCCTGTACACCCACAGCTTCCTCTGCTACGGCCGCGACCAGGTGCTCAAGAGGATCCTCGCTCAGTTGGTCAAGGTACAGCATCAGTAGTATCAGTACGTGACACTAAAGCTAACCGAGCTTGTTGTAAGAATTTATGGGTGAGCGATATGCCAAAAAAAATCATATCACGATTTTTTTAGAGCCAGATCACAATTTCAATTTTATCACAATTTATGTTTTCTTTTATACAGTAACTAAAGCGTCAACAAAAAAAACAAAAAAAAAAGTCATAGACTACAACTTTAGAGCAAACACAAGCACATTATATTGATACCTTTGATCACTTTTTTAGGGACAAGTTATTTTTAAATGAAATGTATTTATATGTATACATTATAAAGTTCAATGTTTACATAAAACAACATGTTCATTATATACAAAAGCATTTTCATTTTATATAATTCTATTAATTCATTTGTTTGATAAAGATTGTTTTTAAATTGCAAAATCACGAAATTGAAGATTATTATGAAACAAGTCTACAATTTCTTAAATAACAGCAGATGATAAGAATAAAAATGTAAAGACCTTTCCCTGTTTGAAAGAACAGTCACTGTTCTGACTTTGTTAAAAATCATAATCATGTGTACGCATTTTTACTATTGCCATTGAAAGTTAAAGCTGATTCATATGATCATGCTTCAGACGTACATTGTACAACTAAAATAAATACAGAAGCACATAAGATACAGCTGTATGTATCCTGTTAGCTATTACTTAGTATTTTTTTTTATTTGATTGTTTTCTTTTTTCAGACACAGGGAACATTGGGGCCCATCAGTCACCCGTGTTACCCCTCTGGCCACAGTCAAAGGGTCTCTCTGAACAGCATCTTCAACTCCCCCTGCACCTCCTCATCCAGACCAGCATCCTCTGACCCCAAGACTGACCCCAAGACTGACCCCCAGGTTGAGCTGACCGTCCAGGGCACTGGCCACTACGGGAACTGTGTGGGAATCATTAATCAGATCTTCTCGTTCGACCAGTGCTCTTTCTCTCGCTGTTCATTCGATGGAGTCTTCCAGCCCAATGTCAGCGGCAACTTCATGGTCAGTGACACAATGGGATATCAGACCTCATGATTCTTTGGCTCTTCTAGGGCCAGCGCCGCTCACATGAGTCTGTAGACTGGGGTAGAACTACAGAAGGTTATTCATTTAAAGCAAAGGGCAAACAATACTTCCAACAATATGCTGTACAGTGTATACTTCTGCTCAGCACTGTATAACCATAGAGTGTATATATAAATGGTCACAGTTAATCCGCTAGCTGCCACACTCCAAACAGGAAGTGAGCATAGGTGCGCTTCTGGCTCCAGTTCACTTTCTATTGAAAAACTGTCGCCCCTCTGTCTGTAACTGCTGTTGTCAGGCTCGTCATTTAAGCCTTAAAATGTTCTTATTAACCCGCACTACATGATCCTGGTATTTTTATTTTGTATTTCATAATTTTGTGCCTCTGTTAGCATCATTTAGCTACATTTTTCCCGCATCTTTGTACAGTGCAGTAATTACAGTCGTTACATATTACTCATTTACCAAGAGTTTTTTTTGTCAAGAATACAATCCTTAATACATAAAAACATATTTTTGATACTGACATTTTCATTTATGTTTCTTCCATTTTAGGCATTCTCTGCTTTCTTCTACACTCACTCGTTCCTGCAAAAAGTGACTGGTGTTACCGTGACAACGCCTTCACAACTGGAAGAAGCCACCAAGCAGATCTGCGGCCTGAATTTTAACCAAGTAGGCTCCTCCTCCTCCTACACTATCAATGTGTTTACAGCAGCACACGATACATGTAACATTTTAACTTAGCTATGGGGTTTTACTTCACATTTTGCAGCTTAATGATGATAGTGAAGAATTAAACCCCATGAATGGAAAATACTTTATGGTGTGAGTTTCTTGTTGAAGCTTGATTAAGTATGTTATGTTGCTTCTGGCCTCTGCTGGTTATAATAGGCCAAGGAGCATGTTGAAATGTTGAAATTACATCTAGAATACACACTTCTTCAATACTTAATGAATATGTGAGTCTGTGCAACGGTGAATCTCCCCGAGTTCAGATGGGTGTGCATGTTTAAAAAAAAATAAAGCCAAAAAAAATCATGGGGGGGTTGAAAAATATTTACTGTTTTTTTGTAAATAATAGGTGACCAACAAGCTCTTTCACTTCACATGCTTCAATGAAATAAACAAATCTGACTGTACGATCACGTTTAACCAGGCCTGAGATGCAGTGGAGGGCGTGGTGACCAGCCTGATATCACTCTGTAGAACAAATACAGACAGAAAACAGATTGATGCTTCTTACGTCATGACTTGATCAGAATGAATCCACTGTATTTAAATCATGCACTAGCACATCCTGCAGAAGAAAGGCTGATCAAATGTTCATCTGACCTCTTATTGATTTAAAACTCATTAGAGGTACAGTAGGCTGACATTGTATGAATGCTAAGGAAATATGTTTGAGCAAATATAAAGCAGTACATTTTTTCATTTTCGCATATTGTGCATAATTGTTATACATAATAATATACACATAATACCGTCATTTGCATTTCTGTGTGTTCCAGCTGCTTGCCCTGGCCCCAGAGCAGAAGTCCCGTCTGCAGGATTACTGCGCCTCCGCTGTATTTATGCAGGTGCTGCTGCTCCGAGGATACGGCTTCGATCAAATGTCTTTTCCACAAGTTTCATTCCAGAAGAAGGTACTTTGTATTATTAACATGATTAAATATGATCCAAGGCTGGCAATATGGGATTTTTTTTTTTTTTTTTCCTGACATTGATTGATCTCAGTTTTATTTTATTTAGTCTTTTTTAATTAGAATGGCTCTTAGTATTGACTTCATGAACATAAATAATGCAGATGTTTAATCAGTGCCATCTAACCTAAAAAATTAGAAAAAATGAATAAATAAAAATCCTCCAGAACTTGAACTCTGCTTTAAACCACATGCTTTTATTGAGGATTTGCTGTGGACCTCTTGATTCAAAAACCTCCTCCATTCCATGACCGCTTCAACATCTCTTTATCTTTCAATGAATTGTCCGGCCCTGGAATGACCTTTTGATTTGTGATCTGACCACAATCTGCGGAGATGGTTAAATCATAGTTCAGTTTTTACAAGTTCTCAGTTCAACTTTTTACTCCAAATACCACCCAAGGAAAATGTGACTCTCCAGGTACCACTAGATCTTAATCAGGTCTAGTGCAAGACTATTCCAGGAGTAAATTGAGACTGAACCAGGTCTAAAATTTGACTACAGCATTGCATTGCCAAGTAGTTTTAAACAAGAACTTAACCAGTAGAGGAGTGTGTAAAATAATTAAATACTAGAACTGGTGAGGTCCTTGTGTACCACAGTTTGAGAACCATGAAGATCCACCTCTGTCAGCTAAAATTGTTATTAAAATGCAGATTGCCATTGTAATACAGTGAGTTCTTGGGTCCAGTCCATAATGATCGGGTTCAACATCTGTGAATTTACCTTTTGGATATTTCATGGTGTACAAGTACAATGTTATCAATAGAAAAATCTGTCTTCTGCCTCCATCTGGGTGTATCACATCATCACATTGTAGTATCTCAAAAGCACAATTACTAACATGTTACTGATAATATAAAGTGTAGACTACGGTGTTAGCAATTGGTGTTGATCATGCGTGCAGGCTGGCGGCACGTCGGTGGGCTGGGCTCTGGGCTACATGCTGACTCTGAGTAACCTGCTGCCCGCTGAGAGCCCCCCTCTGAGAAAGGCCCTTACACCCGCGGCCTGGGGAACCCTGCTCTTCCTGGTGGTCCTGGTCCTGACGCTGGCTCTGGGGTGTGTGGTGGTGCGAGCCTGTGGAGGGAAGAAGGAGAGCAGCACCGAGAGCACCATCTGAGACACAGCACTTAACTAAACTGGAATGGACAGGCATTTTATAAGAAAAGAGATTGCACTAAAAAACAATGTACTGTTTTTTTTTACATTTAGAAGTTCCATAGTATTTGAACTTCAGTTTTTACTGTTAGAGCAGGCTAGAGAACCCTTATTGGTATGAAAATATCCCCAGAACCCTATATTATCCTCTGCACTGCAATAAAATTCAGAAGTTCTAATGTTTATTACCAAATTTGGATGAAAGTCTAATTCCTCATACTCCTTATTGTGTGGGATTATATATTGTAAGAAACTGTAGTATTTAAGTAATGATTAATAGTGACCCCTGACACATGGGCCAGGGATCCCCACTTTGAGAACCACTGTGTTAGAGTTTATATCATGTTTTTAAATAATATCTCATATTTATTGCTTTAAAATGGCTTTTTATGTAAACTAACAATGTGAAGAACCTGACCAACCAACTGTTATAGACTTTTCGTATGACTTTTTTATGAGGCCTCGTTGTTATATATGGATAATGTTATTTGACACTGAAACTTGTATTTTAGAAAACTGTGGTATATCAAATCAAGGCAGCAAAGCAAGTCTGTGCTACTGACTGTGATAATGATTGTGCACTGTAAATAAAGTAAATATGTGTTTATACATCGGCCTACTAATTAAACCTGGTGAATAAAAAGAAGAAATTAATTCAATAATTCATTTCTATTTCCCCTTCATGTTGTTTTTGAATCAAACCTGAAAGCTGAAACAACTATTTCACATCAAATTTCACAATCTTTCTGTATCTACAGTGACTCACTGTGGATACTCATTTCAATCATTTAAATACAACTTAAACCAACCTTTGCGTATCTTAAAATGGAAGAATGGTAATAAGGGTAAAGGGTGTTTCATGCATGGTCCCAGGGTGAATATATCCACTTAAAGAGTTCCTACATTCAGAGAAGGAATGCATAAATACATTTTTCGTGGGCATTCTTGATGAATGTAAAGGATTTTCCAGTTGGTTAACATTCATTATTATCAATTTGTAATTCAAGTTTATTCCTGTGTCTTATATATTTGAAAAGTTTTATTTAGCAACAACTAGTGGCATTTTCCCTGAATTAGTAGTCTGAATTAGTAGTCTGACCTGTCAGATTCACTTTAAATATAATTAAATGGAGGCATGATACTGTCAGGCAACATATGAATGATAGTGAGAAAAGTATTTATTTATTTGAGTAATTTAGGTAAACTATAAACGTAATGCCTTAACGTTCTGTCAATTATATATATATATATATAAAAAAAAAACACATAAAATATAAAAAACGCAATAATTTCCATGCTTTTATGTTGAAGGTCAAATTTTACCGGAAGTTCTCTTGTTATTGCCGGAAGTGTCAAGTCTTGCGCCGCGTGTTGAATGAAAAACGTAATCTCACTGTTTATTGAAGTCGTAAAATTTCACTTTCCTCGTAAAACAAACACGGAGCCCCTGCAAACTTCCCCGGTACTTTTCTTCCTCGCCTGTCTGCTCGCTGCTTTTGTGGAGGGTCGTCTGGAGATGTGCACGCAGACTAAAGCAGCGGCTCTCATGGCCAACATCCCGCGGGCTGACATCGACCCGTCCGGGGTGTTCAAGTATGTGCTGATCCGGGTGCACAGCCGGGAGGAGGGCGATGACTCTGAGATAGACATCGTGCGGGGGTACGCCTGGGCAGAGTACCACGGTCAGTCCTACAGTCAATGATAAACTACTCATACTAATCAGAGCAAATGTGATCTGTAGAGCAGAATTCATTTAAAATATGTGATTCTACTGCCATCTGTAATGCTGCAAATTCAGCATTTCATCCGAAGAAAAGTTTGTCTACAGATTAAAGGTGCTCTGTGTAAGTTTTCTGGTGTGGGGTTTGCTACCTGCTTGTCTCCAGTGCATCACCAGTTCATTCATGTTCTTGAATGAATCAGGATGAGCATGTGTAATACCCGCGTGTGTAACATTTTAGGCAAAGCAATGACGTCTCAATGGAAACAAGCCATGTGACAGACCCTCTGCCAGAAAAAAGACTTAGTGCATCTTTAATTAGGCTTTGTACAGCCACATTTGAATAGCCTGATCTCAGTTGGTTACCATACTACGGTGTATTGTTCTACACTCTAAAACATGAATTCAAAGATAATGTTTGGAAGTTGTTTTGGCCAAATGAGATCCTCCGTCTTTCAGTTTTTGACTTTCATTTTTGTAATGGATGTGGAGAACTGCTAATAACAATTACAAAACTGGGTATGTTGTGGCATTTAGTATTGACTGATAAGCTGTCTACTCTGCAGCGGACATCTACGAGAAGGTGTCAGAGGAGCTGGAGAAGGGCAGTGTTCTGGACTGTGAGTGCATCGGAGGAGGACGCATCAGACATGAACCAGAGGCCAAGAAGATCCACGTCTATGGATACTCCATGGTACAGAGCTGAACCAGATATGCTGTTAAGAGCACACATAGGATCGTTTTCTCTGTACATTAAACCCATTCAGAAAAAACAAAAATGTCCACATTTTACCTGTGTGTGTGTAATTGTTCAGTATCGATACCTGCTGTCTATACAGGTTATATAGGTCTATTACATCACAAATAATGTAAATAACTAGGAAGGAACTGTCTGACATTATTTCAGTCCAATCCAACCATGTACGCTCATCTCCAAATATAAGCCTAACTGAAAGCAACAATGTAATTTGTATTAAAGCTTCTTTGGTTAAGAACTCCATACACACTGGTACTGGTACACCGTCATACAGTACCATTTTTTGTCTCAACAAAACTGTTTTGAGTAAATTTTTGTGTCTCTTGCCTTTAAAACACACTGTATTGTGTAGCATTTTAAAACTGTAAATTGATGTTTCTTTCTGCCCTCAGGGATACGGCAGGGCGAACCACGCAGTCACCACAGAGAAGCTGAAGGAGCGGTATCCTGACTACGAGGTGACCTGGTCCAACGAAGGATACTGAAGCCTGTAGGGGACAAACTTCATAATGGCCTCACACAGTACTCATCCACAGTACTGACCATTACAACTGCCAAAATAACAAGACAGCTTAAGTGAAAGATGAACTTTAATTGAAAATGTAACACAGAAAAACTTTTGTTTTTAATAAAATGAAAATTTAAGTTGTTTAGCTGAATAATGTCAAGGACAAAATACATAGGATAAATAGAGTACCAATGTTCTATGTCATAGTAGTGTAATTGTTCAAATAAATCACTTGGCATTGATAAATCTTAGTGTAAGAAGTGGGAATGTGTTTTTTAATCATTTACTTTAACATGATTGTTGATATTTGTGTTATGTTTTGTAGGGAGGCAGCCATCCAGCTTTTTCAGTTCTGATACTGACATCAAAATTTAAACAAACATTATGAGATGTTCTAGGCCCAAACAATTCTGTAAATAGTCTTATTACAAACGATTAAAGACTCAACTATCCCTAATATTTTGGCAGTTGTTAGAGCTCATTGTAAGCTCCAAACACAAGTGGGATATAACCAAACTCATGTCAGTGCACTATATATCACTGTGATTCTGATGGTGACTTGTTATAGAGTTATTGACCAGAACCATTTTGATGAGAAATTAAAATGTGTGTACTTCAAAATCTAAAGTTTTCTATCATGTCAGTTTATTGGATCAACTTTTTCATTTTATTCAAGTGTGTCTGAAGCCGCTTTAAAAATGTCTACTCTGTATCGTTACTCATTACACATTACAGGACCTGGTTACTTTGAAGCACATGTTCATATACAGTTCATCTTCACCAGCACTAGGTATTTGGGCTTAAGTAACTTGGTTTTGTGATGGGACATTAGGGGGCCACGTCTACTGCATTACCACTGAACTTTCTATGTACCACAGGCAGTTTTAGAGATATCTTCACCCAGTTATCCAGTTCATTGTCCCATCAACTTTTGAAAACTAAGTGTTGATCACTAAAAGTAAGAAGCAAGTAAATTTAGTTTGAATGGCACTTTTAAAAAAAATTATATATTAAATTGTACACATGAAAAAGCTAACACTTGTCTCAGATGTTGACTAAATGTACGATTCTATAATTAGAGGCATATTTCATATATTTCCTGGCTGTATTTATCAATTGTACTGTTATTTCCTTCCATCATCCCCGCTTTGGGCAAAATTAGCATTATTGTTGCAGAATCACTCAATATGGAGTAAATGGCATTTTTTAAGTTTCAGTTAATGTATAAGATCCCTATTTTAGTAGAAAATTTTGGTTTGTATAACAACCTAAATGTAAGAAAAGACTCACTTCAGAGTTTTAAACGTTTGTGTTCATTATTTGTGTATCTAATATTTGTATCTAATGTGCTTGTCCCAAAAAAATTTGTCAACTGGGTAGCGCCTTGGATAATAAAATATAACGAAGACAGCTGCAAACAAAAATTTTTAAGATGTTTTTTATTCTGCCCTTTTTACCAATTTTAGATCGGGAGATACATCAGCACTTTAACTGAAGCTGCATGTTCTGGAGGGAAAAGGAGACACCAGAACTTTTCAGATGTGACTCTCAGTTTTACACAGTTGCAAATTGACCTAGTTTGCAGTGAACTGGCCAAAAAGCACTGGGAACAGCAGACAATGCGATTAAAACACCACGAACACAAGTTAATAGCACAGAAGTCGATGTAGCATTTAGTCCCACGTCAAAGAGCCTGATTTAAACCTTGTCCCAATATTTTATAACGTCCTGCACCTTACATCACCTCAGCCTTTATCAGAGCATGTCTACGTACCGCTGTGAGGAAATGTGTTTATGGCTTATTGCAGGTGCATTGTGGGTAAACCTAAAGTCCAGGCCTTATCTCCAGACCCAGAGACACAGGTGCTTCATGGAGGAGTGGAGCAAAGATGAGGATCCACTTCAGTCTGCTGTTTACTCTCTGGGGTAAGACTCAATTATATACTTATATACTGCTTTAGATGGAAACATGGAACTCATTTGTTAGAAAACCCGTGAGATGACATAATCTTGTAGCATGTAGTATTTTAGTGTATTTATTTTATGTCCTGCCCATTCAACAAATTATTAGCAAATAGTGTTGCGTAAGTATTTCGATTATTTTTATTTTTTTAATCTATAATGTGGTCAATATTTTCATAAATTTGACATAAAAAAAAAAAAAAAATCTGTGGATTTAGCCAGATATTATGTTTATTTTTTATCAGCTTTTTTTCTCACTGTAAATTAGAAATGTATACAATTAATAGTAGAAATGATGTAAGTAATATTAGTATCTGAACATATATTTTGTATTAGATTGGTCATTGATGAGACTTAAAGTGTGTGTGACAGGTTTTTATGGGTTTTTTTGGTGGAATAGTACCTGCGCTAAATATTTATCATAGTTTTACATCAGTTAAGTGGCAGTTTGTGAAAGAAGTTGAGAAGAAAAGTACAAAAATACAGGGCGTGGTGGTGAATTTTAAAACAGAATCTGTACAACATCGACAGGGATAATTTACGAGCAAGGAAGGCTTTTTTTTTTTCATTTTAAACCCTCATTTAACAAAATAAATTTGTTGTCATTTATTTTTATTAGTCTAATCATACCTATTGTGCAATTTAGACACTTGTTAACATAATGGTTGCTAGGTAACCGTTATGTAGTTACCTCTATGGATGTGTCTAACCAGCAAGTAAAATTATAAACTTCACGAATAAAATCTTAAATATAATCAGAAATTGGAAGTCTAACCTGTCATATGAATTTATTAACTTTATACATCCACAAGGGAAATTATCTATACACAGGATTGTCAGAAGAATCAAAAATCAGATACTAATTGATACTAAATCTAGTATCGAAACAAGATACTCATTTGGGCAGGTATCGATACTAAAATTTCACACTCGCAGGACAGAAATGAACCTTTTCTGAATCGATTTAGAAAGATTTTGAGCTGTATCAGAACAAGTATAAGACACATAGACTCATATACACCCTACTTGGACGACTGAGGGATTACACAGATATAAGGCCACATGGGAATATAAAAGAAAGTACGTCGTGGTATTGGAATTGGTATTGAGTATTGAGTCAACGCCTTAGTATCGAAATGTACATAGTAGCTCAAAATATTACAACAAAAACAATGCATTACACTGTCATATCGATAGCGTATGAATAATAATAATAGATATGAGTAAGTCTGTGTTCAAAAGGGCAGCCAGCGTCATCGACCTGATTGGAAAACTCTGCACAATGTTTACAGTTTATTGGTCTACTCTCCCCCTCCCTCTCCACCCAGCGACTTCATATTAAAATTGATAGAGCTGTTTAGGATTGCCGTAGTCTAAACTGTTCTGCCTTATAAAACCCCGGATATGACCCAACTTCAAATCATTTATCTGAAGCTATCGCAGTACGACAAAGGTCACATCACATCCATCTACTAAAGTATAAGTTTTATTTTGCACATACACGTCCGTAAAGGTGCGCTGTGTAAGGCACGTCGCGTTGTCTCCATGGAGATGTGATTGCTTTTCCTGGAATATTCCTCAGTATAACATAAAGCTTATCTATCTCCATAAATACAGCAATAGAAACTCCTGTGTGTGAATATGCAGGATATTAATGCCATATAGCGGGGAAATTCCACAAAAAGCAATAACATCCCCATGGAGACTAACAAATTCTGGACCACCAACCAGAAAAGTTACATAGTCCAGCTTTAAACTAGATCTGGACTTAATTTTGCCGGATTTGGGAAGGTTTAGAAACAGTTGTTATAGAAAGTACCACTGAATTGGCCTTTTGGTGCTCTCAAAGTTGCTCATAGATGCTTTATTTAGTCAAACCTCATGTACGCTGGTGCTGAAAAGCTGCCCCGGGGCAGACTGAAGGAGACATGGCTGCCTGTTCAACTACACAGTCTCATTCTAACTTGGCTGATGTCATTTAAATGTTTTCCTCTGGGCTTTTTACATCATGATTAATGCAGTTTAGATACTTGATATGACCTAAACCTCAGATGGCAGTGGCTCCGTGGATAAGGATAAGGCCGTCTTTATTCTCCCTGTAGGGAAATTTGTCCTCGGCATGGTCAGGAATACCGAAGCTGGTGGATTTGATGGATTTTTATGGTGCATGTTTTGCGTTGACGGGGGGAAACCAGAGGAAAGATACTAATCGATACGAAAACTAGCTGATTCTAGATACTAGCACAAGCCTTAGAATGACTTTCAGGTAGGTTCCAGAGTGATCCGTGTACTAGTCTGTGTGGTTTTATATTTGTTCTGATACAGCTGGACGACGGAGGGATTACACAGATATAAGGCCATGTGGTAATATAAAAGAAAGTACTACGATTTAATATTGAAAATCACGTTCTATCGTCCAATTAAAGAGTGTTTTTTATTATCATTGTGGTATCGGCATCGGAAACGGTGTTGAGTATCGAGTTTATTCCTTCGTGTTTTTTATGTTGCAGCGATTACAGCAGGGACCCAGTGCTGCCAGGCTCCAGAGCGGAAGTGTGACTTTGTGTGTGACTGCGCTGAGTGTGAGGATGAGCTGAACTGTGGTGAGTAGAAAGGAAAGCTGAGATAACAAATGGACAAAATTATAGTAGATAGTAATGCTAACAGATTACTACCTCCTAACAAGTATAACTCTTATTCATGCATCAGTTAATCGTTTTTTAAAAAGGCAATATTTTGGGGTTGTAGTAGTTTAGTGGAGTAACCATAGGAATCACAAAGCAGGGGTGGAAAGTGACCTAATAATAATTACTATGTTTCTGTAAATGAATAGATTTTGGGAGTAATTATACTTGTACTTGTAATTGAGTATACTTTTAACATGTAATTAGTTCAAAGGAGTTACTGAGTACTGCAAAAAGGAGCCCACTTTGAGTAGTATTTCTTATGTGTACTTTTTACTTTTACCTAAGTATTAAAGGTAGTGGATTGTATTGCATTGTATTGTATTTTAGCCATATACTTGTTTTTTTTTTCTTGAGTATTCATTTTAAGTACTCTTTCCATCACTGTCACAGAGAGTACCCAGTTCAAATCTTGCCCAGGTTCACGCTGTTGCTGTGGCACTCATTACCTCAACTTCTGTTCAAACTAAAATGATTCTTTTCCTGTTGTTCCTGAAGGTTACACGGGGGAGCAGTTTGCGTGTGACTTTGAGCAGGGGGATTGTGGGTGGACTGTCGGGTCCGGGGATGCACTGTACAGATGGGAGAGACGACAGAGAGAAGACGCCTTCACGGACAACGGGCCGTCCTCAGACTACACCATAGGAACTGGCACAGGTGAGACACTTGACCTATTTTCATACTCATGTTTGCTTCTCCGCTGTGTTAAAGGAACACTATGTCATTGTTTTTACTTTGAGATGTTCTTGCTTTGCCTGGAAAGTTCCACACTGCCATCTTGTCAAAGCCTGAACTCGTCAGATCTCAGAAGTGAAACAAGGCTGGACCTGGTTAATACTTGGACAGAAGATTGCTGCAAATACCAGGTGCCACGGGGGCGCTAGGGGCCGACGGTGCAGATTGTTCGCCTCGTCAGTTTGGCCCTGGGCAGCTGTGGCTACAATAGCAGCCTTACCACCAGTGTGGAGTGTGGAGTGAATGAATAATGTTCTGTAAAATGCTTTGTGTGACTTGAAAGGCCGCACGACTCTGATTGAGTAAGTGCAAGATATATATTTGTCTTATAATGCCATATTGTGGAACATTCTATGCAAAGCAATGACATCTCCGTGGAGGCAAGCCAGTAACAGACAAAGTCACAAAGTGCACCTCTAAAGCAGCACTATGTAACTTTTCTTAATGATGTTCTGTTTTGGCTTTGGGCAATAAAAGAAACTGTACGTGAATAAATACATGTATAATTTTTATAGAGACAAACCAGCGGAAGGTCCCCCGCCATAAAAGTTACATAGTGCATCTTTAAAGTTAAAGTTTATCATGTTTTAATGTTGCAGTTTTGCATCCTGTAATAATTTTAATAGCTTTTAGGACAAAGCATATCTTTTAGCATTAAGCTGACAAAGGCTTAATTTGGTTTCAGTTTCAAAATTCAATACCCCCTGTTACCAGCAGAGGGCGTCAGACACCTTATCCAAGCATTAAGATGTTAGAGAGACAGCTCCACATTTTTTTTTTTAAATGTAATTTTTTTGCACTAATAAAATCAGTCTATATTCGGGCAAATTTAAAATGAAGTTCGTAGTTGCGAGGGACGTGTTTTTTACTCCTGTCTCCCCCTTAGTGTCTCATATCCCATAAAAGCCGTGGGATATGTAGTGTGGCCAGAGTAAATGTGTGCTCTTGTGTTCCAGGCTGGTTCATGGCTGTGACTGCAGTGACGCTGGAGGGAGTCAGTCGAGCTGTCCTAGTCTCCCCAGAGATGAGACAGTCTGCTCCTACATGTCAAGTCAGTCTCCGCTACTTCATCTATGACTCAGGTACACACTATGTCTATGGCTCTCACAAATTGTGTTGTTAAGTAGTTCATTTACTTTTAATTATGGATCCACAAAGGACAGAAATAATGTGTGCACTGAAGGAAAACAGATGCGGGAAAGAAAGTCCAATCCAGTATTACAAAAGGCTACCATAGCTATTTAATAATGCAGAGTAAATATAAGGAGTTGTCAGGATAATCTGTACTTTTTACTTATTACTGGGAGGTACACTGCTTTTAAAATACTACTACTTTCCATCATAATTGCATTGCCTCACACTCACCCGTCTCTTTTTACTCTTGTGTCCTCAGGTTTGACGGGTCTAGGCAACGCCCCTCTTTGGGCTTCAGTGCGTTACCCTGGCGGCGAGGAGGAGGCAGTGCTGTGGCGTCCCGAGCCCAGCAGCGTGCGCGGGTGGAGGGAGGCCACTGTGTTTGTGGGCAGGATCTCCTCCACCTTCAGGCTGGTGTTTTACTCTGAGAGAGGACACGGCCAGAGCGCTGACGTAGCACTGGACCAGCTGCACTTCCAGCACTGCGCTCTGCCTGGTACATACTACTATTATTTATGAACAGACAAGTTAATATTGTTACCATGGTGACATTTAGCTGTTGAATTTACTCTACCAGTCAAAAGTTTGGAGACACTTTTTCAGTTATGTTTCTACCCTATTTTCATGATTATTTACATTTTAGATTCTCACTGAACGAATGAAAACTATGAACACGAATGGAATGTAGTAAACAAAAACGAAACAAAAAAACTCTAAATAACTTAAGACTTTTTTTAGATTTTTTTTAAAAACACCATTTGCTTTGACCTTTGGTATTTCTTTACCCTGACATGACACAGCTGTGAAGTGAAAACCTTTTCAGGAGACTTCACCATGAAACTCACTGAGAGAAGCCCAAGAGTTTGCACCTGTCGACAAAGCAAAGGGTGAACACTTTGATGATTTCACTATAAACTATAAAAAATATTTAGTTGAGGTTTTTTTTTACTTTTTTTCTTTGCTACATAATTCCACATATTGGTTCACGTATTTGATGTCTGTTTTATGTGTATAAAATGTAGACAGTAGTAAGCTTTTTTTTTTTAAATGAATAAGAGGGTGTATCCAGACTTTTTACTGGGAGTGTATATATTCAACATTTTCAGAGAAATTGCAAATACAAATAGTTTATGAAAATAAAGGGTCTGAGGGACAAGTCCTCTACTACAAAAGAGGGCACTATTTTTCTTGTGTAGATAATTTTTTGATAAAATATGTGTAATTTCCTGTAATCTGGGCTGATATCTGATATTTGTCCTGCTGCTGTGGCCAATAAATGTAATCTTTTTTAGTCTATAGCAAGACCCACAAATGCATCTTAAGTTGAAGTAAAGCAAATTAACTTTTCAATTAACTTTGGGGTAGTTTCATGTTTATATTTGTGTAAGCATACAGATATATAGCACTTCTCTATTTCCATTTTTACTTCAAAAAGACAAATCTGATGCATTGAGAACAAACTGGGACGGACACATACAATGCACAGAATGGAGCAGTGCCAGAAAAACTTAGACAATATTCCACTCTAAAACATTAGATCAAACTGTCACATTTTAGTATCAGAAAATAACTAAGGCAATATGAAACTACTGTGTGTGCAGCGCCCCCTGAAGGTGGCTGTGGCCCTGGCATGTTCCTGTGCAGCAACCAGGCCTGTGTGGAGCAGAGGCTGAGCTGTGACGGGACTGACGACTGTGGGGACGGGAGCGACGAGCAGGACTGTGGTGAGGCGGCAAATACATCTATACTCCAATAAACATTAAGTATTAAGAAGCACTGGAAAACAAAGATCTTTTTTCCCCATATGTTTGATCAAAATGTGTCTTGCACCAGTACAAATATATTGTAAAAGCAGCTCTTGAGGTCATCTGCATCTTATTAGAAAGCATTTTATTGTCCGATAATCAGGAAGTGTGTGTTAACATGCCAGTTGTTGTTAACATTAAACTCAGCAGTGGCCTCTGAGACTTATAAACTCATCACCGTGAGTAATTAAGATGCTCAGAATGCATAAGGTAAGTGAGGAATAACTTTGAAACAATGCAAACCCTTTAAAATTAACTAGTTTATTTATGTATATTTATGTATTTATTTCTTTTTTAAGACTGTAAAACTCAGCTGACCGGCACAGTATAAACCTTTTAGTGTTACATTCACGTCCCATTATTCTAAGGAACCTACAAAGTTTAAAATTGAGGCTTCAGAAAGTGTATATGAAATGTGAAATGTACTTTTGTGTGCTAACGTGTTCCATTTGGTTTGCGTGCAGAGGGATACAAACGCTGTGACTTCGACGAGGGTCTGTGTGACATATGGGATCTCAGGTCTCTCTCTTCTCTCAAATGGGTCAGAACAAACCAGCGGAACATCTCCACCACTGACCCAATGAGAGGACCGGGCCGGGACCACTCCAACAACACTGCTACAGGTACTTCAAAACACCTACACGTCTATTTAGGCTTTTTAATGACTATTTACATTGTAGATTCTCACTGAAAGCATCAAAACTATGAGTGAATACATATGGAATTTACTAAACAAAAAGTGTAAAATAACCAAAAACATGTTACATTTTGTTTTAAATTCTTCAAAATAGCTTTACCCTTTGCTTTGATCATTGCTTTGCACACTTGTATAAATCCTGACAAGGCACAGCTGTGAAGTTGTCAGGATTTGGGTTTTTTTGGGCGTGTTCTGTGCAGTTTTCCCCCCTCCCTTCTGTGGTTGAGCCTGGAGCCGGGTGGAGATTCTGGCTCCTCCCACACACACCTGCAACCCAGTATCAATCAAGCTGCACCTGTGAGGATAAAAAGACTTACCCAAAACTCCAAGGCCAGATCGTCTTGTCACCTTCCCATATTCTTGTCATTTCCCGGTATTTCCACTAGTCGTTCTTCATGTCATGCGCCAGTTTATTTGTTCGTGTATCCACCACGATCCCGCACCCTTGAACCACACTGCACCTCCGTCTCCAACCCAGCTCTCCACAACCGGTACGAACACCCCAGCCTCTGACCCTGCGACCCACGACCTGCCCCAAGACGACTGCCTATAACACCGCTCCCAACTGTCTGTTCTGTCTACCTTCATCCACATTCCTGCATCTGCAGATAAACTCTGAACTGTTTCCCGAGTCTGTCTCTTTGGTCCCTCCGTCAGTCCTTACGACTAAAGTGAACATTTCAGACTTCATAACATAAAGCTCACTGGGAGAAGGTCAAGGGTTTGCAGCGCTGTCGACAAAGCAGAGGGTGGCTACAGCAGAGAATCAGAACTTAATTAGATTGTCTTTGCTACATAATTCCATACATCATGCTACGTATATTTGATGTCTTCAATATGTATTTGTAAAGTAAACGGAAAGGGGAAAAAATAGAATGGAAAAGACTTTTTTGCATTATTTTCAGGTGATAACACTCATACCTTCTTTGATCAATTCATCACAAATTTGCTAAAATATGTAACTGACAAATAGTGATTTTTTTTTTTTTTCTGTAAAATGCTGAAGTCACTTTTAGAAGGAACACTACACTTCAGTGGCAGCGTAGTCTTCCATTAGCAGCAGAGGGTGCACACAATGTTGGATTTATAAAATGCAAAATATCAAGGCAAAGATGTCCAAAAGCCAGAATAGTGCATTCTGTAGTTTGATCCTTTTAAATATTGCAACAATATGAACGCAGTCGAATCAAAATCTGAATTTGAATAGACGCACTTAGCAAATCACAAAGGCTGCAATTCTTCAAGTAACTTAATCTCCTCTGCTATTTTGCATATAAATGGCAAACCCTGCAGTTTACCCTGCAGATCTCTATGAACATGCTCTGAAATGTGATTTGTTTGTCAGTTCATATTTCTGTCTTTTTGTCAGTTCTGCAAAATTTTAAATTAAAATGTGAACTTTGAACAAAATACTATTGTTAACCTCCTGAGACCTGGCGTCCTCATATGTGGACAACACATTTTGGGTTGTCTAGGCCACAATGCAAATTTTTAGAAGAAGAATAAGAGCAATAAGAACAGCAACAAAGCATGTTCAATTTAGAATTTTTTTTTAACAGTTTAGAATATATATACGTATTTTTTTGTAAAGGCACATGTCCTTCCTGCTCCTGTCAGCAGCTCTTCACATGAGACACATTGTTCCAAGAGGCACAATTGTTGTTTCTCATTTTGTTTTTACATTCAGGACAAAAGTTGCTGTGTTCAGGGTCTTAATAAATAGTTTTTGCAAATTATTATTCAAATGTTTTATCAAAATGATTAAAATGTCCACATATGAGGACATTCGATTTACATCATTTTACATCATCATTATTTTCCAAAACAAAGAGAAATGAATAAAGCCTGTCATGCAAGAGCTCGGGTCTCAGGAAGTTAAAATGTAAATTGCAAATCTAATGAGTCGCGATGCTTGTCAGAAGAATCACAAATAGATCTTTTGTGTCCTCTGGTGACATATTCATTTTATTTGTGTAGTTTTAACATGTTTTCAGTGACATCCTCCCGCAGCTCCCTGTTCACTGCCTGATTTTTAAATATTTATTCCTTTTATCATGCGCAAGAACCTCATAGAGATACAACTGGACAGAAAGTAGTGACGCTAACAGTGAGGTTGTTGTGCACAGACGTGGTTTTAAATATCATCTTTAAATGTTGTATTATTTGTCGCAGGTCACTTCCTGTACGTGACTGTCCCTGAGTCTGGGCTGAAGAAAGACTGGGCGGCTTTTCAAACTAAAGTCCTGGATCCAACTGACGGCAACACCTCCTGCAAGGTACTACTCTCCCAGTATCATACAGTTCTAATGGAGATATACTGGGTGTTCCTCGTCTGATGAAGAGGAGGAGATGGACATGCTGAGGAGGGAAAAAGTATATTAGGGGCATTGTGTATGTCCCATTACAAATTATATTAAAAAAAATATATGATGAATGTAACACGCACAAATCCAAACTATTCTAAAGAAGGGAAGAGAGAGTGCCTTTATATGATTGAGACTACCAAGATTAACAATACATTATATTAGACAATTGACAAGTGCAGATATCATAATCGTTTTTGCCAACTAACGTCACGCAGGGCAGATTACACATGGATATTATGATAGTCGGCGCCATATTGGTTCAAAAATATCAAAATTATGGCTTTTCACTGACTTTTAACAAGAAGAGAGGCTTTTTAATCTAACAACGGGAAGCTGAAAACTGGTTTAATACTGATATTTGCCCAGTTAAGACATGTTTCCTTTGGAGTTTACATTTATTTACATTAACCACCTGAACCAATATGGCGGCAGGTGGCAAAAAAAAACATCACGGTACCACTGTGTGCAGGTTTTAGTGAAAATAATGCATAAAAATAAATCAGCTATGTTTTGCTAAAAGCGAAAAGACCTGTATTTTATTTAAAACCTGTTTCTCAAACTTTATAAACTTATATTATATTGTTAACATTTTTCAGAATCTTGCTTTTTGAACTTAAAACGACCTTGCTCTATATATTAGTTACTGGTTAGCCAATGTTATTTCTTTAAACTCTTAATGTTTAAATTTTTTGAAGAGTTTACGGGAAAACGAATGAGCCATTTTGCTTCCCGAACTAGAGCGGACTTCGAAGTGGGCGGGACTGTTGAGCTCCATTGTCCCACTAAAAGACTGTGATTGATTTGATAAGACTTTTCATATACTTCTTTAATATGATTCTACTGTCTCTTCCATGTTGCAGATGGTGATGTACACGCACCAGTTTGGGCCACGCTCCGGTGGGCTCACGGTGCTTGTGGCAGACCAGAAGATTTACCCCGTGTGGGAGAGGGGCGGAGCTCTGGGAGACTTGTGGGTGCGGGCCGAGGTGGACGTCCACAGCAACTCCACTTTCCAGGTCAGGTTTGTTCACAATGCGTTCACCAGCTTCAACTAGAGTAGCAACACTGGAAAAAAAAAATCACATCTTGTCTGTATGAAATTCAGTAATAAATGAGCATAATAATCTGGTCTTGTCTCCATGGAAACGTCTTGAAAGTTCTTCAGTATGGCATTTAACTTATCTATTTTGCATAATTACATGTATAGCTTATTAGGAGTGGGCTTGATCTCCACAGATTTGACTCGTAAGTTTGTCTGGAACCTTGTGTCCATGGTCTCCTTGTCTACAGAAAAGTTACACAGTGCACTTTTAAGCTTGGTAAAAGAAATGTATTGTATTTATGGGATGAAAACAAGAGTAATTTGGCATGAAAGACAAGGCTATGTATTAAAACAAGTCCAAAACATCTTGAACCAAGTAATATTTAGGCTCATTAAGTAAATAAATCTTAAGTAGTCAGAACTTTTTCTTGTTTGCAGTGTTGTTTTCAGCCTCATTTAAACTGCTTCACCTTCCCCATGTTGTCTCCAGTGAGCCCAGGAAATATTCAAGTTCCTTTCATTCCACTGTAACTACTTTTGTTTTCACACGTTTGTGGCAGCAGTGGCTCATTGGGTCGACTATTAACCTAAAAATCTAAAGGTTGGTGGTTCAGTCCCAGCTCAGATCAGTGCATATTGTTGCTTTACCCTTGGGCTGAAGCACCTTGCCTTTAAATCCATCTGATGTGTGAATGAGTGATTGTTTAGTTTTGTGGGTTTTGATTTCAGATCATGTTCATGGCTGCCATCAGAGACTTTAAATACGGAGGCATCGGTGTCGACAGCATCGTGTTGTCTCCTGGGTGCCAGCTATCCATAGGTAAAACACACTCTCATTCATATCTCAAATGTACATATTCTAATGCTGTGTGTTGTGCTGGGCAGAAAACAAGACCCTGGCTGCCTTCCCCAAACCCCCTCCCCACCCCTGCACCTCCCCAGAGAAGATGTGCGACTTCCAGGTGGACTGTGAAGCAGCGAAGGACGAGGACATGTGTGGTCAGATGACAGTCAATACTTATACTGCATTAAAGGACCTGTATGTAGGCTGTGCTCTTAAGCCTGGTGTCTACTGCATGATTTTATTTATCTGAGGGTAGTGCTATATGCTTGCGGTGTTTCTGTGTTTCTTGCAAAAGTTTGTAAATGAAAGAGAAAAGGGGGAGATGGTTCCGTACTAAACCAAAGCATCAAATTACAACTTGGTCATCACATCCAATGTTTTTGTAATTAAGAATAAATCAGCAATAAAATTATTATCAGTAAGAGGAATATTTGATTTGAACATGTTTACCTTGTATCTGGAGACACAGTCAGGTCATCTTTATGTAAGATTTTGATTTAAAATTTCATATAGTTCCTTTAAAGCATTCTTCATTTAGATTTGATCAAATACAATATAATATAATACTATAAATGTATTTGTGTCTGTAGTGAATCTACACCAGCTGACCTCACAGTGGTCACAGCCTTAATGTAGCTCATGAATTAAAACACTACACTGTATCCAGTGGCTGTGGCTGGCACTAGTGCCTCACTACAAGAAGGTCCCAGGCTGACATCACATGCCGCCTTAGACTGCTCTTTTAAAGTTATTTTTCCCTGTGTTTGGGTAGGTTTCCTCTGGAGAGATTTCTCTTCAGAGACAATAAAGTAAACCTTTTCTCACCATTAGCAGTGAAGACATTTTAAAGAGATTTTGTGGAATGCCAAAATCCACCAAAGGATGCTATAACATGAAAAGTACATAAAAGCCTTTGTAATATCAAAAGGCATTTCCGGTTCATGTGCTTTGTTGTTGTGTTGCAGGTGACTTTGCATACTCAGAGGGCCATGAGGGCTGGATAGACTCTAGTGTGGGGAGTCAGGGCTGGATCAGGAACGCCACATCCAAAGGTGCATTTCTGTGACTTTAGCAGTTTTTGTTTGTATTTCAGTGGCAATGCTTATCAGTAATCATGTGTTTAAATAAGCCAGAGTAAGACAAAGGGTAGTTTTTCTGAGTGTCCAAGGGCAGGTGTTAAAGGTGCTCTGTGTAACTTGCTCTGAGAGTCCATCACCTTCTTGTCTCATAATGATGTTATTGCGTTGTCTGGAAGCTTCTACCGTATGGTATAAACATATCTTATGTATCTTTGATTTATTTAATCACAGGATTTTTATTGCCAAAAAATACTTGATGGACTCACCTTTTTTTCTTCATAGAGATTGACGTTTTATGGCATTCTGTGGAACATTTCAGGCAAAGCCATAACAACATATTTATGGAGAAGGATGAAGGATTTTCACACACAGGAATCATACAAGAGTCCATCTTGTACACCTGACTGATCTGTTGCACTTTTGGTGTAAAACAGAACTCAATAGAAATGCTTTTGCTCAGTTACCAGAAAACCATGCAGCATTAGCCCTGAGTCAGTATTGGTTGTTCTCTGAGTGCAGAGGTGGTCCTGTACGTGGCAGAGTCAGCAGGGCACCAGAGGACCCCGGCCCAGATGAAGACCCCTCTGCTGGGCCCCTCAGGACCAATCTGCACCATGAGCTTTGACTATGCGCTCACCGGCAGCCCAGGCCATATCGGTAAACACCTTCAACTTCAGGCAGAAAAAAAATAGATTCAATGACATTGCCTATGCATTGATAAAAGGCATTTTCTGAACTGTATAGACACATCTGCCTATGACAATCCTCAGAAGTTTATTCCTTTATCATGGCTGAAAATCCCTTTAAGTCCTTTAAACCGAGTGTTTTATGTTGTCACAATACTCACAATCATTCTAATGTTATTCAAGAAAGGTTTATTTCTGTCTATCTGCATGTGCCTTTTTAGTATTTTTAGTACCTGCTGAAATGAGTGTCTGGTTTTCCTATGGGTTAGTGTCTGATTTTTGATACTTTTGACAATCCTAGTATGAGGTTAGTCCTGTTGCTGCCTGTAGTTTCATATTTCAGACAGTGTTATGGTATATGTTATGTTATATCTCTTGTGCAGGGGAGCTGTCTGTGCGTGTGATGGACAGTGTGCTCGGACCGCTGCCCAAAATCTGGGAATTTGCAGGGAAAACAGGAACAGATGGGGAATCGTGGAACCACACAAACGTATACATCGGGCAGAGGAGATCGCGCTTCCAGGTGCTTCTTCTTATCAACATAAAGCTTTTAATAGTGCGTTTTTTTTGTCATGTATTTAAATGTATCTTAATTTATGTGGCACTAGCTGGCATTTGAAGGACAAGTGGCTGAGTTAAATACTATGGCCGAAATCAAAGTCACAAACATTTCCTTCCACAACTGTCATCAAAAGTACTACCCCCATACTCCAACTGGTAAGTCATTTTATAAAATCATACACCATATAGGCACGGTAATTTAAAGCAGACCTGTTATGCAAAATAGAGTTTTCAGAGCACTTAATCATGTTATACTTGTTTCCCTTCATCATTTACTCACCTCAAGTAGTTTTTGGAGTGATTTGTGCATGTTTGAGCAATATTTAATCACTATATTGCTATTTATATCCCGTTTTCACCACCGCCGGCATATGTCCACTGCTCTGTATCCACAGTTTTACATTCTTAATTGGTGATACGGGTAGGATTATGCAGCGTTGTCTAATCATTTTGGTACAACTGAAAAAAAAATGTGCTACTCGCTGTGTGATGTGCAGCCATCCATGGGGGGGGGGCGACAGCTACGCAGCTCTTTGTTGCGATGACATTTACGGCAATGTCAGCTTCTACTGAGCACCGTGACAAAAGCCAGTGGACTTGTTTCTAATATTAAGTTGTTTTAGAAGAATAGTAAGATTTAAAATGTGATGTGTCCACAGGTAGATAGATCATAACTATATAGTAGGCAATTTCAGCAACATTGTCTGGCCCTAGTACAGATATATTTTATGAGCAGCTCTTGGGGTTAAAATATGTCTGCTGGGTATTGTCTGCATCAAATTACAAAAAGTTTTATTGTTTGATAATCAGGAAGTGTGCTGTTCTAGTTGTTGTTAGCTTTTCCAAAAACTGCATTGGTCTCAGAGTTGTGAAAAGTGCTTATAACCTTATTTTGGTGAATAATTAAGATGTTTGGAATTAATAAGCTAAGTGAGGAATAACATTGGACCACTGCGAACCATTTAAAATGAAGTACGGTAGTTCTGTTTTTTTACAAGTAAAAAATCAGCTGTTTGTGTTATGTATAAAATCATTGCACTTTTATATGACGTGTTCTTCCACTTGGTTGTTGATATTTTGGGCTTTGTTCCAGGAGTGTCGTGTAATTTTGAGGACGGACTCTGTGAATGGTACCAGGATAACAATGATAATTTTGACTGGAGTCTGCTGGACGGAATGGACCACACCATCAGTATTGGTAAAACAAATCATTACAGTCTATATGCCTTTTCACATTACATCATTGATTTTCCTCCTACACTCACTCACACTGGCAGATTGGGTGAAGTGAACAACAATCATTTCAAAACCTCTATATAACTTGTAACTTAATGTGGAGCATGTTGTGTTGAGTAGATTGTACAGTAGTGTGTTACGTTCAGGCAGGAGTCTGGTAGTGGACATGTGGGACCCGTCTCTCCGTGGTGCCTTCGGACGTCTTCTGTCATACCCACGGCCCTCCTCCACCACAGGGACATGCCTCTCTTTCTTCTACAAGCTCTATGGACCAAACACAGGTACGGAGATGGTCATTTACAAGCAAAATACATTATAACAATCCTCTAACTCTTTGTGTGCGTCAGGGACTCTGAATGTGAAGCTGCTGGATGAAAGCGGCTATGAGCTGACCCTGTGGTCTCGCACTGGAGCTCATGGGAACATGTGGCATGAGGCTCAGTGTCCAGTGCCCCAACAGAATACTCCCTACAGGGTAAGAACTATACCCCACCAACACAGCCCTTACTTGATAGTGGTTGGAATTTATAGCTGTTATCCCAAAAAGCTAGTTTCATCCATTACATATATGAAAAATGCAATGTGCAAATATACCATTATGTTAAAGTTACTCTTCTAAACATGTATATGACATTTTAACACTATTGTTTACTGTTCCTAATCCTTTTTGGCAATTTTAGTGCATGTTAGGTACATTTTAAGATTTCTGGTCAAAAACAGTCAAAAACTGAGTGTGTGCTGCCTTCAGTGGCTACTGCAATTTCAAGTACTTTGTGACATCACACAGGACTGCTCTTCTTTAGGCCTCCAGGTACTTCCCAGTTTAGCAGCTCTATTTGAAATGAGCTGAATGAGGGGGAAAGTGAGGAGAAATTAGTCTGAGTATAAACGAACAGTGTGATTGGCAGGTATCCACACTTTAAACTCCACCCTTGCAGCTAAATGTTTATAATCAGAAACACCTGTCTATAATCAGGGCAGTCTTGTATGATGTCATGTAGTACTTGAAAAACAGTGGCCACTGGAGGCAGTACACACTCAATTTTAGACATTTCTGACCAGAAACCTGCTAATTTACCTAGTTTGCACTACAATTGCCAAAAAGGACTAGGAACCGTAGACAATGCTATTAAAACACCTTACACTTTGTTTTCCTCTGTATTGATCCAGCTGATGTTTGAGGCGGTGCGCTCGGGCTTTGATGGACGCATTGCCATTGACGATGTGGGGTTCAAGGAAAAAGAGTGCACTTCTGTGTCGAGGATGTGCTCTTTCGAGGGCAGCCCATGTGACTACAGCAGCTCTGGGGCCCTGCGCTGGCGCCACATCAATGGAGACTCCTCCTCAGACCCCAAGACGGACCACACACTGGAGACCGCACAGGGTCAGACAACACTCACATATAGTCAGAAGATAGAGTCAGTGATACAAATGATCACAGTCAACATTTGTGCATGTGCCTTTTAGATATTTAATGACAAAGTACAATGTATTTCAACCTGGAAAGACGGACACAAAAGAAAAGTATTAGTAAGCTTTATTGAATCAGTTATCTTTAGCGCTCAGACTCCGGCAAAACTGGGCACTGGTTGGATGAAGAGGGGCAAGCAGCTAGTAATTAGCATTCTAATTACTAGCGATAGCATGCTAACAGTGCACTTCCTGGTTATCAGATAATAAAATACTTTCTTAGATGTGGACAGCGGACTTATTTTGACCTCAGGAGCTTCTTATACAATAAATCTGTACTGCAGCAACACAAATTTTACTCTAACACTTACATATTACCTTACATATATAATAAAGTTGCAATGGATTTCGCCTGTAAGAAAATGTCATGCAAAAAAAAAAAAATCTATGTACAATTTCCAAAGGACAGACCATAAAAAGTCCTGTCTGAAGGCAAGGAGCAAGATATTTAATGCCAGAATAAAGTTTTTGGCACCAGCTTGTAAGTAAAGGAACAAGGAAGTAAATAAGAATACTTAAAAAAAAACACTTGGCCACTCTTAAGTACAATATTTCTAATCTAAGTAATCTACTCTCCAGGGTACTACATGCTGCTGAACACCGACTCGGACATATTCCCGGCTGGGGCAACCTCCACCCTCACCTCACCTCTCATCTACGGGACGTCCAAAACCCAGTGTCTCCAGTTCTGGTACCACATGGGCGGAGCTAGACCTGGTGGGGAAATGCTACTTCACTGTGTCTTGTACTCTGGATCACTTAAGCTTGTCCAAATTGAATTATTAGCGTATATGTATCGGTGGAAGTATTGCAATAAGATGTTGAGCAGTTGCCCTATGACCAACAGTTTGCCTGATCTAATTTTACTACTCAAGTATGGGAGTGAATGAATGCTCTGAAAATCATCAAGTTGTTGTGTAAATCCATTATTATTAAAACATTATTATTATGCATAATGGGAATACAAAAGAAATGAAAGTAAAGCAGTAGGTAGAGTAATAGTTCTGTTGCCAGACGTTTAGCAGCGTCTGAGGCCAAGAAATTTGACCTATCTCATATGAATGTTTTTGGTCGTGGGCAGAAGGAAATGGAGAATTCGTTCTCAGTTGACTTACCTGGTAAAATATTGAATAAATACAAAAATAAATAGACCACAAAATAGTTTCTTGTCCTTGTCTTAAAGGAACAGTTTGTATCCTGCTCTAGGTATCACAACTTAACCTGCAGGTAGAGGACACGGATAATTTTTCTCATTCTCAGTTTATGGACAGGCCTCATGTGAAAGCTCAGAACTTCCAGAATTCACTCGCTGAGCTGCAAAGGCTGCACTAGCACTGGTTAATGATTGGCTGCAGGTGCTGGGGTTTAGGTAGTGACAAAACACCAAATTGTAACAAAAAATGGCTATCATGTCTAATCTTTTTGTAATTAAAACATATCTGTATTAGAATTGTTATCAGTAAAAGCTATATTAGATTTGAACATGTTTAGGTCGTATCGGAGAACACCAGATAGGTCATGTTTATAACTGCTGAACATGATCTTGTGTGTTTTGAAGGCACTCTCACCGTCTACATGAAGCCAGTGAAAGGGAAGCGAGTGAAGATCTTCTCTGACAGGCTGAACCAGGGGGAGGTGTGGCGTCATGGCAGCGGTAACATCTCCCCTGACCTGGTGGACTGGCAGGTACACACTGGTTCACAGGGTAAGGATGGAGAAAAGGTCCCTCTTCATAACCAGTTGTGTTTTCTGTTGTGCAGCTGGAGTTTGAGGTGATCGGAGCAGGCGGCAAAAACGGTCACGTCGCCATTGATGACGTCCACATTTTGAATCATGCCTGTGAATCTCAAGGTTAGTGCAGGACGGGGTGTGAGGGTATCGTAATATCAACTTACAATAGTGGAAAGGACAGTTTAAATATGTTCTACTAAAACACCAAATCCACGTTTTTGCAACTAAACTGTGTATATGATGTCTTAATGGCTTATTTGCTGTTGCTTTTTTGGTGAAAACTAGGTAGATTTGCAGTTTTCTGGTCAAAAAGGCCTAAATTTAAGTGCGTGCTGCCTTCAGTGGCCTCTGCAGTTTCAAGTAGTTGGTGACATCACAAAATACTGGACTTATTACAAACACCTGGCTGCAGGAGCGGAGTGTGAAGTGTGGATACCTGTTAGACCAGTCACACTGTTTCTCAGTTTAGAAGCTGAAATGTGAAATGAAATGTGTTTGAGGGCGAAGTTTACAAGTTTAATCACATTTTAAAAGCTAAAAGTAAATATCAGCAAATATCAGTCTTCAGCCACAGCAGCAAATCAAAAATCCGGTATCGGCATTGGCAAAAAAAATAAAATCCATATTAGGCCATCTCTAATTTCAGTTATGAACCAAATAATCATGATCATACTATTTACCATAACGGAGCAGCTCTAATTTGTACAATACTTTTCTCCCGATATTAACTTGAATATTCATAAATGTGTGCGTCCAGATTCAAAATGTTCTCTGGAGAAGAGCCTGTGCAGCTGGACTAACACCCAGGACGTGCTTAAAGACCGATTGGACTGGGAGCTGAGCAGTAGGGAGGCAGAGAGACACTACCCTGTCCCTGAGGCTGACCACACCCTAGGACACGAGAAAGGTGAGGGACAATCATACTACAATCATACTACAACAACAACATAACCAAGATGAAAGCACGTTTTTGTTTCTGATACAGCTCAAGATCATTCTAAACTAGAAACTAAACTAGATTGTTAAACCCTTTTATTATTATTTGCTGTTCTGTATCTTCTACCAGTAAACAAAGTGGATATCATTGTATTTTATATTCTCAGGTCACTTCCTGTTTCTACCCAGCAGCGACAGGACAGCAGCCAATCAGAAAGCTTGGTTATTAAGCCCACACCTGCCCCCCACCAAAGGCACCTGTTTGAAATTTTGGGCCAATATGCCTTTTTCAGGTATGTTCACGCACCTCATTAATAAGATTCACTATGATAATATAATACGTACACATATTTAAAATTATTTGTTTTCTCTCATTGCATATTTTAAAGGTTCTCTGAATTTTACTGTCTTAAAAACATGAAAAACTGTTTGCAGTGGTCCAAAGTTAATCCTCACTTACCTTATGCAATCAGAGCATCCTAATTATTCATTATTATTCAGTATGAGTTTATAAGCACTTTTCACAGCTTTTAGAGACCAGATTAGTTTTTCTGGCGCAGTAAAGCTAACAATAACTACCATGCGAACAGGCACTTCCCAAGTATCCTTCACTTTGCTTTTCAAAGATTTACTAATTTATTTGTATTATTTTTTGCAATTTATAATACTCTTCCCCCCTCTACGCTGCCCTCTAGGGGTGGGCGAGCTGACGGTGTGGCTGCGCTCTGAAGAAAAGAACACAAAGTTACTAAGCACCAGTCAAACCGGAGGGTCCTGGACACGCTTTGATGTGAATATCACCTCCACTAAAGAATATCAGGTCTGTGTCAAAAATCAGATGTTCGTTCTTATTGTAGTTTGTTGTTTTAAGATCAGATACAGATCAGATATGTATAAATTCTTCAAAACAGCCTTTAGTCTTTGCCTTGCACTCTTTTTATTCCACTAATGAACCCTGTCAAGGCACATCTATGAAGTGAAAAGTATTTGAGGAGACTTTTTGAAAGAACGCCAAGAATTTACAGAGCTTTCAACAAAGCAAAGGGCGGATAATTTGAGGAATCTGAATCCAAAATATCTAAAATATAAAATTCCATACATTTGGTTGATATATTTTATGTCTACAATATGTATTTACAAACTTTTGACACATTAAATACATAAAAATACATATACAAACTGTCCAAAAGTATAGGTAATGTATAGAAAAACTTATTAATGCGTAAAAAGGAAATGTATAGTGATTGATTAATGACGTGTAATTCTCTTTTCAGATTGTCCTGGAGGGCATTAAAGGCAGCTCCGGGTTCCTGGCTTTAGACGACATTGAGTACACTGTTGGAGTGGACTGCTCTGGGACACAAACTGATCCTGTCGATAGTAAGAACCATCTGTATCTCATTCACACAGTGCCTGATCTATGGACATGTAGAGGGGTCTATACACCACAAGGGGGCTCTAAATCCTCAGTGTAATCTCTGTAGAAATGGTGTGCAAATGTATGCTTTGTATTGAAAAAAATTGGAATTACAATCAAGAAATGTTACTTTACAGAGGTAGATTACTTGTGCAACTTTTTAAAGAAATTGTACGTTTCAGAGTACTTTTCTACTCCTGCTTGAGTAATATTTTTACTGAAGTAACACGATTCTTACTTGAGTAAAACTTGCACTTACTCTTCCCACTGCGAGTAAGTCTACAAGTGACAAAAGCCTTATGTTATGTGTTATGTTGTTTTTTTCTGTCTATTACACCGTGTGCACGATTATTAGTGATTATTTTGACCATATCATCATTTTATCTATAATTTCCAACTCCAAGCTGTGTAAACTTGAATGCTGGTTGGATTTAATGCATATCAGGTGATGTGTATTTGTGTAATGAGGGAGGATGTGGCCTAAGGAGATCAACACTCTATATCAAGGTGTACATGTAGATATTCTCTTAAGAAATCCAAAACTTCCCTTTTACTGCTTAAATGTTCAGGTTTGAGGGTTTGTTAACACTTTGGATTGACCAAGAGCACTGTAGTTGTACAATAACAAAATTAATCCTCAAAACTACAACACCACTAATAATTGGGCATACAGTGTTTTTTAAAATACCAGATGTTGTACATTAATGTTTTATCGTTCAAATTACATTCACTTCTAATTATAATTCAAATGTTCCTTCCCAACAGGTTTCCCAAAACTTGTGCATTCTTATCTCTAAGCTTACTTTTGTAAACTGCATGCGACGTATATTATGGTTGCTAGGTAACAACATCTGTCAAATCTGCTGCCTATATCCAACCAGGAAGTAAAATATATCAGTAAAGTTTGTGGTGGTTTGTGGAAAAAAATTGAAAAGTACAAAAATACACAATGATAATTTACCCTCAAAGACATAATGATTTACCGTAGTCTAATTGTGTATTTAGTTTTGGGCCTTGTTAATATTATGGTTGCTAGGTAACAGTCATAGAATTACCTCTGCCTGTGTCCAACCAGGAAGTAAAATTATAAACTTCACCAAAAAAATTAACTTAACTGTGTGTATGCAGAGAAAAGACAGCCTGACGCAGGAGGCATCGCGGCCTCTGTCATAGTGTTTCTGCTCCTGGTGTCCACTCTCATCGCTTTGCTGGTCATCTACCTGAGGTCCAGACGCCAGCAGAGGTCTCCACCTGCAGGGCCAACGGGATTCGCCAACCAGTCCTACGAGTCTGACCTTACTGTGAGTGTAGAGACAATAAGTCACACAATATGAAGGGCATAGTTTATCCCAGTAAACAAAACATTCCTCTGTCAGTGATACAGTACATTAACCCAAATATAAATGTTGCTATGTTTAAAAAGTAAAATGGGTAAAATGGTTTAAAGAGGGGGTATAATGGGGTAATTGTGGCATTATTATGGGAATATAATGCGAAATCTGCTTCATCAAAAACATGCCCAAAGAGGTTTTATATATCATCCATGTATGCTTGAGTAATTTAGTGATCTCTCCGAGTCCCTATTCAAACCCTCCTTATGGTTAGCAGCACAATTCTCCATGAATATACAAAAACATGAAACAAAACAATACGCTACAACTTCACAAACCTGACGCAATGTGCAGAAGTAACATTAGCGGGATGCACTCTGATTGTGTTGTGATGGAGCTCTGAAGGGGGAGTAACTTAGCGTGGAGATCAATGGGAGCAGAGACTCATCAAAAATGAAACGGAAAATTATAAAACATGTTAATAAGTTGTTTTCAAAATAATAAAAGGTAACATGGTGATCTAAATGTGTATCAACAGTTAATACCCCGTCTTTAAGGTTGTTACCACCTCTGTGTCGTGGGTTCGCTTCTCAGCCTTGAATGCAAAATGTCTCTTCCCTCTCTCCTCATTTCACGCTATAGCTGTCTTGTCCAATAACATCTCCATGGAGACGAACAGATGACAACCCCTCCACCAGAAATGTCGCATAGTGCACCTTTACAACGCTTGCTATTTTCATTTGCCAAAACTTCCTAAGATTTGTATTCTATATTTAAATTTTCTACATCAGCCAAACTACAGTTTCATGGTTATTTTGAAGATATCGCCTCACCTCATTTCACAACAGTTTATTCAAAATGTTTCTCAAGCGAATAGATATGGATCAGACCTGGACGACTGAAGGTTTACACAGATATATTCTTAGGCAAATGTAATAAAATCCATGCAGTTCTATCCTACCACCATGGAATTGATAAATAATAAAAATTTGACAAGTTTTGAAATAGGGCAGTATGTCAAAAATCATATTGCATTTACTGATCTGTGCTATAATGTTGTTTAACACACACATTCTGCATATTTAGGCTGTGTTCTTCTCTCAAATGGAAAACACTTTGTTCCACCTTGTGATGTCATCATGTGGTGATACAGAAAATGCTCCAATGTGTTTTTAAACTCCATACACCTTCACTAGAATCATTTGATCATTTCATCCCTGGATTTGCTTAACTTTAGAGCTGCAGCTGTTGTTTTAGCCTCATTGAAACTGCTTCACTCCTCTGTGCAGCGGCATTGACAAGCTCAGCTGTACAAAAGGTCAAATTAAAATATTCCAAAATAGAAGCAACAACTTAATGTAGACAGTCTAATAATCCAGGATCACTCAAACATGTGTGAATGAAACAAAACACAGCTCTGGCTATGGTTTTGAGGAGGTCACAGCTTTATGGCTCAAAGCTCATATGAGTCCGTTTTGTGTAATGTAGGACTTTTAAAGAATACAGATTTTATTAACTGACATTTAACACAAAAAAATTGTTCCATGTTTCCTCCAAATTCTTGCATCTGCTCCAAACCACGTGCTTTCACTGACAGAGGATTGGCTGTAGCCCTCTCCATTAAAAAGACCCAAGCTGATCATTAGAACAGACTCACTGAATTGATTAAAATTAAATTAATTTCACAGCCATATTTAAACACACCATTATTCAAATGTTTGTATCTTTGCAGGAGGATCACATAAGTGTCCCTCCTGCTCAGAACCACCCGATGGCAGCTGGGTTCAATCATTTCTCAGTGAGTGTCTGCCCAGACCCACAGATATTAAACATTTTGATGTATATATTTATGTATTGATACCCAGCTTGTTTATCTCCATGGAGATGTTATCGCTTGGCCTGGAATGTTACACAGTATGACATTGAATTGATCTTTTTCCATGGACACCACCAGGCCAAGTTTCAGATCTGTGGAAAAGCAAGCCCACTCACAATATATATTAATTATAAAGGTGCATTATGTAACTTTTCTGGTCCATCACCCACTTGTCTCCATGGAGATTTCCTTACTTTTCCTGAAATGCTCTACAGTTTGGCATTATACTTCTCTATTTATATATTCAAATACTGGTGTTGCTTTAAAACATGAGTGGGATCGCCTCTCCTCAGATCTAACTTGGCTTGATGGCATCTCCTGCTCGTCTCCGTAGACATAAATAAGTTTGATACTGTGGAGCATTCTAGACACAGTTATCCATGGAGACCACCAGTCTTCAAGAAAATATAAATAAATGCAAGATGGATACGTTTAAAGGCACTGTACCTGATTTCTACTGTCTTAAAATGTGGAAAAACAGTTTATTTTAAATGGGGTGCAGTGGTTCAGAGTTATTCCTCTCTTACCTTATGTTTTCCAAACATCTTTTTACTCACTAACAAGAGTTTCGCTTAACAACAAGAGTGTTAACAGCACACCTCCTGATTCTCAGACTATAAAACGTTTTATAATAAGGTGCAGACGGTTATTTTGATTCCAAGAGCTGCTTATACAATACTGAGGGAAGACACATTTTACTCAAAATCAGGAAAAATCAGGTACAGGTTATTTATTGTCATACTGTGGAACATCTCCATGGAGACAAGCATGTAGCAGACACTTAACCAGAATAGTTCAGTAATCCTCTGTAAAAAGTCCTGCCTCTAAACGGTCACCAAACACGTGGCTTGAATTTTCCCTGGATTGTTGCAGCACAGATAGAGACACTGCTCTCTTTTTAAGTTCATAAATCATCACCAGACTCATTCAAAGCATTTTTGTTGTGAAATCGAGCTCATTACTGCTGCATACTTGCATTAGCATGTCTGGACATGTTCCTCATTACCTAGTTTAATTGTTTTGCTGTGGTAATTTCCCCTGCTGCCAGCAGATGGCTGCACCAGATCAGGGTATGGAGAGCACTGAAGCTATGAAGTGATGTCTTTTATTTAATTAACCATGATTATAAGTTGTAAATCATGAAATGAAAAAGCAAAGATACTCAAACATGTTTAAATGCCAATAACAATATAAATTATGTGTAAAACTTGTTCTTTAAAGGTTCTCTTTCTATACTTATGCTTGCTGGTTTGTTGCAGGACTATGGGGACATGGGGAATGTGGACTGAGCTGGTCTGAGCTGGTCCGTGTGTGGGTCTGGACGTGGTACCACAGTAGCAGAACTACTTGTGCCATGTAAACCAGGAGAGTATTACGGAAACCCTGTCGGCAAGACTTGGAGTGGATCCTTCAAGGAGCTGGGTGTACCGCATGTGTGTCTATGGTGGAATGTTCAGCAGTTAAAATACAGAAAAAGACTAAATGGATTTAAACAACACATTTCATATTTAGTAGCCTGTGATCAGTGTGAGCGTTCATGGTCATGTTTAGGTGTTTGATTTTCAACAAAAAAGTGAGAGTGACTAACTGAAAAACCGTCGGCTAATGCTAGCTAGCTTGTGACTGTTATTTGAGAGGGACTTATTAAACAGCACAAAATCAGCTCACTTGTTGTAGTTCCAGCTAAATCGACTCTTTATGGTCAGATTGTGTTAAAACAAAGGTCAGATTAAAACTCTAACTTGAGTAACAGAGCTTCAGACAGAGCAGTGCCTACTGTTAGCTACACATCCCCAGGGAATGTTGATGACATCAGCTGCAAAGTATGAGTAGTAATAGTAATGATGTAAAGTGCAATATAAAGGTGCAAGACCCTATCCCTTATAAATGATCATATCTTGTATAATAAAACTAAAATCAATAAACTTTTTAAATTAAATGTGTGTATGTATATGTAATTTGTGGTATTAAGAAACATTTGTCTTAATACCACATATTTCCAATTTAGAGGAAACTTCTACAGGCATCATTTCCAGGTACTCCGCCCACACATTGGTTTCGATATGTGGATGACAACTGGACAAAAATCAAAATTCAGGATCTTGAGCCTTTTACTGCACATATTTATGCTGTGGATCCAAACATCAAGTTCACACGGGAAGAAGCCAAGGAGAACAAACTGGCCTTTTTAGATTGTGCAGTAACAATAGGAGAGGACCGGCGACTCCAGCTAGAAGTTTACAGGAAGCCTACACACACGGACCAATACTTGTTGTTTGACTCACACCATCCACTGCAGCACAAACTCAGAGTGATCCGGACATTACAACACAGAGCTCAAGTGGTCCCTACAAACACAGAGGGAAAAGTAAAGGAGGAGCAGCATGTGGAGAAAGCCCTCTCTGCTTGTGGATATCCAAAATGGGCCTTCAATAAATCGAAGATAGCTAAAAAAAACAGGGAATCTGAACCCAGAAGGAGAGGTGTTACCATCCCTTACACTGCGGGTGTGTCTGAAAAACTTCAGAGAATCTTCAGACAGTATGAGATTCCTGTTTTTTACAAACACTTTAAGGCAGAAATTGGTTCACCCTAAGGACAAAACCCCGAGCCATAAACAAAGTAATGTAGTCGACTCCATTCAGTGTAGTGAAGAGTGCAGTGAGCGTTACACTGGAGAAACTAAACAGCTACTCCATCTTAAAGCCACTAACCACTCCTTTGAAGATAGTGAAGTTCAGATCTTAGCCAGAGAAAAATGGTTTGAGAGAGGAGTTAAGGAAGCTATTTTTGTTAGGAAAGAGAATCCTTCCTTAAACAGGAATGGGGGCCTGAGACATAATCTCTCCCCGATCTACAACTCCATCCTCAGACCCAGAACAATGAGAACAATAGCAGGGTCGTTAAGGGCTGAATAGGGTAGTTTCAGCTGAAACTGGAAACAAAAAGCTGTTTAGAGTTTCAGTGTGGTTCAGATAGATTTAAGGCAGTAGCCACCAGCAATCTGACCAGAACTGAAGAAGCGGCTTGGATGAGCAGCAAAACGTCTTCACTCATACAACGATTTGTCCAGTTGACAGATTTAAACTTCGTCGTTTGCTATTTTTAATTTATTTGCAAAGGTAGGTCTTTTATAAATGACTTTTGGGGAAGCAATGGTTCAAGCGTCCAACTGGAAACTTGCAATTTGTTGGTTCAAATCCTGTCCTTGTGCAAGACACTTCACACACACTGTCCATTTGCGACCGGAAGGGCATCTGGCATAAAAATCTAGGTAGTCATCATACAACTGGCAAATGGTGCAGTTTAAAGAAAAAAACCTAATGTTATTTTAGATTTAATACATTTGTTTTATGGATATTGTACACTGTGTCTAACATGTGTCATGTTTAATGCATTTCAGCTTAGACATAATACTTTGCTATTGTCAATCGCTATGGCAACAGTCCAAATTTTTCATTATTCTGAAACCCAAGTATAGACAACAAAAAGCTGATAAAGATAGATTTTTTTAACAATGAGCTTTGATTCGAGTCTCTTGATTGGCCGCCTTCACAGTTCAGGAGATGCTGAGGAGTCGCCCTTAGCAACCGAGGCGTCTCTACGGCAACATGTTCTCCCCTCTCTCTCTCTCTCTCTCTCTCTCTCTCTCTCTCTCTTTCTCTCTGTCTCTCTCATCTTTCGCCACAGAGACCAGAGCTCGGAGCACACAGGGAGAGGCAGAGGAGTCGTGACTCTGCTCGGTGGCTGGACTCGCCCTGGGGCAGATTGGCACATGGACCCTGGGGTGCTGATATTCCTCCTGTATGTGATGATCGCGCACGAGCTGGTGTGTGGCTGGGTGCAGTACAGGAAGCAGAGCGGAAGGGCACGTGCACGGACCGGACTCCCGCCCAGGAGCAGGTAACAGTGAGGGGTTAATGGACAATGTGTGGGGATGTATGGAGATGTTAGAGTGTGAGAGCTCATATTTTCCACCGTATTTGCAAAAAAAATGTACTTGGAATTTTGGTACCACTTTATAATAACTCCTGCATGTTTCTTTTCTCACTCTATTCCACCTTGTGATGTCATGTCGTAATACAAGAAGTACTCCTGTGTGTTTTTAAACTCCATACACCTTCACTAGAATCATTTGGATTATTTCAACAATAGAAATTGGGTTTCTAGGGTTGAAATGTACAGAACAAAAGGTAAAAGCTAGATGCTAACTTGAAAACTACCTCTTCATGACATCACAAGGTGGAACAGAGCATTTTGAGCTTTGGAGATACAGACAGACTAATGATAAAGGGTTATTCAAACATGTGTAAAAACAAAACACAACGCCAGGTATGTTTTTGATGAGGTACCAACATTATAAGATGGCTTAATGCTTACAAAAGTCAATTTTGTGTAATATAGGACCTTTAATAAACTATGAGCAAAGACTTAATTCATAATGAACATATAGTTTATTCAAATGATTAATTAAGGGGTTAGAGTATTAATTAAATCCTCATTATGTAACTTTCTTGTCCACAAATATAGGCTAAAATAAGAACATATTTTTGTTTTGTTTGTTTGTTTTTTGCATTTTGGTTGCGTTTATTACACTAAAAAAAACGTGCATTCTTACTCTGAGCAGGCTTGCATCTCCACAAACCTTATTTAGCCAGAAGGAAAACATTATATGCCTGTTTCCTTTCAGTTTAAAAATAGAAACAGTGACCACATGATTGTATGATCTGATCAGATTGTGCTCACTGCAGCCAAACAATGACCAGCTGTTATGTTATTGTCATAATCAGTACAGTGTGATCAGTTTAAAGGTGCAGTTACACTAATGCTCCATGTGTGGCGCTGCAACTAAAGAAAACAGTGTACAGTATGTGCTGAACTGGGGTTTGAACCTCGTCTCCAGCTCATCCTGCTGCTGTAAAAGTGTTACTTAGTGGAAATACGTTACTGTAAATCAACTAAACTGTGTATATGTTGTTTTACTAGCACTATTTAATGTTTTTAGTCATGTTTGAGCAATTTTAGTTCAAACTAGCTTTCTGGTCGAAACCTAGTGTGTGCTGTGCTGTCTGTCGCCAGTATAATTTCAAGTGCAATGTGACGTCACACAGAACTGCCAGGTGTTTCTGATTACAAACAACTGGCTGCAGGGACAAAGTTTGAAGAGAGGATACCTGTTAGACCAATCACACTGTTCCTCATATAACCAGACCACGCCCCCCTCCTCCCCCTCCCAGCTCGATTTGAAATGTGATTGTGGGAGGAGTTTAAGCGCTTAGTCACATCAATGTTGAGCCTGGAGCCAAAATGACAACAAAAGAAGGCAAAGCTCACCTTCTAATATTTCCTGTCTTTCCCTAGTGATTGACCGTGTTTTTTGGAGTCTAAATGGCATTAAAAGCTTTTTTCTAGTGAAGGGACTCACACCTGCTCGCCCAGCATTAACCATATCTCCATAGAAACAAGCAGGTAACACCAAAGCTACAAGTTACAGGTCAGATCTGTGGAGAGGTGACAATGCTCTCAGTAAGAATTCTCTTTTTTCAAGATCATTTTGGGGAATAAAAAGACCTGCAGTTGAATAATGCAAGATAGATATGTTTAAAGCGGTACTGTGGAATATTCCAGACATAATAATAACATTTTTAAGACAAGCGGGTAGCGGACTCTACATCAGAAATTACGTAGTGCCGCTTTAAAATCAGACAAACGTATTAATTGAGTTTGAACCATTACAACTGAATGGACCACAGTTCAAATATGTAAAGTAAAGTAAAGGCAAAAACTGAAATCTCCTGTCAAATAAAATGAGTTAAATTGATTATTAAGTAAAATTATAATTTATTTTTAATGGTCAGAGAATATTTGAGTTTGTTAAACATTTCATGGAGTTCTAAAAGTATCTATTTTGCTTTAGAAATATCTAAACACATACCATTTAATAAAACTGTGTGTCCGTGTTTTGTACAGGGCGCGGGCGTGTCCAGGAGTGTGGAGAGCCAGCAGCCAATCACAGCGCTCGGACCGGGCCAGAGAGCTGAGGAAGAGCGGTCGCATCGTGAGGAAGGCCTGAACAAACAAGTCTGAAGAGGACAGGACATTTTAAAAGCTCTTATCTGGACTGGAGCTCTGTATTTGCTCCAGGGTCGATCTGAATCAGTCTGTCACACCAGGTACAAGGGAGAGTCTCACACTTTTGGACAATCTGTTGGACAAATCCCTTTCACAGCTTTTTTCAGATTTTTTTCACGGACGCGCTCATGTTTTCTAGTATGTGAATGTTTACTGTTGGAGTCTGAACCGGGACTAATCCACTACGTAAAAATGTCCAATCTTTGGCTTTGCTCACTGCTTTGTACACTGTTTGCAGCTTTGAAGTGAAAACCAGGAGGAGACAAAGCAAAGGGTGACTACTTTGAGGAATCTGAATCTAAAATGTTAAAAAAAACGAGAAGGTGTGTCCAAACATTTGACCGGTAGAGCAGATACCAAGGATGGAACGCAACATTACAAATACTTATGTCACTTCAACTGAGTACATTTTTAAACATGTGCTTGTACTTGACTATAATTCTGACATGTAATAGTAATTAGATAAACTCATAGGAGGTAAAGCTCAATTAAAATGGTATGAAAAGTAACTAGTACTTTGAGTAGTATTTACACTTTTACTTAAGTACAAATCTGGCAGCAGTATTAACATTTCAGTACATTTTTAACCATGTAACTCTACTTCTACTTTTACTTGAAAGCAAATAACTGCTAGTAACGTGAGTGAAGTTAATTAAAAGCGCATTAGTAAAGCATTTTTAAAAGTATGTTGTGTATTTTGGTTTTACTTGTGTTTCTTGTGGAGGATCAGTTCCTGTTCAGGGAGTTTTGGCTGGGACTGTGTTTGAACGGTCACAATTTGAGCTTTTAGTCATGTTCTACTGTTGTCCCCTCATTAAAAACATACCTGGAGGTGTATTTTTGCTTCATTCACGCTTGTTTTTTTAATCCATTAATCCAAAGTCGTCTTCGCTTCTCTAAAATATATTTTCCACATTATTTTAAAGGCTCACTGTGTATTTTTTTTTTATAGCAGATGGTCTCCTATTGTCTCCTATTGCTTTTCTAGAACTTTGTCACATTAAGACATTAAACTGATCTTTCTCCATAGAGACAAGATAAGACGGTGATGTCATTAAGCCAAATTACAGGTCAGATCTGTGGAGAGACGTCACCGCTCACAGTAAGAATGCGTCATATTTTTGAAGATAAGAACAACATGCAAAATATATTAGTTTAATGCCGTACTGTGAAACATACCTGGCAATGCAGTAACATCTTCATGAGTCAAGTAGGTGGTGGACCTTCCAACCGAAAAGTTACATAGTGCAGCTTTAAGTTAGAAAATGTGAAATGCATGTCCCAAGGTGTTTAGTTTCATTTTACAGTATTTAGAGTAGAGGGTTTGTCCACTGGTCCGGAGGTTGGCAGTTTGAATCCCGCTCTCGATTGTAAACATGAGTTGAGCAGTCAGGCTGGCGGTGTGATTCCAGCTCCCACAAATGAATGCTGTAGTTGTGTTCTTGGGCAAGACACTTAACCCTTCTCGCCCCCAGTGTCTGTGTGCACTGGTGTGTGAATGTGTGTGTGAATGGGTGAATGGTTCGTTGGTGTAAAGTGCTTTGAGTGTCTTGAAGGTGGAAAAGCGTTATATAAAAATGTGACCTTTGACCATTTACCATTTGATTGGACGCACAGAAAAAGAATCCCGATAAGAAAGTACCAAAAACAGACCCACTACAATCCCTCAGTGTGGAGATAAATGCTGACTTAATGAACTATCACTATCCATGAAACTGTTATTTTAATCTAACCAATAAAACTGAATACTTAAACTGTATTATCTGCATGTTTTGACAAAATAATAGACAAACTGATTAAACATTCAGCATTACTTCATCAAATTAATTCAACAGTAAATACTAAATCTTTAAAATGGCCAAATGTTTAAAGACGAGCACAACAGTCTAAAAGTCTCTGCACCTTTTCCACTCACTTTCCCCGTCCTCTTATGTACGTAAACAACTCCATTCTCCTTTATTCACCATTTCAGCATCAGTTATGGCTGCACGATACTGGAAAAGATTGTGATATGGCTGTTAAGTGCTGTGATCTTGATAGGAATGCAATATTTAGGTATAGTTTTGACATAATCATTTCAGGTTTGAGACAAAATCAAGATTAGTAAGGAGAATAATAAATAAAATCTCCCTTTTTATATTAAAAACACGTTTTTATTCAAAAACTGCACATTTCTGTCAGAGCTTTGGTGTTACTGTGAAATATTCAGCTGTGACATCGATTGCATCATCCAGTGCTGCCGTTGTGAATGAATCAGAAATGAACGCTGTTGGTGATTGGACTGCACAAGGTATCGCAAAACTATTGTGAATTGTTTAACAAATCAGACTTTGCCAGAAATAAAAACTTAACATAGACAAAACCGAGATTAAAGATTAAAGATCAAATTTTATCAAATTAAACCAAAATTAGGATTAAGGATTAGGATTTTTCATTTAAAAACACACCTCATTAAAAAACAGAACATTTCTCTCAGATGGAGCACTTTGGTCTTATTGTTTGTTGCTATAGTGATTATTGCATCAGCCAATGTTGCGACAACAATAGTGTAGTGATATATTGTAAAATGAGATGAGATAAGCCTTTGTTGTCTCCATGTGGGTATAGTTGTCTTGGACGTCAGAGGCAAAATGAAAATAAGAGTTGAAACAAAAGTTCATACAAAGTACAGAACTGAAAATGTTACACTGATGAGAACTTGGAAAAGGGCATTACACATATCCACATTACACATGGCCTTAAGTGCACTTAATTTTGTACTTTTTTCTAATCGGGCCTGAGTAAAATTCAGAAAATGCGCAGTACAATTTCACTCAGAGCGATTAGGGAGGGGACACTAGCGTTTATTTATGAAGCAATTGTCAATCATATCCATGGTTGGCAGAATGATCAGAATTAGAACTGTTACTGTTGCCATGGCAGTTAACAATTTATAATGAAATACCGTAGTATATATTTCGTTTGGTGAAAAATCCTTAAAATGTCACGTATATCAAGAAGCTGAACTCGTGAATAGGTTAAGGCCAAAACAGCTTCACAAAACGCCATAAAAGCTTTTCATTTTGACTTTGTTACTTTCCACAGGACTTTTAAAGCGCTGACCCCTGGTATTTTGTTGCGTATTCATGTATTTGTGTCTTATTTAGAGGAATGCTGCCTCTCCGGGACACCAGCGCTGACAGGGGAATGCAGTCGGTCCAGTTTTCTTATGAGGACGTGACGAAAGCAGCGCTGTTCATGTTTATCCCTGACGCCATCTTTATTTTGGTTTTTAAGGTAAAAATACGCCCACATCATTATTAAAACTCATAACTACTATTTAATTTAACTCATTTGGATTACTCATCTGCGTCTTAAGCAAGAATGCAGTGTGCTCTTCAGGCCCAGGCTCATTTAAAAGACATAAAAATAATTGTTTTAATGACTTAATGACTTAATATGTCATAATGGAATACGTAGGTCTGTTAATTCAGCTTGTATTACGCAGTTGCTATTACAAAAAGAAGTACAGAGTGGTTACGGTACTTGGTATTAGAGTGGTGTGGTGTGGTGTAGTGGTTTATGTGTTCGCCCACCAACCAGAAGTTACCCAGTCTAAGCCCTGCCTGAGTAAAGACATACTGCCATAGGTTGTTGTGTTACTTATTAAGACACTAAACATGAATTATAATTGATGTATTTTGTCAAAGTAATAGCAGGTAGTGTACCCTGAGCCAGAAAAACTACGTAATGCACCTTTTTAAAAAATTTATGGTGCAGTAGAGGCCTCTTTAATTTTTGTGCTGCATTATGAGCAAGGAATACCATTGTACACAGTATATAAAGAAATATCTTAATAAGGTTTGAAAAGTGTGCTTATAGAGAAGTAATACTGAAAAAGTACTAACTAATACAAAGTACAACTGATTTAGACATCAGTATGTGGCCAGTAGGGGTAGTTTGTAATAGCAGTAGTAGTAATATTAGCAGTTTGTTGTCATAGTAGTAGTTTGTAGTAGCAGTAGTAGTAATAGTTTGCAATAGCAGTAGTAGTAATATTAGGAGTTTGTTGTAGTTTGAAGTAGTTTGTAGTAGCAGTAGTAGTATCTTTGGTACTTACTTTATTTCACTTAAGTTAATGCAGGGAAATGTGTGTAAGTTTCAGAGGGGAGGAGCTTCAGCAGATCAGGAGGTCATCTGTGTCACGTTGGATGAAGACCCAGCATTATAACACGGTTATAATGAATGAGTTCAGTGGAAACATGAAAATACCTGATATATACAGATATGATCATCATCATCATTTTGCCAAAAGATATCACAACATTGTAGCTGTGCTAAGATCTGTATCTGGCCTTTGTTATGTTACCTGTGCAGGGTTCACCTCATTGTTTGTTTGGACTGATGACTTCCCACATGATGAGCTCCATATTGAGTTTGACTAGTAGCACTTTATCCACAAGCCACTTTGACCAGTTTTAATCATACTTTGTAACAGTGGAGGTTCCTTAGGTAATGTCCGAGTTAAGTTCAGTGTTCCACAGAATGGTATTAAGTTGAAGTTGTGTGAGTTGTGAGTTCAAGACTGTAATGACAGAGGGCTGTACCAGACGCTCCCAACAGACCTTTACGATACACGATGATCTGCAGAGTCTGTCCATCTTCCTCCTGTCAACAGATCTAACTCACCACCAGGTGGTGCTCTACAGATCTGCCCTTCTCCTCACCTGACTGCCCAAGACACAGGGCCAAAGGTCAGATGACATGACGACAAAGTGGATCATCACTGGTGCCACGTCCACGGATGGACATCCTTGAACAACACCACAACACCACGTTAAGGTGGTGGTTCAAGAAACTTCTCTCATGGCTTGTACCTTTTGCCTATGCCTGTGGTAGAGACCCAAGAGACCCAAGTCTCTTGGGTCTCTACCACAGGCATAGGCAGGTCTCAGAACATCTGACCCTGTGGAATCTCTCTGTAATTGTGTTCAGTGGGTTTAAAGCCTCCGTGCTTTCGTCAGCAGATGTCCTCTCTCCCTCCAGGCAAACTACGTCTCTGTCGGGTAAACATGGGTAAAGAGTTCAAACAGTTATTCACTCAAAGTCTTTTTAATGTCAATGTTGAAGTGTTTTTGAGCAAAAGGGTGGAGTGACAAAAATGCTCATACTGAAACATTCACTCAATACTGACCCGGTTATATTTAACATGAAATTGTATCCATATTGATGACCTGTTTTTTGATGCTGGTGTGAGTTCTAACCTTGCACCAGCTTTCAGAACAGACCTGTCATAGACCTGGTTTAGATCTGGTGGTACTTGGAAGGTCAGATAGTTTCTTTAGTGGTTTGTGTGAAACGTGCATCTGTCATTTGTCATAATTATAGTAAGTATAACAAATGTATTTATATGAAGCATTCCTAGTGAACAGGAATGAGACTGTGACAATGACTGTACAGTACTTCCTTCTCTGAAACAATCATCACAAGGAAATAGTGCTAATAATACCTTTTTTAACATTTATTTCCTTTTAATCTTATTAGCATTACAGCATCCATATTATAACGTAATATAACACTCCTGTACCTGATTTCTTTCACAAGTATTTATTTTTTGACATTTATAGGACAAATAGGTATCAATATCACCCATAGCATGAAAATATAACAAAACATTAGATACACCACTGTTTTATGTTTTCTTATCAAATAAATTTAAATACTTCTGTTGATATAACTAGGAAAACTTCATTACTTCTAAGCGGTACTGCTAATTTTGCGTCAGCACTGATGCAGGACTGCCCAGGTTACATGTTTTACTGCAGTGAATTATTTGTTCACATGTGTTGAAAGGTGCAAAGTGGGCGGAGCCAAGTCAAAGTAAGGGCTGATGAAACACCTGCAATCGTCACAACAACAACGTGACATCAGCACTTCTCTTTAAAAGGACGGCAAGTTTAGGCTTATTCATCACATACAGACTTACACAGAGGCTGCCTAAGATCATCTGGACTCACCTGGACTCACCTGGACACAAGTAAGTAGCAGGAAAGGGTTTGGGTTGGGTTATACTGCAAAAAATAATGTTTACGGCAAAATGACTTGAATTAATAATATTAGGATTGAAATGAGTAGTGTTGACTTGTGCAATGTATAAATATCTATTGTAAAAATGCCAATGGAAGTCTTAAAAAAATAGTTAATGAACATAATTTTTAGGTTTTAAATTTGCATGGGATAAGTAGTAGTTTGAGGTCAGACATAGTACATCGACTTAACAAAATTACTGTTGTTAATATGTTCATTTACGTTCCATTTTACACAACAAAATCTGTATATATGTCTTCAAATAACTGCTTCAGCTGTTATATAAACTGTATGAACAGATTTAAATTTAATTACCAGAGAATATTATAGCCTAAGGAACAACATTTCCATAGAGACAAGCAGAAGAAGGTCAAATAAGAGTTAGGTTTGTGGAGATGCAAGCTCACGCACAGTAAGGATGCATGTTTTTCAGTGCCTCAAACATAACCAAACCAAAAAAAAAAACATGCTTTTATTTTAGATTTGGCTAAAAAGTTACATACTGTGGCTTTTAATAGACTTCGTGGGCCTTTATTGGTCAAAATACCTTGTAAACATGACCCTGTGAGTGGACTTGCCTCTCCACAGACCTGCCATAACTTGGACTTTATTATTATTTAGTCAAGTTTAAGTATTGGCTAAAGTGTTACGCAGTGTACACAGTTTAAGTAGTAGATCACAACTGCGTTACTATAACTACTACTATTACATAGGTTTTGACTGGAGCGGGGGATATTGTTAAAAAAAAAATACTTAAGGATAAATACTTACTTGAAAATAATTTTGAAAACAGAATCAGATTGAAATATTGGTCATATTAGAATTTAAATTTCAAAACAAAACCGGGAAAAAATACTAAAAATAAATTTTAAAAAAACTGGTTTGAAGTCTGTCGAGGTGAGAGAATCTTTTAATCTCACCTCCCACTTCACACAATAGCTGTCATCATTTCACACTTTTGTTATTCAATTTCATTCTTTGTCCTTGATGGGAAAGGAACCATATTTTTCACAAGACCTTAAATCTTAAAAAAGTAGTTTAAAAAAAGTAAAAAAAAACGGGAGTGACGTAACACGGCTGAAGATTGCGCTAAGAACACATGATCCAGCATAGCTACACCTGGAAAACAAGAATGTCAGTGTTATTCTTCATTTGTTTTCATAGTTCTAAAGTGACAGACTTGACTATTATTTTTACTTTCTGGTGGGACACGTGCAGCAGATGTGACATGTGTCTGCCAGTATAGATAAAGGTACTTCCATAGCTGTTACCTAGCAACCATAATGTTTACATGGGCCAAAACATGTCTGTATTACACATTTGCTGTGATTAGACTAATAAAAATGAATGTCAACACATTTATTTTGTTAAATTAAGGTTTAAACTTCCTAGCCTGTAAGCCTTCTCTGTATTTTGGATGGAATTTTCTGTGTTGATGAAATAGGTAGAGGTATGCAGGTATGCAATGTCCTGTATGTTTGTAGTTTTCTTTGCCACTTTTTTGCACAAACTTAACTGATGTAAAACTATGATAAATATTGACCACAGGTACTTTCCCAACACATCATTAGAAAAGCATAAACACTTGTCATGTGCTTTATAAAGCTTTGGGACTTGCTCTTTCAATGAAACATACCTATTTTATTGGGACTGAAACATTTTTTGGGTTAATACGTTTGTTAGTTTTACCTAAAAGCACACATGTATACATCCTGTTGCATTTACTAGAATAAAGACAGCCTGGTTTACCACTTGCGCTGCAGTAAAGTAAGGTGTTGTGTTGTATTGTGATGCAGGTCAAAATGGAGATGACATCGTTGAGCTCGCAGCTGAACAAAAGCGTGAAGCGGCAGTTCATGAGCCTGCCTCAGGGGGACAGGTGCCAGGTGACCTACGTGTGGGTCGACGGCACCGGGGAGGGACTGCGCAGCAAGACCAGGACTCTGCACAAAGAACCCATGACCATCCAGGGTATGACCGCAACTCTATTATTTATCTACTTTTCTCTATTCAACTCTACTTTATTTTACTTTACATGGTTAGTGGGCTTTATTTTTTGGAAGGGGACACTTATTGTAGTAATAGTACAAGTGAAGTGGGGATTTAGATAAGTTAGAAATGATTCCGTAAACGTTCAATGACTTTTTGTGAAATGTACTGGGACCATGTGTTAGTAGTGGAACGTTCTTAGAAGAAAAACACATAAAGATGATGAACGGTAATAAAACTTCCAAACCTCCTGACCAGGACTTGTTCGGACTGGACCAGTACAACCAGGTGTTTGACACTTCAGATCTGTTTGGCCTGGAGCATCATTGTGAGGGCTGACCAGGCAGAACCAGCCCATAATTACACACGTTTAGTCCTGTCACATGTTTGAGTCGTTCAGTTTTTCTTGTCATTTAGTTGCATATTCCAGGAAAACCATGCATGTGACAACTAGGACTTGCTGTACTTAGTAACTCCTATTGATTTAAATAAAGCGAATGACTAGTATTATACTCAAGTACAGCTACAACTACAGTATTATTGACAAAGTACACTTATCTAAAAATCTGCTTAATTACACCAACGTGAGTATTTGTAATTAAATACTTTCCACCCCTGGTAACCATAGTAACTGCATCCTCCTGCTTTACTTCACTGCTACGTTTGGGTACTATGTTTTACAGTAACAGTATTTCACATAGGGTTCATACAAGTTTTGATGTACAGTTGCAGACCGACCTCCGATCACATCATCTGAATATACAAAAATTTTAATCATGTGTGTTTTTGTTAGATATCCCCGAGTGGAACTTTGACGGCTCCAGCACGTACCAGGCCGAGGGCTCCAACAGCGACATGTACCTGATCCCAGTGGCCATGTTCAGGGACCCCTTCACGCTGGACCCCAACAAGCTGGTGCTGTGCGAGGTGCTCAAGTACAACCGGCTTCCTGCAGGTAAACACACAGGCCAGGATTCTTTTATTTGATTTATTTTATTCATATTAAAAGCGCAGTCCTTGTTATCTTAGCCTGCGTCTCTGGAGGTATAATACTCCCTATAACGGAAGTATAGGTAGACTGGACTGTACTAGACTGGAATAGCCAACTCTATCACACTTAAGGGTTCATGTGCCCGGGTGCTGGGTGCTGTATTGATGGTAAATAAACTTCTCTTGCGTTAAAACTCCAGCGTCATGCCTCTTTTCAAATGCAGAGGTTTTCCTGTTTGGTTTGGCCGCCTCCTCTTTGGCCAGTGAAGTGAACGCTCCTCCATGTCCACACTCCTCCGTGTAACGCCATCTCCCTGGACACAAGCTGGTGGCAGATCAAGGACATTTTTAAAAAGTTTCATAGCACACCTTTAAGTGTCTGTTTTAATACTTAGATACGTGAATCATTTGTCATGGCCTAATCCGCACACGTTTATGTAATCATTATGATCATTCCTGTCTTTGTGTGTTCAGAGACAAACCATCGTGCGCGCTGTAGGAAGATCATGGAGCAGGTGAAGGGCGAGGCCATCTGGTTTGGGATGGAGCAGGAGTACACTCTCTGCGGGACAGACGGACATCCCTTTGGCTGGCCCAAGAACGGATACCCCAAACCCCAGGGTGAGTCCAGCTCTGCTCTTCAAACATGGCTGCCACTTTGAGTCAATGAATCGAGCTCATTTTAAAGCCCCCCTCTTTAAAAAACAAAAATTACAAAAAAAATTGAAAGAAAAAATGAATTAAAGCTAAAAGGTAATTCTTTAAGTGTAAAAAGCATCTTATCTTACATCCTCTCCCACATCCTGGACCCCTTATGTTATATCCAAATAGCCTACATCAACACAAAATACCCTCTCGTTCTAGTCTTATGTGTAATATTCCATAGGTCCATACTACTGCGGCGTTGGGGCTGACTGTGCGTACGGCCGGGACATCGTGGAGTGCCATTACAAAGCCTGTCTGTACGCCGGGGTCAGCATCTACGGCACCAACGCAGAGGTCATGCCATCACAGGTATGAATTATTATAATGTAACAGACTAAATATCCACCCATGGACACTGCAGACATAGATCATTCTCATAGGACTGAGCATTTCTCTGTACTAGGGTTGTCAAAAGTATCGAAAAGCAGATACTAATTGATAAGGCCACATGGGAATATAAAAGAAAGTACTAAGTCATTATCATTGTGGTATCAGAATTGGTATTGAGTATCAAGTTCCTTAGTATCAAAATCAAGCTTGAAATTTTATCGTGACAACATTTCTCCATATTAAATCAAAAAGATGATTCGGGCAATAAAAGAATAAAAGTCTTTCTGATTGGCCAAGGGTTAGGAGAGGTGAATTATACAAATAACTCAATTTGGCCAAAAAAAACCCAACATTTTTACTATGAGAGCGTCAATATTAGACTAAAATAGCATCTTGTATGTTGTGTCTTGACAGTGGGAGTTCCAGATCGGGCCATGTGAGGGTTTGGACATGGGGGATCACTTGTGGATGGCCCGCTTCCTCCTTCACCGAGTCAGTGAAGAATTTGGGGTGGTGTCGACCTTTGACCCCAAACCCATGAAGGGGAACTGGAACGGAGCGGGCTGTCATACCAACGTCAGCACTTTGTCCATGAGGAGAGAGGGGGGACTCAAGTATGTATTATAAACTCAAGTCGTGCTAATCTTTCCTTAACTTTTTTAATGTAACTTTTTACTTCTGGTTGAGTATTGCATTATCATTTCCATCGTAATAAGAGACGGTCCAACCACAACCTCTAATTTGTAGCATGTCTCTTAAATACAGAAGACATTTCCTCTCCAAAATTCTCATTTGACTCGGAACATAATATATAAACAGAGATAAATAAGAGCCGCCATGTTTGTTTTGACAGGCAAATTTCCCATGGAGATGAGCACCCTCCAACAGCAAAGTTACATATTGCATATTTAATGTACATTTATATACATTTTCTATTATGGAATCTGCTCCTAACTTTGTGAATGACTGGTCTATACTTAAGCATATATTAGTTCCACTTAGTATCTCGTAGTAACACCTCTGTTCCTCAGGTTCATCGAGGAGGCCATAGAGAAGTTAGCCAAACGCCACGACAAGCACATCGCCCTGTACGACCCCAACGGAGGCCAAGACAACCAGAGACGCCTGACCGGGCAACACGAGACCTCCAGCATCTCTGACTTCTCCACGGGGGTGGCTAACCGCGCTGCCAGCATCCGCATCCCGCGCCACGTGGGCCAGGAGAAGATGGGCTACTTCGAGGACCGCAGACCAGCCGCTAACTGTGACCCCTACTCTGTGACCATGATCCTGGCTGAGACCATGCTCATAGACCCAGAGGAGCAGGACAAGGAGTATGACTTTGAGAAAGAATATATGTGACAAAGTAATACACAATAGTAAGAGTGTGTTACTGCAGATTTATTTCCGAGTACTGTGAGTGTGTAGATGTTTACTATGAGACTGCGTATATTTATTTGAATATTAACATTAAATGAAAACTAACTCAGAGGAGCAGGATAAGGACTACAACTTTCAGAGAGAATACATGTTTTACTACGTGTAGTACATAATAATAAGAGTATGTTACTCTATGTGTATTTAAAGATACTGTGAATGTGTATTTGTTTACTGTAATATCTTGTACATGTTGTCTATTTAAATATTAACATTAAAAAATGAAAGCTATGAATTGTTGGTGTCTTTTTCATAATGATGGTACAGTATAATTAGAGGTCGGTAGAGCAGACAAAATATGGTCTCAAGTACTTCCAAATGAGTAAAAAGTAGTGACCAAATTACTCAAGTAAGAGTAAAGAGTGTTCTCAGTTCTCAGTACTTTGTAACGTTTCTAATGGCACATCGGGCACTTGTTTATCTCCTTGGGGATGATGTTGCTTTTGCTGGAATGTTCCAAAATGTGGCATTAATCTTATCCATTCTGCATTGGTTCAGTTACAGGTATACATTGGAAAAAAGAACACACGCTCTTACAACAAAATTTATTATTAGACGAATAAAAATACATGACATTTATTTTTATGTAAATTGTTGGAATTCAGCGCTACTTCCTGTTTTTTTTTTTATACTTTTCTTTTCAATTTTTCCCCACAAACTGTAAAACTATAATAAATATTTACTACAAGTACTATTCCACCAAAACAAGTCAAAATAGAAATAGAAAACATGAAAACCTGACATGTAAAATGAAGATATACCATTTTGCCACTAGATGGAGCCAGATGGACTTTTTCTGAAGATTGGTCCAGTAATAGCAGCTCTTCAATCTGAGAAGGTCACAGTATTGTCAGTGCATTGTTCGATGAGTTGAACAAGGACACGTGGGATTAGGCCTTTAATGAATAATTTATGAATAGTCCAAGCAGGTCAAATGTGTGCAGCTCCGAGGTCAGAGCAGCAGAGGAGAGCCAAGACAAAATGAGAAGGAAAATCAACAAAGGGGTTTCCTGTGGCATAGTAATGATCTAAACAAGCACAACATTTAGCAAACCTCACAATCCAGGCATTATATGAAGGCAAAGATGAGCAGAGTAGCTAAAAAATGTACTAGAGTAAGAGTAACGTTACCTCAAGTATAAAGTAGTCGACCGAGAAATGACTCGAGTAAATAAGTCAAGTAAAAAAAGTATTTGGGAAAAGGACTACTCTACTGTTAACGGTAACTTAAAGGTCCTATATTACGCAAAATTGACTCTTGCGAGATTTAAGATGTGTTATAAAGTTGTTACCTCATCAAAAACATACCTGGCATTGTGTTTTGCTTCATTTACACATATTTGAGTAATTGTTTATTATTAGTATGTCTAGATCTCCACCTTGTGATGTCATGAAGTGGTAGTTTTCAAGTTAACAGTTACATTTTACCTTTAGTTCAGTAGAGATTGGCAATTCTAGGACTGAAATTCATCCAAATGATTCTAGTTAAGGTGTGTGGAGTTTAAAAACGCAGTGGAGCACTTCCTGTCTTACCACATGACATCACAAGGTGGAACAGAGTGTTTTCATTTTGAGAGAATAAGTATGCAGGATTTGTGCAAACATGTGTGAAATCAAAAACATATACAACTCCTGGTATGTTTTTGATGAGGAAACAAGAGTGTAACGGGAAAAAACACATCACTTATGCCTTTACCTTCCAGCTTCGAGGAACTAAAGATTTTCCCTTCAACAGTCTGTTAGAGTTGACACCAATCTAACATTTTAAACTCGATTTTGATACTAAGTGCGGCTTGATACATGATATTGCTTTCCATACCACAATGATAAAAAAGAACCCCTTTTTATTTCAATGCCAAATTTAATAGGATGTATCTGTAAAGCCCCACTGAGTAACGTTTTAGCCCAAAAATAGACTACAATTATTGTTATTAAGTGGTTTTATATTATACTGATATAGGGCATGACTATATTCTAAAACTATTTTGAAAAGGTAAAATTTTGCCCTATTTGTGTATTTTCTTTAATATCATCCATCCATTTGCTTCTGCTTATCCGGGACCAGGTCGTATTTTATTCAATATCAACTTGTCCAAATGAATATCTACTTCTGATGCTATGAGTACTGTTTAGTATTTGAGCATCGATACTTTTGATCGTCTTATAAACTATCCATGTCAGAATGGTTATAGGCGATGGATCACACATTAGGGGCTTGGACGATCATTCAAAATATGACTAGGATGACCGTTCACACCTTAGGGTAGTTCAATATACAGTGAGGCAAATAAGTATTTGAACACCCTGTGATTTTGCAAGGTCTCCCGCTTAGAAATCATGGAGGGGTCTGAAATTTTCATCTGAGGTACATTTCCACTGTGAGAGACATAATCGAAAAAAAAATCTGGAAATCGCTTTGTATGATTTTTTTAAATAATTTATTTGTATGTTACTGCTGCAAATAAGTATTTGAACACCTGTCTATCAGCTAGAATTCTGACCCTCAAAGACCTGTTAGTTCACCTTTAAAAAGTCCACCTCCACTCCATTTATTATCCTAAATTAGAAGCTCCTGTTTGAGGTTGTTAGCTGCATAAAGACACCTGTCCACCTCATACAATCAGTAAGACTCCAACTACTAACATGACCAAGACCAAAGAACTGTCAAAATGCACACGAGACAAAATTGTAGACCTCCACAAGACTGGAAAGGGCTACAGGGCAATTGCCAAGCAGCTTGGTGAAAAAAGATCCACTGTTGGAGCAATTATTAGAAAATGGAAGAAACTAAACATGACTGTCAGTCTCCCTCAGACTGGGGCTCCATGCAAGATCTCACCTCGTGGGGTCTCAGTGATTCTAAGAAAGGAGAGGAATCAACCCAGAACTACACAGGAGGAGCCAGTCAATGACCTGAAAAGAGCTGGGACCACCGTTTCCAAGGTTACTTTTAGTAATACAATAAGACGTCATGGTTTAAAATCATGCATGGCACAGAAGGTTCCCCTATTTAAACCAGCACATGTCCAGGCCCGTCTTAAGTTTGCCAGTCGCCATTTGGATGATCCAGAGGAGTCATGGGAGAAAGTCATGTGGTCAGATGAGACCAAAATAGAACTTTTTGGTCTTAATTCCACTCGCCGTGTTTGGAGGAAGAAGAATGATGAGTACCATTCAAAGAACACCATCCCTACTATGAAGCATGGGGGTGGTAGCATCATGCTTTGGGGGTGTTTTTCTGCACATGGGACAGGGCGACTGCACTGTATTAAGGAGAGGATGACCAGGGCCATGTATTGCTGTCATAGTTCTACCTGTTTGCATGTTTTTTTCCCTAATTCCGGCTTCATTTTTCAGCCTGTTCCAGCCCTCCTTTTGTTACCTCGCTGCTTTCCCTGCAGCTGCTTCTCATTTGTAAATCAGCACAGGGTAGTCTATATATACTGCTTCTGTTCTGTCAGTTCTTGCTAGATTGTTGACCAGTCAAGAGCAACATTCAAGCTCATCTGAAATACTCAGTTGTTTGCATTTCTGCAATTCTGATCTTGCATTTATATGTGTTTGAGTTACCTGTTCCTGAGTTTATTTGCCCCGCCTGTTTCCCTTATTGAATCCCCAGTGTGGAAGAGATTTTTGTTGATATTAAATAAGACATTATTTCTCAGTTGTTTAGTCCCTGATTTACCATATTCTGAATTACCTACTTAAAGGACACTTTCTGTTGTAGTTTATAAGACATTTGACTGTTCTTTGTGTTGCATTTGAGTCCAGTTTACCTGCGTGATATTGCAAGATTTTGGGGAACAACCTCCTTCTCTCAGTTAGAGCGCTGAAGATGGGTCATGGCTGGGTCTTCCAACATGACAATGACCCCAAGCACACAGCCAGGATAACCATGGAGTGGCTCCGTAAGAAGCATATCAAGGTTCTGGAGTGGCCTAGCCAGTCTCCAGACCTAAACCCAATAGAAAATCTTTGGAGGGAGCTCAAACGCCGTGTTTCTCAGTGACAGCCCAGAAACCTGACTGATCTAGAGAAGATCTGTGTGGAGGAGTGGGCCAAAATCCCTCCTGTAGTGTGTGCAAACCTGGTGAAAACCTATAGGAAACGTTTGACCTCTGTAACTGCAAACAAAGGCTACTGTACCAAATAGTAACATTGATTTTCTCAGGTGTTCAAATACTTATTTGCAGCAGTAACATACAAATAAATTATTTTAAAAATCATACAATGTGATTTCCAGATTTGTTTTCGATTATGTCTCTCACAGTGGACATGCACATCAGATGAAAATTTCAAACCCCTCTATGATTTCTAAGTGGGAGAACTTGCAAAATCACAGGGTGTTCAAATACTTACTTGCCTCACTGTATTATGCATTACTGAAGTGTTATTAGCCTTTAAATATGCACTTGAGGATCTCTGCTTTGGTGTTTCATGTTTAGAACTTATATAAACAAATCTTTTCCAGCTTGGGCGTTCCCCATAGAGGCAGAAGAAGGAACTACGATGAGGAAAAAAAACAAAGATTTTTTTCTAATGACAAACGTGCCTTGGCATGATAATATTAAATAGCGCAGTTGTAATGAAAACAATTTGAAGGTACAACTGCTTTGAACAAGTCTGGCCACGATTTATGGAAAGTGTTCAACGCTTCTACCTGTGACGCAACAATCCTGGGGAAAACCAAACCGCATCTTTTATAATGTTCAAATGATTTTTTTATAGAGGATTACTGAAACCAGTGTGAATGAAGAGAAAAACAAATCCAGTTATGTTTTTCGTGAGGAAATGATGTTATAACATGGTGACTTTTAACTAATAACAGACACTTTTTTACTGTAAACAACCAGGGCATGTTAGTTTCAGTCTTGTTAGCTCCTCCCTTCAGACAGAATGTAACGCAGTGATTTATCAGAACTCTGTCAGAACTTAAGAAGCCTCTTGGATTAGTGATGGAACGTAATCACTCCTAAAAACTTTCGTCCAGTTGACAGAATTCAATTTTCTTTGATCGTTGAACCTAAGCTCTTCATCGCTCCATATTAATTTGTCTGTTTGATCCCCTTCTGGCTGAAGCAACATATAACTGGTAAACATATAGACCTTTTATATTACAGACTGCACTTAGTTAAACATTAAAGACATTACATTACTAGGAACAACTTACTTGAGCTTAAGTGCCACTAATAATATAACATCAGTTTCCAATACCAAAATAGAGGATACAGAGTAACCAAATTGTACAAAAATACTATTACCTACTCATGATTTAAGAGTATTCATTGCTAAGTAGTTGTTAGTGAACAGAACCTTGTGTACTAACTCTGTGGATTATTAATGTTACCTAATCTATGTTTTCTTAGCAACAATACTGGACACTGTTTTTCTAGATGTTTCTGCTCCCATGAAAAAGCTATTTTCAATTTAATGGTTCTGTCTTGAAGCTCTGGGCTTTATCCTACTCTGAGATAACAGTGTCCAGCCCCAAAGGGAGGAGTTTTAAAGAGAAACTGCTCTACTCTTGTTTACTGGCTAACATGATGATGCGCGGTTGTGGCCCTGTTGTGCACTGGCTCATCTTCACCATAGTTTAGTACCTGACCATGTGGTTGGCTTGTTGGGGTTTTATTTGCACAACGTTCTGTGTCTGTGAGAGCATGCAAGTGTGTGTATGTGTGTGTTTGAGAGTGTGTGCGCCGTGAGCTGCTGTAAAATAAAGTCACAAAACAAGGAATGGATGCTAATGAATGTTTAATCATGTTTAATAAAGAGGGCAGAGTTGGTGCTGTTGATCAATCAATCAATCAAACTTTATTTCTATTACAACATTAAAAACACGATTAATAAATAAATAAATAAATAAATAAATAATATTAAACATAATATCTGCTGACCCCTGGTCTAGTCCTTTTGGGAGGGGTTGGAGAAGTCAGGTCAATTCAATTCAATTCATTTATTTTTGTAACGCCCAAAATCACAACAACAGTTGTCTCGAAGGGCGTTCATGTTTTGGTTGATGGGGGAAACCGGAGTACCCGGAGGAAACCCATCCAGACACGAGGAGAGACATGAAAAACTCCACACTGAAAGGCCTGGGCGACCCAGGAATCGAACCAAACCCTCTTGCTGTGAGGCATGAGTGTTGCCACCGTGCTGCCAAAGGTCAATGAGGTTTTCCTTATGATCTCTCTTTCCTGAAGACACCATGTGAATCTGGTGAGCCTGGCAACTCTGAGGAGGCAGGGGAGCTTGCAGAGACTGGTCCTGGGCCTGTGGAGCATGGTGGCCCTGGGGGACCCGGATGGTTCTTGCAGCATTGGTGAGTCTGGCTGTGTTGACGAGCCTGGCTAGAGCTTCTATTCCTTTTTAGGAGCAGAGTTCAAAGAGATGTCTCTGGGTCTCTTTGCCACCTTTTTGGGGACCCTGGTTAGCCTGGTGGCTCTAGCCAGTGTGGCAGTCCTGGTGGCCTAGGGGAGCCTGGAGGCGCTTGTGAGCCTGGCGCCGTCTGTAAGCCTGGCGGCGTTTGCGATTGTGGCTGCGCCTGGCGAACCTAATGGCCAGCCATGGGGCCTGTTTCGTGGCTGGAACCTCCTGCTCCTTTTGTAAGCAGAGCTCACCAATGAGTCTCTGGGCCTTTTCCTAACCTCCTTGGGGACTATCGAGCCCAGGTGGGCTTGGGGAGCCTGGTGGACCTCGGTAGCCTGATGGTCCTGGAGAGCGTGGTGGTCCTGGGGAACGTGGGGAGCCTGACATCCCTGGTCAGCCTGGCAGCGTTGATGTGCCTGATGGCCCTTGTGTGTGTGGGCCTTGGGACTGGAAATCCTTCTTCTTTTGGGAGCAGAGCTCACCAATGTTTCTCTTGGTCTTTTCCTAACCTCCTTGGGGACTATCGAGCCCAGGTGGGCTTGGGGAGCCTGGTGGCCCTCGGTAGCCTGATGGTCCTGGAGAGCGTGGTGGTCCTGGGGAACTTGGGGAGCCTGACATCCCTGGTCAGCCTGGAGGCGCTTGTGAGCCTGGCGCCGTCTGTAAGCCTGGCGCCGTTTGCGATTGTGGCTGCGTTTACGAGCCTGGCGAACCTGATGGCCCTGGTGGGTGTCAGCCATGGGGCCAGTTTCGTGGCTGGAACTCCTGCTCCTTTTGGAAGCAGAGCTCACCAATGAGTCTCTGGGCCTTTTCCTAACCTCCTTGGAGACTAGCAAGTCCAGGTGGGCTTGGGGAGCCTGGTGGCTCTCGGTAGCCTGGTGGTCCTCAGGAGCTTTGGGAGCCTGGTTGCCCTGAGCAGCCTGACAGTCCTGGTGAGCCTGGAGGTGTTGGTGAGCTTGATGCCCTTTTTGGGTGTGGGCCTTGGGGCTGGTCTTGGGACTGGAGCTCCTTCTCCTTTTGGGAGCAGAGTTCTCAGAAGTGTCTCTGGGTCTCTTTTTGACTTCTTTGGAGCTTCTGAAAGCTGAAGTTTGTCCCTGTGAGGATGCTGTAGTTGGAGAAGCCTCAGGCTCACCCCTCCTGAGGTAGGAGGTGGTGATAAAGGGGTGTTGGAGCACCTCCTCGGGGCAGATCCTGGTCTCTGGGTTGAGGTCCAGCATGCGTTTGAGCAGGTGCTCAAAGACGCCCCGGTCATGCTCCTCTGTGATGTCAGAGGTCAGCGGGTTGCAAATATTGTCCAGCTGTATGATCTGGCGAGTGGGATCCAAAGGACTGAGCTGAAACAAGAGCACAGGCGTCACAATCACATATATATCACATACATATATACATATCTCTGTACATAGAATCATACATGGATAGGTGTGAACAGAAGGACCTGTACGTACTTTATATCTCCACTCGTCTGTGGGCGTGGACCTGCTGTAAAACATTGTGGTCAGCAGGCCCCGGTCCAGACAGGACTTGGGAGGGTGCCCCACAATCTCCACCATCAACCTCATCAGGTCCTGCTCATTTCTGGCCGAAAACAGAATCATGCCCAGGAACATCTGAGCAGCAATGCAGCCCACAGACCACATGTCTATGGCCCCATGGACAGGGGCCTGGAGAAGACTCTCTGGAGCTCTGCAAACACACACATTTTACAGTTAGTCACAAATAAAATATTTGCAACACAGTCCTACCTCTACAGACCCTATTTTTCACTGAGGTTTGAACTGTCAACCTTGTGGTTGATGGTCAGGTGTGCAAAATATATATTTTTAAATATTATATAATATATACATATGAAAAGGTAAATTAAACATATAACACACCAATATCGATCAATTATTACAAACTATCGATTAAAAGGTTTTAAACCCATTCATTATAGTTACAACATATAGAAATCAGTGCTACATTATAGGACTGCCCCTGTGTGCGGTCACTATACTACACTGAACATGTACCTCAAGTACATGTGCCTGTAATATACTGTGCAGTACTTTCCCCGTGTATTCACGTACCTGTACGGGATTATCTGCCTCGCCTTTGCCTGTCTGGCGTTTCTCACAGAACACGCTACACCAAAGTCTATGATTTTGATGCACAGCGGCTGCTTCACGTGATCTACCATCATGATGTTATCTGGTTTCAGGTCACAGTGCATGATGCCTACATACTGTAGGAACTTGAGCGCTTCTGCCATCTGCAAATAGGCCACACGTTAGGACAATATCATCACATAATTTATCATATATTTATATTATTATCACTTCTCAAACTGTGGTGCAGGACTGTGTGTGTGTGCAGTGGTCAGAGTTAATGCTACAGTTTAGAGTAAAGTTCCAGTACAGTGGTCAGAGTTAGTGCTACAGTTTAGAGTATGATACAGGCTTCTCAAACTGAGGTGCAGGACCATGTGTCAGTACCTGTTTGATGATTGGTCGAATCTCATTCAGCCTCAGACTCCTATAGGGATTCCGGTTCAGAAACTCTTTAAGGCTGATGTCCAGCTTCTCAAATTCATGACAATAATATGTCGACCATTCAAAGGAGCCGAACCAGCTCACAATGTGGAAATTGTGTGAGCCGTGTGCAGCGAGGGTCTGGAGGATTCTCGTCTGTGGGGACAAAATATTAGTCATTCACATGATTCACATAAAGAGGGGGTATTTTACTCCTATTACTCAAATATGCGAGAAATAGCCTGTTCTAACTAACCTCTTGAAGGCCGGCTATTGTGGCATATGGGCCTTTCATCACTTTGAGCGCCACTGTCTGGTTGGTTCTGACGTTGTGACAGAGAGAAACGTCTCCGTACGTCCCCGAGCCCAGCAGGCGCTGCACCTGGTACACAGTGGTGGACGACCAGATCATTCCTCCAGGGTTCATTATGTGTGGAGGGGTCAGGGTCTCCACAAATACACGTGCAGGTGCGACAAAAAGCAGCACAAGTACAGGCACAGGTAGTCTGAAGAACTAGCGCTGTGTACAAGTACAAGTAGTGGTCGACCAAAGGGCAGGAGTACAAGTACAAGTAACCAAAAGCAGGAGCTGTGTAAATGCGTGTTGACTGTTCACGAGAACCAGATCAAATGACCAATTCTAGGACCTGTCTCATAGGTACAACCGCGGGAACTCAGAGCTCAGTGGCATCGACGCCACGGCAACGGCTTGACGGCAACCGTGTCCATGATTCCATTTGATGATGTCATCGGCCCATATATTAATGCCAATATATACAATGAAGATATTTATAGATTGATAATATGATGATAAGATGGAGTGGAGGTGGCCGGGTAGAGATTCAGGATGGGGCTTCATCTCAGGTGCTCAGCCCAGCAGATACAGGACCCCGCTCTGTAGATGTGCTACGGCTGAAAGACAAACTAGAGAGGGGGTGGAAGGATGGGCTTGAGATAGCTGAGACAAACTATTTTGATGGGACAGGCTGGTACAAATAGGCTTCTGGGCAGTTAGAGGTGTGGCTGAGGTGAGCTGTGGTTCACTGAAGAGGAGGAGAAAGAGGTTGAGTCGTGGTCCTGCTCCTGAATCTCAGCTAATCGTATTAACTCACTTTTATGTTTTGTTTAATTATTGTTCAATGTTGATATTTGAAAAAAAGAGTAAAAATACAACAAAAAACTGCCCCCACCCTCCTCTCCCTTTGCTCCCCATGTTAAATAACTCCCCCTTCAGAGCACTATCACACCACTTAAATAAAACTACTGCACATCGCATTAGGTTTGTGAAGTTGTTGTGTACTGATTTGCATCATGTTTTGTATATTTATGGAGGTGTAATATGGGAGCATGGGTGACGTAGACATGTTTTTGATGAGGGGACAGCATTATAACATGGAAGAAAGGTCAAATAAATCGTTTTTTTGCATAATACCCCCTTCTTTAAGTATATTGCACTATACAACACAGAAGCTTTTGTTATGGCAGCACAAGCAAACTCCAAATGATACTGCATACAGCTGATAATAAGGGACAGGGAGTGTGGTACTGAGTTATCCTGCTGCTGTTATCCAGTGTCTAAGCTCACTGTTATCAGCAGAGGGCGCAAGGACTCTACAAACTGTCACACCAAGGAGCGTTATGGGCTGGCACACTTTTTATGGCTTTGGTTCATCTTTAAAGGTCCTATATTAGACAAAATGGATTCTTGTGTTATAATGTTGTTAAGTCATCATAAACATACCTGGAGTTGTGTTTTTTTCATTCACACATGTTTGAGTAACTTTATTTTTAGTTTGTTTACATCTCCAAAGCTCAAAATGCTCTGTTCCGCCTTGTCATGAAGTAATAGTTTTCCAGTTAACAGCTCCTTTCACCTTTTGTTCAGCAGAGATTTGCAATTCCAGGGCTGAAATTATCCAAATGATTCTAGTGAAGGTGTATGGAGTTTAAAAACTCAGAGCACTTCCTGTATTACCACATGACATCACAAGGTGGAACAGAGTGTTTTGCATTTTTTGAAGAAGAACTTAGCCTTAAACATGTGGGTGAAATAAAACAAAACAACAGGTATGTTTTGATGAGGAAACAGCATTAAAACATAGATCAGAAAATTCAGTAATATGAGCCCTTTAATCTAAATATGGTAAAAAATTGTGATTGTATTTTGAATGATAAACATATAGAGGTTTTATGCTGCAGATTGCACAGATATCGTGGTGCTTTGATTCACCTGCCACTGTTAAAGACGTTGCATTTTCAGTGTGGCTTCATCTTGTGCTTAAACTTGGTAAAATAAATGATTTTTGACTTTCAGATTTGAGTTTGGTGTCTCCTTTTTAGCCTAAACTTTGCAGTAACATTATCAACTTAGTCATTACTTAAAGGTTTAAGTTATCACTCCTGGAATAACAGTAGTTTTGTCGTAACGGGTGAGTGTAGCGGACCAAAGGATGCAGACTCGGGGAATATTTACAGGATTTATTGTAGAAAATAGACAAGGTACAAACAGTGGGTGATCCGGAGGTGAGCAGGTGAGCAGGTGAGCAGGTGAGCAGGTGAGCAGGAACACAGGAAACACAGGGACCGAGGACATGAAGGGATGACAGGAAGACAGGCAGACCAGACGGGCGTAGGGCAGAGCGGGCAGGAGACATCCAGGACCGGAGCACGACAAGAACACAGGGACGACAGGAATGCAGGCAGGAAAGACGTGACACAACAATGATCCTGCGCTGAGTCTCTTCTCCCAGCTCCTTTTATGCACAGCAGGCGTGTTGATTGCACTGATGGGCTGCAGGTGCGCGTGGGAGGAGCCAGGAGCCCAGCCCAGATCTGGCAGGTGAGGGAGGGAAGGAGCAGGACAGGAGTAAAACCAGGAGTGGACAGTGCGGATCATGACAAGTTTACAGTATTAACACTGACAGAGTATCCTAAGTGCAAAAAATAGTGTTCCTTACTCAATTATTTTAAGTAACATTACTAACTAACTAACAAATGCTAAGCAAGAGTGAACATTGCTTGTATTTGTTAGTTAACAGAACCTAAGGGCGTGCTCCTCGGTGGTGGGGCTCTGGGGGTGGACGGGATTCGTCCCAAGTATCTTGGGTCTCTGGATGTTGTGGGGCTGTCTAGGCTGACACATTTCTGCAACATCGCGTGGCGGTCGCGGACAGTACCACTGGACTGGCAGACCGGGGTGGTGGTCCCGCTGTATACGAAGGGGGACCGGAGGGTGTGTTCCAATTACAGGGGAATCACACTCCTCAGCCTTCCTGGTAAGGTTTAGTCCAGGGTACTGGAGAGGAGAATCTGACCGATAGTCGAACCCCGGATTCAGGAGGAGCAGTGTAGTGGAGCAGGGTCTCTATACCCTCCATCGGGTCCTCGAGGGCTCGTGGGAGTTTGCCCAACCAGTCCACATTTGCTTTGTGGATCTGGAGAAGGCATTCGACCGTGTCCTTCGTGGTGTCCTTTGGGGGGTGCTCCGGGAGTATGGGGTCCTGGGCTCTTTGATAAGGGCTGTCCGGTCCCTGTATGACCGGAGCAGGAGCTGTGTTCATTGCCGGCAGTAAGTCAGACCTGTTCCTGGTGCATGTTGGACTCCGCCAGGGCTGCCCTTTGTCACCGGTTCTGTTCATTATATTTATGGACAGAATTTCTAGGCACAGCCAGGGGCCGGAGGGGGCCTGGTTTGGGAACCAAAGGATTTCATGTCTGCTGTTTGCAGATGATGTTGTCCTGATGGCTTCTTCGAGCCAGGACCTGCAGCAGGCACTGGGGCGGTTTGCAGCCAAGTGTGAAGCAGCTGGGATGAGAATCAGCTCCTCCAAATCCGAGGCCATGGTTCTCGACCGGAAAAAGGTGGTTTGCTCTCTCCGGGTGGGTGGTGAGTCTCTGCCCCAAGTGGAGGAGTTCAAGTATTGTTTAAGTATTGTTCACGAGTGGGGCACGGATGGAGCATGAGATTGAGGCATGAGGATTGGGGCAGGAATCTACGTTCCTGCTCTCACCTGTGGTCATGAGCTCTGGGTAATGACCGAAAGGACAAGATGGTGGATACAAGTGGCCAAAATGAATTTCTTCTGCAGGGTGGCTGGGTGCTGCCTTAGAGATAGGGTGAGGAGCTCAGACACAGGAGGAGCTCAGAGTAGAGCCGCCACTCCTACATGTCATGAGGAGCCAGCTGAGGTGGCTCGAGCATCTGCTCAGGATGCCTCCAGGACGTCTCCCTAGGAAGGTGTTCCGGGCATGTCCCACCAGGAGGAGGCCCCGAGGAAGACCCAGGACACACTGGAGGGACTATGTCTCTCGTCTGGCCTGGGAACGCCTTGGGGTCCCACCGGAGGAGCTGGAGGACGTGTCCGGGGTGAGGGAAGTCTGGGAGTCCCTGCTTAGACTGCTGCCTCCTCAATAAGTGGAAGAAAATGGATGGATGAAGCGATATTAACTAATAAATAAAATACTAAGCAAGAGCGAACATGGCTTGTATTTGTTAGTTAACAGAACCTACAGGCCCATATTACACTATTTTGTAATCTATGTTATAATGTTGTTTCCTCATCACAAACAGACCTGGAGTTGTGCTTTGTTTCATTCACACATGTTAAACACACAAACAAACTCTGCACATTTAGGAGTTCTTCTCTCAAACAGAAAACATTCTGTTCCACCTTGTGATGTCAGGTGATGATACAGGAAGTGCTCCACTGTGTTTTTAACTCCTTACAATTCTAGGTCAGTTTGGTGAAATTGCCTTTGTTCTGACTTTGCCAAATTAAAATGAAATCCATTATTGAACCCTCAGTACATAATTTGTATAGCACAAGTCATACACAAGGTCATTCAAAGTGCTTTACAGAATAAAAAAGACTTATTTAAATTAATCACAATACAACAAATTAAAATAAATAATCACAAATAATCATCATAAGATTAACATTAAAGGAGAAAAGTGCAGAATAAAATCAAAAGACTGTTCCAGGTTTTAGCTGCAGAAAACTGAAATGCTTGTCCCTGAAGTCCTCAGAGTGTGAGATGGTTCATATGACACTAACATGTCAGATGTACTTTGGTGCTGGTCCATGGAGAGACTTGTTCACACAGAGCTACTTTAAAGTCTATTCTCTGAGCCACAGGAGCCAGAGACCTGAGCACAGGACACATGTGTGAAGTACTTCCTGGTTCTAGTCAGGACCTGAGCAGCAGGGTTCTGGATGCAGTACATCCAGAACCCTGCTGTTAATGCTTGTTTGGAGAGGCCAGTGAGCAGGACATTACAGTAGTCTAACCTACTGGAGACAAATACATGAATATGTCTCTTTAATTCTGGTCTGGTCTGGTATATACACAAGTTTGGGGTCTTTGTAATGGTAACACTCAAAAATTGTATCCACAGGTGTCAGAATTTGCATTAAGACACTTTGGAGCAATTGCTTTAAGAGACTTTTTTCTTATCCTCGTCTATATTTTTGTTATTGAACTCCATGCACCTACATTAGAATTATTTGGATAATTTCACCTCTGGAATTGCCCGTCTCTACTGAACTAAGGGTAAAAAGTAGCTGTTAGGTTGAAAACTACCACTACATGACATCACAAGGTGGAACAAAGCATTTTCAGCTTTGGAGATGTAGACAGACTAATAATGTAGAATTACTTAAACATGTGTGACTGAAACAAAACACAACTCCAGGTCTGTTTTTGAGGAGTTAACAATATTTTAACATGGCCTAAAGAGTCAAGTATGCGTATTATAGGACCTTTAACCTTCTATTGTACCTCTGTTACTAAGGTAAATTAATGCAATCGTTTCTTTTCTTAATAAACATATTGTCAGGGTTTATTATTTCATGATGATCGCAGCTGTGGACATATGGCCGCCCTGTTGCTTCCTGTTGGACATATGTTGCACTGAAGCTGAGTCATGGTTTGAGGAGGGGCTGAAACATGACACAGCAAAAGCACACTATAATCTCAGGACCAGATCAAACGCCTCCTCACACACACACACGGACACAAGTGTTACCGGGCAACAACCGCGTTCGTCTGTCACCATGGAAACCGGCCTCAGTGCGCTGATGAGGCTGATGAGACAAGGACACGCGGTCGGTCAAAGGGAACATTTTGCAGTTTTTTTTTTTTTTTTAATGGGTGCGTTATGTAACTTTTCTGGTGCTCCGTGGAGATGTGTTGTTTTGCTCGAATTGTTCCAAGGTGTGGCATTAAACATGAATTTGGCATGTGGTTAATTACAGGGTTTTATTGCACATAAATACACGAGCGGGGTTGCCTCTCCACAGATGTGATTTGTAGTTTTGCCTGGTGGCTCCTCCTGATATTCATTTTGTTGTAGATTAGATTAGATGATCAAATTTAATGCCATACTGTAAAACATTCCAAACGAAACAATCAGAACACAGAGAACTATTGTGGTTTGGTAACGTCATCTCAGCGTCATCTCAACACTTAAAACCAGGAAGTCACCAAATGAATTTAGCTAACTGACCCTGTTGAGCCCAGTTTAGTCTTGAGGTACTTGGTTTGAGACTTGGTTTGGTCCTGGTCTAGTCCTGATTTAGTCCTGGTCTACTCCAAAATATATTCTGATTTTTGTCCCAGTTCAGGCCCAGTTTTGATGTGATGTTTGTTTCGTGTGGATGGCTGATTACAGGCTTACTCTGACTCTTTTGTACTTTGACACCACGATGTATCTGTTAGCATCATGTTGACAATAACCATGCTGCTCATTTGTCATTTTAAAATCCTTCACTCTCCCCAGTTCCCATGAATACTTATTCTTTATTGCAAGTATAGCACAGAGCAGCAGTGTGACTGAAGGGCAGACAAGCAGACATCAGTGGACATCAATGTTTAGTTGATACTTTAACTATGAGACTTTTATACAAACTGCAAGGCAAATGAGTATATTTATTTTAACTGACATATCCTAGAGTTTACTACATCAGAACTATTGTCATCTATGTGATTTTTATTATGCATCTAGAAACCATATGAGTGACATGATGTCTCTAGAGCACTGTCACTTTTAACATGTGAACCAGCCTACTACAGCAGAATTTACAGCACAAAACATACATGACATGTTTTTTTCCTACATTGTCCAGTAGATTTTATTCTCCAAAATGCATTACAGTCACATTACGTAACTTATAACCAAAAAATTGACAATGACATTGGTTGTTTTTATTGCACTGAGAAAACTTTCTCTTTTCTCTGACCGGGCTTGTTGCATCTGACTCTTCCTTGGTTTGGCCTCCTCCTGCTAGTTTCCATGGAAATGTTTCCTTTGTTTATCATATCCCAAGGTTTGGATGGATGTGATGTGCAGTAGTTTCATCAGCAGGATGCACGTCGACTGTGCTGCGATAGTGCTCTGAAGGGAGAGGGACTTAACACAGAGAGCAAAAGGGAGGGGAGACTCAAAAATGAAAGCTAAAATTATAAAACATGTTAATTCATTGTTTTCAGTGAATAAAGCATTTTCAAAACTCCAAAAGGTAACATGGTGATGTGTTTGCAGCTAATACCCCATATTAATCTACCTCCTCCTTCAGAATGTTCACTCACTTCAACTCAAACACTCAATTTTAACAACTTTTGGATCATAAAAAAGGTAAAAGTTAACCTGATGATCTAGATATGTGTTAGCAGTTAATACCCCATAGAAGTAAAATACCTCTCTTTAATATTTTGTTATATATATACTACACATATTTATTTATAATAGGTAAAGTCTCTTCTGAATCAGCTTGGAAAGAAATAATAAATATACATAAAACCCAATGTGTCTTTTGTGTTAAAACCTCCAGATTTTAAAATAATAAATCCATCTCCAGATATCCAGATTCCACATCATTCTTTACCTTTTTAGTCTACCTACTACTATACCCACAAAAATCTGACTTTACATATATTTCCATAACTCCCTTGTTCCCAGAGCCGTGATTGGGCGCTGGTCCCATGACGTCAGGGGCCTGTGGGGGAGGGGGTCCGGAGCAGGTGAGCGCAGCGCCAGCATCGCTCGCGCTCTCTCTGCTGCGCTCTCATTACGCGCAGACTGTCCGCCGTAGCGCGCAGAGCAGACATGGGCAAACTGCAAGAATTTGACATCACTTTCACCAACAACAAGGTGGTGTACAGCCCGGGGGAGTCTATCACGGGAACACTCAAAATAAGGACGGCCAACTCGCTGCAGTACAAAGGTAACAACCAGGATTCCGCTTTTTACGCATTTGGGATTTTGTCGTTTACGTCGCTGTGGCTGTGAAGAAGTTACTTTTTTGTGTTGGTACATGGCTGCTGTGGGCTTTGGGAGTGCACTGACTGGGAGGGATTGTGTTTTGGTTGCGTTTAAAGTCTGGTTGAACTGGTGACTGTTGATCTTGCGCGGTACGGTGCCCCTGGGTGCCCATAAAGACGCCCTCGAATGAAAGCGTACTGGAAAGTGAAGTGCTCTGACCACATCCTCTCCCTGACACCGCGTTCCCATCACGTCTTTATCATCATTATCACGACACACAAATGGTTTATTGCGCCAGAACAACAGGTCCGTAATTGCACTGTTGTTAATGCGCAGTGTCGTTGTGTCCACTTATTTTGTTTGGATGCATCATGATTACCTCCTTCTAGTTTTCTATGTTCTTACTGGTAATTGTTTTGTTTTTCTGCAGATTAAGTTGAGTTATAATTTACATTCATTTAAATTATTTTGTTCTGGTTTGAGCTCAGTTTAGTCCGGATTTAGACTTGGTGGTTCACACTTTGGTCCTTCTTTGGCCCAAGTTTTGATCAAATTGAAGACTTGGTTTTGTCCTGTTCTTGTCCCGTTTTAGTCTTAGTCTAGTCCTGGTTTGGTTTCAGGTTTAGTCCCAGTTTAGTCTCAGTTTTTGTGGTTTTTAGAGACTCTGTCACACTTTGGTCCTGTTTTGGTCCTAGCTTTAGTCAAGTTTGAATCTACTTGGTTTGGTCTTGTTCTCGTCCTGTTTAAGTCCTGGTCTAGTCCTGGTTTGGTTTCAGGTTTAGTCTGAGTTTAATCTCAGTTTTTGTGGTCTTTAGAGAATCTGTCACACTTTGATCCTTCTTTGGCACAGCTTTAACCAAGTTTGAATCCAACTGAAGACTTGGTTTGGTCCTGTTCTTGTCTTGTTTTAGTCCTGGTCTAGTCCTGGTTTGGTTTCAGGTTTACTCTCAGTTCTGATGTGGTCTTGAGAGAATCTGTCAGCTTTATCCTTAATTACAGATATAGCGGAAACACCCTTGCTCTGACCCGATTTCTCTGACTGCAACTGTAAAACAAATCGTTATCATTTTTCATGTGCGGTGGGGCTCTGTTCAGATGTGTTTCCTGTAGTGCAGCGTATCAATAACATGTATACAGTGTTAGACAAAATCCCCCTTGGCTCAGTACAAAAAGAATCAAAAGCTCACATGTTTAAGAGTTTCAAAGTCATCATAAAGTTCACGTTTTTGGAGATAAAACCAGCACTGTAACACAATTATAACTTATAACCAAGTTGCTCTGTATTTACGTTCAAGTATGTTGTTCGTAGCAGTAACTTCATACTATTCACCCCCAGTTTTAACTTTTCATATCAAATACTATCCCGTCCTTTTGTCTTTTGGGGACTTTGAGTTAGGGATGGGCGATACTGCACTTTCTGGTATCTATGCAACATCAAATATGAAGTACTTTTTGGGTTTTTTCTTGATATAACCCAGATCTAACCTCTTGGGCGAAGTCATTTCAATATAAAAAGAGCTTCAGACCTGTTTTAAAGGACACACAGAACACCTGACATGAGATGGATCAGTCCAGGTTTCTGCTTTGATGCCAGGCCGTAAAATTTGCATATGTTAATTAGCATTGATATTTACATAAAAGTATCAGTATCGAGTCAGGATTGATGGATTTGAATCTCACACAGTCTTTTCTTCTATTCCTAACCTGACACCTGTTACACGTTTGGACTTTCTCTGCGTGGCACCTAGTTTTTGTGTCATTCCTAACTCTTTTTTTTACCTCTGATCCAAGTACAGGTGCTGTTCAGACCATTTAAGTCTGCTAATGTGTCTACAATGAGCGTAAAGCTGTACTCTGCTGAAACAACTAAAACTCCCATGAGGTGAAGCAGGTGAGCGAGGTGCAGAGGAGCCGTGGGGTTTCCAGCGGGGACACAAAGGGGCTTTTGTGAGCGGTGATGTTTGCGGGGGATTGTTCTGTGATAATAAAGAGCCACTATCAGCTCCAAGTGGCTTTTTTTGGCTCCCAGGAATGTTAATGGACAGACACTGTTTACATGGAGGACTGCCCACACAGCTGAGGGAAGGTGGGACTGAAAATGAGACAGGGAAACAAGAGTTAAAGGTACGGTTTGCAGCCTGTGTTCTTACCGGTTTAAAAAAGGTACTGTAGACGATTCGCAGGACAGAAATGAACCTTTCCTGAATGATCTTGAGCTGTATCAGAACAAATATAAGACACATAGACTAGTATTCATCACTATGGCACCTACCTATCTCATATTAGAGGTATTAATCAAAATGTTTTTCAGAATTATTCCATCACAAATCGCTCAAAAAGACAACCAGTAGTAACTTTTCCGATTATGAGTTTTATGAATCTGTAATGTCACTTTGAGGTGCATAGTTTTATCGTTCTTAGTGCAAATATTGCTTTTAAATTGACTTAAAAGCGATCTTCACATTTTCATCTCATTATGTTTCAAAACTAAACTCCTAATTATTACAAAGTCTGAAGTTAAATATAGATTTTTTTGCGTTACTTGGGCATTTTTGGTTGTTTTTTTTGGCTATATGATGAAATCTAAGCTTGAATGAATGAGTTTTATGACTCGTTACAGATGCAAACTAAGTACGAAGTGTTTCATTCTTAACAGTTGTGTGCGCTTAGAATAGTTTTTGTGGTTTAAATCTGCTCTTTGGTTGTATCATTGGCCTAAACTAGTTTCAATATTACCGTTTATCGTCTATGTTTGCTTCAGCGATATAATGAGCTCGGTAAGTTGGATATTTCCTCGTGTCATTGGCTGGCAGCTCGCTCGTAGGTGATATCTAATGAGGTGAGAGTTTACTAAAGACGCTGTGACGTAAATCGTGTTCTGAGTGACTTAATAACCGGTGAGTTATGCTGATGCAGTTATGTGATGGTCCATGTGCGATAACGATGATGTACGGAAACCGAGGGGCCAAAGTCACTGATTAACCTGCTGTTTTGATAGGGCGAGTCACATGGGTCACAGATCACATAGACCATTAGTGAAAGGATGGAAAACCTAAGCGTTAGAAGTTAGTTTAAAGGGGCAGTCTGTAACTTTTCTGGAGGATCTGCCATTTGTCTCTATGGAGATGTTACTGCTACTCTATTTAAACATATCTACAGTTGAAACCATGATATAAAAAGACACATACGCTTTTTTTTCTTATTGTCTGACATGAAATCAGGCTAAACTTTTCCTGTTTTAGGTTAACAGAAAAAATGTCTAAAAATTAATTATTATTCTGGCATTTAGCAATAAAATACTAATAATTTTCAGTAATCTTAATTGACCTAAAACAGGAAAAATTTAGTTTTTTCAAAGCTATAAATAATGTAGTTGAATAGATACATAGTTAAATAAGTTTAGATAAGTTTAATGTAACACTGTAGAACATTTGAAGCAATCACATCTCCATGGAGACAAGCAAACTGGGAAACCCTCCACTAGAAAAGTTACATAGTGCACATTTAAAGAGCAAGAATCATGTTAACCGTGTAAGTTTTTCACCGAATGAAGCCATGTTCTTCCCTATTTAAAAAAGTTGCTGCCTCATTGTATGTTCAAAAGTACTTCCTCATGACACACTGTAGTAATACTTTGCATATTTATATGTCTATTGCTTTGTGATAAGCTCATAGTTTCTATATGATGTACCTTAGCACCATCGCAGTGAAAGCTCGCTAAAACAACACTCAATCCACTGGCGCTGCTGCTTCTTCCATATGAAATCACGGTAACACTTTATTTACATCCCGTATAAAGAGTAAACAAAGACGTAATTGATCATAGACAGTTTATTCAAGCTACAGTGTGTAACTCTGTGAAAAGCATGCGTCTTTACTGTGATCAGGCTTGCGTTTCCTCAAATTCGACTTGTCCTCCTTCTTGTCTCCATGGAAATGTTGTTCCTTTGGCTATAATCTTCCACAGTATGAAGGATGGTTTTAACTTTCTATTTCCGTGGAATCGTGCAGGTGATGAGCCGCCTCCAGAAAGTCGCTGTACCTTTAAGAATAATTAAGGCTTATGGTTGAAGAGCGGGTGTTATGCAAATGCGATATTTTTTTTTTAGCTTTCTACCATGTTACATCGTTGTTTCCTCATCAGAAACATCCCTGAAGAAATTTAAGACGTCATTCATGTTTCTCCTGGGCCCTATTCAAGCCTCCTTACGGTTAGCTGTTAGATTATGTCGAAAGCTCCGCCCACAAGGCTACATCACCCACGCTCTCACACGACAATTCTCCATAAATAAACAAAAAGATGATGCAAAACTGTACACTACAACTTCACAAACCTGACGCGATGTGCAGTAGTTTCATTATTATGCATGTTGATTATGTTGTGATGGTGTTCTGAAGGGGGAGTGACTTAGCACGGAGAGCAAAGGGAGGGTTGACTTGAATCCTTCTTAATAAACTATTTGTTCACTATAAATTACATCTTTCAAGCTTTTTAAATCATCATATTTGGTAACGCCTCTATCGTATTTAATGGTCGCGCTCTGACCTGTGCGCCGGACAGTGTGAGGTGATTACCCAGAATGCTGTGTGGCCCCGAGACAGATGGTGTTACAGAGTTAAGGTCAGTATGGGCGCTGAGGTGTGAGGGTGTGAGGTCATCGCGTCCTGTTTAGTCCAAATCTAAAACGTGGAGAAGAAACTATGGAAACTGTAACCGAAAACCAAAATCCTTATATTTTTTTTTCAATTTTGGGCAGACATAATGGTTCTTAAGTCCAAAATTTTAATTAACAAAACACATCCACACATATTAAAACATTAACGTCCCAATAGTTTAAAATGGAGCTGGAGAACAGGTCTGAACTCTATGATAATTTGCTGTTTAACTGTCAGATTGCAGATTTGTTGCCCTGGTTTATTGTTAAAGAGGGCGTATTACGGAAAAAATCAATTTTTTTGCGCATTCTACCATGTGATAATGTTGTTCCCTCATCAAAAACACGCTTGAAGAGCTTTTCGATGACATCCGTGCATGTTTGAACCCACAAGCGTACGTCATCCAATGCTCCCACACGACAATCCTACATAAATTTACAAAAACGATACAAATTCATACGCAGCAGCTTGACAAACTTGATGCGATGTGCAGTAGTTTCATTAACAGGATGCACGCTGATTGCACATCGAGCGCGGAGGGCAAATAGGAGTGAGACTCAGAGCGACAAAACGAAAGCGAAACTTATAAAACGTGTTATTAGTACATGGCATTTGCGTTTTCCTGCGGATATAGCATTTTCAAAACTATAAAAGGTAACATGGTGATCTAAATATGTTATGTGGTAGCTGTTATACCCCATAGAAGTACAATGCAGGCAACTGTTGCACACTTCGACAAACGTAGGGATGTGCACTCAACAGTAGAACAAAAGACTGTGAAGGGTTTGCACAGAGTGACTTAAAGCTCCCTGATGGTGTATCGCTCCTGCTTGTACTTGGTCTCGTATTTATTCATGTTTATGTTGTTGCTGTGATGTCTTTTCTCTCTTTTAAAGCATGTGACCCTTGTTCCAAGACAAATGTCCCCCATGAGAGACAATAAAGGATTGTCTTATCTTTTCTTAAGTAAAATACTCGCTCTTTAATACTTGGTTTATTCACATGAAACAAAAACTGGCACAATCTGTCAGCACAAACAAAAAAAACTGAATTTCCTGCTTCACAATAGCTCCAGAGAGCCTCCTTATTCAACTCTTAAGAGGTGATTGTTGTCAACTGAAAGGACCTGAGATTAATATGACAAGTTTGTGGAGCCAATTCCAGTGAAGTAATAAGATTAAACATTTGTGGCTGGTGCAGCTCAGTGAGAAAAAATCTGGAGGTTCTGAGCTTTCACATGATGCATTGGTCTGTCCATGTCCTGAAAACGAGAAAAACTTGTATGCGAGGTCAGACAGTCTCCACACGAACCAATGTGTTCACAGAAATTGAAAAAGAAACTAAAAAACACCCACAAAGTTTCACACCAGCTGCAGAACGTGGAGATTTTCACACCATTCGTAACAGTTATTTGCCTTTTTTGTATTACACGTTCAACAATAGTTTTCTGGGATTGTAAAATTCAACACCTAGATACAAATCGATGCTAAAACTAGATTCAAAACGCAATTCTCTTTTAAATAAGCGACTGAACAACAAACTAGGACAAAGTTGGACCTTTTCAATGCCCTTTATCTTATATTTTTTTGCTGAAATTTACAGAAAAATGCATTATTTATTAACATTGTAGTGTCAAAACTGGTACTATTAAGACTTGTACTTTTTCTGAATTTGTCTGCACCCAGATCAGTACTTTTATCAAATACTCTTACTGCAGTAATTGCCCGTCTCCTACTTCCTGCTGACTGTAGCGAGTAGAGCCCTACCCTCTTAGTTTAGGCTTTCACGCTGTCTGTTAATGTACCACAAATGCACCACCACCATCACCGCCGACAGCAGCAGTGTGATGCGTTCGCTGACATCAGCCTCTCTCGTATTCACATGTCTGATTTCCATGTCTGACTCACTGTGCACTTCTCTGTAACCCTCTGTCGGGGCAGGCCATGTCCTGTTTTTGTGTGTAAGTTCATTCATGTTTTGACCAGTGGGCAGATTGTAGTCTGAAGAGGTTCCTTGTTCAGGGCTTGAGTCAGGGCTTGAGTCAGGGCTTTTCAGGACAGAACAGTGTTAGTAGGTTGTAGCGTGGATGCAGTAAAATATCAACTTATCATTCAGTGAAAACAGGAACAGTATAATTTGGACATGGCTGCGTAAAACTAAGGACCAGCTGCAACAAAACTGACACAGGAAAGAGGGATTTTAGTTGTTCTGCTTCACAAAAATGGAATACAATCAAAGGAAAAGCAAAACTGGATACGTTGGTGACACAATCGCAATTTTATAATCTGGTAATGACCTTTTATACAAACTCCTGCAGCTGTTTTTAATGTTTTTTTAGACTTGGATACTTTGTTTTTCTGCTTGCTTTGCATTTTAAACAGGGCACCCATGAAAAAGAGCCCAAGTGCTCTCATTGGATTCCTGTGTATAAATAAAGATGTAGAAGAAAGATTCCCAGACGGCTTTCTGTATGGAGTCTGCGTGTTCTACCTGTGTCTGGATGGGTTACCTGAAATAGATTAATCCTATAGGAACTCCAGACCATGAATCTATTTGCCTGTTTCACCAAGACCACACACTTTGGCAATACTTTACAAATACGTGGGACCATATCCAGTCTCCCTGATTTCTTTTTTTCCCTTTTTTCAATGTAATATAGATGACCAAAATAAAACAAAACAAAACAGAGGTCAGTGAACAGCAAAAGGATTCACCAAATAACTCCTTTTCAGCTCAGTAATTACACATTTGCACAGTTATACACATCTATAAATGGTCGCCACGTTGAACAAAATGATCTGAAATTACCCTTAAGTAAGTATCTTATTTTTTGAAATCGTAAATGTCTTTCGTTAACATGGATTGAGAAGAGAGTCTTTTTTTGTTTCCAGTTTAGCAAAATGAATCTGCGCTCCACCAGCATCCCAAAACGTCTCACACTGACTTGAGGGTTTGAGAGTTCGACAGCTGCCGACTTCACCGCAAAAAGGACAAGTGTTGGACGAGCTTAAGTGGTTTATTAAGAATTTTGGACAAAGTATCAAATAGGCTTTTGAATATAATGTACTAGAACAGTTCCACAGCATCTGTCACATGAAAGGAAAGGAGTAACAGAAGGAAACGTTTTAGGCAGTTTGAGTATTGATAAATTAAGTTTGTGCAAGTAGACAGACTAATAGTAAAGAGTTGCACAAACATGTGTGAATGAAACAAAACACAACTCCAAGTATGTTTTTAAGGAGGTAACAGCCTTATAACATGGCTAAAACCTCACAAAGAGTCAATGTTGAGTATTATAGGACCTTTAAGTGATCTCCCTGATTTCTTATAATTGCGATTGACAGGAGGTGAATGCATTTTACAAGCAAAAAAGAGAACAAGGGCTGAGAAACAGCAAATTTCTGCAGAATCACCAACCGAAGCGTCAAACTGAGACTATGCCAGGCTGAGGTTATGCCAACGAAAAGCTCCAAAGACTCCAGAGCCAAGCAGTCAACCTGTAACTTGGCTAAAGCATGGCTCAAACTCAAATTTCCCATTGTAGAACCATAGACTGTATATATAAATGGACATACTGTAGCTAACCTGCTAGCTGCCACGTTCCAAATATGAAGTGAGCACGGGCGCACTTCTGGCTCCATCCAGAATCTATGTTACGTCTGCTGTCAGGCTCGTCATTTTGGTCTTAGAATGTTTATATTATCCTGCTTTACATGATCCTGCTATTTTTATTTTGCTATCGTGTCCGTAAATCAAGATAAGAACATGAATAACAGACAAATCAGGCGTCTTAATTCCCAGAGGTCACTCCTAATGGCGTTAGCAACAGGTTTGATTGACAGCGTTGTGGGAAGAGGCGTTACCTTCAAAAGCCTCGCTCTGGATTGGCTCTTTGGTTGCTATGATGGAACTCGGCTTCTGGTTCGCCGCTATAACCGCTATCCTCGATGAGCTTCATTTGACTGTAGCCGAGCTCTCACTTTGTCCACTTGTCTACGTGGACAATGCAAAGTAACCTTATTTTGTAGTTTCTTTTAATACTTGATCTTCAAAGTCTCCCAAAAAAAAAAAAAGTCCCATCCTAAATCAAACCTGCTCTTCGAATCAACGGTGGTCATAATGTTTTGGCTCACATGTATTGAACTGACTGCATTATGTTTAAATCCATACGTCTAGCAGGGACTGTCTTTATTGAGTGAAAGTTTGCGTGGTCTGGTGTCTCCCAAACAGACTATCAGCTTACACACCCCGGCTCCAAACTGGCCCTTTTTTAGCCTGTTATTTATGTCCTCACGTGAGCAGAGTGTGCTGTTACCAAAATGTTGTCTATGAAATAAATCTGTCCAGATATGAAACTCCGATGGTTTTGCGGGAGGCGAGAGCAGAGGCTAAAGTCGGGCGCGTTGTATTATTGATGATAGAATGCATTAGATGGCTCTGATATCGATCGCACTGAGGCGGTCATTACAGCACAGCCATGAGAGTAACCTACTCAAAACACATTACTTACACATTAGGAGCATACTATGGGCCAATAAGGGTGGTGCAGGACCGTTGGCCGCTCCATGTGCAAGTAGTGTAAGTATAGGGCTGAACGATTAGATTTGCGATTTATGTTTAATAATAATGTAATATGAAATGACAAACTAATAGGAGAACATGTTTTTTGCAAAATAAGACAGGATATCTTGTTGTTTTTGTAGAAGATTATGGTAATTGCAATTTCGATTCAGTTGTGATTCATCTTGCAGCCATAAATGTATGTTTGAATATATGTCAAAACACGCATGAAATATTAATGAAACCTATTGCTCATTGGCTTCACGCTTGAATAAATCAAAATACAACTCTTAAAACATGGTTATAACAAGCTCATTAAAACACATTTTCCATAATATTTCCCTTATTGATGATGTACGTATGATTTTAAGACAGGCGATCAAAGATTAGATTTTTATGAAGATATATAAAGTGATATTACTGCAGTTTTGTGTTTCAAGGAACTGTTTTGTAGCACTGATTAATGATTGGCTGCAGGTATGATAATAAATATATACGTTGTTTGTTCAATATGTGATAGATGGAACAATAGTTTTTAACGATCGGGGTCGATATTTATCTTGTGTACTTTTTCTTTGTACTTGTTAGTTTCCTGTACTATGATAAGATCTGAGCTGTAGAGCGTTGAATAAATAACTTCTATGACTTATTATAGATGCAAAATAACAACTTAAGTGTTTAATTCTGCTGTTTTTTTATTGTAGTTTGTGTTTTGGGGGGAATATCCTGCTTTAGGGTGATCGTCATTGGCATGAATTAGTTGCAATATAGTAATTTATGGTCTATATTTTCTTCAACAATATATCGTACTTCAAAGTTTGTTATAGTGACAGGCCTAGCTGCAGGTGCTGGGGTTTCAGACAGAGTCTTTTTAGGTTTAAACCAACTGGATTCCAGCATTGAAACAAACAAAACATCAAATTATAACAGAAAAACTTGGCAATCAAAAAAATCAATGTTTTTGTAATTAAGAATAAATCAGCATTACAATTGTTATCAGTAAAAGCTATATTTGATTTGAACACTTTTATGTCGTAACAGGGAGCACAGTGAGGTCATGTTTGTGAAATGTAAAATCTAAATTTTACATATAGTTCCTTTAAGTCAGAGGTCTCAAACTCAAATTATCTGGGGGACACAGGAGGCAGAGTCCAGGTGAAGCTGGGCCACATCAGGTATTCCCCAAAGAAAGCTTTGTTAAAATCTTCTCAAAAGTCATCGCTGTTTTCAACATACATGAAGAAATATACCAATACTTGTGGATTTTATGGATATACATTGTTATTTATTGAATCTTTTGAGACGACAGCGCGAGTGACACGTGTGTTTGGGGTTTACTGATTTGGCGGAACCTTCTACACGCAACATGGTAACGCCACACTAACATTAAACTTTCATATTGTCCTGCGGGCCACAAAATATCGTCTCGTGGGCTTCAATTTGCCCCCGGGCCACGAGTTTGAGACTCCTGCTTTGAGTACAGTCCATTCACTTTTTGTTCAGTACCTCAACCAAGACATTTACAGGCAAATTTTATCACATTTCTGATGGATCCCCATAATATTGTCTGAAGAATATCACCATCGAGATCAAGAAAATGTGTCCAATTTTGTTATTATTGCCCACCCCTAAATCTTGAATCATTTTTGTTCCAGTACTTTACAGAAGAGCCACATATCCCCAGCACGGTGGACGCAGAGGACAGGGAGGAGGCTGGTGCGGGCTCACATTAGCCTCAGTCTCTCTCAGACGCAGACGGAGCCACCTGATACTGCCCTGCCCACCTCCTCTCTTCCCACAGTCACAGAGCCTTTGTTTGGGCTTTGTCATATTTTCTTTCACCTGTGCATAAAAGATGGATACTTGTGTGCACTTCGTCAAGTCAATATACTCCAGACTCTAATTTACAGAAACAAAGACACTAATGCTTAATTGGCACAGCTTTAGTTTTATTTATAATGTTTGACAGATCTTTTATAGCTCATTCCCCACACTGAGCAAACAGTATTACAGTATATTTAATCGTCTCATTGTGCCCCATCACTCCAAGTCTGTTAAACTTTTTTGACAGCCATATTGTTTCATATTTAAAGAGCCTGTAACCGATTTCTTTCCATGTGTTTGAGCAAAATTTATCTTAATCCCAGTACAGATATATTGTATTAATGTCAGTTGATGTCAGTATAAGTCAGTTGTGTTGTGTCAGCAGCATTTTATTATCTGATGATCAGGAAGTGCACTTCTAACTTGCTAATTGTTACTAACTTGTAACTTACCGTGATGGCAAAACTCCGCTCTCATCCCTGAAAGTTGCGAAACATGCTTATAAACTCATCGCGGTGAATAATTAGGATGTTTTAAATGCATAAGGTAAGTGAGGAATAACTTTGGACCTCTGCAAACTGTTTAAAATGAACTAGGTTTTTTTTTTTAACGTTTTTCAGATAGTACAAATTTGGCATTGTTCCTTTAAGTTGTAAAGTACAGTGTGATTTGCTGTGTCTTATGAGCATGAGTCAGGATGGTAGCGCCCTCTGTGCTAAAGCTCTGACTGACAGCTTCTCTCAGTGTCTCTCGTCTCAGCGGCGTGAACTGTGGTCTGATGGAGTTTTTTTTTTATGCAGTCATAGTCAGTCAGGACAGGAGAATAAGAGTGTACTTGAATTCTTGCCAAATGAATTCTGGAAAATCCCAAATATCTGTTTAAACCGAACACCTTCACGCAATCAAATTTGTGTTTTTCACTGATGCATGTGAAACAAAGAAGCTCATTGGTCATCTATTATTTACAAACAAAATCATATTTCTCTCACCGCAGATTAACAGCCAATGCTATGAAATCTGCTGTTTTTCAGTTTCCTGTGCTATTTTTTTCCTTTCTTTTCCCTCATAAGCGGCCCCATTTGTTATACAGTTGTCCCTCGGTATATGGCAGTTCACCTTTCAGTTTCACCTGATTTTTTAGTATAATCTTGCATTGTGTTCTGCGTCCTGATTGGCTGAGGGACTGTAGACCATTGTCCATCAGTCTCCTCCGTGCCGTGTCTCCTGTACAGTACAGAATGTGTTCAGACAAATTTACATAAACGTTGGATCACAGTGTGACTCTGAAGTGCTGTATGGTTGCAATTTGTTTTCTCCCCGACCAAACCCACAGTGTCGATGAAACTTTCTGCACCGACAAAGGCGCCTACGAAGATTTGAACTTTGAGAATGTGAGAAAATGTTAATGCCTGTGTGACAAAAGTGTATAAAGTGTGTGGTGAGGGGTTTTACAGCTGCAAAACATATAGAATAACTGCAAAAAAAACTGATACTTTGTGGATTTAGCCTATTGCGGGTTATTTTTAGAACGTAACGCCCGAGATAAACGAGGGACCACTGTAATATGGACTTATCTACCTGTCTGGAGAAGTGTTTTATTCTGGATCTAAGGCAGTGAACCTCCTACTTTCTGTTCAAACACAGCAGACTCTCAAACCAGACTGTAGTGTGTAGTGCATCAGTCCCGTGTCCCACAGTCGTCGTAACACGAGTCTCTCAAATGCAGAAGACGACTCCTCTTGAATATCATCGCATCATTGATTTCACGTTTGTTTTGAGTTGTACGGACCATGCGTTTCTCTGTTTGATTGGTGCATTTGTCAGTCAAGCTCACGTGAACTCGCAAAGACAGGACCCGGCTCCAGAATATATGTGTTTTTGAAATATTAAACGGTAAAAACATGTAGTCTTGACAGGTCAGGCAACTTGTATCCCTGTCACTGTGTATGAGCAGGTGTGAGCAGCCTGTTGTAGTGATAGAGATAGGCAGACTGTACCTGTGTACCCGTATACCTGTGTACTAGTGTACTTTTACCTATGAGCACATGAGCGGGTGTGAACAGTTCTCTGACAGCTTGTTTTAGTGATAGTGACAGACAGTCTGAGCAGCTGTGTGGGAAGAAGAGTCTCCTGTGACAGACGGATGTGAGCACGGCACAAACGCTCACAAACCTTCACTGAAACTGGCCCTGCGCTCTGAAACGGCCTTATCTCAGAGTAAACATTAGCCGTCCCACGCTGCTCACGAGGCAGCGGGGGTTTCGGGCCACGCTCGGTTCCGGCTTGAATAAACTAACTAAAAATACTTTTCGCTAAGCCTCAACATGTGTAGAATTTGAATATTTTGTCAGTAAAGTTTGACCACTGTGGGTTTTTTCATGGTCAGTGTCGATAGTTGATAAGGTCTACCGATATTTTTGGGCAGATTTTGATGACTTTTCCCAAATTATTGAATTGAAAGTTATACTAAAAACTCACCCACTGTCTTTTTTTTTAGCACACACTTATAAGAGAGCTGTTTGGTCATGTTTTATGCAGATATCTTTTTGCAAGACGCTCTACCATGCCCCCACAGCATCAGCATCGCTCATTAGAAGGAATACTGATTCAGACGGGCAGTGAGTTCATATTTTCCACTAACTGTAGGCTTCACTCTGACTGAAGCTTAATCTGACCTTTATTTTACCACCATCTGACCATAAAGAACTGCCTCTGTTGGAACTACAACAGGTGAGCTGATTTGTGCCGTTAAACAAGTCTCTCACACATAAAATCATAGTCACAAGCTGCCTAGCATTAGCCAACAGCTTTTCACGTAGTCCCTTTCACCTTTTTGTTAAAAATCAAACTCCTAAACAGCACCGTGAATGCTCGTGTTGATCTCAGGCTCCTGGAAATGTGTTGTTTAAATCCGTTTTGTATTTTTCTTTTAACTTTGCGACAGTGTGCGTTGACGTGTGCGTTGCGTCACCATGGTAACCGCTGAACATTCCACCACAGAGATGCATGTAGAGCCCCCTTAGCGTGCGAAGTATCAATAAAAGGCCTGTTCTGTGTGACTCCTGTAGAGATAATGAGCTTTACAAGTGATCCATCTGTCCAGTTTTTCTAGTTTCAATATCAATATTAACACTGTCAATACATGATGCCAGTACAGGAACAAAAAAACTGCATTTTTGTTCTTAAAGTTGCACCATGTAGCTTTTCTGGTTGAGAATCCAGACACTTGCCTGCAATGTTCCACAGAATTTCATTAAACTCTCCTGTTACTCAAAAAATACTAATATATTATCTAATAGAGAACCTTGGTTTTACTGCGATAGAGATAGACTGATGTTTGGCTTTTTTTAGTTGATCTGCTGCCTAAAACATACGCACAAAGCTTTATATTAACACTTTAGTATGAAGAGATGGCTGCACAGAACATGACTAAAGAGCTCTCTTAGGTTTGTGGTAAAAAAGAGCTGGGGGGGGGAGTTTGAAGTAAGTTTATATGACATAATTTGGGGAAAATGATCAAAATTGGCCATACGTATCGCCTCAAAAATAAAAAAATCGGCCACTGGTTGCTCTGTCTTCTAAACAATCAGTATCACGTCGGCCATGAAAAAAAACATATCGCTTGATCTCTATTTTGCCAGCCTTAGAAAACGTCTATGGTAACAGAACTCGACCCAGCCTCACCCCCTCTCCACTTCCCTCCCTGTTGTCTGGTTAGTGCCTGCGTTTCCTTGACCTTACCAGAGCTTTAATCCAGTTTGGTGAATAAGAATGGCTTAATCAGATTGCTGTGTCTTGTTTCCGACAGGCCTCTGCAGCTCTGCTCCTCTGTGACTGTGATAAAGCGTCGGCTGTGAGGTGAGCTAAATGAGTAGACGGGCTATAATCTCCCGACCGGGCCTGCTTCGAATCATCTGCTCCTCTCAAAAGAGCAGCGGGATTACAGTGTGAACCGAGCACACGCAGGTTCCCAAGTCCGGCTTTAGCGAAGTCAAGTGCGGGCTCTGTCACAGCTGGAGGAAGGCTGTTTGTGTGGGTTAGCTTCCTCCTTATAGGTGACATTTTGAGGACGTTTCACCGTTCAAAAGACATAATAAATTGTTAAAGACGGGATATTGCACATCTATAGAGAATTAATAGTTCATTTTTTCATTTATTTGCCGAAAATGTCAGATATATTCAGCTATCGAACTAGTTGCAGTTTCTCCCCTTCTTGCTCTCTGCACTAAGTCACTCCCCCTTCAGAGCGCTACCGCAACACAGTCAGCATGGATCCTTTTAATGAAACTACTCCATATCGTATCAGCTATGTCAAATTGTAACGTTGTATTTTTGTATTTTTCTTTTATATTTTTGTACTGCTAACGATAAGGAGAGCTTGGACAGTACGAGAGATCACTAGATTACTCAAACATGCATGTGCGACATAAAACCACCAACCAAAAAAGTCCGTCTTGCGCAGTACCCTCTCTTTAATCGCTATGGCGACGATCTGAATTTTTCATCATTCAGAAACCTGGTAAAAATATACCTTGAAAAACGGTTTGTTAATTGATTTTATATATATTTTTAGATTAAGATGATATAATTCTTATTCTAATTTTGCATCTACACCTTTGCACAACCTTAATTTTTTTATATTTTTGGATCAAATCGAACAAAACACTTAAGTCAGTACCTTTTTAAAATGAACAGAATCTTTTTGCACTATCAGAGTGGAGCCTCCCTGACGGTCCAGACAGCTGTGTGATAGATAATGCCTTATTCCCACACACACACACCCCCGCACACCCACACCCCCGCACACACACATACACACACACACACTTTTATTATAGCAGCCACTTCCTGTTTGAGCACAGAGCTGAGGATGTGAATGACTGAGGAGGAACTGAAAGCCAGCAAACACATGTAGCACAATAAGTCCTATGGCAGCCAGACAGGGACAGTTTTAATGCAATTATGGAAATGTTTGAGACATGGAACCCTAAAATTTTACTTAAATTATCACTAAAAGGTACAGTATCAGGGATGTGCTCAGACATTTTGAAGTGAAGCTGCTCAACCAAGTATGAAGGTCGCTTTTCCATTTCGCTTCAAATGAACTTATCCTTGGTATTTGGAATATGATTTTGAAATATATTTAGAAATAACGTTTAGGTGTGTGAATGCTGAGGTTTAGCAGCAAAGATTTGTGCATAGATATAATTGAGCTGAGGGGCCGATAAGAATGTAACAAAAATGAGAGACGGAGCCATAAAGGTGCATGTGAGGGGGGTGTGGGGGTCCTTCCCTTTGTGATAAAATAACTAAAGTAAGTGACATTTCCCGTAATCTGGGCGGTAGGTGAAGAAATCCCATTACAGAACAATAGGATACTGTCCATTGTTTTAGCTACTTCTGTCCTTGATTCAAAACAGTTAGCGTTTTTTTTAACTATTAACAACTGGCATACTTAAAAATACTTGTCATTAACTTATATTTTAGGCAGTTCAGTCAGAAACCTTTCTCCAGAAACCAAGAATTATGTGTTATGTTGCTTTTATGAGAATTCTGCTGATATTTCTCAAAGATATGTGGATTTGGTGCCGTGTCTGTAAAGGTTAAGACACAAATGGTTAAGAGGAAGCTGCGACGGGCAAACGCACATCAGAGAGAGGCAGGAGAGAGGGAGCACCAGCTACATTCTTTTATAGAATAGTTGTGTTTCAAACAACTTTTTACACATCTGTGGTCTTTATAAGGCAAATATTAAACCCAAAAAAATATTGACCGTGAGGCACAAAGGGGCAGGTGCTTTACCTGAGCATGTCCCTCTGCTCTATGTACATTTCTGAAGGTGGCACATTACCTGCCTGATTCAGTGGAAAAAGAAATTCAAATTTAAATAAAAAAAACCCAAAAACAACACATATGCTTTTATTTTAGTCTATTCTTTTTAGTTTAAAGTTACAAACTGTGGCTTTAAGATGGTTGAAATTGCTAAAATGCAACTAGTGTAATTATTTAGTAATATATAGATCTCCCTTGGTTCAGTGTGTGAAATCCTTGTTAAGATCTGTAGTTTAGACTATATGAAACTCAATTCTAAATATATTTGACAGGAATTTTCATGAAAACAATTCTATATATTTATATATAATATTTTGCTAATCAGAAATGTGATTAAACTTCAGTATTTTGGTTGAGGTTTCAAGTAAATGTACTGCAGTGATCACCTTATATCTTTGTCCTGATTACACCACAAATTTCTGCCCTTTTTATTTTAACTTTTTATTTAACTTTTTTTTTTCTTTTTTTTTTTTTTTTTACAACCTTTGACAGTTGATCATTTTGATGCAAGTTATACTCAATATTGTCATTTTGTAATACCAGTCAAAAGTTTGCTCCCTCACACCCTTCTATTCACTGTTTTTTTTTTCTTTGTTTACTACTTTCTACACTGAAGAAATCAAATATATGGTTCAAATTGCATGGAACTTAATTAAAGGGAAAAAAAAGCCAAAAGTTAAATTTCTATTGTGTCGTCACCCTTTGTTTTGTTGCTGTGCCTTGTCAAGGTTCATCAGTGGAATGCCAAGTGTCCAAAGCAGTGATCATGGATGTACAGGCTTGTCAGGTTGTTGTGTCCTTGAGCAAGACAATTCTTTCATTGTCTAATATGAATGTGTTGTGTGTGAGTGTCAGTGGTGGTTGGATGAGCCGTCTGACTACAATAGTACCTTAACACCACCCAGCATGAAGTGAATGAATAATGCACTGTAAAGTACTTTGGGTGTCATGAAAGGTGCTGTTTAAATCTAATGGTTAAGTTTCTAATTAAAGCAGAGAGTGGCTGTTTTGAGGAATCTAAAATATAAAATATGTTTGTTGATCACGCATTTTATGTTCCATATTTTCCCATTCATAGTTTTGATTCCTTCTGTGAGATTCTACAGCATAAATAGCCATGAATATAAAGAAAAAACATTTTAGCGTCAAGTGTGTCCAAACTTTTAACACCTGACACCTTCAAAACATCAATTTGGATACTTTCTTGTAGTCTCTTTCTTTCATTTTGCAGTTCATATTTCAGTCTTTCCTCAAATGTTTGCTCTTAAATGTATTTCCCTGTGTCCATGCCTCCTCCACACTATAGGTCGCATACATTTGAGAGGTTAGCTGGTGCGCTGCTCGTCTGCCACGGCCTGCCCCTCTATAATAGACCAATACATTATTAATGGGTGACATGAATAGAAGCAAGTGTAAAATATTCATTCATGCCATAAGCCAACTGCATGACAACTGCTCCAGAGGGTGGACCTTAAATTATTTTTTTCTAGAGTCTGTGTACCCAGAATTCTTGAATCACATTACAATCAGCCAGACCACAAGCTATCGGTGGGTTTCATTCTCTTCTTTTATGTGAAATCGGAAAACACAAGCGGATAAAAGTAATTGTATACTTTCCAAATTAGTCGAGGCACATTCAAGCAGATTTTCTTGAGTTCTTGTATTGATATGTTAATTAATACCAGTTTGAAGCTTGAAAGTGGATCCCGTTTATCTTGTTTCAGTTAATCCAGAGTCACTCACTTCTTTAATGCTGTGTTCAGGCTGCGGTGACCAGGGCAGGGTTTACGTGCAAAGTCTGTGGTCCAACGTTTCCGCGGCGCATTTGAAACATTTCGACTCGAGATGTCAGAGTTGAAAAATGTAAACTTTTGGTTGGTAAATGAAACACCATTCATTTTAATGGAGAGGAGCTGCACTATCGTCCACTGTTCAACGACTACAACAAGAAGAGCAAATGTGTAGTTATATTACGCTAAATACACACACAAAAAATGAATAAAGTTGTCCAATGTGATGGGGCGATGTAGATTTTTTGAGCGTATACTCGAATATTTGGCGTGTGGCTGTGGCTGATACCCGATTTATTCACGATACCATTATTTTCTTTATCTTAAGTTGAAGTAAGAATCACAAACTAACTGTTCTCTTAAAAAAAATACTAGCAAAATGTATTTATGTTGAATATAAAGTAAGTAAGTAAGTGTTGCATGACTGTAAACATCAGCCATATAATACTCTTTTATTTATATTTTCAGTCTTGAGTCTGTTCAAAAAGACAAATCTGATACACTGAGAACAAGAACAGTCTGGGGACGACACATGGGCACAGATAGAATGGGACAGTGAAAAAAACATTAGTATCAAATATCAGTATTGAATATCGATACCAATGCCTACATTACTAAACTTGTATAAATATCCAAGAATGCTAACAGTAGCTACAGCCTACATACTACTACAATATTAATATTACTTTGACATTATGAGACCAATTTGCTCACTTTTCCCAGGTAAAACCATGTCAACAAGTTAAGGATGTCTGACTTGTCTTAGTTGTGCTTAAAATACACATTAATCTATCAGGAAACTTCACAAAGAAGAGGAAAAAGCAGCATTTCCCATGGACTTGAACGGAATGTCCCGTGCACGCTGCACGCCACGTGCTGCGTGCCAGACCACGCCCCCCTGCTACGATGCGCTGCCAACTTTATCGAAATGGCGACCACATCAACGCAGACACCACACCTATTCACCTGTCTGTCGCGCCGATCCTTCGCTCACTCGGTAACAAAACGATCTTTCCATATAACACAAATACAGTAACTTATCACAAAACAATTCCAGTTGTGTTACGTAACTTTTATTCATTCTTCAAGTAACTACATTTAACATAAGCACTGCATTAAATAAACAATGGCCAGTAAAAATGTTCATGAATCGATTGGCGTAACCTTTAAACAATATCATAAAACCAGTGCCGAACTCGGAAACCAATACTCAAAACTCTGATTAAGCCTGTACAGTATTTGTTATTCTGCAAACACAATTTGTCTGTCTGACTATTAGCCTGTAGCGCATTGTACTTAATCCTTTAAACATTCTCTTGTGTTTTACAGCCCTGCAGCTCAGTCGGAGTCTGACAGAGCTCATGTTATAGTGACTGGTGTTGACTCACGGGTCTGTTGTGCAGAGGGCGGCCATGACGGCTCTCGCACCTGCACAGTTTCCTCGTCACTCTGCTCTACAGCTGTTTCCTCACATTACGTCTGAACACATCAAAACAATACAGCTTAGCACAATTCAACCTCCGCTCAAAGCTCGCACAGCCCATAAAACGCTTAGGAACAAGAACTAGTTATAATTGTTAAACATCACACACTTTTCATGAGTGTTACAATGTGGTGTATGTGGTACAATGAAGTGCCTGGACCTGTCAGGAGCAGTGAATGCCACTGTCCCATCTCCAGATCTTGAGCTAGTCTTGGTCAGGTCTACCTCGGCTGGAGGATTTTACATGTGACTGTGCATGTTTTGGGTTGATAGCTGAGGTCAGAATGCCCAGAGGAAACCCAGACAGACACAGACCCACACATAAAGGACCTACTGATCTGGGAGTCGAACCCAGAACCTTCTTATTCCCCTCTTTTGTTTGTGTCACTTTCACTTCAGTTTCTTGTTTCCAGGCTTATAACAATTGTTCACAAGTTGTTGATGGCACTAGCTTTTATCTTGTGAGAATGTTAAAGTCAAGCTGGGTGTTTGAACAGGTTTTATAGCTCCACCTGATTGATGAAGACTTTGAGTTCTGTAGATAAAAATGAATACATCTTTAAAGTTTTTGCATCAGTGACTCAAAGTCCTTGGTTTTGATTGTGCTCGTGCTCGGTTTTCTACCTTTGTTCAGTTGTGGTTGCTACGGCGCCCTTCGTCTGTCTGCAGTGAGACAGCACGTCTTTGGAGGTGTTTCTAAAGCTCCTGTGAGTAAATGCTACATGAGATATTAAACATGCCTTGTGAACATTAACAGCAAGTACTTAAGTGATACTTTGAAGACAATGAACCATGTATAAAATGCATATTCATGTATGAAAGACCTCTACAAATATGTTCTGAAATACAATGGACTCTTATTTATTTATGAGTGAAATGGTTCATGTGCTCCTAGATGTCTTTAAATTAGATATTTTTTATGCATGCTTTATGTTGTTCTTTCATTAAAAACATGCCTGAAGAGTTTTTTAGATGTCATCCACGCATGTTTTTTAGTAATTTAGTGATCTCTTCATTTAGCAGCACACAAGCCTAAGTCCCCCACGCTCCCACATGACAATTCTCCATAAATATACAAAAGCGTGATACAAAACAATGCACAACTTCACAAACCTGATGCGATGTGCAGTAGTTTCATTAGCGAGATACATGCTGATTGTGTTGTTCTAGCGCTCTGAAGGGGGAGTGACTTAGCGCATAGAGCAAAGGGAAGGCAAACTCAGCGTCAAAAATGAAACAGACATTTACTAAACATGTTAATACATTGTTTTCGTTAAATATAACATTTTCAAAAAACAATAAAAGGTAACATGGTGATCTGAATATGTTATGTGTTAGCAGATAATACCTATAGAAGAGTAAAGTGTGAACTGAATCCCTACTTCAAACATAATCCATATCGTTCTGACCGGACTCACTGTAGAAAAAAACTGTTTCTTTGTATTTTGTCAGTGGAGGAGCAGTGTCTCATTCAGTTCAACAGGTGTGGAAGTACTGCAGGGGTCATAATTCACTGCAGCAGACATGCACTGTTACATCTAGTCAGTTTCATTCCCAGCCTGCATTTCTTGGTGACGTTTAGTCCTATTACTCTTTAGTAGTGTTGTCACGATACTAAAATTTCAACTCTTTTTCAATACTTAGAAATAGACTTGAGACTCAATAGCATTTCTGATACCACGATGATGAAGAAAAACATATTTATTTAGACAATAGAATGTGATTTTCAACATTAAATCACAGTACTTTCTTTGATATTACCATGTGATCTTATATTTGTGTAATCCAGGTAGGTTCCATAGTGGTCCATGTGCATATACTAGTCTATGTGTCTTATACTTCAGGAAAAAGTTCATTTCTGTCCTGTAAATTCCTTTTTTAGCATTGATACTACCTCAAACGAGTATCTACTTTTGATCCTAGTACTTACTCTTTAATTCCATAAAAAACAATCTGAATTTGAACTGGCGATATTCCATTTGAGCCCATTCCAAATACATAATGAGATAAATGAGCCGGGGCTTTGGAGTGGCTGTGGACAGATGTGCAGTGTCTCTACGGGTTGAGCCGTCTGCTGGAGCATGGCCCAAAACGCTGATGCATGATGGGAAATGCCAGGAGGGCGGTGTGCAGATTACAGACGGCGCTCTTGTTTTATGATGCTACGTGTGCGGAGTAAGCCTCTTATACGCGCACATGCATGGACGGACGCACAAATATTGAGCTGCGGTGTGTATTGAGAATGTTGTACAGAGGACTGAATGATAATGTATGTGACAAGGCAAGAAAAGTTAATTTGTATAGCACAATTTGTACACAGAGTAATTCAAAGTGCTTTACAGAATAAGAAGGACATTAAAATCGCACAAATCAAAACATAAATAATCACAAATAATGATAAAATTAACATTAAAACACAAAAGTGCAGAATATATATAGTGTTTTAATAGTTTTGTCTACTGTTCCTGGTCATTCTTTGTGCAGACTAGGTTTATTTGTGGCTTTCTGGTCAAAAACAGTTAAAAAAAATGAGTGTATTCTGCCTCCAGTGGCCATTGCAAATTCAAGTACTATGTGACATGACACAGAACTGCCCTGATTACAGCCTCTGCAGTCAGGTATTTGAAGTGTGGATACCTGTTAGACCAATTACACTGTTCCTCACACGTCCATACTCTGCCTCTTTAGACCTCCAGGTACTACCCAGTTCAGCAGCTCTAGTTGAAGTGTGTTTGTGGGCGGATATTAGGTGTTTAGTCCCCACTTTAAACTGCAGATGACACTACAGCCTCGGCGACTTCTTGAGGTCGTAGGGCATGTGCGTGACGGTGATGTAATCAGGAGAAAGAGCGGAGCTACAATGTTCCACACTGCACCATCAGAGTGCCAGGAGAGTGCCATTGGAGCAGAAGGGTGGGTCTTATCTGCGTATGAGATAATGGTAAAGGTCAGCGTAGTTTGCTCTAAGTCGTCACATTTTCCCATGAAGTCACCCAATGGACTTTTGACATTCTTGCATGTTTTTGAGCGAAAAGCGGAACTCCCACCACAATGTTTATTTATGGTGCTGTATTTGTCTGAATGCTTCTCTTTTACATTATTAGGTGGTACAAAAAAGCAGAAAGGAGAAGTAATGGAGTGAGTTAGCTCGAATTAGCTCAGGACTGGACATATTTCTGGAGGTGATGTTTATTAGTACTTCTCTGTGTACACTGTAGTTTTTTAGCTTTTGCCAGTGCCTCAATTTTGTTCGAGTTGACTACAGCCTCACAGTTTTGCTTTTATTTGGTAACTGTTAAAATAGGCCTGTCACGATAACACATTTTGAAGTTCGATATATTGCTTAAGTAAATATACACGATCAACGATAATATTGAAACACAAGAACCCAAGAGCAGATTTAAACCACAAAACCTATCCTAAATGTGCAATATTGTTAAAAAATTATGAGCTGCAATAATAAACAGCAGAATGAAGCACTTTAATTCATAGTTTGCATCTGTAATGAGCCATAGGAGTTATTAATTCAACCTTTTATGGCTTAAATATTAAAATATAGGCAAAAAATTTACCAAAAATATCCCAGTACTGCAAAGAGAATGTACACAAGATAAATACTAATGCGTCGATATGACAGGCCTATGTTAAAATAGCCAATCCAAACTAATTCCAGTAAAATCTTTTTCTAAATAAACCACATCTGTCACCATAAATAATTAAACAGCTCAATTAAAAACTTTAGTAGTTAGTTCTAGTGAAAAAAAACAAAAAATTACTAAACATTTAAACATTTAAAGTGGTTCAAAGTTATTCCTCATTTACCTCAGAGAATCCTAAGTATTCACCACGAGGTTATTAGTACTTTTAACAGGTCTCAGTGATTTACCCAGGCCAGCCACAACCATATACTTTGACAAAATTTGACTAAGACAAGTGGGTCTGGAGCCATGTCCTGTCTCCTTGATTTCAGAGGGCATGATTGACAGATGGATTAACCAATCAGAGAGGCACATTGTGTCAAAAACAAACATAGCTGCTTAGGGAAATAATAATAATAATTATGGCTTATACTTGTAATGCACTTTTCAAAGCACTACACTATAGTCATGATTCATTCATTTCCACACGTGGTGATGGTAAGCTACTATTGTAGCCACAGCTGCCCTGGGGCAGACTGACAGAAGCAAGGCTGACAATCAGCCCCTCTGACCACCACCTATCATTTGTGCACACCCCACTTTCATACTAGGCAATGTGGGTGGATTTTCAACCTCTATCGTCCACTTCTAGACCCTGCTGGATGTGTTCAGAATGTAAAAGGGACTGGCTGGTCAGGCAACTCCATTACCACAGCACAGAACAAAAACTAGCATGCTAACACGCACTTTCCAATAAAATGTTTTGATAATTAGATGCAGACAGTTCACAGCAGACTTATTTTGACCTCAAGAGCTGCTTACACTTGCTACTGCTACATCTGCACTGGAGCAAGACAAGAAAAAAAATTGTAAAAAAAATCCTTACAGGTGCAAACAAGTACATGCAATAATTATTGAGGCAGAATATTATATATGTTATATGAGTTATATATTGAATGATAATTGTACATAGACATGATCATGGCAGTCCTCAGAGCAGCTCCCAGCCCATCACAGGAGCTGATGCAACATGATACAATCACCCACAAGTCAAATATCACAATCTCACTGTTGTATTCTGTTGAAAGGAAATTCTCATCTGTTGGAGTGTGTCTTTGATCAGGAAAATCACTGACAGAGCAAAGTGTAGAACAGAAACATATTTCCAGTGTGCCCTGAAGCAGCACATTCCAGCTGAGGGAGAGGTTGAGGGTACAAGGAGTCAATAGCAAACACTAAAGAAACTGAGGTGTCTTCATCTGATAAAGAAAGTGATTACCAAACATAAGGCTGTGGTTGTGTTCACGTGTATGAAAACAGAAGCAGACCTGAGCTGGTGTCATGGGTAAAACTGTGTTGTTGTTTTTTCTTGAAGCCCTGTGTGAACCAGAGATGACGTCCCATTTGTTTGTTATAATTTGGTGTTTTGTTTCTCAAGACGATTATCCAATCACAAAGAAAAATCTGCCAACAGTAGCCCAGTTGGTAGAGCGTTTGTTTACTGATCTGAAGGTTCACAGTTCGATTGCTGCTCACGGTAGAACGGTCACATCCTCAGATTCACAGGTTGGCTGTGTGATTCCAGTTGCCACAGATGAATGCTGTCGTTGTGTCCTTGGGCAAGACACGTAACACCCCTCGCCCCCAGTGTCTGCGTACACTGGTGTATGAATGTGTGTGTGTGTGAATGGGTGAGTGATTCCTTGATGTAAAGCGCTACGAGTGCCTTGAAGGTGGAAAAGTGCTGTGACCAATACTGAAATCCAGTTGGTTTAAACCTAAAAGGACTCTCTCTGATCTGAATTGTTACTACCTAAACATCAGCACCTCCAGCCAATCATTAATCATTGCTAGTGCAGCCTCTGCAGCTCAGTGAGTGAATTGAGTGAATTAAGGCTCTGGCAACCCACGTTCAGTTTATTGACCTTTATATAACCACAAACGTCCTGCTGAGATTTGGAATCTGTTTTTCAGGGGAGTCCTGGCCCCAGAGCTGACCATATTGTGTATGTTTTTAGTGGTAGGGGAAACCGGAGTACCTGGAGGAAACTTACACAGGCAGAACATTCAAACTCTACACAGAAAAGCCCTGCGCTGCCCTAGAGCCGAACCCAGGATTGTGATTGTAGTAGCTTTTCAAAAGCTAGATGTAGCATTATTGATAGAAGAAATACAGCTGATCAATTCATTTCCTCAGCTCTAGTAAGACCTCGCAATATCAGAAAGTCAGTGACACAATGACATATTTTCCCAATGTGTTCTTGTCGAAATGCTGAGCCTGACTGTTCACCAGCTCACACTGTGAGCCCACTCCCTCCCAGCCTGTAGTGGCAGATGGCTGCACTGTGGCATGTTCAGAGAGACAGAGAAAACCTGCCTCTATATCCTTCACAATCACACATAGTCCAAACCATTAAAACACAACCGCCATCTGCACACATCCGCAGCACTGCTGCTCACTCTATAGACAGACAGGAGCCGCCAGACGCACAGATGAGCAAATCAAACGCTCCACAAACAAGTCAGTGACAGTAAAGAAGTAGTACTACCATGCCAGTACTGAAAATCTGGCTTAAAATGGATAGGACAGGTTTCCATGTTTTTCTAATTGTGACTTGGCTTGGTGGGATAGCACCTGTGCTAATTATTTATCATAGTTTTACAGCAGTTTTGCCACTGCCACTACCAGTGGCAAAAAGGGAAGAAAAGTAAATAAAAAACAGGAAGTAACAGTGAGTTCAAAAATGGAATAACTCCTGTCACACACCCATCCAAAATACAGAGACAGTTTACACAGAAGGAAGACATTTTTCTGACAGATTAAACCTTAATTTATTATCAATCAACATAATAATCATTGTTCAATCTAGATAAATTATGGCCTTTGTTGAACAATGGTTTCTAGGTAACAATTATGGAATTATGTCATATCTGCTGCCTATGTCCAACCAGGAAGTCAAATTATAAACTAAAATTTCAAACTAAAAACATAGAAAAACCCTGTAACTTTTTTTTAACTTTTTCTGTTTTTCATCACACAAAAAATGTATTAAATCATCTATAAATGCATCTCCCAAAAAGGGCCTCCTACTGCTTGTCTCCATGGAAATTTTGGCTATCGTACGGCGTAAAACGTATCGTAAAACTTTATATTTCCATGGAAACGTGACGTGCCACCTCCAGAAAGTTAGTGTTGCTTTAAATATAATTACTCCATCTTTGAAGCACCCATTGTGTCGTGAATCAGACTTTTAGATTTGAGTGTGGAAATTGGAGCGAGTCGTAACTGTAGGAGCACATGGAGGTGAATGAAATATTTTATAGACTGTTATTATGTTTGAGGTCCAATTTAATTCAAAAAAGACTGTCAAAGTAAATGAAGGGATTTGGGGAAGGTAAGAGTAATGATGTAAGAGTGACAATCTGGTTTATAATGTGAAGTTAATGTAATTGGAAAGGGGAAACATCTGGTATTTTCAAAGCAGAGAAACAAGATTAAGTCATATCTGAAGAAACTCAAACGTTCAAATCATTTCATATCGTCAACATGAAGCTTTTGTCACTTGTAGATTTACTCATGGGGGGAGTAACCACAAGAAGCACAAACTGACGATAAAATGTAACTCAAGTAAATGTACTGTCCGCCTCTGCCCACCTGAAGCGTGGCTCTAAAATGTATTGTTTGACTATGGCTCATCCCAGATAAATGTCCTGAAGGTGTGTGGTCTGTGAGGCTCTGATTCAGCAGTCTATGCCCAGACTGACTGTGTGGGAGGAAGACAATAGTACCCTCATGTGAATACTAAAAGGACAAGGAATTAGTGAGAGTATGAATGAAGAAAAGAGAGCTCATCTCAGTTTCATTAGCAATGGTTTGATTCAGAAAAATGCAACAGATACACCAGAGGCTAATCTCATTCATATCAGTAATTGTTTTGGATTTCATAGCTTACTTTCAAAGCTCTGAATTGACGTAGATTATTACAAAAAGGTGAATCATTCTAAACGAAATTGCAAAAGCTTTGGACATGAAGGTCAAGATGTTATTTTGTGTTGGTTCTAAAGGCGATGAAACAACCAGGAAGCAGAATGAGTCTCTTATTTTGGTTGCAATGCTGAGATTCAGTTGGTTTAAACCTAAATGGATTCTCTGATTGCCTTAGCTTAGACCAATGGCGGAGCTAAACTTTTACATGAACGGTGGCCAGGAGGTGTCAAAGTCTTATCTAGGGGGTCCTTTAAAATGAAAATGTTGTTGTTCATGATAATTCTTTTAAATAAATTAACTAGTGATTGCATGTGTGATTAAATTATTTGTCTTGGCTATGTTTTAGAATTTTATTTTATAGTGTCCATAACAGATTTCTGTGTAATCTAGTAGGAGATTTTGCTGAAAACAGGTGTAAATCCTGTATTTTGTTGGATTTTCCAGGTGAATTACTCCTTAATTAATTACTTATTGTCTCATTATCAGTGCCCATTACAGGTTTATAATATAGTTTTGTGTTCATGTGATGATCAGTAAATAGCTGCAAACACAATGCCCCATTTCTTATGATTATGATACAATTTAGTTTTAAAATTTGCTGCACAATCTGTTCTGTTTGCCCATTTTGGACAGTCACCTGCAGTTTGAGAATCACTGTTGTTAACCAGCTGTCACCTGCACTTGAACTGCATTGTGCCCATTTAATCAACAGACTGAAAATCTCCAGGCTAGAGCTGTACCAACTCTACAGCCAGTGACCACAAGACTGTCCACAAACCTGCGGTGATCAAGTCTGACCAGCACATGCACATAATGGGGCGATAGAAAGATGCACGGCTGGACAGAGTAGTTGAACCCCAAACAAGCCAAATGTTTCATTCTGTCACTCACAGCACAGGGTAAACACTAAAATAACCATTCAAAACCAACATTAATGACACAAATGCAAACGCCTGCATAGCTAAACCGCGACATAAGCATCTTATGAAGACTGTCTCTCCTGTGGTGCTGTGTCATCGTAGATAAATTCATGTCCTGTCATTACTGTATTAGCCAATGACTGTCGTGTTGGTCTCTGCTTATAAAACTATAGAACGTTTTTGATGTTGGTCCTCTACAGATAGTCCAACTTCTTCACTCTGCTCTGGTAATCACCGTGCTTAATTCACATTTCAAAAAGCAAAACTAACACTCTTATCCACTGTGTGCTACTGTAATAACGCACTCAGCTTGTTTTGTTTCACATAAGAAGCACATGTCCCAGTGTTACAAATGAAATGACACGAAGCATGAAACGACTGTGTAAGAATGCATTCACGGATATTCAGAACTTGGAGTTTTTAATCGCAAATGTTCAACAAAGCCCTTTATACACTCTTTTAATGGTCAGTGTCTCTAGTGGGGTGGCACTAGGGGTGGCGAGGGCATTTATAGAGACTGTAGAGTTTAGCATCAGCTGCTGCCTCTCTGCTAGACACCAGAGCTGCTGTGACTAACACTGGACACCGATAGTGGCAAAAGGCTTTGAAAGCCTGAGCCAACTCAGTCTGGGGTTTTGAATAAGAAACTCTACAAAACACTTTGCTGCTTTGTCTTGAACTACTGCTGTCCAGCCTGGGCCTCTCACCAGCAACAGCAGCTGGAGCAGACAACAGAGGCCCACGCTGCACCTGTCAGAATCCACATGTCAGAAGTGCTACTGGGTGCTACACTATGGCCTATGACACAGTGCAATGCAGAAGCTCAGAACTGTCTGTCCACCAACAGTCTGGACAGTCTGGACAGGCCTGCTCTCAGACAGACCTGCCTGTCATGAACTGCTGTGGAAAAAACCTCCTCCAAGATCACATATGAAGACCACATATTAAACACACATATGAAGCTCATGTTCTCTCATGAACTCAAGCATGTGCAGTTTTTTGCCATCTGATCGAGCTTCATCCAAAGGAGAAGTGTGCTCGGCTCAACATTAGCTCCACACTGCAGTGGTCCAAGAGGCAATTAACAGCTACAGCCCACCACCCATGAGCAAGCAGGAGCAAGAACTACCCAGGGCAGCAAGCACAGCCCAGGTTACTTAAAGCGGCTAAGCTAAACCAATATGGCCCACATGGATCCAGCAGTGTGAGACCAGTGCCCTCGAGACAGAACACACTGCACCTTTACACTGGCCTATCCCACTGAACTGAGCAGAAAGAGTTATTGTAGGCCTAAACCCCAGCACCTGCAGCCAATCATTAATCAGTGCTAGTGCAGCCTCCTCAGCTCCGTGAGTGAAATCTGGAGGTTCTGAGCTTTCACATGAGGCATGACCGGTCCATATATTGAGAATGAGAAAAACGTGTGTCATCTATTTGCAGGTTAAGGCTCTGACAACACAGGTTCACTTGGAAATTGTAGTTTAAAACTTTAAGATTATGTATTATGGTATTTTGAAAGGATAAAAAAGAAAAAAAAAACAAAAAAACAAATCACAGACAAGAATACATAAATGAAGAAATAAAAACATATAATCCTAGAACTGAATACATTTTCTACTTAGTAAATGTACTTTTAATGGATTGCAGCTTTTCTCATGGAGGAAATACTAGTGTAAATGACATTATAGATACATTATGAAGGCGTCTCAGTATCAGTGCAGCAGTATGGACATATTCACTGCAGCTTTCTACCACGGACAGTTTGGATGTCAAGATCATTTGGTTAAATGATAATTACATAACTGTGTAATCCTTTAGTCATCAGTGTGATCCATCCTAAAAGGAAAATTCAGATCTGTTGTCCCGTTGACAGATTTGAATTTTTCTTTTACTATGATAATTATATATTTAATAATTAACACAGACACAAGTGCCAAGATCTGTACCAATAGTATTGTGGCATTGTGGTTGCATGTTCTATTTTTAATTAAGTTTACCCTGTGGTTTTTGGGTCAACACTCAACCTACTGCACCACATTTACCTACATTTTATAAATAATCATAATAAATAAAATAAATAAATAAATTAGTGTTTATATGGAAAAGAGAAGATAGTGAGTGAGTGTTTTTTTTCTGTATTTATATGTAAAAATGTAGATTATATAAATACATTGTTTCCTAGTACCTTTTTTTTTAAACATAAATAGTTGTTTTTGCATGAACTTCCTATGCAGGTGCAGTCTTGTGATCTTGTAATCTATCCGCAGTCTTTATTCGACCAAAATTTTCTTTACCCGACTACTACCCTGCAAATTAATAATAGTATCTCTTCCTTTGCACCACCCATTCTGTGACAATTCATTATCTGTGGACTGATTCTAACCTTTACCATTGCCACTACTTGCATTGTCACTAGTCCTAGTCATTTTTTGGCAACTTTAGTGCAAACTATAGGTATATATGTAGTTTTCTGGTCAAAAATTCTTAAATCTAAGTGTGTACTGACTCCAGTGGCCCCTGCAGTTTCCAGTTAGTTAATGACATCAATAAAGCCCAGATTACAGAAACACCTAATCAGAAACATGATAATATTGAAACTACTTTATGCCACTGACACAAAGCAAGATAATACCTTTGTTAAATAGACAGTATCATTAATAGGCATGCACTGCAACAAAGAAACAGCAGAATGAACCAATAATTAGTCATAGAAGTGATTTATTCTACCTTTTACAGCTCAAATCTTATATAAAAATGGCAAAAATAGAGTTCTTATTATTAATATAGGCCTATTCGCAGGGGAAAAAGACTTAATTTGTTTATTTCCAAATTCTTAATTCCTGTTGCTTACAGTAGAGGGAGCTCCAGCACCTAAATGGCTCAATGGAAACAAAAGTGTAGTTTATAAAGTATGTTTTCAAAATGCAAGTTAGAAAAGGTGAAATACTTATCCCGAGGTGACCAGAAGCCAAATGCATAATTATACATGATGATTATATATATATTTTTTCTCTTGTCATTGCAGCGATCAAGGTGAACTGCCAGGGCTCATGTGGAATCTCCAACAAAATGAACGACGCGGCCTGGGCGGTGGAGGAGCAGTACTTCAACAGCACCCTGTCTGTGGCTGATAAAGGTGAGTGTGATTCTAAATATATTTTAGAAAAACCTTAAACATATCTGCAAAATAGATATGTGTAATGCCACTGTGCTAAGCAATAACATCTCCATTAATATTTGAACAGTTAGCTTTTCTTCACTCACATCTTATTCATCGTTACAGACTTGATTACCCAATTACTTCCCTCTGCCCTGCTCATTAGTCTCCTTTACACACCTCCGCTCCATTCTCTGGTGTTATTGAGCTGTTAAAATGCCCACACTCCTATCTGGTCCCGTCCTGTCAGGTGTCATCCCGTCAGGCGGCCGCGGTATCATGTGATTTACGGCCTCCGCCTCGTACCTCATTAGCTTTATGGAGCAGGTGGAATGTTGGATAGACATCAGAGACCTCTTGAGTGGAGTGTGCTGTGGGCATAACTGGACAATAGCGTAAAATCATGACGATAATTACGCTTCATCCTGGTATCGCTTCTCTATGAGGTCCAGAAAATGTGCTCTGTGGCTTCGGTGCCTGTTGAAATGTGCATGGATGTGTGAAAAATGCACGCCTCATCCCGATCTGATGGTGGTCATCAGAGCATGTAATCCCAGTTGGTTAATGATCCAGGAGGCAGTGCCATTTTTCATCCCACAATTTCCAATGTTTCTCAAACCTTTCAGCACTCCATGTCTGGGCGTTTCTAAGTACCAAAACAACAGGATCAAGATTAGACACAGACAAAATCATGACTTTACAACCAGGAAAGGCACGGACTTTAAAGGGAACACATGACACTCAACCTACATATATAAAGTTTAAGCTGATGTTTGCTTCATACACACATTGATTAACTTGTCTGACTGAATTGAGTTACACATCAATCTGAAACGGCTCACGGTGGAACATCATGACCAATATTAGAATCTGATTGGTCAAAACGTCACAACAGCAGGACAAAAACAAATCAAACTTTTGCTAAATCCAGTTGAGAGAAAAGCACAGACATGTCCCTGTCCACGAATAGTCAGTATTTCTGCAAAAATAGGTTGAGAGATGTCCGTCTGCGTCCCTGTGTTTTGGTTTATTTGAGCTTTTCACGCAAACCACAGTGCTGCTCTGTGACTGGTCTGAAACACTGATGACCTGAGTCCAGTTGCATCAGTCGGGGTCAGGTTGGATGGATTCAAACATTATATTGACAGTCTTGCATTTTCTGTCCCATCAGCTGAGGTCATAAGACGCAGAGATGCACCGATATCCAGCTTTTTTTGTTCAGATACTTTTACTTTGAGTATCTGCCAATACCTGATATCAAGCAGTACTAGGGCAGAGACTGAAAATATCATTTACTTTCAAGCAGGTTATTGTTATTCCAGTTATAGAATGATAATATAATGCTATATTTTAGACCACTTTAAAAGGTTAGTATGGAATTATGAAATGTTCCTGATTCATCATTATGTAGCAGGGAGCAAAAAGTGTTTTATGACTACAATTGATTAGCTATTTATACAGACTCAATGAGAATACATGCTTTACTGTTTATCTCAGGCCAGTATGAAGTCTAAAGGCCATGGTTTTACAGTGTGACTTATGTCCAAAGCTGAGGATAGAGGGGAAATACTGTAGCTTTGAAATATGGATGATGTATAGGGTTTGTGGAACAGTAAACTCCTTTTATAGCAGTTTTCCATCATTTTAATGGGCCCACCTCTGTCTCCTATCCACACGCCTCAGGTCCTGCGCTTATTATGGTGTCCGGCCTGTTAGCTGCCTGTCTGTAAACATGAGCAACGAATCCCTCCAGTGTATCCCAGCGCAATATCCCGTATGTGCAGTATCCCAATGCATCCCAGTCAGAAGTGTACATGGGAGACCTATGAATAATACATTCTGCCTGCTTTCTTCATCTCTGTCATTTTTCCACTGTCTCCTCTGCGCTGATAATGTGGCCCCCGGGGGTCGGCTCACTGCTAATGTGCTATGTATGTGTGGGTGTGTGTGTGTGTGTGTAGAGGGTAGGGCCTGGTCAGTGGAGGAGGAGAGGAGGAGCATGGTCAGTGGAGGAGCGGGGGCTGTCACTGTAGACTCGTGGTGTTAATATGTTGACCTTCACAAATGGTTGTCTCTCACTCGCCTGTCACTTTGCTCACGAATGTCTGTCACAATCAATATATAATATGAGAGCCAACGCTAATAAAAACGGCTAACATAGGAAAGTCCAGAATTGTCCCCATTCCCTCCGGAGCGCCTTGAGCCACATCCTGACAATACCAGAATCAGATTAGTTTATTTCAGTGGCTCATTAACACTATACTTAATACTGAATACTATATTGAGTTATTGTTCAGTACATGACAGATGGGGACCAATATTTATTGTTGAACTTTTTCCTTGCATTAGTGGGAAAAGTTATATAGTTATGGTTATTTATATGTACATCAACAGGGGCCACATCAGCAAAAGGGCCAGATGTAAAATAAATCTAACAACTTTTTTAACTTGTTAATTAACTGTTTCTGTATTTATCACTTATTCAAGTTACACATTTTGTATATGGATTTGCCTAGATGTAAAAATATGGCTGTGTAACTGTGTATCTCCTGATAAAATGACATTTTAAGACCATCATACCTTTTAATTTGATCTGTCAAGGGCCACATAAATGATGTAGAGGGCCACATTTGGCCTTGAGTTTGACACATGTGTACTACAATAAGATATAAACTGACTACTTGGCTGTTGAATTCCGCATTTGAATTGTCTTTATTTATTGCAGTTTGTGTGTGTGTGTTTTTTTTTTACAGATTTGTACATTTAGAATACTTTTGGTGGATAATTTTGCTTTATGGTTTGGTTTCAATATTATCGTTTATCGTGTGTATTGACTTCAGCAATATATCACACTTCAAAATGTGTTGTCATGACAGGCCTAGAGCTCATTGGTCACTCATCATTTACAAAATCAAACTTCTCTTGTCTCAGGTTAACAGAGTTTAGTGCTTCACTCATTAATTCTGCAGAAATCCGTGATGTTTTTCAGTCTCTAGCAATATCTTTTTCACCCTTTTTTTCTCGTAAGCTGCCACATTTGTTACAGACAGATGTATATCGCTGACTGGCTAATCCACCTGTCAATCACGCCCATCTGAACTCGGGAGATTCACTGGTGTAGTATTGCAGAAGTGTGTATTCTAGATCCCAGGTAATATAACAACAGTTTTGAAGATCTGATAAGCATTGTTGTCTTTGGGCTTTCTTTGTGGTGCAATTCTGGTTAAGCAGGTATTCATTTGTCATTTTTATTCATTTCAATGGAAAATTTGAGAAAGGTTTCACTGCTAAAATATGATATAAAGTAGGTTGAGTTGTGTAAAATGTGCATTGTTTATGTGCACATGACAGTTAGCATCACAGCCCCAGGGAAAGTTGATATTATTAGCTGCAACTGCAAAAATGTAAAGTAATGAGCCACGTGTTATATCTTTATTAGGTCCTAAACACATATTGAAACTCCAGCACTGCAAACACCTTGTAATGAGACTTGTAATTGAGGTTAAAGTCATTCCCACACACTTTGAAGCCAAGTGAAACCAGAAAGCAAATAATCAAATCAAACAAGAGGAAGTGTGCCACACCTGCCCACAGCACACAGAAACCACAGCAGACCAAGAGCCAGTGCAGGTGCAGAGGAACGCCTTGGCCTTGGTGTAGGGGTGAAGGATACTGAGAAATAGTAGTACTTTAAAAAAAAAATTCTCCCAATAAACATAATCGTTTATTAAATGTTTAATGTTCAAATATCGCACAAAATGAGGGGGGAACAGCACAGAACACACAAAAAACCCAAATCCTGACATCCTGTTATAATCCAGGTTTAATCGTGGTTTGGGGAAAGGTTTAGTCCAAGCTTAGTCCTGCTTTTGATGTGTTGTGTGTAGAAGTCTGAATACAGCCATAAAGGTGGATTAGATCAAATACTTGTCTTTCTGGTATGCAAATAAAAGATTAAGAAAAATGCATTTACAAGGCTATAAAAAGTCTGCAACTGAGCCTGTGTTGCCAGAGCCTTAACCTGCAGATGACGACACATACGTTTTTCTCATTCTCAGTATATGGACAGGCCTTACGTGAAAGCTCAGAACCTCCAGAATTCACTCACTGAGCTGTAGAGGCTGCACTAGCACTGATTCATGACTGGCTGCATGTGCTAGTGCTTAGGTGGTGACGATTCAGATCAGAGAGAGTCCTTTTAAGTGTAAACCAACTGGACTTCAGCGTTGAAACTGGCAACACAAATGAGAGACCAAATGAAAACCAAAACAACACATTATAACAAAAAACTTGGCGTCATGTCCAGTGTTTTTGTAATAAAGAATAAATTTGCATTACTTTTGTTATCAGTAACAGCTGTATTTGATTTGATAATGTTACTCTCATATCAGGGGACACAGATCAGGTCATGGGATTCAACATCTTAAATACAGTACAAATATCATCTGATTATCATTATCAACGTAATGCTGAAAATTGTTATGTTCATTTTTGTCAATATGGCCCAGTTTTAGTCTAAGTGGAAGCACAGAGTAGAGGCTTTGTGCTGTTGAAACTGCTGCAGAGAGATGAGATGATAAGAGCTCTGTTCTCTCAAGGCCAAAGTCACACTGTGCTTTGTCCACTCTGTTTCAACCTCTGCTTGTTCTTAGGATACTTAACATTATTGTATCTGATAGTTTTATGCTGAGGCTATATATAGATGCTGTAGCCTACATCAAAAACAGCTCAAGTTGTGTTTTGTTTAGTTGAAATATTTTATTAAAGGGCACACATTATGCTAAATGGACTTTTCTTTTGGTTATACTCTTGTACTTGCATCAAAAACATACCTGGAGTTGTGTTTTGTTTCAACATTTCATGAGGTGGTGCACTATGTAACATTTGTAGTCAAGGCTCTTCCAGATGGATGCATAATGCCACACTGTGGAACTTTCCAGCAGAAGTAATGATGTGTGGAATCAAACAGGTGGCAGTCCGTCCAACAGGTTTACATACTGCACCTTTAACCATCTCCACGTGTGTTCTCTGTGTCGTCTCAGACATGAGTCATGTGTCTCTGTGTTTCACCTTGTGTTTAATCAGTCCAGAGCGCGCACACACACACACAAACACACCCCCACACACACCCCCGCTTTCTCTCTCTCTCTCTCACACACACACACACACACACAAACACACACACGCACACACGCACAAGGAAAATCAGGAACTATTAGCTCCACTCTCTCTCTTACTCACACACACTCCCTCTCTCTCTCTCTCTCTCTCTCTCTCTCACACACACACACACACACACACACACACACACACACCCTCTGTCTCTCTCACACACACTCACACACTCCCTCTTCTCTCTCTCTCTCACACACACACTCTCACTTTCTCTCTCTCTCTCTCACACACACTCACTCTCCCTCTTTCTCTCTCTCTCTCTCTCTCTCTCTCACACACACACACAACTCCCTCTCTCTCTCTCTCACACACACACACAACTCCCTCTCTCTCTCTCACACACACACACACACACACACTCTCTCTCACACACACATGCACACATTCCCTCTTCTCTCTCTCTCTCACACACACACACACACTCCCTCTCTCTCATACACACGCACACACACACTCCCTCTTTCACTCTCACACGCACACACACACTCCCTCTTTCACTCTCACACACACACTCACACTCCACTCCACTTCACACTTCTCTCTATCTTTCACACACATACACTCGCTTTCTCTCTCTCTTTCTCTCTCTCTCTCTCTCTCACTCACACACACACACTCTCTCTCTTTCTCCTTCTCTGCCCTTGTCCTTTCCTCACCCCCTCTGTCTTTCTTTTCCCTCTCCCTCCTTTTCCACACTTTCTTCCCCCTCCTTTCTTCCCCCTCTCCCCTCTCCCCCTCTCCCTCCCTCCCTGCCTCTCTGTCTCTGTCCAGTTAGTCTCCAGTTTATTTGTGTGTGTGTGAGTGTGTGAAACTCCATCCCACTGGGAAGTAGGTGACTCCTCCTGGGATCTTCCCCACGCTGCCACTAAACTCAGCCTAACCAGAGCCAGTCAGAGTTTAGACAGACAGCCGTGTTTGTGTTTATGTGTGATGGTGGCTATTGTGTCCTTGAGCAAGACACTTCACCCACATTGCATTCACGTCGAATCTCTTCTGCTTTTACTGAGGAGCGCTTGTGTTTAATGTTTAATCTTTGTCCCTCTCTCACCTATGACCCACGACCCAATGAGTTCAGTGGGCGTCGTTTGTCTGGTGAAAATGTGCAATCGGAAATCAACTTATATGGGGTAATACCAGATGGAAAACAATGAGAAAGTTGTATCAGAGCCAGCCCTGATCCTGTCCTGACCTTCTCTCTCTCTTCTCTGCTGCAGGGACGTTATCCTCCGGAGAGCACACATTCCCATTCCAGTTCGTCATTCCAGGTGAGTGTAGAGCCCGCCCTGTTTCTCACACCAGGACCGGGTTCAAACCAGGACTAGAGTGAGTGCGCGCTTAGACTCCAGGCTGCTTGTCTCGGCCTGGGTCTAGTTCAGTTCTTTAAAGGAGCACAGTGTAACTTTTGTGGTTAAGGGTCCGCTACCTTCTTGTCTCCATGAAGGTGTTATTTCTTGACCTTCAATATTCCACAGTTTGTTATTAAACTATGAACATGACATGACGCTACTAGGCCAAATTACAGGTTAGATCTGTGGAGAGGCGTCACAGTAACAATACATGTTTACCCAGGTATTTTTTTGCAATAAAAACACCTGTGATTGTATAAATGTATACATTTTGAGCTTAACGGGACTGTACTCTTACAGTTGTAAAATAAAAACTACAGTCACAACTGAACCGGGGTTGCCAGAGCCTTAAACGCATTCTCAGTATATGGACAAGATATACTTTACTATACTAAGGTCACTAAACTCTTTCTGGTTTCTGACTGGATCATTGTCTTGAGAACCAAAACACCAAATTATAACAATAATTACTTGGTCATCATGTCTATTGTTTTTCCTGTTAAAATAAATCAACATTACAATTGTTATCAGTAAAACAGTAAGTGGGTTAGCTATGATCATTTATATATACAGTCTATAGTGTGGACACAGTTAGGTCATGTTTATGGAATTTAAAATTAAAAAACAGTAGCACATCCATTGAGACAAGCATATAACGAATGCCCACCAGAAAAGTTACATAGTGCACCTTTAAAGAGCTGAACTATGATCTTCCCCTGTACATGACTAGACAGAACCTCTCCTATCTTTTCTCCTCTGGTTTTGTTTCCTGCTTACACAATCACGCCGTTGTGATTTATGACATGTTATTCCTTTTTCATGACTCCTGATATGAGAGGGAGAGTGAGAGCTCCGGCAGTGGGTGCAGACCGGGCGCCCGAGGGTGCTAGTTGCCGGTGTACAGGGGGTGCTGGTGGGTGGCTCTCACAGGGGGGAGGTTATTTTTAGGTCTGTGTAATGAGTGTATGCCCCTGCTCTCCTCTGAGCTCTTATTGTTAGGATATACTGAAGGAAACACAGGAAGACAACGCCCTCTACTGGTCCTATTCTGTAGTGTTTTGGCCATAGGGTTGAATTGATACTTCAGATACAGCAGAGGTAGTATAGACAACTGAAACAATAAGATAAGAGCTCAAGTACCTTTAAAGAGTGGTTTTTTGTCACCTTACAGGACCTGTATGTGAGATTTTGATTATAAATACCATAACCTTGACCTAGTGTCCCCCAGAGGTAACCGTGTTCAAATATAGCTCTTACTGAAAACAATTATAATGCTGATTTATTCCTGATTACTTTTACATCATTTCATTCATTTAAATTACGCAACATAGGATTAAAAATAGCTTCATGTTTGTTTGTTCTGCATTTATTTATCACAAGGAAAAATCACATGTTTGTGATCAAGAACTGCGATGTATTCTTTTGATTTTAGGAAAGTAACTGTATTCTGAATCCTGCCAAATGAAAAAGTAACTACACCAAAAATGTGTATTCTTGGTACATGTATTCAGTTACTTCCCAACACTGGAGCTCAGTCACATAAATGCAAATGCTATTTCCATAACACAACTTCAACCACAAGTTCTTTTTCAAAGCTACCAAATATTTTTAAGTAAGATAACTATAATTTCAAAATAATACAACTCAAGTATAGTGATAGAACTACGCTTTGAAATCCAAATTCCTTCTCAAAAACTATTCATGAACATTTTTGCCCTTTAATCAAAGATGTAAGTGATACCTGTGTTGAAGTACACTCTTGACCTGTTCAGTAACTTTAATGCTGAAGCTGCCAGGCAATGTGGAGAGTGTGAGGTCATGTTTATTATGTGACTCAGTGGAAAATGTTAAGTCACTCAGGATCAAGAGTGGGGCAGGTGCAGCCACGACAAGTGCAAAGTCTGCTCCTGTCACCTCTCACCTGGAGTCCTGGGTATGTTCAGGATTTGAACTGGATCTGCCATAATTGTGTTTTTAAGAAGGATTTAATTCACAGTGCTTTAAAATGTAATGTAGACCAGGAAATATTTAGACTATTTATTTATATATGAAAACGAGGGTTGTCCAAACTATCAAAAATCAGAAACTAATCTATACTATAGTAAACTTAGAAAACTGTACACAACAACTTGACAAAGCTGATGTGATGTGTAATAGTTTCATAGCGCTCTGAAGGATGAGAACAAAGGGATGTAGATACGTTATTGTCTGCAAATATAGCATTTTCGAAACACTAAAAGGTAACACGGTGAGCGATACATGATATGTGTTAGTGGTTAATACCCCACAGAAGTAAAATACCCCTCTTTAATATTACATAATACATAAATCATGTTTGCTCACCACACAAAGAGATCTTGTTTATGACTTTGATTTGGAAATATATGTCATTAGAGCGTGTATAAAACTGGTGAGGCACTGTTTTAACAAGGAACTAATGTCCTCTTATCTCACATAGCCACACCTTTTCATTTGTCATATTATTTATTTCCGTGTGCTTGTAATTTATAACTTTATGGGCTGAATTAAGCTAGGGTAAAGCTACAGTAAGTACAAAACCGCATTTGCTTCTATATCTCCCCCCTGTGGTTGAAAATGACATTGTAATTATTGCCGAAATAGGAGTATTCTGAGACTTGGTACATATAAAATACAATTATTTCCAAAGAATCAATTAATTAATGTAAGAAACACAAGATTATCTGCTGTGTAAGATTACTATTACTTCAAAATAACACAACAATGCCACTCTAGTCATTTAGTATTGTCCTATGTTTATAAATGTGACTTAATTTAACTTATGTTTTGTAACTTTTCTGGTTTTCTGGCTAAGTTATAGGTTAGATCTATGGGGAGGCGACCCTGCTCACAGAAAGAATGCGTGCTTTTCCGATGTTTCTTTTAAGCATTTTATTCTTCATTATTAACACATGTAATTAAATTAAAATCACCAAGCCTCAAATCATATTACAAGTTTAAGGTTTTATCATTATTATACCACGTCTACTCGGGGGACCTTTAAATATCGTTCCTTAAATTATCAACCAGTGGCGTTTGTTTGCGTTGATGATTTCAGTGTCACCTCCAGTGTACCAGGACCTGGACTCACACGGATATTTTTATCTGGCTGCTTTTAAATTCGCTCGCCTCCAGCCATTTTCCTCCATCCTCCTTATCTCCTTTCCTCTGTCCTATTTCTTTGTCACCTTTACTGTGTCCTTGTTCCTCATCTCCTTTCCTGTGTCCTCTTTCCTTGTCTCCTTTTTCCTTGTCTCCTCTTTTGCGTCCTCTCCTTGACCCATTAAACTGTCATCAGCACAGTCAGGTTCAGACAAGCAGCTGTACCAATCCTTAAAAATGTGTAATGAGGCATGTTATTAAACTTTAAAGACACATGACACTCAGGGCTCATACAAACTCACAAATATAGTTGTTGTTAAACAGAGAGAAGGACTGTGTCAGAGATGGAGACCTTTTAGCAGTTATGGCAGCAGTATTTAAAGATTTACAATACTTCTTGATTGAATTTACTTCTTGGATGGGAGGCCGCTGGGAATGTCAGATATCACAGACAAAACTATCATTGTGTCCTTAGGGAAGACACCAGCCACGTTGCTTAGTATGAATGTGATGTCTACTTGAGTGTTGGTGGTGTGAGGGGCCAATGGCACAGATTGGCAGCCTCCCTTCCATCAGCGTACACCAGGGCAGCTACGGCTACACTAGTACCTTACCACCACGAAGTATGGAGTGTGAATAATGCACAAATTGTAAAGCGTCTTTGAGCGTCTGGAAAAGCGCTACATTAGACTAAGGCATTATTTATTTTTGAACCATTATCTCGAAGTATATAACAGAGTAATACATGTCTCTAAACTCTGTAAAAGACACTTAGTAACTGTAAAATCAATCTGTCAAATGTGAGATCAACAGAGATGATTTACTTTTGAATTTATAATTGTAAATGAGAATAGTAAACTAAAGACCGCCTGTCTGTTGCAGCTGCTGTGCCCACGTCATTTGAAGGTCCGTTTGGGAAGATCGTGTACCGCATAAAGGCCGCCATCGACACACCGCGCTTCTCTAAAGACTACAAAGCCCAGCGCCAATTCTACCTCCTCAACCTGCTCAATCTGAACCACGTCTCCGGCGTAGAGGTGAGTATGTGCCCGCTATGTGCCCGCCATAGAGCTGAGTATGTGCCCCCCATAGAGCTGAGTATGTGCCCGCTATGTGCCCCCGATAGAGCTGAGTATGTGCCCCCCATAGAGCTGAGTATGTGCCCGCTATGTGCCCGCCATAGAGCTGAGTGTACAGATGAGCGCCCTCTGCCATAGAGGTGAGTGCCAGGGATAGTTTAACATCGTATTACTATTTAGAGCCCAGTTTAGTCCTGAAATAGATTTAGTTTGGTTCCGGTCTACTCAATCAGATCAGTTTCAGTTCAGTCCCAACTTTCCTCTCACGTTTTAGGACATCAATATTGATTTGATATAACATGGCCTCTTTAACGTTTGTACGAGATCCAACCTTTGTTTTATCTTGTTAATTGTCAAACAAACCACATCCTTGACTGACATTATAGTTAATATGTCATGAAGTCTAATGATTATTTGTACTTTTCTTTTTCCCTCTGAAGCATCCTAGCTACGCTGTGGTCACTAAAAAGTTTAACTACCTGCTGGTGAAGACAGGGACACTAATGCTGAAGGCCCGCAGTGACCTGAGGGGCTACATCCCAGGACAGGTCATCAGACTGTCCACAGAGATCCACAACAAGTCCGGGAGGGACACGGGCTGTGTGCTGGCCAGCCTCATACAGGTACAACCAACAGATTTAATTTTGTCTTTTGCATTTACAGTCAAGGAAGAGTTTTTATTTAGCCCAGTGGAGATTTTAAGATGCTAAATACGAAGCCTAACGTTCATTCAAAACTTTTCTGACACTATGGAGTCATACATGTGTTTTCCAGTAGTGCATCAGCAGTTTATTGAATTGTTTTGTTTTCTTTAGGTTTTTTTTCTTGTTTTGTTAATGCATGTGGACGTTTGGCACATTTTGCAACATAGTGTTTTTGGCATTCAGGCCCTTCAGACTTGGTTTTCATTCCTGGTTTTATCCACCTGTTTAAGTTCTGGTTTAGTATTTCAGTTCTGATCTTAGTAGTTGACAAGACAAATATCTTGGTATAAATCCATGTTTATTTGTTGAGTTTAAGCTTCAATCGCTGCTCTGATGTGTCTTTGTGCTGTCCTGTGTGTAGAAAGTGACGTACCGGACCAAGCGGCCGGTGATGGACTTGCGCACCATTGCGGAGGTGGAGGGGGCGGGGGTGAAGGCGGGCAAACACGCCGAGTGGAGAGAGCAGATCATTGTACCTCCCTTGCCCCAGTCTGAGCTCGCCGGCTGCAGCCTCATCCACATCGACTACTTCATTCAGGTCTCAGCACAAGAACTGGTTTATTTTCATATAAATTAGCCATGACCAGATGTAAGATTCCAGGACCAATCAAAATCAAATCAAATAAAATTTTCAGGTTCACATTCAGTCATGATCAGCTTAGAAGTTTATATTGTTTATATTAATTAATTAATATTTATTTAAAATCAAAATAGAAAAAAAAAATTAAAAATCCTGATTGATCAGTATTGAGAATCTTTTTTTCTTTTACTTATTCATGCATGATTAAGCCATCTTTTTTACATTTGCTTTTCTGTTTGAAAAGAAAAGAAGAAATTCTGAAAACTTTGAGTTCAATCATTTAGTTTTCCATCACTAACCCTTCTCTCTCTTGTTTTGTACGATCCAGGTATCGCTCAAATCCCCTGACACTGTTGTGACCCTGCCCATCCACATCGGGAACATCGCCGTGAACCTGTCCCCAACCAGAGTCCCAGACCCCGTCCCCTCCAGTCCTGTGGGCGTGGCTCCGAGTGCTCCGCCCTGTGAGGACAACCTGGGTGACCTCTGTGCGGGGGGCGTAGCCAACGAGGAGATCCCCACTAAGAGCCACTCCCAGCAGGACCCAAGCGGGCAGCCCGTCACCATGTTGCCTGGAGCGGCACTGCCCCCTGCAGGGTTGTACCCCGACCTGTCTGCACAGCTCTTCTGTTTGTCCACGGGAGCCACCATTCCTTTCTTCACCGAGGGAAGTGACATCACACCCATCCCCACGTCCTGCTCCCTCATCCTACCCCCCGAGTATAGCAGCTGGGACTTCCCTCAAGGTCAGTTTGGGCTGAGTCATTTGAGAGAAAACTAAAGTCTCCATATTTTTTTACACATCTTGTTCATATGGTTTTGACACATTTTAATTAAAAGGTCTGTACCTGATTTCAAACCATGAGTGAACAACATGTTTTAGTTTTAACTTTTAGCCCCTCCCACTTAGTCCTTTCTGCTGCTGTGATATTGCACCATGACACAAAAACTGGGATAGTGTCATGATTTTTAGTAACAATGTGCCTGATTGGACAATAAAAAGTGCACATTTAAAAAGTCAGGAGCTTTTCTAGTCAATATTTTTCTCTTATTTAGCAGCTTTTGCCATACAAAGGGACTTGATTTTTACTGTCAAATATCTGAAAATCAGAACTTGTTTATTTAAGCAGTGGTTCGACTTATTCCTCACTTTCCTAATGTATAGCAGTATAATAGTAGTGATGGGACTTTCAGCTCTTTTATGCGATCCGAATCTTTTGGACCCATTCATTTCAAAGAGCTATTCAAAAGCCTCTTTTACCTTTATTCATATGACAGAAGCCAATGTAAGAACTCATTTTATCTACAAACTAATCACAGAGAGATGACCAAAGCTCTTTTTAAAATGGTTCAAACTGAGAGTGGGAGTTTGTTTTTAGCCTTTAAAATGATGCATTAACTTTGCACTACATGTTTTTCTGTGCACAAAGCCCTCACGTGTGTCACCTGCTCTGCTTCTGTGATGATTCTTGTGTTGATACAGTGTTCAGGATAAAAATGCGTATAAATCTGAAAGAAAAAGATTCTTCTTTTCAAAAATGAGATCCGGTTCCACCTGTAAACATTAAGGAACCGTTCAAAAGAGCCAACTCGTTCACGAAGGTTACATCACTAATTCTTAGCATCCAAATTATTCACCGTAATGAGTTTATAAGTGCTTTTTGCTACTTTCAGAAGCCAGAACGGAGCTGAGCCTTCACTGTATTGCTAACAACATCTAGCATTCTAACATGCAGTTCCTGATTATTTTGTGACTTATGATTATGTGATTCCTGATTATTTACTGACTTATTTTGACCTCAAGAGCTGCTTATACAATATATCAGTGCTGGGGCAAAAGTGCTATAAAAGTGTATTGGCATTTTCCCAGTTCATCATGGAATAGATGAAATAATTTACTGACAATAAACATGATTATATTTGGCAATTTTTTTTTTTTTTTATATCAATATTTATATTCTTCTTATTTCAGAACCCCCTCCCACATATGAGGAGAGCTGCAGTACGGCCAACTCCACTCCAGTCAACAGCAGACAGTAAACTAAAGCAGTGTCATCAGGCCCCGCCCACAGACCCCTCGGGGCCAATCAGGACCCCTACTGTCTGGATGCAGGTCACCGCTCTAAAGACTCTCCTGTTCTCAGACAATGACTTTTGAATATTGTTCTCACTGACAGCAGGTGAACTACACTGTGCCTACACCAGGAGAATGGGGCTGATATGGGATTTTTTTTGTTGTTGTACTTTGATGCCTTCAGAAATTTTGAGCCCAAAAACTCAGAAATTCATATTGTTTTGTCATAAATTTCTGTTTTGTTTCTCTGTAAGGACCAATAGAAACCTTTCTTTTAGATTGATTAGAACTTTTAGATTTTTAAAAGATGGATTTCAATAAAAAGAAACAAAATAAATCAATATAAAAATTTCATATTTATTCTTTGGGGGAAAAAAAAGTATAATATTGGACATTTTTGTCACTAAACCAAAGCACACTCCAGATGATTGGAACAGCTATATATATATATATATATATATATATATATATATATATATATATATATATATATATATATATATATATACATATATACATATATATATATATATATATATATATATATATATATATATATATATATATATATATATATATATATATATATATATATATATATATATATTTAATCTGTTTTGTTTTGTTTTTTAATCAACAGAAATCTGTATTGAAATGTCTTAATCAAAAATGTGTCCAGGTTTAAGTCTTTGAGTGCCCTCTTGTGGATGTCGTATGTACATTACTAACAGCACATTACTTGCTACAAGAATTATGAAACTGCAACATTAACTTTGTATTTCCAGTTTCTTGGTTAATGTTAATTTTGTTTTTGTTTTTTTCAATCCAATGAACCACAGCAGATCAGCCACCCAATTTCTTCAACTATGGTCAGTGTGATTAAGTATTTCTTTCTGATAATTCTGAATCACAAAAAATTCTGAGTGACCTTACTTTGAATGTGACCTAAAAATCGAAACAAAATTATAAAAAAAAAAAAAAGTTTACTACAGTAATTCCCCATATGTTGCTTATTTTTTTGCTTTCTTTCTTTGATTCTGAGCAAAACAGAACAACCGTGGCCTTACCCTTATGTTATGTTATTTACTGTACAACAATGTTAAAATTACTCATAGTTTAAGTGATTTTTTTGTAGTTAGACCAGAAGTAAAATGATTTGAAGTTTGAGATAACTGTGAAACTCCAAAGCCCAAGCCTGTCTATATACCTGGATGAGTCTGTACACTACACTCCAAATGTTATGAACCACACAAAAACGACAAATTGTATTTTTTATTAACATTATTATTATTGTTATTCATTTACAATAGCAGACTCTGTTTTCTACACACTGAAAGAATATGTAACTATGTAAGAGACTAGTTCATTTTTAGTTTTTAGTTTGCTTTTTTAATTGAAATCCAACAACCTACCAAATAATAGGTTATTATAAAACAGGCACACACATGTTATGCAAATGTTCTGTTATTTCCATATCCCAAAGCCTCAACATTTGTAAACCTAATGTGTATTTTGTCTGCTTCGATAAACCAGGAGTGTAAGAACCAGGAATTAACTGCAGGGAGTAAAGTCATGTAGTACAGACACAGTCACAAACCACTTCTTCAAAAACCTTTTTCTTAAATTATTTTTGTTTTATCTTTTGGGACAGTTTGTGCTCAAATGTAGCTAACTCAAGGACAAGGGCAGTCACTGGAATGTGTGATATTTGTTATAATTATTTTAGATTATGTGCAATGAGTGTTTTGACCTATTGTAATCTCATGCTGCTTTATTTCAAACTCATATTCCTTCTTATGGTACTAGAGCTTTATGAACCTCCTTCTTTCTGTTTCCATTGCGTATGTTTCTCCTGTTTTACTGTTTATAGTCACAAAATACAGATTATTATATCACCTCTATGAGAAATGTATCTGACAGTAGACATACAGTAATTTGTACTGTGACAAGTGTAAAATAAAAGATTTTTATAAACAAAAATGTATTATTATTATTATTATTATTATTATTATTATTATTATTATTATTATTATTATTATTATCACCATTAATGTTATTTATTTATTTAACTATGTACATGTGCATTGTCTTGCTAAGGCTAAAAGTAAGCTAATGAAAGCAATAATTTAATAATGTAAATAATTGATTTTAAATTTAAGAAATAACTACAAGAAGCGTAATAACAACATAAATAACTGAATTTCAGACCATTTCAAACCACAAAAAATCAGTAAATAATTTTATTTTTCCATGTTCCGTTAAAAGACTCCGCTTCCCATCAGCCCCTTCGCTTTGTTTGTAGCCTCCATGCTAGCGTCACACGGTTAGCCGCCTCGTCTCTTCGCTCTGTGCTGCTGCAGCTGGGACGCTCGCTCCTTCTGCTCGCTTTCTCGGGGGAAATCATGGCTCCTGCTCTACTGCTCTTCAACAACAAGTGGAACATTTAATTTTTACATCTTATATTTCTAATGGGCGGCGATTTAGAGAAGTTTAATACGAAATAATTCACAAAAAGTAGCAACTCCAGTCTTCACCACGATGCAAGTAAGTAATTCATTTAACTTGTATATGAATAATCAAGTGGTTTTGTGAACTTAAGTTATGCCAAAAATAAAACATGAGCTTTAGATTAACCAATTCTTCTAGTTTTGTAACTTACTGCAACTGTAAATTTTATGATCACCAGTGTCACCTGATTAGATCCATGATTTGAATGCCTGAGCACTGTTCCAGCTGTTAAAACCTATTGTGGCTCTTGAGTGGTGCTAGTACTTGTATTTTTTCTAGTGGGAGGCCTACCTAAGACCATAAGAGCACATTTTGACCTCGTTAAGACCGGTTTTGTGTCCTTGTTCATTAAGTAAACAAAGAAACAAGCAAAGAACTACTGAAACCCAATATTCAGTAAGTTTTACATTACTGAACATTTTAAACCTGTTCACACTCATACAAAGATCACATTTCAGAACATGTTTTACAGATCTCATCTACAGGGTCTGCAGTTTTTTTTTATGCAGAATAAAACAGGAGATTGTCTTGTTTGTGGAGGAAGTTATGGCACTTAAAAAATTGCAGCCTTTGCATCAAATTGCGATTTTGGTTCAGCTGTGATTAATCTTGCAGCACAAATTTTCATGTGACTCCCTCAAAACATTATTGATTATTATTGACTATTAAAGATAACATTGATCATGCTTATCAGTCCCATTTACATAATTATATATTTTTAAAAAGTCTGAATATAAAGTAAGGTAAATGCTGCATTCCCCACTTCTACACCACCTCCTTGTGTCTTCTTGTGTTTGTTGTGTTTGTTTCTTATTGTAAATATTGATTTTGTACTTACTGCTCAAATATTGTTTATCCGGTTGTTTTATGTTACAATGGTGATTAAAAAAAAAACTCTTTATTTAATAGAATCCCATTTTCAACATTGAATCGTAGCACTGTACTTTCTTTAATATTACCATGTGGCCTTTTATCTGTCTTCTACTTGTTCTGATACAGTTCAAGATCATTCTAAAGCTATTCAGGAAAGGTTCATTTATGTCCTGTGAATGTGAATTTTTTTTTAGTATCAAAACCTGCTCAAATGAGTATCTAGTTTCGATACTAGTTTTGTATCAATTAGTATCAAATTTCTGATACTTTGACAACCCTAGTTTAGACCAAATTTCAACCTTAGTCCTAGTTTGAAGTTTGGTAATCACTGTATTGCCTTAAAATAGTTACCTTACTAAATGTTAGAATTTTGCTGACTTAGAAGCTGTAAATATGAGGTTTTAAAATCTAGATAAGCTCATAATAGGAGCCTATAGGTCTGTTGACTTAGCCTGCTAACCTTTCTTTCCACTGCTAACGCTAACAGTCTGCTTTTTTATTATTAACTTTGCTTACATACTTTGAATACCAAATTTGTTCAGAGAAAGACAGTTGCTTTCTGTTCACATAGAGGTAATTAGGTTGTGGTTTTAGTGCCATCTATAACATTTCTGTGTCTAGTTCATATATTACTAGTTTTAATTTACTTCATAATAATTGCAAATAGATCAGTAACAGTTTCATTACTATTTTCAATATTATAAATGTGCTTGATTTTAGACAAAAAGACAAAAAACCCAAACATTTTGTTGATTTATTCTGTTTGAAATTTTTTGTAGAATTCTAACAAGTCCAATAAGTCCATAAACTTGTTTCCCCACACCTTTGAAGTGTAGATCAATGAAAATTCAAAATGTCCATGGTGCAAAATATCATTGTCGCAAGAAGCAGTGTTGGATATTCGATTAAATTTGTCCAAAGTCTTGAGGGAAAAAATCCTATAAAACTCCCAGTGAGGTGAACATGTGGTTACAAAAAGCATTCAGCTGAGCCTATTTTATCATAATTTACGCACACTTAAAGGGGGAGCATTGTGCAAAGTGCCTTTTTGGAGCTTTCTACCATGTTATAATGTTGTTCCTTCATTAAAAACATGCCTGAAGAGGGTTTTATATGTCACCCATGCTTGTTTGAATAATGTAGCGCTCTTTCCTGGGCCTTATTCAAACCCTCCACAAGGCTGTACAAAACTATCCTACGTAACACATTTTCCATACAAAATGATAAACTACAACTTCACAAACCTGATGTGATGTGCAGTAGTTTTAGTGTTATAATGGCACACTGAAGTGAGAGTGACTTAGTCCGGGGAACAAGGGGAGCAGGGACTGAAACTTATTAAACATTTGAGCGTTGTTTCTGGTGGTGATTTAATATGTTATGTGTTGGCAAAAAAATGTAACGCAAAAAAGTGTAATGCCTCTTCTCATACTTAACTGCGATTGGTTTAAAACACTTCCTACCAGTGGCACAAGTCGTGTTTCAGATTGTTATTTCCCAAATACCTGTACACAGTTTAACAGAATACAAAATGGTTCATATTTGTCACAGTAAAAAGAAAAGTGATAAATATGATCCCATTAGACTGGGACTGTCTGTGTCTTTAAACACAGCTCCATTCTCGTCCCATCCACAGCTGTCCCCCTGTGTCTTCTGTCCACTCCAGTCCAGCTCATATGGGGTTAAAGTGGGACAATGCCTTTTGAGCCAGTGCATTGATGAGCACACAGATAACTACCACAGGCCAGGCATTCCTGACATGTTTCAACCAGCCTCAATGACACACAGGAGGCTCTGAGGCAAAGGTGGGTCAAAATCTGTCCAGTGCAAATAGGGCTCAAATATAGATATGACAATGTATTATATTATTACAGAGGTGTGTATTGTGATACTTTTAAATAACTTAAATTCATATTGAATTGCAGAGTTGTACACTTTTATATGTGCTTCACTACAGATTGAAGGCTGAATCTGCTGGACTCTAAACGTGACTTCAAGACCAATGTGTTCCCATATTAAGGACATTGTGACCATGACATTCCAATACATGTTGTTTGTACATTCTGCATAATCAAAACATTCATTTGTAAACTTTTAGCACCAGTTTAAGGGAAATTCTTGTATCAGCACAGGTATGGCATCAAGTTACTAGTAATGGGATGCATATCATATTGTGAACTCTGCATTGAAAAGAGTGTTACTGTATGTTTACACAAACATGTAACTCATTATTTTATATCCCAATAAAATTAGTTAATATTTTTACAAAAGTGAAAAATGTATTTGTGCTCTTTACTTCAACTTAAGATGCAGTTTTGGGCCTTGCTTTACTTATATTGGTAAATATCCATTACTGGTCACAGCAGCAGCTCAAATATATATTAGTATCAGCTCAATTTTTTTTTTAAATATCAGAAAATCTCATAGGCCCTAGGGCTGCAGAATATAGTGCAAAAATACTGATATCGTGATATAACGGCAGAAAGGTCTTTTATCTCAAAGAAATTTACAGTTTTCCCAAATTAGCCATTTTTTAGTTTTGGTTTAGTCAATGTTAAGCTTTTATTGTGACAGTTAGACAAGTACATTAAAAATGGCACAGATGGCATGAAAACTGTTAACCCTGTAGTTTAGATCTGTACAGACATGCTCTGAAATGTCACTGTGTGTCAGATGCCCTCCCTGTGTATAGCATGGCTGTAAGTGGAGTTCATGTATGGAATGGCCTTGGACAAATATAAAAAGTATGAAAAAAATGTACAAGGACAATATCTTAGAGATGTACCATCATGAAAACAAATATTAATGAATTGTTATTTAAAAAGTGATTATTTTTATAAGTTATGACAAACGGAGGAATATTATGTAGATGATGGATGGTAAATTAGGGGTAAATAAGATATGCTTCTTTCTACTCTTTATTTTGAATGTTTTAAACTATTTTTTCTTTGTTTTTTGTTAAATGTACATGTTTAAAGTGTTCAAGATAATGTAACTCTAACTCTAAATCACAAATCTAATCACAGTCATAATGTTTGTCAGAAAAATCACTCTTGCATATTTCTCCCAAACCGTTCAGAACTTACAAAACAATAAACCCTTTTCACGGAGCCGCCCGGCTAGTTACTGCTCTCTCAAAACTTTCTGCACCGTGCATTCTCTATGAGGATTTAGCTAAGCCTTGTTAAAGTAAATCAGTAGTTAAATATCAGACAGAGAACAGCAATGTGATTATCCATGTGTAACTTGCTAACTCGGTGTCCACTGCCTGCGATTTAAATATTGATTTATTTTGGCGCAACTTGGCTAATTTCCAATACACAATGAACAGAGAGTGGCTCTGCGCTTTTTGAGAAAACCGGAACTAACCAGGCGGATCTGTAAAAACTGCCTATAACCATAAAGACAAGCAGGCGTCAAAACCCCCACCAGAAAAGTACCATAATGCACTTTTAATATTGTTTGTTTCTCAGCTGTTGACATAGTAACTGATGCTTCCTCTTAACTCCGTTGTAATAATGTTGTGTTTTTTGCAGATGACATTTTACACGTCCAGCAGTGTGACTCTGCTGTTTGAGTTCTGGGAGGTGCATGGAGTGGCAGGTAAATGACTCGTGCTCCTCTACACAAACTCAAAATATATAATAATATATAATTATATATAATAATATATATAAATATGTATGTGTATGTATATATATATATATATAATATTCAAACAGTAAGTGGCTGTGATGTTTACAGTACAGCATATGGACAGGATAGAACTAGCAGGTAAAGTGACTGCAGTATATAGGATCATTAAAGCTGGAAACAATGGAAAGTGTTAGATAAAATGTGGATTATAAGATGAGATAAGACCTTTTTTGTCCCACAATGGGGAAATTCCAGTGTTGCAATACTCTGTCTCACTGCACCAGGTGATTATGGACCAGTGGATTCACTCTGCAAAACAACTTTATCCAGCTAAACTCAGACAAGACTGAAGTCATAGCCTTTGGCCACAGGAACAAAGAGAAAGTGTTAGCAGTCACCTCCAGTCTCTCTGTCTCTAAAACCTTCAAATCAGGCTAAAAATCTAAAAAACTTTGCAAAAATTAAAGTTATACTCTCAAAACCAGACTTTGAGAGACGTATTCATGTATTCGTCTGCATAATGTTAGACTACTGTAACGTCCTGCTCACTGGCTTCTCGAAACAAGCGTTAAAACAGCTGCAGTACATCCAGAACACTGCTGGTCGGGTCCTGACTAGAACCAGGAAGTACGAGCACATAAATCCTGTGCTCAGGTCTCTGCACTGGCTCCTGTGGCTCAGAGAATGGACTTGCTGCACCAAACTACATCTCTGACATGTTAGAACCATCTCACACTCTGAGAACTTCAGGGACTGGCCTCCTGCTGGTCCCAGAGTCAGGACTAAACATGGAGAATCAGTGTTTCAGTTTTATGGAGCTAAAATCTGGAACAGTCCTGAAGATGTCAGACAATCCTCTACTTGGACAATGTTTAAATCCAGACTCAAAACAGTGATATTTATGTTTTGATTTGTTTGTATAGTGATTTTAATGTCTTTCTTCTGGTAAACACTTTGAGTTGCTTTGTGTATGAATTGTGTTATACAAATAGACTTGCCTTGCCTTATTAATATGTCTGATATAATTTGTGGCACACTCACCGTGGTGTATTGTCAACATACAAAGCTATAAATCAAACAAAGCTGTGAAGTTGTGGGTTTGCAATGATGTATTGTTAGACCCAGGGTTGTCCATAGACTGTAAATAAATGGACAAATACAAAGTGAGCATGAGACCGTTTCGGCTCCACTGACTCTGGCTCCATTTCACTTTACATTGGAAAATTGTCACCCCTCTCTCTGCTGTAACTGCAGCTGTCAGGCTCGTCATCTTGGTGCTAAAATGTTTGTATTAACCTGCTCCACATGATCCTTTGTATTTTAATATGCTATTTTGTCTGTGACTTATAAATGAACAACAGACCAATCAATCACCTTGTGTCCCAGAGGTTCCCGGTAGCGTTAGCAAAAGGTTTGATTGACTGTGTTTCTAAATCCAACAGTACAGGTGGGAAGGAATTGACATCATTATTTAACAATAATGTACCATTGTACTGGTACCAGTAGCTTGGTTGCCTTGGGTACGAGCTTGAAGGACTGAAGAAGCAGCTCGGATGAGCAGCCAAACGTATTCACTCCTACAACTTTTTGTCCAGTTGACAGATTTAGCTTTGGCTTTTACGATGGTTCAGACCTGGATGACTGAGGGGTTACACACACATCTTGGTTTCCTTGGTTAAGAGCTTTGGTTCATGGTTACATTGAAGTAAAAGGCTGTGTCTGTCTGATGTGTCTCAGGTATGCTGCTGTCTGTGCTGGTGGTTTTCCTCCTCACATTGACCTATGAAACCCTCAAAGTGACCAGGATCTGGCTGGATCATCACTTTAAGTGCACAGCGCCCCCTCCTGCAGGAAACAGAAGTCCTTCACTAGAGGGCTGTCAATCAGAATCGTCCCTGACCCCCATCGCGTCCACACAGCCCCCTCCCCCTGTCAGCACCAAGCACAGGTAGGACTGTACGCTCAGGGTGGGGGGTGTTTAGTAGTGGAAACAAAGTCACTAAAGACACTACTTTGTTTCCACACTAAACGCATTCAGTTCATGCAGGTTATGCCTGGATTCAGTACCCAGTGTTGAATCATACTGGATTATACTAAAAACACTATAATCTCTAAAATTTAAAAACTAAAATTAATCTGTGCACATTTGTATGAGGCTTCTTCTGAATCGATGATTGATATTCAAATAGGCTGTACTTTCTCTTTCGTGGTGTAACATTGTCGGTGTGATTGGTCGCTAAGTGCCGGCTTCACATGAACAAAGCGACCATTTTCTTTGGCTTGGTTTTTATTATTTTAATTACTTGTATATTTGGTCATTTTGATTAACAGTTCCTTGTGTGTGAAGTTCACAGCTCTTTTTTTTTCACTTTTCTATCATTCTGATTGGTCAGCTGGCGCTAACCCTGCCCTAATCCTAACAAACATTTGTGAATTTTGTGTGAACACACCCTAAGAACCTTTCACAGTAGCCAACATTTAAATGTTAAAGGCTGTTGTTAAACTATTCTACAAAGTCTGACACTGTTTTGCCATAACCAGTTTTGATGAAATTGCCTAAATTTGATTCCCGAGTGCTTTGCGTTGCCCAAGACCGTTCCCTCCCTCCTTCATTGATCTTTTTACCTCCTCCAGTGTGCTCTTCCACGGGGTCCAGGCTGGTCTCCACACTCTGCAGGTGGTTCTGGGATACATGCTCATGCTCTGTGTCATGTCCTATAACACATGGATTTTCCTGGCTGTGGTCTGCGGCTCAGTGCTGGGATACTACATCCTCTTCCCCGTCGCCTCCTCCATGTCCAACTATGCGAACACTATATGACTATTCTGGAGAAGGACTGTTTCACACAGAGGGCATCTCTTTTGGAAACTCAGGACGTACTCGAAATGGAAATCTGTGTTTTTGGTGGTATGTTTGGTGCAATTTTTAGTATTGTTATACTTTATGCTTAGGTAGGAGTCATGAACTGGACTTAATGTTAAAGACGAACTATGTAACTTTTCTTATGGAGGGCATGCAACCTACTTTACTTGTTAAATGTTAAAGAATAGGGATGCACCGATCTGATACAGGTACCAAATATCGGCACTGATCCTGAAAAGTTTGCTGGACCAGATATCGACTTCTAAATATCGGTTCAGCTGATATCGTGGTTCAACATATAAATTGATAAGCAATAAGACTGTTTACTGGTCATAGTTACATACAACAGCTTCATAACATATTTGGATCTTTTTTTTTCTTATTTTATTGTTTTATGAAGTGCTGTAAATGTTTTTTCAGTCTCTGCGCTGGTATCGGTTGATATTGGGCATCGGCAGATTCTTAAATCGGTGTTAAAAAAAAGCAGGATGAGTGCATCCATAAAGGAGCACTATTGTGTTTCTTGCATTTATTTAGTCACTGGTGTTTTTCGTCGCTAAAATGACTCTATGAAAAACATACATTTTTACGTACAGTGGGCTCACATCTCCACAGATCTGAACTGTAACGTGTTCTGATGGCCCCGCTTACTTGTCTCCATAGAGATAGACACGTTTTATGCCATACTGCGGAATATTCTTGGCAAAGCAATAACTTTACTATGGAAGCAAGAAGTTGGACCCTCCACTAGAAAAGTTCCGTAGTGAACCTTTAAGTAATGTAATGGTCACTGCCATACAAGCCTGTTTTGTTAAGACTTAATTTACTTTGTACGTAAACATTTAGTTATTATTAGCAGATAATTTGTGTATCATGAAGTTAATGTAATGCTAACCCAAGTGTGATTAATGGTGACTCTATTTTGCCATAACTTCATAATTCTACTACAATGTTTTGTGTCACTTCGCCAAGTGTTTTAAACGATATCTCCGTTGTGTCAGACGCATTGACTACTCATGGTATCCACATGGACGCTTAAGGCCCAAAGCTGCATCTTAAGAAGTTTGATAATAGTTACTGATCTCATAAAAAATACATGTGCCAAAAACGGTTGCATGTTGATTATATGTTGTAATTCAAGGTGAAATGTTGACTTCATATACTTGTACATATTATTTAATTACATTTTGTCTGGACTTTTTCTCAACACTACAACTAATAAAATGAACCTTGGTCTTTAAAGGGCCTGTACCTGATTTCAAACCACCATTTTTAACTTTTAGCTCTGACAAATTAGTCCTTTCTGCCATTTTGATATTACACCGTGACACAGAAACGGTCTGGTGATGTGTCATGTGGTTGTTTTTTGTAATTCCCCAATTTCTGCTTGGGTTTGTTTTTTGTTTTTGTTTGATATTCTTCAAAATGCACCATAACAGAGAACTGAGTGTCTGGAATAGTGTCAGGGAGGTGGTTTCCCAAGCTTCCTTTCACTCAAGATCTAATTACAAAGCTATTTTTTGAATTTATAAGATTATTAAAATGAACTCTAAACAGTAAATTCACCACGTTTCTGTTTGATCATGATCCTTCTCCCATTAGACTGTCTGGTTTGCATGTCATTTTAATCATCTTACATTTGGTTTTAGTCAGATTTAGTTGTGAACATAGCAAAAGTGCTGATCAAATGAAAAAAGGAGACCCAGTCAGTAGCTTTCGTATTAGTTATTACCAAAGAAAATGCTATGTAAAATGAATAGATGGCAGCTTTTACCAAGCAATCCATGATGTAAAGAGCATCTTGACAAGAATAAATTAAAATAACATAGTTGTAGCCTTCTAAAAGTATCTAAAACAGTGAATTTGAGGCTTGTTTCTATTAGAATGCTTTACTTTTTCCTTCATATTTCAGGCCAGTACTTCTGTTCTTCACATAGTTGTTCCTCATTGCGCTCTTGACTTCGTCCTGTCCGTCATCGTCACATGACCTCTCTATTTTCTGAAACCATGACTAAGCGCTTCAGTCAGGAGGTTTACCGCAATCATTTACTAACCACTAACTGCTACTACCCAATACTTCTACAGTTCATTTATTGTGATTTCAGTTCAATTTGTGCAATCGTGTAAAAATGAGCCAAAATTGTTGTTTTGGAAAATTTTTATTCATATTTTTTTTATTGCATGTTGCATTTATTTTAGCATTTTAGCATCAATGAATAAAACCAGAGGCGGTGCCAGGGAGGGGCTTGAGGGGGCACTAGCCTCCCCTAGAATGGTCACCCCACTTTCATAGCACATCCAATCTTGACTAAAAATGCTGCTCAAAATGAGACTCCAATAAAAATAAAAAAAATCCATATTAGCTTTGATACATCACTGAAGGGGCTAACTACATTTTAACTTGTTTAAAACAGCAAAGCAAACATGGTGAGGGGGTGCTCCGTTGTTAAAAAGCTCTAAATTAACATGTTAAACGAGCATCCACATCGAAGACCTTAGCACTCCTGTAGCTCTTCTAACCTAAAATGCTCCCCGTGAATAAAACACATTTAGCAGATGTACACAGGCTTGAGCAGGAAAATCCAGTTAGCTTCAAACTGCATAGTGGATTATTATAACACACCCTAAGCAAGATATGCAAATCAACATGTCAAAATCGAGTCTTAAGCCTGATGAAAAGTCAGACAAAACAAAACACACTTTAAAATTAAATAAACACTTTAAATAGAAACAAAAATAATAAGACATATCAGTAACATAAATTGCTTTTCTTGTCTCCTGACATCTCTCTTCAGATAATATGACTGCACGGTTGCATCAAACATATAAGATCATATTACAGTAGAAAAACTCCATATGAAGAAAAGATTTGAACTGTTGAAGTGATTCTCCCAAACCAATGAGGCCCTCTACTGGTCAGGTTCAGGCATTACATAAAGTACGTACATAGTCACACTCTGATGTCCTTAGATACTCTGCTGACAGGCCCTGCAGCCACACAGCTCAAACATATATCTCAATGCACATGTCATTCATTTTGGTTTCCGGTTTTGTCACATGGAAACAAATATTAGGGACGTACCGATCCACCTTTTTTAGTTAAGATATCAATATTGATACTTGATACTTGAATTTAAGTTCATACCTCATTAATCGATTCCAGTGAAATGGCATTTAAAACTGTTAATTGGAAATCTTTTGTCATAAGTTGTATTATATAAATGTTATTTATACAAAATAACTACTGAACAGCTTTGTATGAATAAATATATAAATGTTCAGACATTATGAGACCTTCTAGGCCAGGGGTCACCAACCCTGTGCCCACGGGCGCCATGTCGCCCCCAAGCCCCACATGAGTCGCCCGCAGACCGGTTCTAAAAATAGCACAACTCACTAATGAGCTGCATTGGAACTGATATTTGATACCAATATTTTGTATTTTAACAAATTCATTTTGTTAGAAAACAGGGCATCAAAAATTGCATTATTCTTTTTTGTTGATTTAAAATAGATTAGAGTACACTAGCCTGGCATGCCAGCCCCTCCTCTCTAATATGTCCACACATCCTCACAATGGCTCTCTCCAGGTTGTGGACCAATTAAAAACTAATGCAACATCTCTCAGATGTCTCATGAGAGGCAGCAGTGCTTAGTGCGTTTAGTGCGTTTCCTTCATCATCTGCTGATTCAGCTCATCTGGTGCTGTTTTATAGCCCTTCTCTGTCCATTTTAAGATCCACTGTCATCACACAACAGTCAAACTTTATCCAGAGGGCGCAGACACTGATCCAAGCATCACATACCTCAGTCATTACAACACACACTCACATCGGCCTGTTCCACACATTCAATAATTAAAGCTCTAAAGTGTGACCAAATCCAACCATGTCCAAAAACATAACCAGCATAAACCACAATACTCCTCCTTTAACCTCCCACTGTCTACGCCAGAACCACCTCCACATCTGCCGGCTCTACCTGTCCGTTCGAGATTGGCCGGGTACGCGCACTCTCTGGCCTCTCATTGGTCGGTGACTGGAAGCCGCTGTCGTTGTGGGAGCTGTAGACCGTCGTCTGGAGCCTCTGGGGTTGGACCAGGTCTGAGTCCGAGTCGGGTCCGGACGCGTTCTGGTCACTGTCCTCCTCATCCTGCACGGCGATCTCAAGCTCGTGAATTGCACTTTTGATGGCCGCCTCCTCCTCTTGTCTTTTACTTCCCATGAGCCTTTGCAGCAAACTATGTGGCGACTTTTTACTTTCACTTTCAGTTTCACTTTCAGTTTTAGAATCCATAAAGTTTTCAATTTGCAGGGTTGGCTCAACATTTTCCACATTTAGCTTCTCCTCAACAATCTTTGGGAACGTTTCACTGACTGGCGACACCTGTTTTTGTTCCTCAATTTCTCCATTGTTTCGGATTTTGATGGAACTTCGCGGGACTTTGTCTAGCTTTGTGGTCACGTGGGTTACCTCTTCTTGTATGCCGTCCTCCATAACTACCAGCCCTGTCTTAGACTCCGTCCCACTGGCCACCTCCTCCTGGTCAGATGCGGGAACAACGAGCTCCACCACCGGATGGATTAAGTCACGGATTTGGTTGATCGGAGTCTTGACATCCTCCTCCTGGCTGGACAGGCTGTCCTCCTCCTCCGGGATAAGGTCCTCACCAGGCACCTCCAGGCAGGACTCGTAGGGCAGTGGGACCCCCTCTAGCTGGATCATGGACACTACTTGATTGCGCTTGGTGCCTGAATTGGACCCTCGGGCTGAGCTTCGGAGCTGGGGGGCTGCTGTAGAAGAGTCAGATGATTCAGAAGGTGGAGATTCCTTGCTTTCCTTAACACTGAACTTGGATCTCCAGTCCACTTGGTCCTCCTCTCCCAGCAGGTGCAGGTTGGGGTCGCTGTTGGTCAGCACGATGCTGTCTCTGTACAGGTTGTGTCTCCTCTGGACGGCTGCTTCTTTCACAGCTGCAGGAGAGAGAAAAGGAGAGACAAGCGTGAATGAATGGATGACTTAAAGTTTCAGAATGGGCCAATAGCCTAAAAGGACAAATGAAGAGTCCAATAACAAAAACAATAGTATATTTCTTTTTGTTACCATGTTCTACACATATTATCAGTGACAATAATGTATAGTGGCTTTTATCAAGAAGGGGAAGAAATAATATTTGGCTTTTGAAAACATTTTTATACAAAGAGTGGACGACAAGCGTCTGATCACTTTAAAATGGCACATATGTTTTTGCAAATGAACTCTTCAAATATACTACCAACCAGAGGGTCAGGACTCCTTGCCTCGCCAGCCAAGGATACATACTTTTACTTTTTTATACAAAGACATGTAGTCTGGTGTAGAGATGCACCAGTACTGGCATCAGCTGTCCTTAACTAGGGCAGTCACACCAGTACTACCTATGCAAATATTTAGCCTTCTGAGTAATACTAGATCTAAGTCAGGGCTAAAATATATCCAAAACAAGTTTTAAACAAGTCATGAGCCAAAGGAGGACAAACATTTGGATTAAGTTGACTCTAAATTGTGAGGATTCTGTGTATGACCGTAGGAGCTCGCATAGCATGTACTATAGTTTGAGAAATACTACAGATCACCATTTGAAGGGCCCGTAACTCATTTATTTTCAGTATAATTGAGCTAAATTTGTCTTGCCCCAGTAAAGATATATTGTGTAACCTAAAGTGAACACAAAGCATTGTGGCTGCTGTGGAAATGTGTAAATAAATAAAAATAGAAATGATTAATGACAGTAGAAAGACGCCATGCTGACCTGACATGATGTCCTTTGACACGGACTGAATGATCACCTCCTCGTACAGGTCCTCCACCAACAGGAACCTGGAGAAGTCCTCAAAGATCAGCTCCTGGAACCGAGGCAGCTCCTGAAGAGGACAGACAGATCAATGTGTTGCAAATGCAGACAGTTAAAGTGGCTGGGTTTTTGAGTGAAATGTGTTTAGCCCCAGTACAGACATTATATCAGCAGACAGATGTGTGCTGTCTGCATCCGATTCTAAAACATTTTATCCTTCGGGAATCAGGAAGTGTGCATTAGCAGTAGTCGTTGCTCTGGTCTCTAAAAGTTGTGAAAAGTGCTTATAAACTCATCGCTGTGAATAATTAGGATGCTCAGAATACATAACTTTAATTTACTGCAAACTGTTTAAAATGAACTAGTTCTGTTTTTTTCTTGAGTTTAAAACAGTAAAATCAGGTACAGTATAGCATTAACAGCATTAACATGATTTGAATATAGTCTTAAACTGAATGTCTAGAGTCTATTTGAGTTACTAATTTCATTTTAAGGGTGGTCTGAATGATCACATCGATATTTTTCCTACTAGAATCAAAACATATCAATCAGTGTCAATAATATACAACTTCCCATTTAAATGTTCTTTCCCATTGGCATTGTTGACTCAAATAAGTCAGTTTGATCATGATATAGTATTTTTGTGCATTTTATGAACTGATAATATGCATTCATAAATCTAATAATGTATGGTTGCTCACCGGTACACAAGAGGGCGCCAGCTGCTGCAGCATGTAGGGCACGATGATCTGAAGAAGAGCCTCTCTGAAGAACTTCTTCCTCACGGTGCTGCTGTCATAGTCAAACTTCTGCGTTGACAAAGACACACATCCAAAAACAAAGTCAAACTTCTGAGCAACACAATCTGAAAGAAGCTTCAGACAAAATTATACAACATTTATACTTTGGAGCTGGTTTAGTCGTTCCCTCGTTTGGTTCTAGTCTTACATTTGAACCCTACTATAATCCTGCTGTAGTCCTGGTTTAGTTTTGGTCATAAGGTTAAGGTTAGTCTTTATTATCCCCATAAAAAAATTTGTCTTGCGCATTTGACCCATCCTTCAATGTCACTGGAGCAACCACAGTGGGACCCATCAGACCTTGAGCTAGTGTTGGTCAGGACTATCTGAGCTGGAGGATTTGACCTTCTGTGCATGTTTGGGGTTGATGGGGGAAAACTGGAGTGCATTGGGAGAACATGCAAACTCTCTGACCCTGGACCTTTTTACAGTGAGGTAATATACTTCAGAGGAGCCTACAGGTTGATTTTAAATGTTAAGTGTTTTTTTTTTTTTTATCTGCTTTTGATTTTCACTGAGAACAAGTGAAATGAAAAGCTGTACCTGATTTTTTTACCATATATTTCAGTACAAGTACAATACAGATATATTGTATAAGCAGCTCTCGATGTCAAAAGTCCACTGTGTACCATCTGCATCTAACTAGGAATCAGGAAGTGTGCATGTGTATTGTTAATTGCAATGGGAGCGGTCCTAACTTTTCATCATTCTGAACCCGTGGATAGAAGGCAGTCCCACCTTGAGCACGCGTTCCTGACACTTCTGGATGCTCTTGCACAGGTCGCTCTCTCCCGGAGCCTGCAGAGACTGGTTTAACAGCTGCTCAAACGTGTACACCGCGTTGTCCATTTGCTGAAATCATACAAAACACTGTTAGCGATAATCATAAGTGAGGTTGTGATTTATGATTTATGTCCAGCAGGTGGAGACAGAGATCCGAGTAATATATGAACTATGTGACATTTGCAGTGTTCAAAACCATATTTAGTGGGGTGTTTAAAGGTTCACTATGTAACCTTTCTAGTGGAAGGTGTGCTTGTTGTTTCCATAGAGAAGTTATTGCTTTGTTTGGAATGTTTCACAGTCTGGCATTTGACTTATCTATGCTGCATGTACTCAATTATAAGCTTTTTAACGTTCAAAAAACATGTATTGTTACTATGAGCCGATTCACCGCTCCACAGCTCTGACCTGTAAGTTGGCTCGGTGGCGTTACAGGCTTACCTCCATGGAAATGGATCCATTTCATGCCATACTGTGGAGCATTTCCAGTGAAGTATTAACATCCTAACAGTGTGGACTGTTAGGATGCTCAGAATGCTTAAAGTAAGTGAGGAATAACTTTGGACGGCTACAAACTAGTTCTGTCTTTCACACTTTAATGACAGTATATATGTGGATATTTTGGTACCTCTCTGAGCAGGATCTGTGCCCTGCAGCTGAACACTCTGGGCCCGCTCACACTGAACCTCTGCTGCAGCCCCTCCAGCTCCAGACGCTCCAGCTCATCATAACACGAGTGCATCTTCACCGGGTGGAAGGCCAGCATAGACATGCGCTCCATCAGCTACAGGGACAAACATATTCAACCATTAAACATCCTATAATACGCGTTTTTCTAATATATGTTACAATGTTGTTTCCTCATCAAAAACATACCCTGAGTTTTTGAGTATTTTGTTTCATTCACGCATTTAACACGCAAACGCTGCATATTTAGGCTGCGTTCTTCTCTCAAACTACTGCTTCATGACATCACAAGGTGGAACAGAGCATTTTAGACTTTAGATAATAATAAAGAATTACTCAAACATGTGCGAATGAAAGAAAACACAACTGCTCTCTTCTGCGATGCCTCTCTGCAGGTTATTGTGACGGGTATGTGGTCAAAATGCTGCTGTTTTCTTTTCTGGATATTCTTTAGAGATCTTCAAGGCCCATTTGTCTTTTAATTTCCTTGTTAGTAACTTTATGAATAACTATGCATAAAGGGGCGGAGCCTATCAGTTGTGAAGTAAACAAATGGACATGTGATAGATAGATAGATAGATAGATAGATAGACAGATAGACAGATTGATAGATAGATCCATCCATCTATCATTTGTGCAGTAAACATGGACCTGTGACTGACCGACCGACCGACCGACCCATCCATCCATCCATCCATCCATCCATCCATCCATCTATCTATCATTTGTGCAGTAAACAAATGGACCTGTGATGGATGGATAGACATATGATTGATGGATAGATAGATGATAGACTGATAGATGGATTGATGATTGATTGATGAATGATGGTAGATAGATGATGGATGGATGGATAGATAGATGGATAGATGATGGATAGTTGGAAGAGAAATGGATGATGGATAGATGGATGATAAATGGATGATGAATGGATAGATGATGGATAGATGGATGATAAATGGATGATGAATGGATAGATGATGGATAGATGGATGATAAATGGATGATGAATGGATAGATGATGGATAGATGGATGATAAATGGATGATGAATGGATAGATGATAGATAGATGGATGATAAATGGATGATGAATGGATAGATGATGGATAGATGATGGATAGATGGATGATAAATGGATGATGAATGGATAGATGATTGATGAATGATGGTGGATGGATAGATGGATGATAGATAGTTAATGGATGGATTGATGGATGGATGATTGGTTGATGAATGATAGTGGATGGATAGATAGATGGATGGATAGATAGATGGATGATGGATAGATGAGATGGATAGATAGATAGGTAGAATGACTATATTTCTGTGTTTTTATATAATTAAAACATTTTCAGTTCTGGCAGTTTTATGAAATATAAATCAACCATCACCATAATGATGATATACCTGGCCTTATTTTAATACAGGAAACACATACACAATAGACAATCCTATTAAAAAAAACATGAGATTATTTCATTATAAAGAACCAACGTTAAAAGTCAGTGTATGAGTGATAATCCCACGTCAGTTTGTAGGTTTTCATAATAATACCTTTAGTAATACACCTCATTTCCGCAGCTCTGAGGTGTGGTACATCCTACAGCTATACAATGTTGAGCAGGTGGCACCTCATTCATTCCTAGCCTATAAAAGGGGATAATAAACACTACGAGTCACACCTTCTCATTCAGTGTCTCTTCTTTATGTTTACTAATTCAACATTATAGATACATACTGATAGTGCTGCCATGAAACTCCATTTTGATACTAACAAATAGACTTGATGCCCAATACCAACCACGATGATAATACAAAAAAAAACAAAAAAACACTCTTTATTTAGACAATAGAATGTGATTTTCAATATTAAATGGAAGTACTTTCTTTTATATTACCATGTGGCCTTATATCTGTGTATTCCCTCAGTCGTCCAAGTAGGATCCATATTGGTCCATGGGTGTATACGAGTCAGCCAGTAAATTCCATACCAACATCTCAACACTTGCAGTTTCAGTAGTATAAATCCATCTTTACCCACCTCTCCCAGCTTGTCCTGGTCCTGCTCCACAGAGTTCTTGCTGAGCTCCACCAGCTCTCTGCTGAAGACCTCCCTGACCTCAGAGAAGCCCCGGGATGTGGGCACCATCAGAGCGTCCAGGATGGAGCTCACGTACGGCTCCACACTGCTCTTCAACACCTGCTCCACCTTTGGGAGGACCACAGCTAAGAGAAGAGAGGGGGAGGAGAAGTGAGGAGACAGGCGAGGGAGATTTAACTTCCTCATTCCCTCCTGTCATCTGTCTGTCACTGTCAGTCACAATCTGCCACTCACAGCCTGCTAGCTTTTGTCTCTAAACCAGCCAATTCTCAGGCCATTCATATAACTATACTCTCTCCTCCTTCTTTGCTGAATCTTAAGCTTGGACAGCTTCATCATTTATAATTAAATCAAACGTCCCTTTCTCAAATTGACCATTTTGACCATGTTGTAACAGTAATTTCCACTTTGCAAAAGCAGTGTGAGCAGTGGGGCAGCACTGGCTCTAGTGGAGACAATGAGTGAGTGTTAGTGGTCGGAGGGGCCGATGGTGCAGATTGGCAGCCTTGCTTCTGTCAGTCTGCCCCAGGGCAGCTGGAGCTACAATAGTAGTTTACCACCACCTAGTGTGAAGTGAATGAACGATGCACTATAAAGTGCTACATAAATCGCATCACCATCATCATAGCTAATATGAACAGTGGTCAATTTAAACAGTGATGCACTTTATAAAAGTTGAGGTTTTTCCAAACCCGACTTTCACGCAGTTGATCATGTAGAGTCCTCTCACTATAGCAGATGTAACCTGATACAAACCTGGCACTCGTACACAAACTGGGCCTGGCTCTGACAGGAGCAGAGCCAAAACTCTTAGTCACACCATAGTGTGACAGGATGTGTGCAACTTCATATGATGGAACGCTCCAAACAGGTTTGTACAACACACGATAGATTCCAGATAATTATTCCAAATATTAGCCCAATGTGTTTTTCTTAAATACACACAGAGGTGTCACTGTTGGGTTAACACTGGTATGTTTACCTGCACATCAGAAATCTGATCATTATCTGATTTCTGGAGTTATCAGATCATTGAAATGTCTAATTCTAATTTCTCTCTGAATGTTCACAATTATGCAAAAAGGGTCAAACTAATGTGGCAAAGACAAAAATGAAAAAGAAAATGATCAGATTTATTTTGTCCATGTAAACACACAAAATCAGATCTGATTATTGCAGATTCTGATTATTGAGCGAGACAGAAGCCACTTCAGAGCAAGAGAGGAGCTGCTGCAGAGAGAGGGAGGAGCTGCTGCAGAGTGACAGGAGCAGTGTGAGGAGGTGTGACCATGGTGTTATTTCTGTATTTATTTTATTTTGATAAGAATATCGTGTTTGCTAAAATTACAATAACATCATATTGCAGACTATTGTGTAATGAATTCTTGGCACAGATACTTGAGCGGGTTCATTTAAATACTATTATAATCGACCGAAGTACAAGTTGGGACTGATGCAGGAGTGAGGAGGTTGTTTTGTGTTATAACTACAGTCAGAACAAAGGAATGTGACCTGTCCACTTCACACGGATGACAACTGTACAATTGAAAAGACAACAAGAGGTGACAGCACAACACACAACGCCCAAACACACAGGGAGGGGGCGCTGTCAGAACACTCTATCATTTTGACAGATAATAATGAAAATAATGCGTCACGTGTTTTTGTTGTCGTTAAGAGCAAGTGTTATTATATGAAATATGTCGCAACACAATTTCCTCAAATATTAATTAGGAAATGACAAATAAAATGTGTAGAATACCATAAATAGATGCTCATCTGTCCTGGGATAGACTGAGATAAGCAAGCAACAACAATTAATAATAAAAACATCTATCTTTTGAACTGTGAAAAGTACTCAAAATGGAGCCTATAAACAGGAAGCTGATACTGACGAATATACTCTACATTATACAGTACACCTCAATTTTGGAGCTGCCCTCTCACCTTTGATTTTGCCGGAGACGTGTTCCTTGGAGTTGATGATCTGGTCCATGTCCGTCCTGAGCGCCGCGTCTAAGGGCCCTCTCTGGGCCTCATGTCCCTGCACCAGAGCCTCGTAGTGGGATATGGTGTGAGTCAGCACCTGCCTGTACACCGCTCCAGAGATCTGCACCATAAATAACAACGTGTAAGCAGGGTAAGAGTACTGTTACTTCAAAATATAAATCAACTAAAATGTAAGAGTTAAGTAGACGTTTATTAATGGTTGAAAAACTAGAACTAAAAAGTAGTAAAGGTTGATTATGACTGACATAAAATATATTACAAATGTAGATGTTTAAGATTAGGTAAAGATGTGGAGAAGACATATTGATTGTGTTGATTTTTTTTCAACTTTTAAAAAATGTAATACTAATATAAAACCACTTAATAATAGAAAGGTCCACTGACTTCCTGCGGATTTTCGATTTACATGTTTTATTGGTGAAGATGTTTGATGTTTACATGTATAAAAAATGTATAGAGCTGTGGGTGGAGGTAGGGGGTAGGTGAAAATAGGAATATTCTGAACAATCAAACTGGATAATAAGGATAATAAAAGAACACGCAAACATGTAGTAGTAGCAGTAGTGTAAATAAGGCGTACCAGCATCCAGCTACGTTGTCTCTGCTGCAGTTTGCCCTTAAGCTTAGGCCCGATCACACTCCTCAGGTCGGGATGCAGCTCCTCCATCACCAGGTTAGCCAGAATCTAAGGGAAACGCAAACAATGAACAAATAATAACTGGATATTTAGGGCTGTGCAACTTTTGAATTTTGATCAAGACTGAAATTCAGTTTATTCTAATGGTCATTGATCAGGTTGTGTCTTTATAATGGAGAGATTTCTACAGCCAGTCTCAAACAGGACACATTTTCGAGTCTCTGGCCAATACAAACCTTAACATTAAGACAATATTTTTAGCTTCTTGCAATATTCTTTCTTTATTTTTATTTATATAGGGTAACAAATGAGAGAACTTGGGCTCTTGTTTTCATGGGCGCCCTGTTTAAAATGCATTACAAGCAGAAAAACAAACAACAAAGTAAACAAGTTTGCATAAAACATTAAAAACAGTATCCAGTTATGCTTTTCCTTGGAGTGTATTCCATTTTTTGTGAAGCAAAACAGCTAAAAACCCTCTTTTCCTTCTCAATTTTGGTGTAGTTCTTAGCCTTATGCAGTTATGTGATCTTGTATTAAATGTTCTGGTATCAGTGATTAAGAAATAGGTGAGGTATTCTGGCAGTTTTTGAAGTAGTCTCTTATAGATACATACAGTGCTGTTCTCTTCTAATAGACAGTGACCGTCCACCCACTTTTTCATGTGTTGTTGTCATAGTTATTTGTAAAGATTATGTTTGCAATAGACTGTACAGCCGTACTGAGTAGGCCTGTCACGATAACACATTATGAAGTGTGATATATTGCTAGTAAATAGTAAGTAAGTAAATACAGACGATAAACTCATTTATGCCACTGACACAACCCTAAAGTAGGATTATCCCCAAAAACAATTCTAAATGTACAATTGAGCTATAATAAATAAAAAGCACAATAAAACACATCATTTGTATCAATAATGAGAAGTATATATTCACCCCTCTACATCCTTCTCAAATCTTATTGTTGTATAATATAATTTGACAAAATCCCCACCATAAATATTAACCAAACAAAAGTACTGTTCAATCTATCATTTATTGAAGTCGATAGTATTTAGTATTTTTTTATTTATTCATTCATGACAGGCTTCCTACTCAGCACAAATGCCACAATCTCAAAATCACAAATCTGACTAAACTCCCCGTGACCTCTCTCCTGTATACATGTTGTGTATCTTCATTACAGCAGTGTTGTGGTTGCGCCCTCTCCCTGAGCTGAACAGGGGCCGGTGTCTGCGCAGTACAGAGGGGCTCCAGGGGCCCCTCACAGGAAGAGCCTGGTCCATGTTCACTACAGTCCTACACATCCACACACTGTCACCTGCCTGAGATAACATTTATACATATGTCACTGACCACCAGCAAAGGAAACAGATGGGTTACTACAGGGTCAGTAAACTATATAAGGAATACTGATAATTATAGACATCAGGAAACTCCGGGTCTGCAGTTCACATCTGTAAACACTCCCCTAATCTGTCAGCTGTGGCACTGCATTAGTTTTAATGGACAAAGTAAACAAACACAGAGGCAGCACACTTTAATAAGAGGCCCATTCACCATTCATACATGCCTGCATTCCAAAGGCTGCTACCCCTCTATACATTAGCTCCAATGCATTTTCAGCGGAAGAGTTAGCGTTAGCCTCCAAATATCACAAACCAAGGCTATTTGGCAACTGACGACCACTCGACCTCAAGAGAGTAAAACCAGAGCCTCTATAGAGAACATCGCCGCATACAGCACTGTTTTACATCAATCATTAAGTTAGCTATTAGCACCGAAATTAGCATGCATGCTAACGGCAACATTATAAACATTTCTAAAATCTAATGTTATTCTGGACAATAACGCACGAAAAATACAGCGGGCCACAGTTTAACAATGACATTTTAGTTTTATTTCACAAAGCTCCACAAATCCTGCATACAATAGTGAACTTTAGAAACTGGAGTTGGAGGTTAAATATTGATTCATTATGTTATTAGTCCATGTCAAATGTAACAAAAACATTAAACTGTCTACAAGCGCCAATTTAAATCTTTTTATTTCACTGTCCTATTAAAATGAATAGGACAGAATGTTCATATCACATCACTTGGAAATGTATTGAACTTTTAATATTTTTATTTTAATTTTAATAAGGATGATGATGACTTAGTAGGCCTACCTGGGGGGGCTTGCCACACATGAGGTCCCAGCTGCCGTAGTGCTCTTGAGCCTGGCGATAGCGTCGTACACTGTTGGTGAAGGCTGGAGTCAGGACTGTGCCCTCGTCAGGAAAACCTACAACACACACAATATCAGAATGATTCAAATGTTCGACAAGTTAGAATTACAGTGGCCCCTGAAAGTTGAGAAAAGCACTTATAAACTCATCGAGGTGAATAATCAGGATGTTAGGAACAAGTGAGGAATAACTTTGGACCATTGCAAACTGTTTCAAATGAAGTAGTTCTGTTGTTCACTCTTTTAAGACAGTAAACATTAGGTACACTGCCTTTACTGAATATAGTTTGCATTTAAAAAAGAAATAAATGTTTAAAAGGCAGTTGCGCAGACGAGAGGACTCTTATAAACAGGAGCTTTCCTCTAGCCTGGTGACGCCTCCGCTTTGCTCTGCTGTGCCCCTCACAAACCCTGTGTAGGATAATAGCATGTTACTAGCCTCTCATCAGTGGCCTACCCTTCCATTGCACAGACACATCTTCCCCAGTGCAACAATAAGGCCTGCGTCACATGGCTATATTCAGAATCAGAACAGCCACCCTCACATGTGTCACGACCCAAACAGGAAGACTACAGCGTGTCCAAAGCGTCGCCACGGTAACCAGACCTCCTCGACGACGGGACAATGGCGCCCGCACACGAGGCAACCGCTTGTTTAGGGAAGTTTTGTCTTATCATGTGTTTGGATGGAAATAGGCTGTGTGATATAATGATGAATGAGCCGCGCAGGGCAGAGTCAACTCAAGCAGGTGTCTGACCCCTCAACTATTGTTCATACAGTGTGTAAAGTGTAATGTTGGACCCTGGGCCTGGTTCATGCACCTGGATGGCAAGGCTCATTTGAGTAGACTATTTTATCTTAACATATGCATTAGTTATGTCTATGCTAACTATTCCATTTGGGTCTATTCCTGTATTAGGCGTATATGCCATTTTCCTCATATAATGCAAATGTGCAAATGTGTACAAGTTTTTTTCCGCACAAAATTCAAATTATATGATCATGTGACCTTTGTAAAAACTGCCTCAACCGTCTTGCCCTAGGGATCCACCAAGCTTTTTCTGTTCCAAAACCCATGTTGATAATTTGGCTTTAAGTATCTGTCGATCCCCGATATCAACCGAACCTAAGGAACCTGAAGATATAATTTATTTCCTATTTATTTACAAACTACGTATGGTAAAAAATGATCTAAATGTGTTTTGTACCTGTAGCTACAGAACAACTTTGAAAAGATTTTGAGGGCCAACCTAGTAACTTATTACATAAAACTGAAGACCAAAATAAAATATCGTGAAACCAATAAAATGTTAAATATCGGCGCTGATATTTGATACCTGTATCGTATCAGTGCAATCCTAGTTTATCCCTGAACTTTACCATCAGGTTCTCCTTAAATTCACCCATAGTTCTGCCCTGAGCCCTGTGTAACCTGCAGAACCATTAGGGCTCTGGCTTCTGAGAGAGTGGGAAAATGCAGAATACTTAATGCTGATTGGACAAAGCTTCATGACAGTGCAACAAGAATAAGATCAAACTTGTTAAAACTAGTTGAGACAAAAGCACAGACATACAAGTGCATACTTTTGCACATTTTTCAAAACAAAACAGTCTATATATTTGGTTTGACTTGCTGCCCTGTAATTGGACTGGTCATTGAGTAAACGAGCCCGCCACCAATGGAAATTCGTCTGGCTGGACACATGCTCTCATTCAATGTTTTTTTCTTTATGTTATTACTTTGAATATGGAGTTACATAGCAAAGAAAATTCCACCCTTTGCTTTGTCAACAGCTTTGTAAACCCTTGGCCTTCTCTCAATGAGTTTCATAATGAAGTCAGGGTCAAGAGATGCCAAAAGTGCAAAGCAGTGATCGAAGCCAAAGGGTAGCTATATTTAAAAATCTAGAGTCTTATTTTGAGTTTATTTGTTGTTTACTACCTTCCGTATGTGTCCATTCATAGTTTTGGTTCTTTCAGTGAGAATCTACAATCATAGGAATAAAGAAGAAAACATAAATAAAAAAGTGTGTCCAATCTTTTGACTGCTGGTGTAAATGTTAGAACAGCCTACAGCTTGTTTTCAGACATAGAGCCCCGTCAGAGCAGTACAGTGGCAGACTATTGTTCTGAGTGGAAGCTGTCTCCACTTGAGTGTTTAGGATACGGCACTTCCTCCTCTCGCTACCTCAGGATCAGATAAGTCTCTCCTTCCCTGCACGCTTTTCTCTGGCTGCTGGTTTCACACTGGCTGTACTCAAGAGCGGTTCAACCATAGACTGTATATATAAATGGACATAGCTAACCTGTTAGCCGCCACGTTCAAAATATAAAGTGAGCATGGGCGTGCTCCCAGCTCCATAGACTCTGGCTCCAGTTCACTTTCTTTTGAAAAACTGTCACCCCTCTGTCCGTAACTGCTGCTATCAGACTTGTCATTCTGAGCTTAAAATGTTCTATATAAATGTGCTATTGTGTCCATAAATGATTGGCTCTTTGGATGATACTCAGTCGAAAAATATCGAACTTGGCTCCAAATTCGCCATTATAATAACTGCTAGCCTCGATGAGCTTCATTTGGCTGGAGCTGATCGCTAATGGTGACGTCACACTCACTTTATATAGTCCATATATATATATAGTCCACTTCTTTGTACAGTCTGTGGGTTCAACAGAGTTAAAAATACACACTGCAGTACATAGCTAGTTTAATAGAGGCAAACCAGCTCTGTAGTGAGTATAAATCCATGCTGATATAGTCCGCTGCTGTGTTTGGTCTGTGGAGACATGACTTACAGTGCCCTGACAAAACCAGGAAGTGTCTGGCCACACACAGGAAGCAGATCTCACTTCAGAACTCTGCTTTGACCACCACACTGTGTTCTATAAAGCCTTTTGGTGGCATTGTTTCTGCATATTGATGGCGTTCCGTTCAGTTCAACATGATTTATATAGCACGTTTAAAAACAACTTCAGCTGGCCAAAGTGCTTCAAATAAAAAGTTAACAAAAAACAAATACACAGGTAATACAATATATAGACACAGAACAATAAAACACCAAGATATCCTGTGTAGCTAGTATTAAATGCCAGGGAGGAGAGGTGGGTTTCAGTCTAGTCTTAAACTGTGTTAAAGACTGAGAGGATCTGACAGACAGAGAGAGGTTGTTCCATAGTCTGGGCGCTGTGTCACACCACAGCGGCCACAGAAAAGGCTCTGTCACCTCTGGTCTTGAGTCTGGTTTTGGACACAGCAGCAGGAGGCGGTCAGCTGACCTCAGGGCTCAGGGTGGAGAACATGGCTGCAGTAACTCCCTCAAATAAAGAGGACCCATAGAGTGCAGACATTAAACACAGATACGGTGTTGGCCTGATATTGAAAACTTAGCCTATATTTGGCACCGATATTTCTTCTTCACTGCTCGAGTCTGTGTGTTCTATGTGTCATTCCCAGTTTATCCTCAGTGCATCAGATTTGTCTTTTTGAACAGAGTCATGAGTGAAAATATAAGGTTATATCCCAAATAAATACATTTTGTTATTTTTACAAAAGCGTTAAGTTCATTTGTAAACTTCACTATAACTTGACTGAAATTTGGTCCTTTACATGGATTTTACAGCTTAATATTGGTATCGTCAAATATCGGCTACAACAGCAAGACAAATATCAGATATCCATATAGGACCATCCCTAATTGTACTTCTATAACTGGGTATATCACCAGCTGCCTAAAGAATACACATAAAACTGCCAGAAACGATGACACATATGGTTCAGGAATTTAACTGATGTGAAGCTAACCACTCTGCCACAGTCCAATGTAATAAACGTGCAGTATGTTTTTTGCCATTTTCACTGATATAACTATGGGATGTATTTTTATAACTGAATTTTGAATGTAGAGAATATTGTCCTTGTCAAAACCTGCACAGGTGTGAACAGAGAGAAATCAGATTACTCACGTCAGATGAAACTGTTTAATGACATTTACATAATCTGATAACTCCAGAAATCAGATAATGATGGATTTTTGATGTAAAGAGAGCAAAAAACAAGGAGATACAGAGCTTTTCCACCTTCCAACCACTCAAAGCACACAAGTGTACGCAGACACTGGGGGTGAGGTTGGTTAAGTGTCTTGCCCAAGGACACAACAAAAGGTTCACTGACTAATGATGTTTATGTTGAGAGCGGGATTCAAACCGTCAACCTTTGGATCAGTGGACAAAACGCTTTATCAACTGAGCTACATGCAAAGTAGTTTTATCTGAACACGACACTCAGAGCAGGGAGATATCTGTATGTGGACAGACAAATGCGTCGAGGAACATTCGACTTGTTACGTTTGACTTGGGTTCACTGCTCCATTGGACATTTACTGTAGCGAAAATTTGTATATATGAGTTTGCGTTCAGTGAGTTATCAGATCAGGAATTCACATATGACCATGAAAGGATAAAGTAGTGAAGAATATAAAGCTTAGTTTGAGGTGCTCTCCATACAAGGCAATTATGACATGTCTAATTTACATAGACAGTTATATTTACATCATATTTGTATAATGTATTTTCAATAAAGACAAATGGTTAGTTATTGCACCTGTCTGCTCCTATTGGCAGGTGGGGATGGAGAGAATAAGAGGGAGGGAGAGAGGGGGGGGCTAAGATGGGAGAGAGAGAGAGAGAAAGGAAAAGAGGAAATGAGGGAGAGGGGGTGGAGAGGAGGGAAAGAGAGGAGAGAGGGAGAAAGGAAAGGAAGAGTGCAGAGAGAAGAGGAGAGAGAGTTAGAGAGTGTGACAAAGACAAAGGGGGAGAAAGAGAGGAGAGCGGGAGGAAGGAGAGGAAGAGTGCCAAGAGAAGAGGAGAGAGAGAGTTAGAGAGAGTGACAAAGACAGAGGGGGAGAAAGCGAGGAGAGCGGGAGGAAGGAGAGGAAGAGTGCAGAGAGAGAGAGAGTTAGAGAGAGTGACAAAGACAGAGGGGCAGAAAGAGGGGAGAGCGGGAGAAAGGAGAGGAAGAGTGCAGAGAGAAGAGGAGAGAGAGAGAGTTAGAGAGAGTGGCAAAGACAGAGGGGCAGAAAGAGAGGAGAGCGGGAGAAAGGAGAGGAAGAGTGCAGAGAGAAGAGGAGAGAGAGAGAGTTAGAGAGAGTGGCAAAGACAGAGGGGCAGAAAGAGAGGAGAGCGGGAGAAAGGAGAGGAAGAGTGCAGAGAGAAGAGGAGAGAGAGAGACAGAGGGGGAGAAAGAAAGGAGAGAGGGGAAAAGAAAAGGGAGAGTGGAGAGTAAAATTAAAATAAAAAAGAATAAAAGAAAATAATTTGACCAAAGAAAAATATACAAATAAAAACAGCTAGAAAACACACACAAATCTGTATCAAAATCACTAAGATTGAAGCTTTATTAGACTCAAAACCTGCATGCAATAGTTTTACTTTTTACTCTTTAAGTACTTCTTCCACCACCGCTGTGAACACCACTCATGCGATATCAGATGAGACTTTGAGAAACTCCAAACCCATAAGAAACGTGCAGATGTGTGTGAACCTCCAGACAAGAGTGTGCAGCTGTGACAGACCAGAGCTGTACTGTACAAACACCACCATCAGAAAACATGGATAAACACTGACACATGTGGAGAGAGGGAGGAGAGGAGGAGGGACGGAGGAGAGAGGGAGAGGGGAGGGCAGAGAAGGGAGAGAGGAAAGGAGAGAGAGAGCAAGTAAAGAAGGGAAATAGGGTGGAAGGGAATGAGAGAGAGAGAGAGACAGGAGGATGGGGGGTGAAAGAGAGGGGGAGAGGGCACAGAAGGGAAGAGAGGAAAGGAGAGAGAAAGGAAAGCAGTGAGAGAGGGCGGGAGAGAGAAAGAGGTGTGAGGGGGTGAAGGAGAGGGGCAGAGAAGTGGAGAGAGGAGAGAGGGGGGAAAGGGAGAGAGGGGTGAGGGATGAAGGAGAGGAGGGAGAGGGCAGAGAAGGGGAGAGATAAAACGAGAGAGAGGACAGGGAAGACAGAGGGGTGAAGGAGAGAGGGGAGAGGGCAAAGAAGAGGAGAAAGGAAAGGAGATAGAGGAAAGCAGAGAGAGGGCGGGAGAGAGAAAGGGTGAAGGAGAGGGGAAGAGGGCAGAGAAGGGTAGAGAGGAAAGGAGAGAGAAAAAGAAAAGCAGAGAGAAAGGAAAGCAGAGAGAGAGGTGAGGGGGTAAAGGAGAGGGGCAGAGGGACAGAGAAGTGGAGAGAGTGAAAGGAGAGAGTGGGAAGTAAGGAGGAAAGGAAAGAGGGCAGAGAGCAGAGAGAGTGAAAGAGAAAGGAACCCAGAGGGGGAGAAAGGAGAGAGGGAGAGAGGAAAGGAGAAAGTGGTGAGAAGAAAAGAGATGCGGGTTAGAGAGCAAAAGAGGGAAGGAAAAAGCAGACAAGGTAAAAGGAGAGAGAGAAGACAGGAGAGGGAAGAGACACATAATGAAAGAGAGACGGGGAAAGAGGGGGATGGAGAAAGAGAGAGATTAAGGGGAGCAGAGTTGACAGGAGAGAGAATATGAGGATATAGAAGAAAGGAGATAGACGACGAGGGATTGAGAGACGAACGAGGGGGAGAGAGAGAGAAAAAGAGATTGGAAGGATGGAGAGAGAATGAGGAAAAAAGGGAGAGGAGAGAGAAAGAGAGAGAGGGGGGGGAGTGACATGGGTAGGGCAGAGAACGCTCCTGCTCTTTATGTTGGCGCTCAGACTCAAGTGACACTGGAAACGTGGGAGACTGTCCACACATATGGGAACGATTGAAATAAATGGGGCTGCCTGGCTTATAAATAACAGAACCCTACAGATGATAGATGATAAATATACAGTACAGTTACATTTTGGCACACAGATACATCTCACGCTCTTTACTAAACTCCACCCCATCTCCACCGCAGCAGCAGAACCATCAGTCTCCTCAGTGACACTTGCCAATATAGTCAGCATGCAGAAAAACACAAAAATCATTTAAGGTAGAGCTGTCAGAAGTATGTTTTCGGAACAATCATGCCCCAAATCCAAAAATGAATCAATAAAGATGATGGAACACTGTTATAGCATAGCTTAAATTTCATAAAAGTTGAGTCTCAAAATTAGTGTGGAGTTTTGAGCCTTTTTTGTAGTTGACTTTGTGTTTAGTAGAATGTGTCCTTAGATGGTCCACTTTCACTGAGTAAACATAGAAACATGTATGTGTTTTGTACAGAGGTCAGAGGTCATGTTTGTGAAGCGTCCATCTCCTTGGAGAAACCAGGTGATAGAGGTGAGACAGGCGTGTGCGGACAGGCCCTGAACACACCATAGTCACAATAAGGGACATTAACACCAGAGTACTACGAGAGTACCCTATTCTGACCAGGTGACAGGTGAACGCACCACACGCATATAAACATTTATTTAGGGAAAAGGCTTGCGGTCAGCTCCGGTGTCTGGCCAGAATAGACTCCCCATGGAAAGTCCTCTTTTTATTTATGTTTTTTTAGCTTTCTACTCCTCATCCGAAACATGCCTGCAGTAGTTTTAAATGTCATCCATGTATGTTTGAGTAATTTTCCCATCGCTCCTTACAGTACAGACTCAACCCACAAGCCCATGCCCCCACATGACAGTTCTTCATAAATGTATAAAACCATGATATAAAACAGTACAAAATAAACTGATGCAATGTGCAGTAGTTACATTAGCTGGATGCACGCTGATTGTGTTGTGAAAGGGGAGTGACTTAGCATGGAGAGCAAAGCTAGGGGGGCTCAGAGTGCCAAAAATGAAAGTGAAACTTATAAAACATGCTAATACTCTGGGAATATTACATTTTCAAACCAATAAAAGGTAACATAGTGAGCTCAATATGTTATGTGTTAGCAACTAATACGCCATAGAGCTTTAAGAGCGGTTTAAAAAGTTAGCTCCCAGCAGCTTTTCAAACATTTATTATTATTATTTCTAAACGTCTATGAGAAAACTGAATGGACAATTTACTTCCAGAGCTTCCTAACAAAGAGCACCAAGTGACAGATGCAAATGGCATGTCTGAACAGGCCCTGAACGCGCCACATCCACAGGCACTTCATTGACAGCGTCTATAGAGACCATGGTGACAGCGGTGTATATCCAAACTGGCCCTGAATGCCACACATCTCTGACAGTACGGTACACAGAGGCGATACTGAGCATGCCCAGAGTGGAGCAGGGGAAGAGGAAATGAGTATAGCCTGTTGGATCGAGTCCAGCCCACAAATGCTCCTTCAGTCTGCTGTTTCAGGCCTGATTTAGGTTTGCTTTTGCCACTGCCAAATATGGATGGCTTTAGGGACTTTCCTGCCTTTAAACAAAACATGTTTTCTAATACTTCAGCTACAACATTTACATTATTATTATTTTACATTTTGTTCTTTGTTGTAAACTGTAATATTCTTCTAAAAAACACTTAAAGGGTCTATATTATTTATTCTGACCTACGTTACAATGTTGTTTCCTCATCACAAACATACTTCGAGGTGTGTTTTGTTTCATTCACACATGTTTAACACACAAACCCTGCATATTTAGGCTGTTCTATTCTCAAATGTAAAACGCTCCGTTCCACCTTGTGCTCCACTGCGTTTTAAAACTCCATACACATTCACTAGAATCATTTGGATGATTTCAGCCCTGGAATTACTAATCTCTACTGAACAAAAGGTCGCTTCATGTAGTGGAACAGAGAATTTTGAGCTTTAGAGATGCAGACAGATTAATAATAAAGGATTACTCAAACATGTTTAACTGAAAATAACAAAAACACAACTCCAGGTATGTTTTTGATGAAGTAATAACAAGAGTCCACTTTGTGTAATATAGGACCTTTAATAAGAATTGACTTCATGTTCAAAACAGCAGAACTGATAGAGTGGCATTTCACTGTAAGAAGCAGTAGATTGTCATTTTCTTGGTTTTATTTTGGAACAATGAATAATTAAATAAGCTCAAGTTAGTATAGGGATGTGGGGAGTTACAGGAGTAGGTGAAAACAGAGATTTCCTGAGTAGTCAAGCGTCAAAATTGTGTTAAAAGTGTTGCTTAATCTGTCATCAATCAGTAATGCTGTGGTGCTTTCATTCTCAACTGTGTATTTTGGCAAGTGCAACTCAGAATACACCAGGGCAGGTTCAACTCTAGTGAGGTCAAGAGAATGTACTTTTTTAAGAACAGGATTAATTTAGTCATTACAAATCATTAAAGAGGTCATTCAGTGATTTTGAGAGATCAGTAGTGTTGGGAATTACTATTACTCATTAATTCCCCATCTGATTTGTTATGACTACTGTAACGACTTGGTCACAGGTCTCTTCAAACAAGTGTTAAGACAGCTGCAGTACGTCCAGAACACTGCTGCTCGGGTCCTGACTAGATGAAAAATGTGTTTGTATGCAAAAATATCGATTTTAAAAACAACAAATATCTAAACAAACAAATAGATACAAAAAACAGCTGTATGAACAAATAAAAAAGTATGTGCTTCTTCAGACTGTAGAAGTGATAATTTTTCAGCATAAACCGTCAATTTGGTATATTCCCCACACATTACTGCCACCTCATAGCTTTGACCTGAGGCTAGACGACAGCAGACTTCTATGATAAAGCCTGAACGTAATGGTGCATTTGTGAGTGTTTACCTGCAGTGCTCGTTCATTACACAGAGGACAGATGTGATTATGTGATTATAGGCTGGTCTGAAGAGAAACCACCTCGACTAAAGACAAAGTCACGGTGTAATTACATATGTACGAATGCCCTCTGGAATGTGACCTCACTTTGAAGAGCTGCAAAAATCAAGGTTCATCTGAGGTGATGCAGTGTTCAGAGGGTTCAGCTGTGCAAATGAGAAGGACAAGGGGGCGCCACTGTGTCTTACCTGGAAAATTACATACCACTTAAAGCTACTGTTTTAAAAAGGGAACTACTATCACAATGGCACCTGGTTTGCCACTGCTTTAATCTGCACATAGGACAGATACAAGTTTGTTAATTATCACTCATGCCACTCCCACATGAGTCTGGTAATGCAGTTTAAATGCGCTGGTTTGTGATTCCTGAACAGTGCACAGTGAAAGAATGGTCAGTATGTTGTTGATGTGGTGTGTTGCGGTGGTGTGCTTTTTGTCAGGTCTGACGGAGAATGAGAGGCATGCTCTGAGCTGGCACTGCTTTTATTTACCGGTACAATGATGTAACACACTGTAGCTCAGGTTTACCAAAGGGCAAGACAGGCACTCAAGCGGAGGAGTGTTGTCTGTGTGAAGACTTTACGGTAACTACACTATTATGGTATACAGCCGTTATGAACATGCCTGAAGTAGTTTCAAATCACTCATTTGACTGCTCGACTACAAAGCAAGGACAAAATGGTACATAATGCACAAAATCTGGGATGTTCAAAGGAAAAAAAACTACATTATATCTGAAGGAGCAGTGCAAAAAACATAAATGATTACTTAAAATGGCTTAATAAAATAATAATAAATGTAACTGCGTACAACCCACCTCATGTTAATAATAGCAATTTTTCATCAAGATTTCCTAATCCGCTTTGTTGCTCTTATTCAGTCACGGTCATCGGATTTTACATCTCTTCTTCACCAACACCAGTGTCTATATCCCAATGGAGATATTTCCCTTACCTTAATTTGATGTTTCCCTGCTAGGGTCTAAGCACCAAAATTGACTTCTTTAATAAACAATTGCACCTTGTTCCTTGTTGAATATCTTACTGCACCAAACCAATTGCTGATTTCAAGTTAAGTAAAGCATTTAATATTTGGAATACATTGTCCATCTCACTGCATTTAAAATCTCCAACAGAGAAACATAAGAACCATATTTACAACAGAACCAACCATGAAAGAGACCATCACACTCTCTAAACACTTGCTAGTCTATATAACACTTCATATGATTAGTATTGTGACTGAATCTGAATCTGTAAATGTGATGTTACCGTTGTTGGCATGGCGCACACAGTCCTCCAGCACGGCACTCCACTTGCTCTGCTCCTTCTCGGTGAGCACACAGAAGTAGTGGTGATTGGCGTACGGGTGCCACAGGATCAGGGGGTACTGGGTCACAGTCTTTATGAAGGGAGCGCTGCCGGGTTTGGCCTTCACTCCTGAAACATAGCACACAAGAAGACTGGTTTCAGAGAACATTTAAGGTCCTATCATAGAGCCCTGTGGGACTCCTACGCACATGTACTTCGCTGTAACGCTCCCAAACCCTTAATTCTCAACCAGTGTGCTGGAAACACTAGTTTGCCTTGAGGGATTGCCAGGTTTGCCATGTAAAATATACAATTTCAGTTAACTCATTCACTAATGTAACGATTTGCCATGCTGCCAAACCAAAAGAAACCAAAATGACCGAATGAATATGAATATAGTAAACTCCAAGAAACAGATACAGTGGCACAAATTGAGGGGGTTTGTTTGTAAGATTATATCAGTGAGTGTGCCTTTATTTTAATTTCTATGGTCAAGTCTAGTTGAAATAGAAATTAGTTATGTGAGATTCAGGCCATTGCATAGGTCTTTCAAAGTTTTGGACTGTTTCCCTAGTCAGTTAATGTGGCGTATTTTTTGCACCTTATAATTTTCGTTTAGACAATATGATAAATACCAGCAACAGCCCATTTTTTATCACGATCATTTACATAATTTACAGACAGAGACAGATATTCAAAACATTTAGGCTTTGAGCCAGGGAACAGAAGGTTCACAGACAGGTGATCTTTAACATTCATGGCAACACCACTTCCTTTAGACTAGTGTCACAGTATTGGAACATCACCTCCAAGACTTGTCACAATATTGATTTCCCTGTCACTTATTTTATTTCAGAAAATATCAATTTGACACCTGGGAAAGGTTTGTTAGTAATATTGATCAACTAACTTACACAACCTCTGATCATTTCATTCATGTCTTTGAGCTACTCTACGTGAAATCTGTACATTACGGTCATTTGTTTTCATTGGAATCCAAGCTGGGGGTGCTGATTTTGCCACGTGAGTTTGTCCTGAAAGTGTGCCACGGAGCTGGATTGCACAATGGCAAAGTGGGGCCGATGGAGCCAATCCTGCCCACCAGCACAGACAGCGGATGTAAGGAGGGTACACAATAACAATATGCACTGGACAGAGTGTGCCAAAAGATAGCATAGATACATTTATCCATTAATGTACAGAGGAGTACAAATGTGTCGATGGTGGGGAGGTGTTGATTACATTATGGGGATTTAAATCTGTACGAAGTTCTTAAGTTTTGCTTTTTGGGGACCAGAAATTAGGTTCCCGTGAGGTAAATCTGTTACTATTAGAAAAACATGGTTAATGTATGGTTTAATTTTGGTTAATGATAGGATTTAGGTCAAGATTAGTCAAATAATATGAAATGGATGAAGTCAATGTTACATCCCCCAAATGCATGGAAACGTGTGAATATTTTCTTACCTGGGAGACTATTGTTCACAAGCTCCATATATTCCTCCAGGGAGTTCAACACTTTGTAGCCTGCACAGTTGAGCCTAGCTTTAGGCTTCAGTCCACGCTCACAGGCCTGCTCAACAGAAACACACATTAGATGCATTATATACAGTATGCTTCAGTAGTTCTTGTTTTAGACATACTATTCTGTTCTCATAGAACTCGATGGTGTAGGAGTTTGGGATGGACACATATCTGTTTCTCCACTTCCTGTTTTCCTCCAGATACTGCAGCAGGCTCCCTGAGAAGATGGTCTTCCCCGCCAGAGGGTCCTGCAGCCAGAAAAACAAGGGAAAAAGTGATAAAAACTTAACATTAGTTTCAGCCAGTTGTGCCTGTAACCGTTGTTGTGTCCCTGGGCAAGGCACGTTTCCCACATTGCCAGTCAATATTAGAGTAGCATTAGAAAAGGCTGATCAACCCAATTAAGTTACACTGCGCCTCATATCCTATTATTAAGTAGTAGTAGTAGTAGTACAGACAACTAGTCAAAGTGCTAGTAGTAACAGCAGTATTGTGGTAGTTGTAGCAGTAGTAGACAAACAGACAAAGAGCCATGTTAGCCATTCCAGTGGACTGAAAACTAATGCATTTACTATTGATTCTGTCTTTTTCTTTGAGTTCACAGTTCATAGTATTGATCCTACAAATCCATAGTGGCCTATACAATTTGTGATGCACTTTCTGTTTGCGCTGTCTGAGCACATATTCAGATGTGTTCATGTGTGAAATCTGGCCCACTTTAGGAACAGTAAACCCAGACTGAACCAGGATATCCTGTTTGGGCACTGTCAAAGATCCAAAATGGATAGAGCCATACACGCCAGATACGAGCCCACTATCATTGTACATTGTTATTCAGTTCAACAAATTTTAGTATTGTGAGAAGAAACCCTGAGATTTTATCAAAGATTACTGACACCATGACTAAGTTTCTTTTATTCACATTGCCTAATAGGGTTATTAAAAGTATCAAAAAGCGGATACTAATTTGATACTAAAACTGGTTTTGAGCCTTCATACTCATTTGAACAAATATCACATCTCATTTGAGCAGATACTAAAAAAGTCACATTCACAGGACAGAATAGTTTCCTGAACAGCTTTAGAATGATCTTGTCTCACTGTCTCTAAAACCAAATCAACAACCATATCAAATCAATAACATCTGTAGCTTTTTACCATCTAAAAAATATTGCAAAAATCAAAGGTATACTATCAAAACCAGGCTTGGAGAGACTTATCGATTTTAATATAAAGACAGTTCTACAATTTAATGCTGAAAATAACATTCTATCGTCTAAAGAGTGTTTTATTATTACTGTGGTATCAATCTATTCCTTAATATCAAAATAAAGTTTAAAATTTTAGTTTCATGATACATTCTATTCCTCTAGTATGAGATCAGTTTAAGCAAATCTAACTTTCTGAATGATACGTTAAGCTAATGTGAACAGCCAAATAATAATAAAATAAAAAAAATTCCATTTGACATTTTTGGAGTATAAATTTTAGTGCAGTTACTTCTTTTTGCTAATAAATTGTCACAATTATTATTTTTTAGTTCTTATGACTATATCATGGGTGAATTTCACATAATTTTGATTGATGTGTTTATTAGAGGACAATTCTTGTGTGGGGTTTCTTGGTTTTGGCTCTATTGGTGTTGGTTCTTTGCTAGTTGCTAGTTGGTGTTGATTCTGCAATCTGATAGCTCAACTAACTGGCTGAGTCGGATTTGTATTTAATTGTTTGGATAAAGAACAGAAGATTCACTCATTAAATCAGAATGTTAGATCACACTATATAGATAGACTAGCCGCTAGCGTATGAGAATTAATAAAAGATCTTGTAACATTTTTCCCATGAAAGGTATTGCTTTGCCTAGGACGTCTGACAGAATGGTATTAGACCTGCCTATCTTTACTCGCTTACTGTGAGTAGTGTCTCCTCTCCACAGATCTAACTTGCAACTTGTCCTGGTAGTGTCAGTTTGTCTCCATTGTTGACAAAGTAATAACATCCTCAAAGAAACAAGTAGGTGACAGACCCTTCACAAGTTACATGGCGCACTTTTAAGGACTTAACTTTTTTATTTTGAAGTTCATGGAAGTGTAAAAAAAAAAAAGTGTTGTCCCTCTTTCGTGTACAGTAATTAATAGATATAGTGCTGTTTACTTGCCTTCCTGTGCAGTAGCTGGGCCTGCGTCCCTCCTGTCCCTTCGATCTCGGCCCTCACACTGTTGAACAGGGCGACAGAGTACTGCTGCTCATATATACGGCCAAAGTCACTCATCACAGCCCGCGTACGACCTGAAATACACACAGCATTAAAATATATAAGGTTACTTTATTTATACCCGCAGCAGGTAGAACTGGTTTGCAATTGGCTTCCATACATAAGTTATACAGGGTGGCCCAAAAGAATTTGACCCATGTGACTCAAAGTACCACTGTACAATGAGGGTTCATTCCTCTGTGTATTTGCTCATATTAATGTCAGAAGGGTACTATACTTAGAAACAAAAGAGTTATGGATTTTTTTTCAACTGTCAGTGACTTTTGGGCCACCCTGTACATACAATAAATACAGATACAAATACAAACATTGCTCATAAGGACTTACAGTTTTAAAAAAGCTACTACAATCATTAAACAAAACCTGGGTTGCCAGTGGCTTAAAGGTACAATATTACACAAAATGGATTCTTGTGAAGTTTAAGCCATGTTACATAATCAAAAACATACCTGGAGTTGTGTTTTGTATGATTCACACATGTCTGAGTAATCCTTTATTGTCTGTCTACACGTCCAAAACTTAAAATGCTCTGTTCCACCTTGTGATGTCATGGCTGTTTTCAAGTTAACAGCTACTTTTTACCTTTTGTTCAGTAATAACGGGCAATTCCACGTCTGAAATTATCCAAATGATTCTAGCGAAGGTGTGTGGAGTTTAAAAACACAGTGGAGAACTTTTTGTATTACCACATGACATCAGAAGGTGGAACAGCGTATTTTCTGTTTGAGAGCAGAACACAGCCGGAATATACAAGGTTTGTGTGTTAAGGTCTACGTGTACCCATGCAGATGTTAACGCTTTTGCCTAGAATGTTCCACAGTATTGCTTTAAACTTATCTAGAACCCGCCCACAGGTAAGGGTTTGTTTTTCAAGCTACCTATTTAGAAATAAAAGTATTCATCATGAAATAAATGGCTGATATTTTCATCTACTGCCATACTGTGGGACATTCCAAGCAAAACAATAACATCTCCATGGAAACAAGCAACTGCAGGTGACTGGAAAAGTTAAATGGATGGTTATATCAGTGCCAAAGATAAATCACCCATCCCTAACCCTTATATTTGTATATTTACATCCTTAACGCTCAACACGGTAATGGACCATTGCTTTTCAGAACTGCTGTAATAAAAATATTCAAAATGTGCAAATGTAAAACAGCCAGTAAAGCATCCCATAGAGGCCTCTTAGAATGTTATGCAAAGTGTGAAATAGAAATGGAAATAAAAAGTGTTTGCATTTACTACATGGATATAATGTCATAATATAAGCACTAAGTTAAAGGTGCCCCTTGCCCCAGTACAGAAATATTGTACACGCATCTTTTGGCTGTGCTGTCTGCATCTAATTATAAAGCGTTTTTGTAGTCTGATAATGAGGACCTGCACTGTTAGCATGCTAGTTTTTGTTAGCTTTACTGCAATGGCTGAAAGTTGTGAAAAGTACAAGTGATAAATTAAAGGTTCTACTGTGCATGCTTTTACTGATTATGTTTTGTCATTATTAATACAATCCAGCCAGTCAGAAAATACATATTTGTGAATGTGATTTGTTTTAAATTTTAAAAAGTTAAAAAGATTAAAAGTTTTCTGCATTTTGAACCATGTTATACTGTTAACCCCTCATGAAATACGGACCTAGAGATGTACGAGGGTCATTCAATAAATATGGTATAAGGACTTTTAATACACATAGAAGCTTACATTTTGTTTTTGTTTTGTTTTTTTACTTGTTTTTCACATGGATTTAATTTCTTTTGCAGATTAAAAAAAAAACTTTGAGAGTTTTGGCGATTAACAAAGATGGCCGACCAAGAAGCAGGCTCCAGGATTGAACAGCGGTCAGTTATCAAGTTTTTGGTTGCTGAAGGTGCAAACCCGTTGAAATTCATAGGAGAATGTCGACTGTGTCTGGTTCGATCACCTCAGGAGACCTCACTTCTGTAGGCCTCCCTGCCTTCATCCTTAACACTGCTCCGTCCTTCTTTAAACAATTTAGCCACTTGTAGACATTTTTTTGGCTGAAACATGTGGCACCAGACACAGTTGACATTCTCCTATGAATATGGGTTTGCACCTTCAGCAACCAAAAACTTCAATCCTGGAGCATGCTTCTTGGTTGGCCATCTTTGTTAATCGCCAAAACTCTCAAAGTTTTTTTTTTAATCTGCAAAAGAAATTAAATCCATGTGAAAAACAAGTAAAAAAAAAAAAAAAAAGTAAACTTCTATGTATATTAAAAGTCCTTATACCAAAAAATTCACCTTATTTATTGAATGACCCTCGTATTTTACTATATTCACACTTGTTTCATTAATCCATTAATCCAAAGTCGTCTTCTCTGAGCCTCAAAAAAGCTCAGTTCGCATTTTGCCCAGATTGTTGCGCCATAGGTAAAGCTACAGACTTCTGCGCAGTTTTTAAGCCCATAAACCATCACTGGATCCGTTCTGTGGTCAAGCTGTGTTCCCAAAGAAAGCATGGTTCTAATTATATAAGGTTTTTATATGCTGCGAACCAGGAAGTAAAGCTGGTGTATTGTTAGCATGCTAGGTATTGTTAGTAGTGACGTGACAACAAAGCCCTGCTCCGTCTCATTGAGGTGAATAATTAGGAAGCTCGGAATGTTTTAGTAAAGTGAGGAGTAACTTTGGACCATTGCAAACAGTTTAAAGTGACAGTAAGACAGTGAAAATCAGGTCCTTCAGTCCTGCAGTTCAAAAGTCACATAAGCTGGTCTCATTGTGCCTGGTCAGCAGTGGTGATGTGGACACGGGACAGTTTTGGATGGACCACAGGAAAAAGCAGAAGCAGAGAGGAAACAGCTGAGAGGACAGACTAGGGGACAGGACATGGAACAGGATACAGGACAGGAGACATGAGATTGGGAGACAGGGGAGGACTTATTAAATCGGCCAATGAAAACAAACATTCACCTAACTCGACGTCCTGGCAAATGTGAAAGTGCTGATTCAAGGCTGCTTCAGCAAATTACTATCTGCCTCCTGAGACGCACTCAGGATAAGACGATCACATCTGACGTCAAAAGCTGTAAGCAGGACGGGCTCTGGTTAGTACTTGGATGGGAGACCACTGGGAAAATCAGGTGCCATTGTGAGATCCCAAATTCAAATCCCAAAAAGTATGAATGTGACGTGTGTGTGAATGTTGGTGGTGGCTAACCCTAACATTCTGGTAGACAAGTTTTATGCCATACTATGAAAGATTAAAGCCAAGGGAACAACAGTTGCAGGGAGACGTGCAGGAGGACACCAAATAAGTAGGCCTGTCATGATGATTACTACATCGACTTACCACCACTTGTACAATTTCTTTGCAAAAAAAGTGGGGAGATTAGGGGTATTTTGTGGTAATACGCTAAGATTTGAGCTGTAGAAGGTTGAAAAAGTAATAACTTCAAAGGCAAATTATTAGGCCTACAAATAAGAGTCAGGTTTGTGGAGATGCAAGCCCGCTCACAGTAAGGACGCATGTTTTTCAGTACAATAAACACGACCAAAATGAGAAAAAAAAACACATCCACATACAGAAACACACACACACACTCTCTTTTATAGCTATATACACAGTGGGGCTTTGAATAAATAATACACACATTACAGTTTTTTATTGGCTCTGTTGGTTTTGATTATATTTCTTTTCAAATTAAAAATATGAATATATATTTTGCAGTATTTATATTTGTAAATAAAATGCTAAAAGTCTGTTTTTTTAGCCAGCCTCTGCTCAGACAGTGGAGCACGGCATGTGGAGCAGACCACATGAGTACGGCTCAGAGCGCAGTGTTCCCACAGAGCAGACGCTAAGAATGAAGGAGGATATTTTTAAAGAGCTCTGACGTACATACAGGAAATGACTTGAACCAGACATGGATGGGGTCAGGGTTAAGGGGCATCTGATATTTGAAGTTTAGATAATTATTGATATGAATGTTATTATACTTTACATACTTTGCAGGTGCTGTGACGATTCAGATCAGAGAGAGTCCCTTTTAGGTTTGAAACAACTGGATTTCAGCATTGAAACTGGCAACGCAAATGAGAAAATGAGAAACACAGGACTACCACCAACAAACAACTGCCATGAAACATACACTTAAAGCTGCACTATGCCACTTTTCTGTCATTGATAGTATTATACCCATCGATCTTATTAAAATACAGGTGGTTTTGTTGGTAAAAGTACCTTAAAAAACACACAATCTAAAAAAACAAGCATTCCTTCCACCAGAAAAGTTACATCAGTTTCACAGAATGGCTTTAATCTTCTTTACATCTCCATGGAGTCAAGATTGTGATGATCTGTCTAATGTTTGATTTTATTTTCATGACACAGCCCTAGACAAATTAATTTCGCAAGTCAATAAATAGGAATCTACACATACCACTGCGTTTAAGGCGTGTCAAGCCTTGTTTAAAACTATTGTATACATTTTTAATTTTCCCAATGTCATCTGGGGACCCCGTGAAATCATTTTGCGGCCTCTACCCCCAGGTTGAGAAACGCAGGTCCAGGAAATATTAAGTAATAAAATGTAAAGATAGATAAGTTAAATACCGTATAGTGCAGTATTCCAGACTAAGCAATTACATCTCCACCGAGACAACTTGGCAAACCCATCCACCAGAACAGCTACATACAGTACCTTTAAATAACTGAACATTTTGTTGTGAAATGAGGACACATCTGGCAACCCCACACAGCACCATGACAAGACTCAATGGTTGAATTGAGTCTTTTTATTACAAGACAATAAAACATAGGAGAGTATATGAGCGGTTAACAAGTTGTGATTCACTCGCATACACAAAGCACACGGTTCAATGGGAGAGGTATCATTACAGAGGATGGCCCAGGATGGCAGGCCGACTTTGAGCAGTGGTGGAACCTAACAAAGTAAAAGTAGTAAAGCACTGTACCAAAAAATTTAGGAATCTGTCTGAATATTTTTTACCTTTACTTCACTTTAAGTATACAAGTATTTTTCATTACAGTTTGAGACTTGCTGAGTAGGCTGAGCTTCTTTTTTTTTTTTTATCAAGTTCATAATTTGAGCAAAGAAAAATATATAAAGAGAAACAGCTAGAAAAAAAACGATTCAATTGTTTCTGTTGAACAAAATTCAGCAAAAATCTTTAACAAAATCACAACATTTAAAGCTTCACTAAATCTCAAAATCTGTGCAAATTACTTTACTTTTTACTCTTTTAGTATTTTTTTAAACTGGTACTTTAATACTTATTTTAGTATGTTTTTGCTCTGGTGTCTGTACTTTTACTTAAATAACAAAACTGAGTACTTCTTCCACCAATGCCTCTGGGTTAGTGTTAGGCCAGGGCGGGGTCACAGACAAATGACAGGAGCTCTTATCCAGATATTACAGAAGTGTATACCGTGTGCGCTAAAGAAAATAAGGGGACTGGTATGTGCCCCTGCTGGTTTAAAAATGTCACTGCAATCACAAGTTAACCTAGGATGGCTTTTCGAGGACACAGACTCAAGTTTTACCAATTCAACCAATGAACATGCCGTACCTCGTTTGAAAACTTTCAGAAATGAGCTGCAGAATCATCTCATGTCAGACATAATAGTTAGCGCCGGCATATTTAGAAAAGTCTGTTAACTGGGGCGTGCAATAGCCTAATTACACTTTTTACCAACACCTTTTAGCAGTAAGATGTGCAAACCCAAAGTGTGTGGCTCTGGTTTGTGTTTCAGTTAACATAAAAACTATATTTGACTAGATGGATAGTTTATGATTTATTTAAAAGTAGGGATGGTCCGATATGTTTTCGCTTTTGTTTTGGTTTTTTTGAGCCGATAATGATATTTGTCTTGCTGTTGTGGCCAATAAACAATATTTGTCAATACCAACTCTTTAAATATTTATAGTGCAGACCCAATATATGTTAAGTTACTAGTTAACCTTTGTAAAAAAAAAAAAAAAAAAAGAAAAGAAAAGAAAAATGTAAATCTTGGATATACACATTTTCTCTCACGATTCTGTTCAAAAAGACTAATCTGATTCACTGAGAACAAACTGGGAATAACTCACACAGACTGGAGCAGTGCAGAAAAAATATCAGCACCAAATATCAACAAAATGTTCAAAATTGGACTGATACCAATATCTGGAGAAATCCTTCGAAATTACCAATATTATTTAAAAGTAATAATCCAATTTAGCAGAATATGTCTCTTTTATGTCTCCTGTGCAGTTGTCAGTGTGGCGTAGGTGAGGTTTGGACATGGATTTTACTGCACTTTTTCGCATTCTCCACAAAGTCACCAGTACTCAATACCACAGTTAATACTACTGTCAGTACAAGTTTTTCTACTACTGTCACCACTTCTGTACTACTGTGAGGGCTGAGATGAGAAGCAGGGGACAGACTGTAGTGTCAAAATCACACCAAACGCGTCTAGTTGGACTATTTGCATTTGAGGGCAGACGCTTGAAAGTCATTGACACGTAGCGAATTTCGTCAAATGATCATTTTTAAACTTTTAAACACACTATTTACACATTATAGCCTACACCTTTTCATTGTTTAATCTAACTGGACAAGTTTCCACGACTTTTCATGGATTTTGAATGGGTGAAGATGGTTTATAATCTCCTCAAAACTCCCTTAAACATAATTCAAGCCAGCCATTTCACCCCAAAAGTAAAAGAATGTTGTTGTTTTTTTTCATCTTACTGCGCTGAAAAACATACAGCTTTAATGTGAGCGGGCTTGCACCTCCACAAACCAGACTCCTCCTGCTTGTTTCCATGACAATGTTGTTCCTTTGGCTATAATCTTCCACAGTATGACATAAAACTAATCTGTTCCCTTGGAAAATGTTCTGAAATACAGTTTAAACTTGTTCTGTACCTTAAATATTTGCTGTATGCACAGACATCACTTCCACAAGCTCTGTTTCAGCTATAAGATTTCCATTACATTTAAACTGTACGCTAATGATAATTGCTCAGAGTGTCTCAAAGCTTATGCTAACTTTTATTAAATGCATAAAATATAAAATAAAAAGCCTATTAAAATTCTAATTAATTAAATAAAGACCACCCGATTGTTTTTAAATATCAGAATACTTCAGTTTGTGGCGTCTTTATATTTATAATGTCTTTTATTTTTCAAAGGCACTGCACCTGATTTTGACTGCCTTAAAATGTGAAACTAGTTCATTTTAAACATTTTGCAGTGGTCCAAAGTTATTCCCCACGTATCTTTTGTGTTCCGAACATCCTAATTATTCACCACGATGAGTTTGTTGTTAGCAGTAAGGCTAACAACAACTAGCATGCTAACACCTGACTATCCTCCTGACTATCGGAAAATAGACTGACAAATTTTGCTAAAAAAAAATTGGGTGCAGTGTCTGTAAGTGTAAATTAGCCTTAGGATTAGTATTGAGACACAAACATATTTTTTTTTCTAAACAAAGAAGTGTCCTCCGGTGAAGAGTTCATGATCTTTAATTATTACTTCATGCTGGCTCTTTTGTGCACAGAGCCAATTGCGGATGATTGATTGGCATTTTAGATATTCCTTGCTGTAATTAAGCCATTGTTATATTCTAAAAGGCTACTGTTGTTTTGTGCAGTGTAATAGCTGACAGGTAAGGCTGCGCTATTAATCAAGCTTAGCTCTTTGTAGTGGAAAAGTCTACAGCCAATCCTCTGTCAGTAAAAGCGTGAGGTTTGGAGCAGACGGAAAACTTCAGAGGAAGACATTGGGCTACTTTTTTATGTTAAATATCAATGATTATAGGTCTGCATTGTTTGCGTTCAGAAATGTAAAACAAGCATCGAAACTAGATACTCATTTGAGCAGGTATCGATGCTAAAAAGTCACATTCTTTTATTATATTAACCAGCCCTACTGACAGTAACGCTTGGGATGGTTCTGATATTTGAGCAGCTAATACAGACTTCCTATTGTGTCCTGTGTTATGACAAACCAAGTGGTCCGCCTCCATCCTGCTCTGAGTGATTGACAGGTACATTTAACCAATCAAACGAGCCCTCAGAGGAATCAGCCAGGTAAAGCTACTTCATTTTTGCCCACACCTGTTTACCAGTAATTACAGTATTTGTTGGAGTATTTATTGGTAAAAAGTGTAATGACTTAAAGTGACAAGTTAGGCTACTCATTTCACTCAAACATAGTTAACATTATTATATTTATTATATATTTTTTTACTTTCTGGTTGGACATGGGCAGCAGATATGACACACATAGGTCACTCCATAACTTCTACCTAGTAACCATAATGTTAATAATGACAAAACAAACCTAATGTGCACAATAGTTTTGATTTGGCAAATAAAAATAAATGACAGCACCTTTATTTTGTATAAAGGTTTAAACTGGCCGATAAATGTCATCCTGTGCGTAAAGTGTCACTGCATTTTGGATGGAATTTTTTGTGTTAGTGTTCTACCTACCTACTCGATACTAAATACCAATTCTGATACCACGATGATAATAAAAACACTCTTTCTTTAGACAACAGAATGTGATTTTCAACATTAAATCGTAGTATTCTCTTTTATATTACCATGAGGCCTTAAATACTTGTTCTAATGCAGCTCAAGATCATTCTAAAGCTTTTCAGGAAAGGTTCATTTCTGTCCTGTGAATGTGACTTTTTTAGTATCGATACCTGCTCAAATCAGTATCTAGTGTAAATACAACCAGAAATCACCACTGCAACTGAATTTTTGTACTTTTCTCCTCAACTTTTTCCCCACAAACTGCCACTTAACTATGATAAATATTTACCACACGTACTATCCCACCAAACCAAGTCATAATTAGAAAAAAACCTAATTAGAAGGCATTTGTGAGGGCACAGTGAGGTGAGTACCAGTCCCCAGCTTCCTTATAAAGTCATGTTATTGTTTGGTCTATGTGCGTATTTCAAGTATTTGGCTGACACCCAAAATGACTAAACATGATTCACAGGAAGAGTTTAAATGTCTACGGCCTGCCTCATAATGCCAATAGCTTTTAATTATACATTTTTTAATTTTCAAAGGCACTGCACTTGACTTTGATGACCTTAAAATGTAAAACTGGTCCATTTTAAACCGTTTGCAGTGGTCCAAAGATATTCCCCACTTATCTTATTCCGACCATCCTAATTATTCGCGACGATGAGTTTACAAGCGCTTTTCACAACTCTCGGAGAGCAGTGTAAATTTTGTCATTGCAGTAAAGCTAACAACACCTAGCATGCAAACACGCACTTCCTAATTATCAAAAAACAGACTGACAAATTTTGCTGAAAAATACATGGGAAAAGTGGGTGCTGTGTCTGTAAGTGATTCTAACCTGTTTTATTGTATTAAGGTGTGTAACATATTATTATTCCTCTCACTTAGTTATAATACAAATGCATTTCTCCTCTCTTCTCCAGAATGAACCATAAATGTGCATATATGGCATATATTTTCTCTTAAAGATCTTATATTACACAAAATTGACCCTTGTGAGCTTTAAGTCTTGTTATAATGTTGTTATTTCCTCATAAACATACCTGGAGTTTTGTTTTGTTTCATTTACACATGTTTCAGTAACCCTTTATTATTAGTTTGTCTACATCTCTAAAGCTCAAAACGCTCTGTTCCACCTTGTCATGAGTGAAGCGGTAGTTTTCAAGTTAACAGCTACATTTTACCTTTAGTTCAGTAGAGATGAGCAATTTTAGGTCTGAAATCATCCAAATGATTCTAGTGAAGGTGTATGGAGTTTTAAAACACTTTCTATATTACAACATGAAACTGAGTATTTTCAGTTTGAGAGAATAACTCCTAAGCCTAAATATGCAGGGTTTGTGTGAATGAAACAAAACACAACTGCAGGTCTGTTTTTGATGAGAAAACAACATTATAGCATAGATCAGAGAACAGCGTAATATGTTCTTTATTATGTTACATTTTATGTTACTCTTATTGTACATAATAAGAAACAGTGTGTTACATTAGAGTCTATTTTTAGTTTATTTTTTAAGTTTATTTTATAATTATTTTAAGCTATTATCTATTATCTTGTTTTTGCATGTTACCATTTTCCTGCTGTTCTTGAACTGTGCAGTGCAATACTGGAATTTCCCCACTGTGGGACTAATAAAGGCATATCTTATCTTATCTTATTTTATGCATGTTTTGGGAAAGTCTTCATTAAAACATAGCTCAGTGCTGTTAAGTTTCAGATTTAGACTTTAGTTTTATCTTTTATGATAGTCCTTGAAGGTTATCACAACATTTTAGGTCATGGTTTGAACTTATGGTCGAGTATGGTTGAGTAGTGCTGTTTTCCTCTAGGTCTGGGTAATTTCTAGTGTAATACTAGTGTAGACTTGGTTTAGATCTGGTTTAGTCCTAGTTTAGACCTGGTTTAACCTTCATTTACATGGTGATGATATTGTATATATATATATATATATATATATATATATATATATATATATATATATATATATATATATATATATATATATATATATATATGGATCTGGTTTAGTTCTAGTTCACTAGAAATGGTTTAGTTCTAGTTTACTTATGTATAATAGCCTATTATAGCCTATTATAGGCTATTATACTTATGTATAATAGCCAAATGTTTTCTACTATTAATTCCTGGTGTAGTGTAGACCTGGTTTAGTCCTGGTTTAGATCTGATTTGGATCTGGTGTAGTCCTGGTTTAGATCTGATTTGGATCTGGTTTAGTCCTGGTTTAGATCTGATTTGGATCTGGTTTAGTCCTGGTTTAGATCTGATTTTGGATCTGGTTTAGTGCTGGTTTAGATCTGATTTGGATCTGGTTTAGTGCTGGTTTAGATCTAATTTGGATCTGATTTAGTCCTGGGTTAGACCTGATTTGGACCTGGTTTTGTCCTAGTTTACTTAGTGGTAACTGAAATACTATCATCATAACCAAATCTGGCCAAATATTTTCTACAATGGCACAAAGCTGCAACAGAAAATCTCATTCATCCTCAACTCAGTATTTTAAATAATAATCATTCTGATAAAAAAAAAAAGAACATTTCTAAAATCCAACCTTAAATAACGTCTTACCTGAGATCATCTCCCTCCTGCTCTCGTCCAAATGTGAGGAAACCACGTCCCCCATTTTTACGCGCGCTCCTCAAACTATCCAAAACTTCCAGACAGAGACACTTCAGGCTCCGATCCTCCCGGGAATCTGCGCTCCTTCTCGGGTTGCCTTCTCTGCCTTCTTTTGGAGCCTGAACCAGAGAACCAACCGCGGGGAGAGGAGCGGCCCAGAGGGAGCAGGCACACCCACGGCACTCATCACTGGTCGGACGTGTTCAGTGGCAAAGCGCGGGGTGTGGCCATGACATCCACTGGCACCGGCGCGACATGTTATTACTGCTGTACAAAAGTGAGCACAGGGGCAGAATAAACTGTCAGAGAACCAACAACGAGTGAGTATTAACATTAAAATAGTAAAACTGAAAATTCTCAATTGCTAAGTCACGTTTCAGATAAGTTATTACCATGAAAACGTTGTAAAGTTGGTCAATTAAAGCCTTACATTTACTCGTGGGAAGTTGGCATGGTTCAAACCTGGCGCACAAGACAATGGCTCCCTCTTGTGGACATATAGTGTATTGCGCACAGAAGCAGCGGTGGGTAGTACTCACTAATACACTTTTAAATCTCGTATAATTCTTAAGTAATACTCACCAAATTTTAGCAGTAGGTAAACTGAACCTTGCGAGATTTTTGGCAATATATACGGTTATAATTGTTCACTTACACTTGAACTTATCACTACTTAATTTCCAGGCTTATGGCTCTTATTTGATCTTATTTGATTATCTGAGGTTTATTCACAACCACCTTTTCTTTAAGATCGCCCCACAGGAAGAAATCGGGACTAGTCAGGTCTGTGGAGACACATACTGCCCCCTGTCACTCTGTGTGAAAACAAATTATTATTCCTTTAATGGCATTTACGCTTGAGGCATCTCTGGTATTAAAATGTCAAAGGTAACACTGGGCTTCTGAATTTGACCCATGTGACTCAAAGTACCACTATACAATGAGGGTTCCTTCCTCGGTGCTATATTTGCTCATATTAATGTCAGAAGGGTTGTTCTAAATGCTCTGAAAAAATAAAAGAAAAATATTTAGAAACAAAAGAGATAAGAATTTTTTTCAACTGTCAGTGACTTTGTATTTACTTGAGTAACTTTTCAGAGAAATTGGACTTCAGATGTACTTTTCAAGCATCATACTTTTACTCCTACTTGAGCAGTATTTTATTGAAGTAACAGTAGTCTTACTTGAGATATGTTTTAGTCTGTTCCATTTTTGTGTTTATCCTTTGAAAATACCAGACTTTGTGCATTATTTTATATTTTGTTCTCCAAATTACATTCACTTCAAACCATTAATGAGATATTACATCCCGACGGTTACTCTTTCAGTTCATCTTACTTGAGCAGTTGTTTTAAAGCAAATACTTTTTTACTCTACTTGAGTAATTTGGAGGACCACTACTTTGTCCTTTTACTTCCATCCATTATTTTCTTCTGCTTATCCGGGGCCGTGTCATAGAGGAAGCAGTGCAAGTGCAAGCAGGGACTCCCAGACTTCAACCACCCCAGACTCGTCCACCAGCTCCTCCGGTGGGACCCCAGGGCGTTCGCAGGCCAGCCGAGAGACATAGTCCCTCCAAAGTGTCCTGTACTTTTACTTGAGTAATATTATTTTGAAGTATTGTTACTCTTTTTTAAGTACAATTTTTGGCTACTCTTCCTACCTCTGCAGGATAGAGGGAATATATATATATATATATATATATATATATATATATATATATATATATATATTACTGGGAAGCACTTTGGTCACTTTGAGTGTTGTAAAGTGCTCTACAAATAAATGTTGATTGAAATGTTGATTGATATATATATATATATATATATATATATATATATATATATATTCTTTTTAATACCAACACATATTTTTTAGGCTAATAACAGCATAGATGGGATTTGCTCAAAAAGGTACTGCTGCGTTTCAGATGACATCACAACATTCTGTAGAACAATAATATTTAAAACAGATGAAGCTAAAATGAACGTTGTTAAAATGCAGATCTTTGTGGTAATACAAATAGCGATTAGTCCCAAGAGCTCACCTCTTGGGACTAATCGCTAACAGAAATAATGAGGTTCTGCATTTGTGATTTTACCTTTTGAATGTTTCATGTTAAAATTCAATGTAATAAATAGATAAAACTGACTCTTGTCCCCACCTGGGAGTATGTCATATCACATCACACATCGTCACAAAACTAGTAAGTGATTTTATTGTTCTAAAACAGATTCTAAAACACTGCCAGACAAACAGTAAATTGTAAGTCTTTGGCATTTAATCAAATATCATGTTTTTGTAAATTAACTCTTCATATCATCAGAGATGGGAAGAGCAGCCAAAAATTGCACTCAAGTAAGAGTAATGTTACTTCAAATTAATATTACTCAAGTGGAAGTACAAAGTGGTGGCCCAAGAAATTACTCAAGTAAAAAAGTATTTGGAAAAAAACTACTCAAGTAAAAGTAATTGTCAGGACGTAACACCTGATTTATAATTTAAAGTTAATGTAATTTGAAGGACAAAACTTTAAATAATGCACAAAATCTGGTATTTTTAAAGGATAGACACAAAAATAAGACAAACTAAATCATATCTGAAAGAGCGGTGCAAGAAACACAAATGTTCAAATTAGAGCTGGGCAGCGATTACAGTTTTTAATTACAATTTAAGCATGTGATTTTGACCGATGCCCTTGACCTGCGTTAACGTGTGACAAAATAATCGTGATGATGATTTTGATATATAAATTATTTCATATTGTCGACATAAAGCTTTTGTCACTTGTGGACTTTACTCACAGTGGGAAGAGGAACTAAAACTTTTACTCACGTAAAAGTACTGTTACTTCAATTAAAGATATTCTGAAAAGTACAATTTCTTGTTCTTGTAGTTACTCTAATAAATGTAACTGAGTACTACCCACCACTGCATATCATCTTATTTTTTTTATTTGTTTTTGTTTTGTTTTTTGACAGAACTTTATAGAAATTTATAGAAGGCCTACGTTAATTACAGAGATATTAATAGTTAAACAAAAGAAAATATATAAACATATTCTTGCATTATCTTACCTGTCCTTTCCAGTTTCCAATGCTTTAGAGTAATGTGGAAGCAAACGTTTTGTGTTCAAATAATTTAGTTCCTCTTAAAAGTCAGAAGTACTTTATTGTGTAAAAAGGGTACTACAGTAACAGAATGAACCTGTGTTGTCAAAGCCTTAACCTGAGAACACATCCAAGTTTTTTTCAATCTCTGTACATGAACAGGCCATGCTCATGTGAAAGGCTGAGTAATGATTGGCTGCTGGTGCTGGACTTTAGGTTGTTGAATGTGGTAGGACATTGAGGAACAGACTCTGCAAATTTAAGCATCAATTGGAATAGCAAAAGACTAAGTTTAAATCTGTCAACTGGACAAATCGTTGTAGGAGTGAAGACGTTTCGCTGCACATACAATCCACTTCTTCAGTTCCGGTCAGATTACTGGTGTACTCTGCCTTATATCTATCAGAAGGGAGGGGCTGACTACGCTGAAACTATAAACACCTATTGTCTCCAGTTTCAGCCTTAACAACATTATCCAACCTTTAATGGCCCTCCTATTGTTCTTTTTGTTTGCTGAAGAAGCGTCTTGGATGAGCAGCGTCTTCACTCCTACAACGATTTGTCCACTTGACACATTTAAACTTTGTATTTTGCCATGGATCAGACCTGGACAACTTAGGGATTACACAGACATCATCAATTGTCATGCACACAGGGAGATAAGAATAGAAAAAGGTGCCAATATATTACAACCCTGAGTGCCAATACACCGAAATGATATATTTATGCAGCGCTGGTTACCGTGTACCCGACTCAAAGGCCCTCTTGTTGAAGTGTGATATATTGATTAAGAAAATGCAGATGATAACACTGAAACTAATTCATGAGCTGTAATAAATAAAGAGCAGAATGAAACCCTTTAGTACTAAGTTTGTATTTATGATGACTCAGAGGTAATTTATTCAACCTTTTACAGCCTAAATCTTGTTGTATAGCCAAAAAATAACCACAAATTCCCTAGTAGTGCAAAGAAATAGTACACACAATAAATACTGACCCCCCAAAAATATTGTTCCAGCTTTCATATATTGAACGATAAGTCAATATAGTATAGTATAGTATCGTGACCAGCCTATGTGGATCTGGAGAAGATATTTGACTGTCCCCCGTGGTGTCCTTTGGGGGATGCTCTGGGGATATGGGTTCCAGGGCCCTTTGCTAAGTGCTGTCCGTTTCTTGTGATACTGAAACAGGACCTGTGTTCTCTGCAGTAAGTCAGACCTGTTCAGTACATGTTGGACCAAGGCTGCCCTGGTTCAAATGCAAAGCTCTTGATTTACTGGTCAATCTAACCTCACCTATGGTCATGAGCTTTGGGTAATGACCAAAAGGACAAGATGATGGATACAAGTGATCAAAATGCAGCATGGCTGGGTGCTCCCTTAGAGATTGGGTGAGGAGCTCAGTCACATGGGAGGAGCTCAGAGAAGAGCCGCTGCTCCTCCACATGGGGAGGAGCCAGCTGAGGTGGCTCGGGCATCTATCCCGGGTGCCTCCTGGACGCCTCCCTGGAGAGGTGTTCTGAGCAGAAAGAAGCCCTGGGGAAGACCCAAGAAAGGATGGAGAGACTATGTCTCTCAACTGGCCTGGGAACATTCTGGCTGCCCCTGCAAACCAGCTTTTTACCATGTGACCTGACCGAGTCGTTCAGCCTGTGTCTGCTGGGGAACAATTTGTGCTTGGCTCTTCTGTCGTGGATTTTTTGCTCTGATTTTGTTCTCCCCATGTAGAAACACCTACATTCACAGGGTTGGTGCTCATGTACAAAGCTGTTTTTTCGGACTCTCGCTCGCTCTCCAGTTCCGTACATTATTCATTCACCCCATACTCACACATTCACACATAAACACACGCACTCACACACACATGCACACACACATGTACACAGTGTGCAACAATAGTTTCTTCTTGTCTTTACTTTGCTCTGCTCTTTTTTTTTGAAAGTACAAATGAAATACATAACAGGTTAGTAGTTGCTTTCCACCACAACAAAAGATAAGAGGAAAGAAAAAGAAGAGGAATAGATGCTAGAGGGAGTAGTTCAGACTAAAAAGATTTTATTTTTTATGTTTTAGAGTTGATTGAATTCCAGTTGCAGAAAATAACTAACTGAATACAAAAGTAAAAGTACTGAAAACATTTAGGTATCTATAATTTACATAAGTCAATTTTATAGTGGATTTTTTTTCCCCTTCACTACATCTGAGAGCGTGTAACCATACAAAATTGTTTAGCTTGTTAATCCCGACTGAAGGTTTTGAGTTCAACTTCCGGCTTTGAGAAAACAAATATATACATAGAAAAAGTCTATAAACATTGAGAAATTGATTGACAAAATAAATTCTTTACCAAGATCACTATATTTCATGCTTTAATTTGTACAAATTAGTTTTAGTTTTTACTCTCAAAGAACATTTTAAACTGTGTACTTGAATACTTTTACTTTAAATAGATTTTTTTATGTGATCCTTTTACTTGTGTACTCTTTTGCTCTCGTATCTGTAACAAAATTGCCTTGTCACAAAATGTACATGTTTTGTCCAATAATGGCCTTACCCTCCTTTCCTGTGTTTCCATGACAGCAAAACCAGTCAGGGCACTTTCCCCTCACTGAGTCGTCTCTGATTGGCTCAAACTGTGCATATGTGCACATAGCACTTCTGAGCGTGCCCAGTGTGTCGGGTGGGCTCAGACAGGTGAGTCCTAGAGACTTAGGCTTATTCAAGATAAGGGATTTTTTTGCCAGGACTAAAGCAGGACTGGACCAGGACTAAACCATGAGTAAACATGTGTTAACCAAGGACTAGACCAGGACTAAATCAGCACTAGACCAGGGCTGGACTTGGACTAAACCAAGACCTGACCAGGACTAAACCAGGACCAGACAGGACTAGACCAAGACTAGACCAGGACTAGTCCAGGGATAAACTAAGACCAAACATGGACTACCCAATGCCTAGATAAACCAGGACTAAAACCAGGACCAGACCAGGACTAAACTAGAACTACAGGCTAATCTCTCACACATGACAACACAAAAATTACACATTTCCCCCTTCAGATTCAGAGACGTAGGCCTAGTTGGGATAAACTATTTGTGGTGCATTGCACGATTTGGATTATTATGTGATTACTGCATAGACTTGTGCTTTAGACTGGTTTATACCAAATATTTAATTGAAGTTCAGGCTCCGCCTTTCCTCCAGAATGACTTTGTGCATGCTCATCTCATTAAGAACCAGACTAAGCCAGAACTAGAACCAGATTAACCCGGGCTAGACATGGACTAACCAAGGACTAGACCAGGAGTAAACAATGGTTAAACATAGACTAACAAAAGACTACCAGGACTAAACATGTACTAGTCCAGGACTAGACCTGGCCTAGACCAGGACTAAAACAAGTCTAAACTAGGACCTGACCGGGACTATCAGTACTATTCTGAACCTTCTTAGTGCTTGCATTTGTCTCCCCTCTGTGCCTCAGCTCCAGCTCCTCTTTTTACCTGGTGCAGCTCCCCTTTATTGGACCTTCTCAGCTTCAGAATGCAGCGTGTGAGGAGGAGCAGTATGGACCTGCGCAGTGACTTCAGAGCTTTCACCTCAGCGTTGGACCACAGCTATGAGCGTCTGAAGAAGATCGTGTACAAGCTGGATCAGATATGTGAGAAGACCAGGCAGAGGACGGACGGCCTTCCTCAGAGGGCAACTGTGGCGGCTGGTACAGCTGGGGTGAGTGTGGGGGGAGGGATGATCACAGGCATCATGGCTCTGGCCCCTCTGACCGGGGGGATGTCTTTGGTGGTCGCGGGCATTGCAGCCGGTGCAGTTGCCGCTGGGGCAGCTGTGGCTTCAGTGTTTCATATTGAGAAAATCTCAAATGAAGACACAGTGAAGAAGGTGGTGAAGTTGCTCACAGAGTTTCTGGAGAACGTTGGATCCCTGAGCCCAATACTGGAGGATCTGAAGACTTCTCTCAAAGACCTGGACAGGGACACAGAAGACCTGGTTCGCACACAGACCCGGATCCAGGACCTATATTCTCTGCTCTGTGATTTTACTGAAGATTCCACAGTAGAGCGCCTCCTGCAGGTCAAAGAGCAATGCAGCAAAACCCTGGATGAGCTGCTCAAGCTCAGAGAAGCAAGATGGGGCCAGGCTTCATGAGGTTTGGAACATGAGCCTTGAGCTCCTGGTCCTGAAGGTCATGAAGGCTTTACAAGTGATAAACTATGCATGGATGACTGTTATACATCACCTGTGTAACAGCGCCCCCCTGTGGCATCATAAAGCACAGTCTGTAGATACATTCAAACTCTAGTCTAGACTGTACATTGCTGAGGTTCGACTCAAAGAAATAACACTGTGTATTTCAAATCTCTGAACACTGCAAAAAAAGATTATCTAGCATAATTAAACTAACTTAAGCAGACTGTCAATAAAAATTGTACATTTTTAAAAATAGTTTTACTTGTTTCAAGATATTTCATCGTGATCCATCTTATTTAGATATTACAACTTTCTCTAAGCACATTTTATATTAAATCAAGCCACGTTGTTTAAGCTATGCACACATGCCCGAGTTTTTAAACTAATGTTGTCTTCAAACTAATGTCCTTAACATCTCAAAAAGATCACAACAACCATATCATTGTTTATACTATCAGCATTAATGCCAAGGGACTTTTTTTTACCTTAATGGATATTCAGCTGTAAGTACAAAGTACCCAAGAGGCCAACAGACTCTATGCGCCTGGATTAATAAAATATTTATGTAAACACACTTAAAAAGTAGATACAAATAGCTGAAGTCTCTTTATTACAAACCTCTTTAAGCATTTTCATACCATAATAAAATTGGTAAGATCATGTTTTCTTGGAACATAGGTCTTGGTGTTGAATATCACAGAGTGGTATAATTGTGCAATATGGTGAAATTTGTCAATATTTAGACAAACTCTTAGCTTTGACTCCACATATTTCAAATCTGACACATTCCCAACAGGACTAATACCTTTTTTATGAGCAAAAATGTCATTACTGTCATTGTGCATGCATTCTACGATTTGATTGTGGTGAACAAGAGATTTGCTAATATTTTTAAAATAAAATTTAGATACTTTTTTTTTTTTTAATCCATGTTTAGATTCAAAACACATACATGTATGCCTTATCAGGGGATCAAGGGCCTCTATTTGTGAGAGGAAATGTATCATATCGTGCTGTTTTGAGCTTATGTTGTTGTCGTCAGGGAAAAGAAGAGTAAACTCATGAAGGTGCAGTTCAATCATTCTCTTAAGTTTCTGTAACATCTCAATGGCTACGACAGGAGAAAATATTATAAAATATCTGTGTGATCTCCAGTAACCCTATGATAAACTGGAGATATACATTACTACAGATGATGTTCACAATAAAAGGGGAATCTTTTTATATATATATATATATATATATATATATATATATATATATCAGCATCTGCCCAGAAGAATGTTTAAGTTTGTTAACATTTGAGGATAAAGTGGTAACAGTGATGGGGCTACACTGGTCCCGTAGATCTACAAGGGAATAAGAGAAACCTTGTATGTGTGAATTTATAGAGTCAAATTTAATATCTCCAGACAAAATAAGGTGCCTCAACACATTTAACCTCACAGGGTCCGACACCCTCAAGCATGACATGAGATCTTTTACTTTTCTTACTTGAGTAATTTCTTTGACCATTACTTTTTTCTTCTACTTGAAATATTTGGGTCTTTTTCCTCTAATCCGCGCTCACTCTGTCAATCCATCTCCAAACTCCTCTTCTGACGCTTATTCCTGCTGTACTGGCACTAGATCCAGCCAATAGCAGCTCGGAGCGAACGGATGCGCACTGACGTCTCCGCTCCAGGCTCCTCCGCAGAGACGCGAGGTGAACCCGCACGCACGCACGCTCACGCACTTCACACGGGCACGCGCGCACACCAAAGGGGAGGGGGAGGAAGCATCAAGCGAAGCAAGCCAGCCTGCCGAGGAAGGGTCGCACTACAGTCGCTGCATCATGGCTCCTATCGGACTAAAGGCGGTGGTCGGAGAGAGTAAGTCATTCTCGTTTTAACATCATCGTTCGTGCGTAATTGGCTGCATTTGTTGGATATCTTTAAGAACCGTGCGCGTTTACGGTTCCGAGACAAGGATGCCTGTCTGGCCGAGCATCTGGGCGAGGATGAGGATGGTGGATATAGCTAAAGGATGAAGGAGGCGCTTATTGTGCGCTGTTTAAACCGGATAATCTGCAGTGGCCACTTCGCATCCGCCGTTGCGTAATTCCTTTATTAGCTCGAATGGACTGTGGAATTTGCTTCGTGCGTAAAAGCCGAAATGTATAAATGTGTACGTGTGTGTTATAAGGATGGATGCGCCTAGGAGGGGGGTGCATATGAAACCTACACCCGCCCTTTAGCCCTACTCGTTTTTAGCGTCGATGGGAAAACAGGAGCGTGGCCCATTACGCACCGTTTTTACACTCGTTACGCGTAAGGACGAACCAGATCTAAACCAGGACTAAGTCAGAAAAATTAACCACGCCAGCTATAAAGCAAGTTTTAAGTATAGGACTCAACCAAGAGCAACCCAGAAGTAAAACTGGACTAGTGTGGCAATCTCAGTATTTCAAAAATCCATACACGGCCTAAATGCGGCAAAGTACGACTTCCACACGCCCTATTTCTGCGCGTCTCTCAAGTCTCGGTATCAAACGATCACGAAACCCCCCGCCCCACACCCCGGCCTCCTCCGCACCCTCACACCGCCGTGCACCGTGCTAATGGCGGATGCGTTGGAAAGTTAAGGCCGCTTCTGCTGTTGGTACAGGGAGGGATGCGCGTGTACTCCTCTGCGCCACTCGTCTGCTGCGATGGAGAGAGGGAGGGAGGCTGGAGAGGTGCAAAAAGAGAGAGAGAGAGAGGGAGGAGAGGCGCGTGCGTGAGCAGGGGATGCAGGGCCCGAGCGGAGGAGAGGTGATGGAGGGATGGAGGATGGAGGAGGAGGAGGTGTAAGGAGGGTCAAACGGGTGCAGTGGAGTCGGGTGCAGTGAGATGTGATTTATGGCTTTCAAGGGGGGTCGAATAGTAATGTTCGTTTGTGAGAGCTGTTGAGAAGACTGTTTCATCCATTCATTTATTTATTTACATTCAAAACCTCACCGGAGACCCAAAAAATATATATATACTGGAGGATAATATGATGTGAGAATGTGTACAAACCTATGTTTAAAGGGCCTATTTTATTGTATTTTCTGATCTATGTTATAATGCTGTTTCCTTGTCACAAACAGACCTTGAGTCGTGTTTTGCTTCAGCCACATGTTTAACACACAAACCCTGTATATTTATGCTGTATTCTTCTCTCAAACAGAAAACACTCCACCACCTTGTGATTTCATGTGGTAAAACAGGAAGTGCTCCACTGTGTTGATTTCACTTCTTTGCGCCTCTACGGCACATTTACTGTCTCTTAATACAATGTTTTGGGTTTGGCTCATGTTAAATGTATAATGCATTGGAAATATTACATTTTTATCTTGATGCAAGTGCCGGGCATCAATAAACAGAAAACAACTGCTGCTAGTGTTCTAGCTCTGTGTTGAAATATATATATATATACAATAATACAGTTATTGTTTTATGTTTACATCTGCTTTTGTCGCCCTGTTTTTCTGCGTTCTCTCTTATCCAAATATCTCATTTCTTGTATAGCTTCACCTTAGCTAAAGGGACCTGGGAGCCAAACTGTACTGGCCCAGAATCCTCTGGGAGCTAGAATCCACCTTGGACCCCTCAAACCGAACAGTACAGTTCACTTTAGACAGTGAATACACTTGCAGTGTCTGATCCAACACAAAAAAAGTGGAAACAAGGCTAAAGGCGTTATATCTTAACATTCTAAAAATCTCTCTGTTCAGCACCAGTTCTGTCCATTCTCTGTTTTATGGATCTAGTTTTCACATACAGCAGATGTACAGATTATGCTGCATATTTAAAAAAAAAAAAAAAAATAGAAATCTAATTGGGATTAGATTTGCAACATCTAATTTGAATGGAATCTTCTTCATTTCAAAGAAGATTCCATTCAAAGTGCACAGTGTAAACGACTCCAGGAGCATTAGCATCAGAGACAAGACTGGAATGTGACCTGTTAAACTAATAGTATTGGGATTATGATTACATGTTCAAAGTAAGATTCTGTTCAAAGTGCACATTGTAAATAACACCAAACAACTGAGAGCAATTCAGAACATGTATGTAGAGGTTTAAAATACAGACACAACAAGTTTGTTTTTTTTAATAAACAATCAAAATATTTTGTTTTTTTGTAGAGGACATTTGATCTAAATAATTGCAGTTTTGCATTTTGATCATTGCTCCAATTCATATTGCAATTTCGACTTTGATATTTTGTTCAGCCATATAATAGAGATGTCTGTTGCATTGTGCTGATTCACCACATGTGGCTGGGCGCTCCCTTAGAGATAGGGTGAGGAGTTTGGTCACACAGGAGAAGCTCAGAATAGAGCCGCTGCTCCTCCACGTTGAGAGAAGGCAGATGAGGTGGATTGGGCATTTGTTCAGGATGCCTCCTGGATGCCTCCCTAGGGAGGTGTTCCGGGCATGTCCCACTGGGAGGAGGCCCTGACGAAGACCCAGGGCACACTGGAGGGACTATGTCTCTGGGCTGGCCTGGGAATGTCTTGGGGTCCCACCGGAGGAGCTAGAGGGTGTGTCTGGAGTGAGGGAAGTCTGAGAGTCCCTGCTTAGGCTGCTGCAGTGTACCTTTAAAACAGACATTATTGTGCAAAATCAAGTCGATGGTCTTTTAAGAGTCATACTTTGATCGATTCATCCATGGTTGAGTAATCCTGTATCATCCTGCATTTGAGGAGTGAGTGCTCAGAAAATATCTGTTTTCACCTATCCCCTATCTCCGCCAACTTTTCTGTATTTATTTTAAAAATTCAGACTCCGAGTGACACTTCCAGGGATCTCAAAACGTTACATAGCCTCTTTTCAAAAATAAAAGCACCTAAATGACTATCTGCTGCTTGATTATATTAGATTTATTTGATCAAAATGGACTAAAATGTCATAAATTGTCATAAATCCATTACAAAATTTCATAAGAAAATGGAAAGTGGAGGATGGTGTCGTAATCCGACACCATCCTCCACAAGTGTTACACAGCTGAGGGCATCGCATTGATTCCCAATAGCAATTTCATCAATCACTACTACACATGTGCACCAGTTTAAACCAGACTGTTACCCAATTTAAACAGGTGACAACAGAGATGTTTAAAATGAATGGGACCCTTACCCATATTTCATTAAACAGTATGAAAAATTATTAACCCCAAATTGAACTCAGTTAATGTGGCAGTCAAAGTGCTTTTCATTTCAAGGAACAGTTAATTCATGCATACACTAAGGCAAGGAAGGCACGGTGGATTTAGTGTCTTGCTGAAGGGTACATTGACAGTCTAGGTTTGAACCAGCAGCTGAGGGGGTATAAAAACCATAGACTGTATATATAAATGGACATAGATAACCTGGTAACCGCCATGTTCCAAATAGGAAGTGATCATGGGCATGCTTCCTGCTCCATCCACTCTAGCTCCAGTTCACTTTACACTGGAAAACTGTCAACTCTTTCTCTGTAAATGCTGCTGTCAGGCATTTGGGTCTTAAAATGTTTGTATTAACCCGCTCTACATGATCCTGGTATTTTTATTTCGCTATTATGTCCGTGATTCAAGATATGAACGTTAATAGCAGACAAATCAGGCGCCTTCTTTCCCTGAGGTCATGCTAAATCAGTGTTGCAGGTGGGAAGGCGCATTATCTTTAACAGCCTTCGGATTGGCTCTTTGGTTGCTATGATACTCGTGGTCAGAATTCCAAATGTGCAACTCGGCTCCAAATTCGCCGCTATAATTGCTAGCCTCGATGAGCTTCATTTGACTGGAGCCGAAAGCTATGGGTGAGGTCACGCTGACTTAGTCTACTTCTTTATGCAGTCTTTGGTTTTGCCGAAGGGTACAGTGACAGTGTGGGTTTGAATCAGCAACTGACTAGACTAGTGTTGTCATAATACTCAAATTTAAAACTAAATTTGAGTAACTAGCTTCTATACTATTGTCTCAGTATTGGTTAGTACCTGGTATCCATTTTTTTTGGCAAACATAGTGGGCGTCACAGCATAAGTAATATGGCCCACATTTACACCAGATGCCCATTTACACCAATATACCTCAATGAGATACATGGGATTCTTATGTATTTCAGAACATATTTGTAAAGGTCTCAAGTACAGACTGTTTTATACACACTCAAGTATTTGCACTCTTCTGCTGTGGAGAAACACGGAGGGAGAGGGGCTGGAGCAATATGAGCAATAGTGTCACACTGTGAGGAGGCAGACTGTGACAATGCCAGAACAATAAGTAATGAACAAGGATGTGCTGTGGTCCCAGTGAAATTTAGATGTGAACAAGAGCGGGCCTGTTGTAGCAAAGACTTTTCTATAGAATATGGCCTTTCTGATTATGCTCCAAATGTAACAGCCTTCAAATCATGAACTGTCTGCTGCAGCCACTTCAGGATCCAGTTCATCAGCATCTATAGCTCCTTATATGTATTTATTCATTTAGATTTATTTATACAGTTAGAGCCCAGTTACAGTTCTCCTTTTCATGAACACCCTGTTCAAATACAGAAAAATACAAACAAAACATATAATTACATAGGTCCATTTAAAACATTAAAAACAGGAGCAGGTGTGAGTTTAAAAGTTTGTTACCACATTATTTAAACTGCATTTGTGGCACCAAAGTAAGAGTAGTAGTAGTAGTAGTAGTAGTAGCCCTTTTTCCCATGTCAGGCGTGATATATATAATGTTGTTCTCTCCTGACAGACAGCGATGGCCAACCTACTTTTTCATAGAGAGTACAGTGATGGGTTTTTAATTCATCACCTGTTATGAAACGAATGGCTGAGAGAAAGAGTGAGTCTAAAGGTTTCAAAGTAGAGGCTGAAATCTACATGAGAAAGGTTGCTTGAACAATTTATTTTCTCTAATTCAATGCGACACAAGATTTGTTTCTATAAAATGATTAAAATCTGTTTTTCAAAGGATACATCTTTGTCAAGCCAAAACCCAAGATATTTATAGGTGGTTGCTCTTTCAATCAATGTGCTATTTAAAGGTACAAGTGTGTTAAAGGTGCTGTGCCCTGTGTCTTAAAAACATGCAATATCTTTTTTTTGTTCATGTTTCCAGTAGTCCAAAGTATTCCTCACTTACCTTATGCATTCTAAGCATCTTAACGATTCGCCACAATAAACACTTTTCACAAATTAGAGGCCAGATGAGAGTTAGCGTTAGATTTAAGAAATACTTATTATGTGGCCCTTATCATGTCTGCTCATTATCATGTCCACTACAGAGGCTCTGGTGTCATTGTCGTATAGTCGAGTAGTTGTCATGGTTATAGTAGTTTTTATGTGATGTTTTGAGGCTAATGTAATGTCAAATGATAATCAAACAGGCTATAGCTTTGACCTGTTATAGACGCCATTTTGAGGACTTGACAATTCAAAAGAAGCTATTTTGAATTGCTAATGCTGTCTCCCTATAGAATACAGTGGAACAGTCTATGTTGTAATTTTACTCTAATAGCATTTTACAATAGGCTACTAGTAATGTGTATGTGTATGTGTATGTGTATGTGCAGGAAAGAAATGTGATAGGCCAATATATCTGGTAATGTACAAACCTACTAGTGTTGTCACCATACTAAAACTTAATACTCAATCCTCAATACCAATTCTGATACCACAATAATAAAAAAACACAATAAGAAAGGGATTTTCAACATTAAATGGTAGTACTTTCTTTTACATTCCCATGTGTCCTTATATCTGTGTAATCCCTCAGTCGTCGGTTCCACAGTGGTCCATGTCTATGTGTCTTATACTTCTTGATACAGCTCAAGATCATTTTAAAGATATTCAGGAAAGGTTAATTTCTGTCCTGTGAATGTGACTTTTTTAGTACCGATACCTGCTCCAATGAGTATCTCTTTTTGATACTAGTTTTAGTATTTAAATAGCCTGCTTTTGACAACTCTAAAAGCTACTACTACTACACGTTTTTATATATGAGTACTACAAGGAAGGCCTATTGACTGTGACTAAATTATATATATATTTTTTTAAAGGAGTAAAAATATATGCCTAAATACTAAATATATAATCATGTGATACATTTCTGTAGTATAGGCCATAGTAGCTTAATTTATTGATAAAATCACATTGCACCCACTCAGTCAGCATTTTTCTCATGTCCTTCAGAGCCTCCTTCATCATTTCTTAAGCATTCCACTGTGAAAGTCCTGGGAAACATGTCTCCTGTCCCTTCTGACCTTTGACCTCTCTCACTCTCCCTGTAGTGATGTCATATTTGCTGCAGTTTGTATGTTTGTGCCCACATACAATGCCGGTCTGGTTTGGACTGGTTCGCTCTTACATAACTGCAGCCTTCTGTCCCTTGGCTTTCAAAATGTCTAGTCAGGATTTCAATTGGCAGGCAAAAAAAAAAAAAAATCAAATTGAAATAAATAAATGAATAGGCCTTTACCAATTAGAGTGAGAGCCGTAATAATTCCTCAGTGTCCTGCCATAACTGACCCGAGCTGCTGTAAATCTATGGTGGGACATTGTAAACAAAGCCATGAATTAGACTCAAGGATAATCTGCCCAGTTTAGGACCTGATTTGCTTCTCCTCGACTTCAGGGAGATGTGACTCGACTCTGGATCTTCATATGTGATTTTTAAACCGCTGGTCTCGTCGTGTGTGGTGTCAGTGCAACTCTGAGCTGCTTCATCATATTGTAACCATAAAACATCACCACGGCAACAACCAATAAAGCACAGAGGCACAAGATACGCAGGAAATAGTGAAAATAATTACGCGACTTTATAACTCACCTCTCATTAAGTTGTAAAGTTAAACTGCAGCATTCATCCATATAATACATTAGAATTTGCCCTCCACAAATAATGAGACCCAGCCCACAAACAGCGCTAAAATCCAGTTTGAAGCATTATTTAAAAAGTAAAAGGTTGAGGGTAGATCCACACATGGGTCTGTTTACATCCACGCAGCGAGGATCAGGGTAAAGCTTCTGTGCGTTAAAAGCATTTATCTGAACTATTGCACCACATTTCACAAATAATAATAACAGTTTTGACTTGCATCTAAAGCAGAAGTGCAATGCTCAATTTTTAGCTTGTGGTGTGCTGTCTCTCCACTGTCATCCTGCTGCAGTCTTTGCGCTCGGGGGCTCATAAGATTTATAGTCTCGTACAATTCTCCTCATGTCTATGGTCTGCGCAATTTGTCGTTTAAGACTGAAAAATGCTGTAATGTTTGGCAGGCTTTAGCCTCAATAGCATAAGCATCAAAAGTGAATTGTGACAAGTAAAAGTAGCAATGCAATTTCTCCATGGGTTTAAAGGTGCATTATGCGCCTTTTCAGGTGGAGGATAGCTCACTTGCTTGTCTCCATGGAGATGTTATTGCTTTGTGTATTTATTCTGCATTTGTTTTTATTGTTCTCTCCGCTGATGTGACTTATAACATGGCCCTGGTGCTGCGTGTCTCGTTGGAGATAGATAAGTTTAATGCTATACTGTGGAACATTCTAGGCTAAGCAATAACATCTCTGTAGAGACAAGCAGGTGGCGAATCGTACGTCAGAGAAGTCACATAGTACATCTTTAAGAATTATGAAAAAACAATTCAAAATAACATCTTTTGAATTGTGAAGAGTCCTCAAAATGGCGTCTGCAACAGGTCAAAGCTATAATTTATTCTATTATCATTTGGCTTTCATTACAGTAGTTTCTTATACGAGGAACACACACACATTTTTAAGACATTTTTGGGCTACCCTGCTCCCAAAGAACTCTAAATACAAATTACAAATGTTTTTTTTAATTGTGACCTTGTAGAAATAGCACATCTGTTTGTAATAATTTGACACAACAGCTCACTAGGCTAATGCTACATGCTGACTTTGCTAAGAAGAAGTTAGCTAACGATGCTAGGTTACTGCTAGCATTCTGACGTGCCAAAGCCAACATGAGGAGAGGGTAAGAGGGAAGTACTTGGGGGGGGGGGGGGGGAAAGGCTAAATTTAGCAAAAGTACATTGACTAGTTTCATAGTGTAGCGTAGCATTAGAGGTCTACACATTTTTCTTGTTATTCTGTGTCTGTCTTATGTAGCACTGGTAGATTGTTAGCGTTACATTATTAAAAAAGTATCTGTAATTTTGCCACTAAGTCTTGTAAGTGACATTGGTGATTAGCAAAGGACAGTTAAAGGCTCTGTACCCTTTTTTTATATGCTTTTGAGCAAAATGTGTCTTGGCCCAGTAGGCTACACTGGAAGTATGCTAGGTGTTGTTAGCTTTACCTTCACTGTGCCTAGAATGTTCTACCATCTTGCATTTTTTCATAACACTACATTTATTATAATTTCTATTGCAGAGAAAATGCCTGGAAAAGTGTAATTGTAATTGTGTAATTGGACTTGCCACTTGACCTGGTGTCACCTAAGATAAGTTTAATGCTATACTGTGGGACATTCCAAGAAATGCAATATTATCTCTATGGATACAAGACATTGCTGGGGCATTTTTTAGAGAACTGTTGCGTTATAAATACAAATGTATGCTGAAACTAATACATTAAGACTGAACAGACATAGAGATTACTTTCCTGAATAGTGTTAGATTGGTTCTTTTTTTCAGAACAAGTATGAATACATAGGAAAATGAACAAAATTGTTATTATCCTGTGTTGAAAATCTGTAACTTGAAGGATTTTGGATGTTTGGGACTTTGAAATGCCTTGAAAATGGGGTATGTAGCTGATTTTAAGTTATTCTTGTACATGTTCCTGTCTCATGGTTTGTGTAATCCGTCAGTCCTTTAAACTTGTATATTGCTGTTGTTCCGTCTCCAGTGCTAGTCCGGTGTGGAGCTGTGTCTGTGGAGCATCAGTTTGCTCAGCTGCTGCCTGTGTTTGCTCAGCTCCTTCCTCTGTCTGACTGACCCTGCCCTGCTCTGCTTTGTTATCATGGAGAGCTACCCAAGAAAAGTGCTCTGTCTGTAAGGTCTTTGCATTTATATGTCACTGTTCTGCTGACACCAAATATATTTATATGTCACTGTTCTGCTGACACAAAAGGTAACTAGGTCCATTACAATAAGTGAGATAAACATGTCCAGAAATTTCAACTTGGTAAGCTAATATCTTATAGAGTATCTCCCAAATAAGCAGTATCAGCAATAGTCATGTCTGATTTGTTCACAATATTGAACAACTGTAGAATGCACATTTATGTTCCCACAAGTTTATTCATATTAGCAAAGTAATCTAACTTTTCACAAACTTTTGGGGGGTTATTACACTTCTATGAGTTATTAACTGCTAACAAAATATATTTAGATCACCATGTTACTTTTTATTGTTTTGAAATTGTTATATTTGCCGAAAACAACATGTTTTATAAGTTTCACTTTTGTTTTTGACGCTCTGAGTCCCCCCTCCCTTTGCTCTCCGCGTTAAGTCACTCCCCCAATCAGAGCACTATTACAACACAATCAGCGTGTATCCCACTAATGCTGCACATTGCATCAGGTTTGTGAAGTTGTAGTGTTTTGTATCATGCTTTTGTATATTTATGGAAAATTGTCTTGAGGGAGCATGGGTGAATCGTACTGCTAACCATAAGGTGGGTTTGAATAGGATCTGTGAGAGATCGCTATATTACCCAAACGTGCATGGATGATCTAAACCCTCTTCAGCCATATTTTGATGAGGAAATAATGTTATAACATGGTAGAAATCTCCAATTTTCATGAACACTTTCTGATTTAAATTTCAACTACAAAAACATTGAAATACCAAACTGTACCAAACATAAATGTGATAGTGGTGGAGAAGAGGAGATGGTGAGATTGAGGAGGCTAATAATGGAGCTGGATGCTAAAATGGCAGAATGATGAAATAGCTTTAGAAATGTAGTTGGCTGACAGTGACCAGAGGAAATCATCTTAGTTGTATTACTGACACACAGGCTACATAAAGAGTTGTAAGAAATGTTTGTGTATTGGTTCTGTTTGGTCATTGTTGAGTCTAGACCAGTGTTGCAGACAGTACAGAGTGGTGGATCCCTGTGTCTGTGTGTATAGAGCAGAATATAGGTCTACTCCCTGAGCTCATGTCCCATAGGAGGTCATTCACAGTTCCCTCACCCTCAATGGGACTGTGCTACTGTAACCACCTGGACCACACTTTAGCACAACATTTTTGGAATTTGAACTGATTTTTAAAAAGGGTTTATTTGCTGTTGTACCTCTATGTGGAGATTTGCTTGGTAAAAGTGACAAGCATCTGTATTTTCTACTCTTATACAATAAAGAAATGTAGTTCCAAAATGTACAAGACCTGCTGAAATCCCTGAGAGGGTATTTTTGATAGGGATGCACCAATACTGTTACGGATATCGAATATTGGTGCCGATCCAGGAAAATTAGCTGTCTTGATACTGGCTAATGTTGGCTTAGATAGTTTCATGTCATTTGAACTTTTATTCATACAAGGATGTCCAATAGGTACTTGCTGGATAAATAATGCAATTGGATACATTTTGTAGTATGTTGACCATGTTTTAATGGAAATAAAAATACCTTTTTCAGCCCCTACAGTGGTACTGGTTAATATCATAGACTGTATAAAGAAGACTAAGGGAGTGTGATATCACCTGTAGCGAGGAGGAGTGAGGCTATCCAAGGTAACGCCCCTTCCTGCCCACACCGCTTGCTTAGCAGGGAGTGGGCACGGTTAATACAGACATTTTAAGACCAAAATGACAAGCCAGACAGCAACAGTTACAACAGCGAGGAAGTGAATTGGAGCCAGAGTCGATGGAGTTGGAAGAGCGCCCGTGCTCGCTTCCTATTTGGAACGTGGTGGCTGTCCATTCATATCCACAGTCTAGGTGGTAAAGTCAGGTATCAGCAGATAACGTAGTATTGCTTGAGGCAGTCTGGTAGTCTGAGTGAGGTGTAACAGAACCCATGACAATTTTGGGTTATCATAACATATAAATACATCATTGATTTTATGCAGCCATTTTTCTTTCCCATACCATGTGGTGCAGCGGTGACTTTGTTGCAGGCTCAGACTGTCTTTGCTCTCTCTGTCCTCTCGTGTAAAGTGCATTCTCCACAGACACACCTCTGTATGTGGGGCATACTTCTGCTGAATCACCTACACTTCCTTTACTCTTCTCCTGTATTCCACATTCAGTGCATGGGATTCTTGCGTTAGTTTAGCAGTTCAAATTCAGTCTTATATCAAACATGTATGCTCCCAGACATGTTTAAAATGTTTACCATAAATATAAATTGTTTTTGTTTTTTTAATGCATTGCAAATCCTTACCAAATAATAGATATAGTACAATGTTTTGGAGAAGATAGATATGGTACAATATTTTTGGAGAAGTTGTTTTACTGTGAATACCTTATAGCAGACCTGTTATGCAAAATCGACTTTTAACCATGTTATAGTTCTTTACCTTCTCATTTACCCTCTCAGTTGCATTTTGAGTGATACATGTTTGAGCAATCTTTAATCGCTTATTTTCAAGACGCCATATTGTCAATCCCCATTTTCATCTCCGCTGGCATACACCCACTACTCTCTACTTACTTTACTCTTCAGTTTTATTTTCTTAACCGATGATACGCGTCGTGTAGTTATTTTGGTACAAATTTAAAAATAAATAAAAATCTGTTACTAGCATGATCTGCAGATATCCATAGGACGGCCAGACAGCTAACGGGTCTTTGTTGTGATGATGTTTACGGCGACATCAGCTCCCATTGGACACTGCCGTTTTCTAATGCGGATTTGTTTCTTTTATTAAGTCATTTTAGTTTTATTGACAATGTGCAAATTATAACATCAGGTAACTGTAAATATAATAGTCATGATAAATAATGTCCACACACAGCTTGTACGTGTGATGTGATACAGCCCAATACACAGCTATGGTGACACATCGTGGTGACAGTATGCAAAGTATCTGTCACATCCATGAATCAGACTTGTGCAGGTTGACGGTGTGATTGGTGTTTAGTTAGAGAGCCAAGATGTGGCTGGTTAAGACTGGTTCAAGTTTTCATCTGCGTGAACAGTGTGAATTTTGCAGAACACAAGTGGATAAAACACTTCCATTGCACACTCCGAACACATTAATACAATTTGGAAGGGCATCCGGTGTAAAGTATTTGCCCAACTTCCATCCGACTTTTTGTTTGTTCTATAGCCTCATTGTTTTTTGTTGTCTTTTGCAGAGATTATGAACGATGTGATCAAGAAGATTAAGAAGAAGGGAGAATGGAAGGTGAGTGGAGACTGCTTTGGAGTTACTACGTTCTTTCATAATATATTACACACAATCATAGCATAAACTAGAACTGTACTGTAATTGTTAGTTGTATTTTGATAATCATAAGCATTAGACCCAGACTTTAAACATATACAGACAAACAAACAAAGACATCTGCTGCATGTTTAACCCATAAACCCTGCATATTTAGGCGTTAGGAGTTCTTCTCTCAAACTGAAAACACACTGTTCCACCTTGTGATGTCATGTGGTAATACAGGAAGTGCTCCATTGTGTTTTTAATCTCCACACACCTTCACTAGAATCATTTGGATAATTTTAGTCCCGCAGTTGACGATCTCTACTGAAGTAAAGGTAAAAGGAGCTGTTAACTTAAAAACTACCGTGTCATGTCATCACAAAGTGGAGCTGAGCATTTTTGTGCTTTGGAGATGTAGACAGACTAATAATAAATTATTTTTCAAACATGAAACAAAACTCAACTCTTGGTATGTTTTTGAGGAGGTAACTGTATGAGATAATTCTAACATGATTTAAAGCTCGCAAAAGTCAATTTGTGTCATATAAGACCTTTAAAAAAAGATTAAACAATTTCTCATTCTTATTTTTTTTAATTCATAAATATTCTTACATTTTTATTGTGTTGATAAGTTGTTTTTTTTAAGTCTCAATGTACAGTAAAAATAATTATTTGAGTAGTCGACTAATCAAAATATTAATCACTGACTACTGACGCTCAGAATAATCGTTAGTTGCAGCCCTAAAATAAAAAAATGTTCTGTACTCTTTTGTGTCCCAGGCTCTGATCGTGGACCAGCTCAGCATGAGGATGTTGTCCTCCTGCTGCAAGATGACGGATATCATGACAGAGGGCATCACCAGTACGCAGAAGTTCACATAATTAATACTACTATAAATACTACTACTAATAAGGATTGGGCATGCTAGTGTGTTTTATCTCGTTATTAAAAAGCCCAGTTCTTGTCTGTGACCCGCTGCGTGCTCTCTCTCTTTCTTTGTTGTAGTTTTGGCTTCAAACCATTAAAAAACATTCTGATTCTACATTTGAATATAGACATTACAAAAATAATCTGAGCCTTTTGATATCAGGTGTATGGTTTTCATTTTTAACTCGGTCCCATATAAATAGAAAAACATATCTAGGTCAAAACAGCACAGCACTGGTTGAATACTACGGTATATTTAGACCTAAATGGTAAAATAAAGACTATTTATCCTTTTTTATCCTTTTGTTGTACCTTTGTGCCCAACGTTTTAAGCATGCGATTTTTAAATGTAATCTTATAATAATAAATCATCTGTAATGTGACATGTATTTGTAACTGTGAACGTGTGTGTGCAGTTGTGGAAGACATCAACAAAAGGAGAGAGCCCCTGCCCAGCCTGGAGGCCATCTACCTGATCACACCCACAGAGAAGGTACATGTGTGCAGTAACCACACTACCAACTCAGAAATGTAACTGCTCATTTAAAGGTGCACTGTGTAACTTTTCTGCTTCTGCCAGGAATGTAGTTGTAAGTTTAGTATTAAACTTATCTATCTCCATGGAGACAAGCAGATGATGCCAGATTCAACCATTTACAAGGAAAGTCTACGCCATACTATGAACAGTCCAGGGAAAATAGTATCATCACCATGGAGACAAGCAGGTGGCGGACCCTCATCAGAAAAGTTACATAGTATACCTTTAAAAAAGACTTATTGTGCTTTTGTCTGCTATATAGTTACAAACCATAACACTCGTGGATCATTATGTTATAATTTGGAGATTTAGTATAACAAATTTATCAACAACTTAAAAGAAAAATATATGGTAGCTGTCGGCCCCTCCTATGGACAGCTGCACATCAGGCTAGTGAGTGACGGATTGTTTTTCATTTGTACCAAAATGCGTACCACAGATTAAGAAAATAAAATTGGATAACAAAGTAAGTACAGAGCAGTTTGCGTATGCCCTGGACAGTAAAAACAAGAATTGATTGGCAAAATGGTGTCTTAAAAATAAGCAATTAAAGATTGTTCAAACATGTGCAAATCACTCCAAATACAACTTCAGCAGAATAACAAGTATAACATTGTTAAAAGCTCTGAAAAGTCGATTTTGCAGAATTGGTCAGACACGGCTATCGAAAAGGGAAAAAAGTGAACAAAAGTAAGAATATATCACATACTGTTCATCATTGAATATGAAGATATGAACTTTTATGTTTTAAGAAATTCACGAAAATTCATATTTTTATGCAACTCAGAACTGTAAGAATGGACAGAGACAGTGTTCTTGGTAAGTGGCTGTAGCCTGTAATAATTTAAATGACATAAGCTGCTGCTCCTACTGTGCACTCGCTAAACCAGGTTCAACACTTAAAATGAAATGGGGTAATGTGTGGCTGTCCTACTTCAACATCTATTTATAGACTTTTATTTGTCCAGTGCTTACCCCAGTTAAATGAGAAAATTGCACAAAATGGGACTACACAGCTCTGTTATAGGTTTGCGGTTAAATAAAAGGGGGTCAGGAGGAGTTTGTAGTGAATTTTAATGTATACATATATAATTACATGATTTGATGAAAACAATGGAAATCATCTTTACATATTGGCCCAAAAATATCGACAGAGCTTATCGGCCATCGGTGGCTCCGTATTCTAAAGAGTCGGTAACGGCGTTGGCCATGAAAAACCCACATCCACCGGTCTCTAATATCACATTGTGCTTTCAAGAGTCACTTTCCTAACCAAGGCTTAGTTATCATGTTTTTGTTTTTTTTGTAAGTCTAAAACTAATATGACTGATGTCTGCTCTTTCCCCAGTCTGTCCACACTCTTATTGGAGACTTCAAAGATGCTCACTCATCCAAATACAAGGCAGCGCACGTCTTCTTCACCGACTGTGAGTACCATACCTCTTATACTTCATACCTCTGTAAGTACCATGCAAGTAATACTCCATACATATGTAAATACAACACTAGTAATAGTTCATACTTCTGTAAGTACCACACTACTAGTACTTCATATCTCTGTAAGTACCACACTAGAAATACTTCATACCTCTTTAAATATCACACTAGTAATAGTAAAAGACGATGTTTAAATCTATCAACTGGACAAATCCTTGTAAGAGTGAAGTAATAGTGAATACTTCATACCTCTGTAAATACCACACTAGGAATACTTCATACCTCTGTAAATACCACACCAGGAATACTTCATACCTCTATAAGTACCACGCTAGGAATACTTCATATCAATATTCATGTAGTAACTGTGTGCCTTCCCTTCAGCCTGCCCCGACCCCCTGTTCAACGAGCTGGTGAAGAGCCGTACCTCCAAAGTCACCAAGACCCTGACGGAGATCAATATCGCCTTCCTGCCCTACGAGTCCCAGGTACCTTCATGTCAAAAAGCAGGGCCATACACACAGATCTGATGCCATTTTAGTACATATGCTAGCACTAGGGTAGACCTGGTTTAGTTCTGGTTTAGTCAGAGCTGGTTAGATCTGGTTCAGTCTTTGTTTTGTCTTGGTTTTGGTTTAGTTCAGATCTGGATTAATCCTGATTTTGTGCTATATTAGTCTTGGTTTAGTTCTGGTTTAGTTTATCTAGTCTAATCTAGTTAGCCTTGGGTTTGTGCGGGTTAAATCTTGTTTAGTCCTGGATTAAGGTTTAATTTAGGAACAGTTATTTTGGTTAAGGTTAGGTCTTTGGGACAGGCATGCCAACCGGATTTTTGGATTTTCCAGATTATATTATGAAACATCTGGAACAAACCTCATTTCTGCTCAATATTCTCTTCTAATGATGTTAGATGTTATCATTTGGATACAAAAATGCTGCCTTGTTTATTTACTTATCTCAGTAGTTGGATATTGAATTAATACAATATCAGATTTTTCATTTAGCATTTTTAAAGTAGGCCATTTAAAGCTTATTTGACTACTCCTTTTACCCATTTTCCATGATTTCTTTGTCTGTCTGAGCTTCTGAAGACAGCACTGGCTCCTCTCTCCTGCTTGTCCTCTGTCATTACTTCAAACTCACTGCTCTCAGCTGCGGGCCAAACACTACCGCAAACCCCGCCCACCCACTGTCAAAGCTCATTGGTTGAACCGCACGCACACACCTCCGCTCAGCCAGTGAGACGTGAGACAGGGACCCTTCTGCAGAGTGGTCACGTGACTGGACAGATGGAGGAGAGAGGAGAAAAGAGGGAAGGAGGGATAGCAGGGAGGAGATAGGAAGTAGGATGCTAGAGAGGATATATGCAAAGGGGTGAATGAGGTTCAGTGGCCAAGGACAGTCAATGTGAGTGGGAGAGATAATGGCAGGGGCACCGCTATATTAGCATTGTGTTAGCCTCTTAGCATAAGTCTTTTAAGGTTTTTGGGGGAAAATACAAAAATAAACTCCCTGTCAATAAAATGCAAAGGTAATTTTGTGCTTTTATGGCTGTAAAGCTCATTCTGACTGGCCAAGGACAGAGTTAATGACACCAACAGATGCAGCAGGGTCTGGAGAGAAAACTCAATTAGACCAAAAAAGTACTTACCGGTATTAGTTATGTAGTTGGCAGTTATGCTATGAGACCAGCGATTTGTGAAGGTCTTTTGCTTCAGTTGTTTAAAGTGGCCCCAGATATTATTGTTCCATCTTCCATCATTTATTACCATTACTTGGGGCTAGCAGTTTTAAAGGTTATAACAGCACAGTGGCACAGTGGTTAGAATTGTCGCCTCTTAACAGTGTGTCTGGGGATGGACTCTCGGACCATGTTGGGCTTTTTGGTTGAGTTTACGTCATTGTCTGTGTCTGTGGATCTTTGCCAGTGGAAACAAGCAGATCAAGACTCACCCTCTATTTGAGTTTGAAGCCATTTTGGGGTTCTTGTGTAGTTACAATATTGGGGAGAAACGAATTGTGTTTGTTTTTCATCTGACAGACATTTCCATCTTTAGTCTAAAACATTTAGTCTAAATGTTAAAATATTTAATTGAATTTTTAATATTTATGGTTGTAGACTTTGGTCCTGTGCACAAGTCACCTTTAACCTTGCTTGGTTCTGGTTTAGCCTTTACCAAGTTTTTTAAGACAGTTCAACTAGGTACAACTCATCAAATGCTAAGTTTGTCATACTTTGCACCATGAGACCATGCGACAATCTCTGCGCAGAAGAAAACCATGTTGAATCTTTAACTTGCTAACCTGTAAGTGTGTTTGTGTGTGCAGGTGTACTCTCTGGACAACCCCGATGCCTTCCACAGCTTCTACAGCCCTCATAAGACCCAGCTGAAAAACCCTGTGATGGAGCGCCTGGCTGAGCAGCTAGCTACTCTGTGTGCTACGCTCAAGGAGTATCCAGCCGTCAGATACAGAGGGTCAGTGTGCTCCAGGGAAAACTATTGTATAGGAATAGTAGTGGTCAAAAATATTTGACTTGATTAGAAGCACATTTCTTAGACAATATGCCATATAGTGAAACATTTTAGGTGACAGTTTCCTAAAAGAAAAAATATATAATTGAACATGAGATAATGCATGCAGAAAGTTTCATAACAGAAGCTTACATTGACTTCATTTTGTACTTGATAAAATGTAAGTGTGTCCTCTTGTTCCTCTGTACCATGTGTCCACAGGGAGTACAAGGACAATGCCACACTGGCCCAGCTGGTGCAGGACAAACTGGACGCGTACAAGGCTGACGACCCCACTATGGGAGAGGTACCACTCATTTACACTACAGATATTGGCGATTAGTCGTTTGTCATAGGCAAGAATCCAGAGTTAACCCTTATTTTTTAAACATTCATAGTCCTTTTTGTAATCCAGTTAAAATCATTTTGAAAAGGAGGGATTTTGAGTAATTGTATATGATTGCATTGTGTGGCTGGTTTAAGGCTCAAAGCGTCGCTAAGCAACAAAACGCTACAACAATAATAAGGTAATATTTCGTATAAGTTAATTTTATCCAAGTACTTTGCAACGTACCGGTTTCAGTATTAACGTATGGCTCACAATCGATTTAATTTGCATTATAATATGTTATTTGTATGAGTTGTGGACATCTTGTGGTAATCCAGCTTGTGTATTCAGAGTGTTACCTTGTGCTGTGTGCAGGGCCCAGACAAGGCTCGCTCTCAACTCATCATCCTGGACAGAGGCTTTGACCCTGTGTCCCCTGTGCTGCACGAGCTCACCTTCCAGGCCATGGGCTACGACCTGCTGCCCATCGAGAACGACGTCTACAAGTACGACTTAGGACTGTGTCACAGCTACCATATTATTGCTTGACATAATGAAACTAAAAAATCTAGCTCCTGTATGATTAAAAGTGGTGATAGAGGTGACAGTAGTACAGTTGGTAGAGCAGTTTGAATCCCACTCTCAACTTAAACATCATTGGTTGAGCGGTCAAATTCACTGACCCACAGGTTGGCGGTGCGATTCCCACTCCCACACATAAATGCTGTCATTGTGTTCTTGGGCAACCCACCTGGCTCCCAGTGTCTTCTGTGATGTAAAGTGCTTTGAGTACCTTGGGTGCTTTTCCATTTACCAATCTGCTCGTTGCCAAAAGCCAGCTAAAGGTGGCACCCTGAGCAGCTTGTATCTGCTTGATCTGGAGACTCAGAGGACACAGTTCTGCATCACAGAAATTACAGAAGGTGCACTAGGCAGCGGACGCCTTTGTCAAATGACTGCTCTGATTGGTCTGTCCAAAGAACACATGGCAGTGCGTCGTGGTGGAGGAAAACAAATGAGAAACTCAACTTCCTTCCTTTCTTCCTTCAAGGTGTTTCTGTAGCCACTGATAACGTAATAAAGGCCAATCTTTTCTCTTCCATGTCTTTGTACCACATAAAGTCTGTGTTTGTTTTTTCAGTGCCTTCTACTATTATAGAGGGTGCAGCATTCATTTATATAAGACAGGAAAAGGCACGTTTATCTACTGTCTGTGTAGATTTAATTCTGTTGCAGATATGAGATGATTGTATGCTTTGTTTTGCAGATATGAGACGAGCGGTATGGGCGACTCGCGAGAGAAGGAGGTGCTGCTCCATGAGGACGATGACCTGTGGGTGAGCCTGCGACACAAGCACATCGCCGAGGTGTCCCAGTGAGTATGGCTCTGTTTATACTGTATAGACTAGAGTGGTGTAGCGGGTTCGCAGACTATGTACTGGCTGATTCCACTACATGAATAAATATGTTTAAATATGATTCCGCTGTATAAAATAAGAATGCACTGATATGAAAGGAGGAATGCCTGAGTACTGCTAGATCGGCTCACCACGCACAGGATCCCTCGGTTCTGATTGGCCAAAGAGTCTTCTTCTATACAAAGTGATCAAGATTTGTAGTTCTTTTAAACCAGTTGCCTGTTACCTCGCTAACCCTCTACTCCAGCTTTCTAAGAATAAGTCTAAGGTGTAGACATGGTTTAGACATGGTTATGTCTGCCGAAGAACTAGATACGAACTAGATTAGACCTGCTATAGTACTGGGCTAGACCAGGTTTAAACCTCAAGTTCAACCCTGGTTTAGGTCTGTTCATACATGTAGATTTATTTGATTGATATCACTGACTGTGTGGCTGTTTCAGGGAGGTGACTCGTCAGCTGAAGGAGTTTTCGTCCAGCAAGAGGATGAACACAGGAGAGAAGGTACACACCCATCCCGTTAAAAGTACTCCAAATACATATAATGATGACTCATGCAAAAGTCTTGGTATTACTCTTGTTTGTTTACCATGTACACAGCTTATACAAAGTAAACTGTCAGCTGATGTACTCAAAATAAGACCCAAATGTCAACTATGTGCTATAATATTTCTCAAATAATCTATTAAAATCTGCTGAATATTTTCTAGGTGTGTACCAACACTCTCTATACTCCAGTGTCATTCTTGTTCTAATGTGCCCTTCCCTCCTGTCCTCCCAGACCACCATGAGAGACCTGTCCCAGATGCTGAAGAAGATGCCCCAGTACCAGAAGGAGCTCAGCAAGGTGAGCCCTCCTCCCTGGTTATGCACCTGTTATATGGTGGTGAGATAGAGATGCTAATGCTAACGCTAATGTACCTGCAGTACTCCACCCACCTGCAGCTGGCTGAGGACTGCATGAAGCACTACCAGGGGACAGTGGACAAGCTGTGCCGCGTCGAACAGGTCAGATTGAGAGGGAAAGGTTCATTTCACATTTCAGGTTAGCTTTATCTTAATTTAAAAATATAGTTATGTTTACATGACAAAAGGCTGAGAGCTACTATAAGTTAGTATTTTTCTCTTTTATTAAGTCTGCCTCCTAAAGTTGGATATTTCAGTACCAAAACAGGCATAGTTAAAACTAAAATCTTCTAAGAAATGGCTTGAAACACATTTAAATATTTATTTTAAATTCAGCTTAGTTAGACTATGTATCAATTTACAATTGCTCTGTGGTTTGCCCATTTTTGGTCAATTATAATTTAGCGATATTATTTTTTGAGCTCTTATGTTTATGTTAACTAATGCTGTATATACTTTTGCACAGACACTAGATCCAAATTATGACTAAACTGAGACTAAACCTGGACTAGACCATGATCAAACTAGGACTAAAACAGGGCCAAACCAACATGAGAAGTAAACCAGAATCATACTAGGACTGGTACTGGTGGACAGAGCCTTTCATATATCAGTGGTCTGACTCATGTGGTTTGACAGGACCTGGCCATGGGCACTGACGCTGAGGGGGAGAAGATCAAAGACCCCATGAGAGCCATCGTGCCCATCCTGCTGGACGCTAACGTTAGCACGTACGACAAGATCCGCATCATTTTGCTCTACATCTTCCTCAAGAACGGTAACTACAGACTGCATGTGCACAAGCTACACATCATGAGTGTGGGGCCAAACACTACAGCTGTTTGAGAGAAACTGAAGAAAACACAGTGTAAATCCACTGTTAATCCATTTTGTTTACAAAGTTAACAAAGACTTTCAACCTGGACCTATACATTATGCATCCATTTATTTTGTAGAATAGAATAATTATATTAACATTTCAGATGGAGAGCAGTAACTGAAACTTTATACATCAGATACAGAAGAAATGTTCTAATGCAGGGATGGGGAAAAAATGTTTTCTCCGGACCAACACGATCATCGGTGTAACATTTACTCATAAGCAAATTACTGTAAAATATAAGCTACAATATAGGCTATAATAATTATTATCAAAAACTTGCTGGGGTCAGATTAAAACTGTTCTATTGTTTAATGTTTTATCTAGTTGCGATGAATTAGAACCACAAACCTTCTTCCAGTATTTTAGACTTTCAGAGTAAATCAATCTGTCTATGGCTGCATTCACTCCGTGAATTTAATAAAAAAAGAAATCACTTTTGCTAATTTGTTATGTCATAAATGACTTTGAACTTTGAGTCAGTTTTTGTTCAACCTCCCTTTCACCTCATTATTATCTAGAGGCTCCTTAGAACGTTTGGCATCACAGTCAGCATGATTAAAACGTGTGTATGTAAATTGTATTCTTTTTGGTATTTGTAAATAAAAAAAGTAATTACTTTCCTTTCAGTGTTGTCTTGAGACATGTTCAAACCCTTAATTGTTGACTCCCACATTTGTGCTGTGTAGGTATCACAGAGGAGAACCTGAATAAGCTGATCCAGCACGCCCAGATCCCCCCAGAGGACAGTGAGATCATTACCAACATGGCCCACCTCGGGGTGCCCATCATCACAGACGTAAGCACGCAGCACGCCAGTCCAAACTAGCACTCCTCATAAATACTTACAGGATAGCAGCATGGTATGGTGGTATGCCTTTCTATACTACATATTTTCATATGATACTGACATACCAGGATTTTTGCTTTAAAACACTGGTTCTCAACTGTTGTGATGTTGTAACCCATCACAATTATTACGCACCATGACCCAAATAAAAATAATAATACAGATATTTCGACAGAATCAATCAGAATCATTTGTGGGGTGGTTTCCTCTGCCATATAAAGTATCCTCCAATAATCCAAACCATGCTCAGTAGGTCAAATCCTCCAGCTGGTAGTCCTGATCTAACCTTGCACAGCAAGATGGATTTTTGCAACACTTGAGGAAACTCATGAGAATCCATCTTTAGATACTCCCACTGTAAGGTTAAGCAGGCTGGCCAATAACACAGCAGGACTGAGATTTATGTGGAAGCCAAAGGCAAAGCACCCAAGTGAATCAAAACAAACATGGAGATACCAACAGACGTACTTCAGTCTGTTTTAGCAGAAATACAGACTATTTAGTTTGTGACAAATGTGCAGAGGGAAGTGCTTTGTGCATTTGTGGAGGGAAAGATGTCTGTGCTTTTCTCTTAACTGGATTTAACTAAGTTTTATTTTTTTGGCTTGTTCCGCTGTTGTCAGATTCAAATGATCTTCATGATGTTTCGGGTTTTCCAATTGCATTTAGCAAGAGCCATCCCAGGTTGATATGTAGAACTCAATTCAGAGTGCTACACATATCAATTTGGCGTGAGCCAGGTTTGTCCTGACCAAAAACTAGCTCAAGGTCTGGAGACGGGTCCCTGGGAGATGCTCCTTACAGGTTGCCCCAGTGGCATTGAAGGACAAGTCAACTGCAGAGGATACATTTCTCTATGGGGACAATTGAGTGTACCTTAACCTAAACTTACCATATACTGGACGATTTGCTGATTCAAGTTTGACATGTTATTGCCTAAAGATGAATGCATTGCAGTCTCACATATGTCCACTGTTATGTCTCTCCCAGTCGACCCTGCGCAGAGGGAAGAAGATGGACAGGAAGGAGCGAGTGAGTGAGCAGACCTACCAGCTATCCCGCTGGACCCCGGTGGTCAAGGACATCATGGAGGTTAGGACAACCATATACATACAAATACATGAGAGACAATGACTTGTATACAGGAGAAGGTTTGACTACTTTAGATTGAGCTGTTACAGGGACCGAATAATGTGTGGGAATGGGTGAGTGATTCCTTGATGTAAAACACCCTGAGTGACCATTGGTGGGAGAAAAGTGCTACATATAAGTGGGACCAATTGTTTTAATGCCGCTCAGGCTACTCAAGTGCAATTAGTTTATACCCAAAACAAATGATTGGGCTTTAGGCATGAAAACCTTGAAACAATACAAATTAATATAAGTCTTTTAACTTATATTCTCTTTCCCCAGAACAGATATATTGTACAAGGCCTTGAGGTTGAAATAAGTCTGCTGTGTACTTTCTGCATAATTAGAGTCTAATTATAAAGCATTTAAATGTCCGATAATCAGGAAGTGTGTGTTAGCATGCTAGTGGTTGTTAGCCATATCGTGACAGCAAAACTCCACTCTCTGCGACAGCTGCAAAAAGCGCTCACAAATTCATCCTGGTAAATAATTTGGAATGCAAAAGGTAACTGAGGAATAACTTTGGACCATTACAAACCATTTAAAATTAACTAGTTCTGTTTTTCATGTTTTGAAGGCAGTAAAAATCAGGTACAGCATCTTTAAGCCTAGCTACACCCATCCAGAGTTGTGGTTGCTGAGCTCCCTGAATACCCCAGCCCAGTGCAGCAGCTGTGGGCTTTGTTCCTTTGTGTACTGGGCAGTAAATCTGACAACCTCCTTTTCTTCTCCTTTCCATAGGATGCTATCGACGACAAACTGGACACCAAGCACTACCCCTACATCTCTACCCGCTCCTCAGCCTCCTTCAGCACCACCGCTGTCAGGTACCTCCCATTCCCCCGATGCAAATGATGACGCGTCAATGAACATCTGTATTAAACTTTTGTAAATATGCCGGAGTAGAGTCACAAAGCTAATAACATCTGTTTTTACAATATTATCGTGGAACCTAATTGCAGTCTTAACACTAAAATACATATTGTAGCATTCTGATGTAAGAAGACATGACATATTTCTTCTGGTTGTTTATTTTCTAAACATAAGTGCTATTATAGGCCATAACCCATGCCAAAACAACAACAAAACAACAGCCGTCTCAACTCACTAGAGCCAAAACAGACCAGTAATTGATGAAAACAACACATAAACAGTTAAAACAGTTACAAGAACAACAAAAGGCGTCAACTCTGAACTAAGCACAAAATCATTGCACTATAAAAAAACAGGGAACTACAAAGACCATGATCCTTTGCAAATTTAAGTGCACCCAACATGAGGAAATGATTATTATGATTCACACTTTGTTTTATTGTTTCAAATATGACAATACGTAAGATAAAGAAAGATTCTGAAGGTACGTTAGACCATGTTACAAACCAGAATAGAGAAGACATTACAGATACTGCAAAGTCCTTTAATTTCGCATTTAGTGTCCTGATTTACAACCTATTTTCAACATGTGACCTTTGTTTTTACCACTGCATTGATTTTGTGAAATTAAAATGCAGCTGCTCTGGTAAAGGGCGTAGACTCCACACAAAGAGGAGAGTGAGGTCAATAGTGAGGTAATAGAACAACACGCTGTCATCACTCTAGATTAGCTATATATAAGAAAGGACAATTGCAAATACATGTTAGTATAATAAAAAAAAGTAGGAGTTGCAAGATGAATCGCAGTTTGCAATTTGAATGGCAAATCTCAAAGACCTACATTTTTTAAGTACGATAATTTAATCTCTTCTCTGCATAAAAACTGCTGACCCTTTAGTTTGGATCTCCATAAAAATGCTCTGAAATGTCATTCTTGAATTAATTTGTCAGCTCAGATTTCAGTCTTTTTGTCAACTCTTCTGGACGTGTTTAAAATATGAACTTTGTACAGAATCTTATTATTAAAACATAAATCGAACAACAGGATAAATAATGCTCAAAATGTTGGACACAAACTGAGGAAAACATTGTCTCTGAAGGAGCGGTGCAAGAAACACAAATGTTTTTTGTCACTTAAAGTAACCAAAACATTTGCTCAAGTTTGTTACTTCAAACTAAATATTACTCAGGTAGAAGTAAAAGTATGGTGTCTAAAAACTACTAAAAAAAAACAACCTTACAATTTCTTCAAAAATTAAAGTAAATGTAACTGAGTACCCACCTCTGCCAGTAACGGAACTATAAATAAAGCATAAATTTAACTAAAAAGCTAAAAAACAAACACTTGATGAGCCCCGTTGGTCAGTAGTGCCACTGGTATCATGGCATATTGATCTGGTTGGCTGCTGTTACTGGCGCAGGCAGAGTATTGATCTGATTGGCTGCTGTCAGTGATATGGTTAATTTGCTGCACCTCCCCCTCCACATGTCTCCGTATGGGACAGGGGTCATCAGAGGACACACACCTCTGCACCAATGCATACAATTAATCAGCATCTGTAAGAGCAGAGCACCACTAAGGCGTTACTCTATCATGCGATGTAAGGACCTGTGATGTTAGACTTAAAGGGACAGTGCCCAAATGTGTTCATGTAATTGTTTTGTTTCACTCCAGTACAGATATGTTGTAAAAGCAAAATGAGTCCACTGTGTGCTTTCTGCATCTCATTATAAAGTGGTTTTATCATCTACAAACCAGGAAGAAAGGTTTGTGTGGTGTTGGCATGCTAGTTGTTGTTGGCCTCTTAAATTTGTGAAAAGCACTTAGTTTCATGGTGAATGGTGAATAATTACAGTGCTAGGGGAATGTGTTTGGGTAAACCGTTTAAGTCTTTAAGCAAGGCAAGTTTATTCGTACAGCAGAAATCGTACACAAAGTCATTAAAAGTGCTTTTATGTTTTCATGTTTTTAAGACAGTAAAAATCAGTTACAGCCTTAGCGTTTCAGTTCATACTTACTCCTAACTACTATCTGTCTGTCACGCAATCACACAAATATCCTCATAAGGAAAGTGTCTTGATCAGCGACACAATAGCAGTATGTAATGGAGGAGGAAGTATTGGAACCGGCAACATTTCAGTCAATGCTTGTGACTGAAAATGGAATAAAATGGCTTAATTCTGCCTGAAACCTTATTTCAAATAGAGCTGCTAAACCAGGCAGTACCTGGAGGAATAGAGAAAAGACTGAGGAGGGAGGAGGGGCGGGCTTTGGTGGTATAAGAACACTGTGATTGGTCTAACAGGTATCCACAAGTTCACCCCTGTAGCCAAGTGTTGGTAATCAGAAACACCTGGATGAAATCAAGGAACTTCTTTGTGATGTTATGTAGTATTTGAAATTGCAGTAGCCATTGGAGGCAGCACAGACTTGACAGTTTTTGCCCAAAAAGCTGCAAATGTTTTCACAAAAATTGCCAAAAGTAAGCAATTTTAACTTGTACGCGTTGTAATCGTAGATGAAACGACAGGACAGTGTTTGTTGACCTTCAGCTTCTTCTTCCTTTCCATTTTCCATGTATCTTCTCCACGCCCACGTCCTGGCAGCGCTCGGTACGGACACTGGCACAAGAACAAGACCCCCGGAGAGTACCGCACCGGACCGCGCATCATGGTCTTCATCATCGGGGGCGTGTCCTTCAGTGAGATGCGCTGTGCCTACGAGGTTACACAGGCCAACGGCAAGTGGGAAGCCATCATCGGTGAGTCGCCAAATATGGGTGTGGGCGGGGCTGGACAGGAAACGCACAGGAAGTCATCGGTTAGGGCTGGGTACCGTTTTAACACCAATATTAGGACAGAAATGATACCTTGTTTTCGATACCAATACTTGATTTAGATAACTTCACTCTGTGTTTTGATACCAAAGACTTTAAATTGCCTTTGATAACTGTAAAAATCTGTATTTACGCATTTTAATATGCACTCTTAAGATTGCCAGGTATCAAAACAAGGTATCAAAATAAAACAATGTATTGTTTTTATTACCTGACAGCACCTTCTCCTTCGCCACAGTTACCATTAGTATATTCATGTTAATGCCTTAAATACAGGATAGGGTGATCCAGCTAAAATCGCAGGCAAATTCAGGATTACAACATCAATTTAATTTCTAATGTGTCTAGCGTCTTTGTATTACAGTAAAGCAGTTGTTGATGTTAAGTCCCTGTGTATGTCTGTGCTAACGCTAGGCCAGTCCTCGTGGTCTCTCTCGACTCTGTTGCTTCTGCCCATGTCTCTAAACCAACTGTTGTCTTTGATTTTCAGTGACCACGTGTCTGTTTCTGTATAACTCAGTGAATGTTTGTGTGTGAACAGACAGGGAGAGGTGTGGGCTTTTGGAAATCACACTTCTGTGCTATTTTAGACATGATACAGTAAAATGATCCTATTGATACTTTGCAGCTGATGTCATCAGCATTGCCTGGGAGGTGAAGCTAACTAGAGGCACTGTTCTGTCTGAAGCTCTGTCAGTCAAGTTAGTCTTTGATCTGACTCACTCCCCCAGTGTGATGTCACTGCAAAGTAGCAATAGTGGGGCATGATTTCAAATAACAAATCAAAAGATAGTGAATAAAAAATATGAATACACTGATGAAGCACATGAGTGCTTTTGCGGCCCGCACACGCCCCCTGCCTGTCAGTGTGTGTATGTGTCTGTGCGTATGTGTCTGTGTGTATGTGTGGAGGGGCTGGACCGCGTGGGGAGGGGCTCGTGCTGACAGACCAGTGGTGAAGCCGGCTCTGTTCCTCCACAGGTTCCACCCATTTGCTCACTCCCACCAAATTCTTATCGGACCTGCAGCACCCCGACTTCCGAGAGTCCACTAGGGTGTCCTTTGAGGACGCAGACGCCTCGGCCGAGTGAGGCAGAGGCACACACACAAAGTAAAGGCAGCCGCCTGAAGCCCTGTGCCCCAGCCCCAGGGCTTCTGTTCTATAGCCACACTGTTTGTGCTCCACCCCTGTGCCCGGGGATGGACCTCTGCCCTCACAGCCTGTGCTGCACCACACTTCTGTCTTTACTATATTGCTATGGTACAACCAAACAAGAATCACATTTAAACAAGCAAATGAATAAATGTCCAACAATCAGTACAACATCTGTATAATGCACCAAAATGTAACCTTAATATCAAATGGGGTCACGCTTAAGGGTCCTATGTTACGTAAAATTGACTCTTATAAGCTTTTGTTTATATTAGAATGTTGTTACATTCTCAAAAGTAAATCCAGATTTGTGTTTTGTTTCATTCACACATTTGAGCCATTTTGCATTGAGACTGTCTATGAATGTGAATGAAACAAAACAGAACTCCAGATATCTCTTGATGAGGAAACAGCATTATATCATAGATCAAATATGTACGTAATACAGGCCCCTTAAAGGTTGTGGGTTTTGGAAACAGTGCTAAAATTTACAATCGATAAAAGAAGAAATATTGGTTTCTGAATCGTCATGTGATCCTTTCAAAGTGTATACGTACCTATAGAAGTGATATTTACAGTATGAATAAATACTGATAAGCAGACAGGAGCTGGTGTGCCTGGCCCATGAGTGGAGGTCCATTCCTGCCTCATTTCTCTTCTGGCTGCATTAAACCTGCCTAAGCCCGTTGAGCCACGCCTGGTTTAATGTGTCCCTGAGATCCATCGTCAGTAACACTTCCAGAGGCGTGTAGGAGCAGCCCTCATGTCGCTGAGGACTTCAAACTATGGACCATCACTGTGTTCTGTGCTCACCACTCAGGACCTGTCTGCAGAGAGACTACAACCATTACAATTGTTTCAGACAGCGATAAAGGTTACGGTTTGGATAATCCTAACGCCCTAGCCATAACCAATGTGTGGACGACGCTGCCCTCTGACGTCTCTCTGCTGACACTCTGAGGCTGTAGCCCTGCTCTGCCTGATCTGCTTTAGCGCCAACTAAACAGCGCCCAATCTACCAGACCCCACCTACTAATCCCCCCTTCAGAATTTACCTCTTTACACAACATGAAAAACAGTTTGATAGTAAAGGGTCATCATAGACTACATTAATAGATTGCAATAAACTACGTTAAGTTTTTAGCTAGGCCTCTGTGTTAGCCAGCGTTTTTTAATTGCCAAATGAGTATAAAAACATTTCAGCAAACATTTAGCTAAGTGGCAATTAGCTAATGTGTTTTAAGTTTTTACAACACATGTGTTTTTAAAATGTAGGACCATGTTTTTACAAGAGACAGATTATCATGTATTTGAAACATGATAATTACATTGAAATTATATTGAAAGGGTGTATCATGTTTGATACATATTTATTTATTTAGATAGTTTTTAGTTATTTTTGCATTCTTTTACAGTAACTCATGAAAACATGACCATAACTTGTAAAAACATAACCATCTTAACCAACATTAATTAAAAGAAATGTGATCATACAATGTAAAATCATAAGAGAAGAGAAAAGTAAGAGAAAAAATGTGTCTGTAACTTATAAAAACGTGAACATTTATTGCAAAAGTAGAACAGTACCTCATAACAACATGGCCAACATAAAACATTTTAAAAACATATCAGTAATTTATAAAAATGTGACCATATCCAACTTAAGAGTATCCATGTATTTGAACAGCATAAAAGTAACTTGTGACAGTCATAAAAACTTGACCATCTATTGTAAAAACCATAACAGTAACTCATAAACTCGTAAAAACATGGCCAAACCTTTAAAATAAGTACCAGTGATTTATAATTTGTAGTTTATATACTGTAGATCATACCTGGACAATAGAGGGATTACACAGGGTAATTTATAAAAATGTGACCTTGTAAAAACATAACAGTAACTCATAAAAACGTGAATATATCGTGTAAACACAGAACTCTTAAAAACATGACCATATATTGTGAAAACAGAACAGTATCTCAAACTCCTAAAAACATGGCCAAATCTTTTCAAAACGTAACAGCAGTTTTTTTTTTTTTAAAAAGTGACCAAATCATGTAAAAACATGACTATAACTTAAAAGCTTGTATAAATATTGTGAAAACGTAACAGCAACTCATAAATGTATGAATGTCCAAATAGCCAAATCTTTAAAAAAATGTAACAAGTAATACAGAATTTATAAAAATGTGACCAGATCTTAAAACATACCTGTAAAAACATAACCGTAGCTCGTAAAAATGTTAAGATATTTTGTACGAGCGTCACATTTTCTTATGAGATCAGGACAGTATCTTGCAAAACAAAAAGGCGTCATTACATTTGTTAAACTGTGATGATTAATAAAAAAAAACATTACTGTTCGTGACCATATTTTATGAATAAAGGTGATAAAATGAAATGTATTTATACATTTGGCAGGAACATGTTTGTCGACCCTTGACACTTTCAGAGGCCTTTGAGACACATGTGAGTTCACACACAGACAGTAGGACGATGTCTCACCTCTGATAAAGTGATCTCGCTCCAAACCAGCGGGCGTCCTGGTTTCTCCGTAGTCTCTCTGAGCAGTATGGCTGAGCACACAGCATACTGCCACATGTCCGTAGTAGCACTTTGTGACAGAACCAGTCTTTTCCTTTGGTTCTGCTCTGTCCGACGGAGCAGAACCCTGTGGTGTGAAGCTGTTGTGTTTCACGAAGCTGCCTGTTTAAAGCGGCAGAGAAGCGGACAAGCCTCTCCTGTTGAACTGTGTGTAGATCCCACTGACAGCAGAAAGCGGAGGACACACTCCCGTCTTCACTTTACAAATGGTCTACTGCTCCTGTTTTTATAGCAAGTTATTCAGCACAAATCGAGTTATAACACCCCAATATCTAAAAATCTATGAGAGACATTCTGCTAACTTTACAATGGAGCCATGAAACAGTGACCACTCGCCACTAACAAGACCGACACTTTAATTTAAAATCCGTCATTGTAAGTTTAAAGCGTAAAAATGTCTATTGGAATAATTAATGGAGAATTTACTTTCAGAAGTGCAGCAGTCTTTGAAGTGGGCGGCACTGTTGAGCTCTACAGAGAAGCACATTATTTGTAGAAGCCATTTTCTACACCAAGATGTTTGTTCAGAAAATTACTATTATTTGTGTCACCTTTTTAATATTTCCTAATTGAAATCTAAAGCCTACATTTAAGCCATTTGACACAAAGATCATATCTGACAATAGTCCGTTTGATATGAATACTTTAAAACTGATTGGAGGTATTTTGTGATATATATGTAGAGTATTTTGACTTCATTATAACCCTAAATGTCACACGTGCTCTTAGGGGCTCCTGACCTCTCTTCCGGCGTCCTCTCTTTTTCCTGTCAGTGGTGGACCCAACCCTCATTCCCCATATCACTGTGACCAACTGCGATGGGCTTGCCTCTTCCTCTTCCCCTTAACCCTAACTACCTTTACAACTACTGCTACTACTAATACTTCTACTACTACTGCTTCCAATACTAATGTTTCCCTGGAAACACGCAGCTTTGTCCGAGAAACAAACCCTGTGTCTGATATTTGAGCTGACTGTGTTGAACAGGTCTGAAGAGGAGTAAAGTCAACTGAATATATTAAATTTTTCATTAGCTCAAACAAAAAAAAAAACAAACAAACTGTTGGCTTTAGTCTGAACCAGCACCTTTCAAATGTCCTTTGTCTTAAATGTGTCTTCAGCTGTCTCTGTCATCTTTGTTTTTATTTTGATTAATTTTATTTGTAATTATTTGATTCTAGAGAGCACAAATATTAAACATGTAGTTCCACACACCATTTTAGTGCTAAGTTGTCACTGCTTGCATGTGCACCGTTTCCGGCACCTGATTGGTTGTCGTTTAAAATCATAAACAAATCACAGCTGAAGTGAGTCAGTTCACCATCACTGCTGCTGCATCAGTCCATAGTGTTAGCCCTGCTTTCATTTCATCATCATCACCTTTGATAAAGACTTATATTGGGATATGGAACTGATTCAAGGTTGTCCGGGAGACATTTCATTGGATAGTTGAAAAAATGACAAATTCACATACTGTTTTTTGGTTTAAAAAATAAAAACGGTAAAAATCATGACTGAAAACAGACTGATACATCCTCTTTTCCAGTGTTTTATTAGACTTGACTCTGTCCAAACCTGACGACATATTGACTTTTGTACCTCACAGTTATATTTACAGATACAGATGGACTGACTTACTCAAGAGGTTAGTTACCACTTTAATCTCAACTATTTTACTATTTAACTGTGTGTACATACGATGCAATGATGTAATGATAAGTAACTCTCCAACTTTGTCCAAAAATATTATGTTATAAAGCAAAAACTGTCAATACAAGATGATCAAAAGTGTCCAAAAGCCTAAAAAAAAGTCGTACTGTGGAACACTTTACCAAATAAACACAATTTGATACAAGCACGTTTTATTGGTGTAAAATACTTTAAAAATGCAGCCTTACTGTGAGCAGAGCTGACTCCTAACTGGCCTGGAGATGAGCTTGCTTCCTTTGTCATAATCCTTAGACTGGTCATTATAAAAAAAAAAAAAAAAAATGTGTAGTGTTACATCTTATTTTGATAATCACTGCAAAAATACCATTCTTATTATTAGTAGTAAAATGCAAAAATATTAACTCCTTACAAGCGGTACAGGCTCGTCGAAGCCTCTCAAGGCGCTACAATATAGTGATTATTACTATTACTGAACTATAAGCAAACTGGACTGGACTACACCCACGCCGGACTGGATTAGATTCACACTGGACTGTACCCACACTGGATTGGACCACAGCCATACTGGACTGAACTACCCCTAAACTGGATTGGTCTACACTCATACTGGACTGGACTACACCCATACTGGACTGGACTACACCCATACTGGACTGGACTACACCCATACTTGACTGAACTATACCCACACTAGTTTGGACTACACCCATACTGGACTACACCCACATTGGCCTGGACTGTACCAACACTGGACTGGGCTATTGGAATAGACGCACACTGGACTGGACCATATCCACACTGGACTGGACTACACCTATATCATTTCCCACTTTAGAGCCCATCCTCACTGATCGACACTTTCTCCATCCCAGCAGCCACGCCCCATCCCGCACTGTAGCCTCCACCCGAGCTGAAAACACATTTATGACACTTACTTCCTGTATATTCATTATTTAACCGTTTTAAAACCCGCGCTAACTGTGTGCTCTCTCTGTGCCCAGGATCCACCCACATCTTCACCCCCACCAGCCTCCTGGAGCAGCTCAAGGCCATGAACAAACCAGACGAGGAAGTGGCCAGCTAAAAACCCTCCAATCACTGCTCTCCTCCTCGGCTTAACCCCGCCCACCCTCGCCAAAAAACCCCACCCCTCAAACCCTACCCCAAAAGGCCCCTCGTTATTCGTGTATGCATCTTGCTTGAGAAGAAAAAAATGTCGTCATAACTGTAGAAGATTTAAAAAAAATATATAATGTTGTGTCAAAGAATTGCAAGTTAAACGGACGCAACTATGATCACAACCCGAGGCCATTGAAAACCTGTTGTACCAAATTGTAAGACTTATTTATTTTTTTCAGTTTAACTTTTCGGTGTGAACTTTTTGCAGAGACTTGGAGGAGAGACGTTTTGAGAGTTCGATGTTGTAAAATATATCATATCGATGAAAACATGCAATATATAAATCTATATTTCATCTGAGAGCTCCGCCCCCTTCCCCCTTGTCGAGGTGTTCAATCCAGTAGCATGCTTGGAATCGTTTGGACTGTTGCTGTGTTCGTATCCGGATGTCCTGGGAAATGCAAACGTTGAAAAATTGTTGTGTTGAAAATTCTCGCTGAAAATTTACGTTCCGAGTGTTGAATTTGTTATATGCAATTTTAGCTTTGGATAATGGAATGTTGTCCAAAAGGTCCCAAAAAAATTCAGGAATAGAGAAAATTTATCATAAATTTTAAGTTTTAGCTGTAGGTTAGGTGATGCTGCACTGTAAAAATGAATGGAAATATTGAGTATTTTTGACTATCTTTGATTAATTTACTTATTTGATCGAGAATAGTCAAATTTTGTGTTAATTGTAAGATGGTATGACTGGTTTAAGTTTTAGTTCGTGTTATTTTAAAGCTAAATTATTTGGCAGTGGAATTAGAAAACATCAAAAATCAACTTTCTGACACCGCTTGCTGAAAATTTAACTTGAAATACAAAAAAAAAACTTGAAAAAAAATTATGATGTTTCACTAAAATAATCAAAAATTTCCAAATACTTTTTAATACTTTTAAATACTATTTATTTATTTTATTTTAAATAGCTATTCTTTTTGCCGTGCATACATAGACCATATATGGGGCTAACCGTGTCTGTTCAACACTTCTGAACCCTCAATTTTCAGTGAAACTATTTTATGAAACGCTTGTCTAATCAGCAGCAAACCACGCTCTGTAAAGTCAAGACTGTAAAGTATTGTCTCCTATTTTTCATTTAAAAAATAATCTTCAAATTTAAATGTATATCGGCCTGTGCTTGCTAATTGTTAGGGCCGCCATATTTGGGACTTTGTTTGACCGGACCATGCACTCTAGTGTCGTGTGTAAACCCTTAGTTGCCGTTTTAGCGTCTCAATGTTGACTGGTGATTTTTCAGACTGTGAAGTAGTGATATTTTACTTTCAAAAATGCTCATGTGAAGCTAGCTAATATGTTGTGATGTAGCCGTAGCTTAGTTTGGGAATAAAAAAATAGAAATAAATAGGCCAATAACTTATTCTTTACCTCTGGTGCAATGTAGACCCCGCCACAACGGTGAATGGCTTTGCGAAAATTAACCTTTTACTTTCCCCTGGCCAAACGAGTTGTAATTTTGCACTATACGCGTTTGTTTTCTGTGCTGCGAACGCTTGGATTGTGTTGATCCTTTGGTTGTTTTTTCGGGTTTGCTGTCTGTTGTATAGGGCTGATTCCACACACTGGTTCCTAAAGATTCCTTAGGGGGAAACATGGGCCTGTCCGGTCCCGCTCAGCTCTATTGGGGTTGTATGTTTGCGAGTGTTGAAGCACAAACAATACTTCCATGTGTACTACATGTATAAGGCTGTCAATAAATTGGCTTCCATCACCTCACCGGCTCCACTTAATATCACATGATTTTAATGTTTCAGGGAACTGTGTGTAAGATTCAGATTTTAAACTTTAAATTTCATAAACTTGACTGAAATAGATTTAACCTGATATGAGATAAACATGTTCAAATATAGCTTTTACTGATGACAATCCGGGTTATTTGATCTGGATCGTCACTACCTAAACTCCAACACCTGCAGACAATCATTAATCAGTGCAACCTCCACAGCTTCATGAGTGAATTCTGGAGGTTCGGTGCGTTTTATTGTATTTTATACGTTTTATATATATATATATATATATATATATATATATATATATATATATATATAAATAATGTATTTTAAAGGACAAGTTAGACACTCTCTGACTAATGGATAGACAAAGATGTACTGCAGCAGAACACTTTTAGCTAAAGTTTCACTTTGCTGATACACAAAAAGCTCCACATTTCTCACTGTCTAGAATGACATTGTGTTTGACATTTTCAGGCTGTTGGCGCAGACTGGCAGCCGTGTTCTTATTGGCACAGCGAACCAGTGACGAGCAAAATGTAGTGAATGGTGAAAGTTCTGTGGAGAAGTGACTTGCCCAGGGACACAACAAAAACAGGATTAAGTATATGTTGAGTTGATCGAGCCATTTTGTGGCCAATAGACAGAATTACAATTACAGAATTTATAAATATTTAGCAAAATCTTGCTAAAGTTGATAATGTGTAAGCACTTGGAGGTGGAGTGAAAACATCGTAAACATTAGTGCAAAAGTCTTTTTATTTTAACAAATGAGAATAGGTAAAAATACAGTATCTTGCAAAGTATGAAATAATGGTAAAATATAACATTAAAAAAATATAAAATGACAATATAAAAACATACAGACGAATACTATTTGACAAGACGAGTTTAGTTTATACAATTGTGCTAAATCTATCTGCAAGTAGCAATAACATAAGAACAGTGAGAATCCAGTGTAATTCTTATTTCCCTCAGTGCTTTTCTAAATACAGTTCAAAACAAACACAGCAAAGACACGCTGCCTTTGAGTTCACTTTTATTTGTTTAGCTTCAGAGGAGAATGTGAGCTGCAAGTGCCTTTAACCACGTACATTTGAAATAAAATGTGCAGTTTTATTTTTTTAATTTTTTTTAAGAATGAGAAATCAGAATCAGAACATTAGGTAAATGTATTTTGACTCCTCTCTCCATCTCTGGTTAGAATTTTAAAATCCCAGACGTGAAATTAAATTCTTAATGACTAATTATTAGAAACAAAAATATTTCTAACTACATCTGCGTCTACAGATTCAATCAATATGATCAGAAGTCAAAGCTCTGCTCTGGAGCTGTACGGCAGGAGTCCCTCTGCCACAGGGTCAGGGATAACACACTCGCACTGGCCCTGAGAGTGCACACTAAACTACATTACAACTGTATAAAACATTCTGCTGGTTCAATCTAAACCAAGACATTGTTTAGAACGACACAACTTTAAAAGAGTCTATTTACACCTATATTTATATTAGTACATATTTGAGGACAGTGATAAAACGCCAGGTGACAAATTGAGGTATTTTTTGATGATTAACATAAATATACAGAGTGATTTCTCTGTCATCATGTAAACAGAGGATACAAAGTGGGTGAAGTGTCTTGCCCAAGTGCACAACACCAGAATCTGCCTCAGCCAAGTTCAAACTCACTTCCAACTACAACGCCTGTGTATTTTAGTTGAATAAATACAAACTAATGAGTCCAAAATGTTGCTTGGCTACAGGTGACGTTACAATTTTCAACACGGCTAATCATTTATAGTGGGTCTAATTTATCAAGCAAAACCTTAAAGCTGCACTACGTAACTTTCCAATCCCACACTACGGCATTAAACGCATCTATTTTGCCTTTATTCAATTACAAGTGTTTTTATTGCTCAAAAATCCATTGGAAAACATACATTCTTACTACTATACGTGTGTCTGCAGATGTGAGATGAGATATGAGGAACAAGACAGGCAGAAAAGTTACACAGTGTACCTTTAAATGGATTCTGTTAATTATGTTTCAGTGAAATGTGAACTGAAGAACATTTGAATGAGCAGCAAAACGTCTTCACTCCTACAACTTTTTGACAACTTGAAATGAGTTGTCTGACCAGTCATATGTAACTTTGCACCAGTAAAGTGAGAACCAAATGTACCATTAATAATATAATTTTACTACCTTTTTTCCTTGAACTTCAAATATAATCCCTCATGTCAGCGCGTGTAGGCGAGTGTGTGCTGGTACTGCAGGCCCGATGCCAGTGTATGGACCATGTGTCTGGACGTGTTCTTCATGCTCCGGGCGGCTCTCAGGGCTCGGCTCAGGGGCTCGTCCAGAGAAGAGAGTCCTTCTGCGGGTAAACGACGGCCCCACCTCCCCTCTCTGGGTCTCCGGAGCCTGCGCCGGTCGTCGCTCTGAGAGGGGGACAGGAGGGTGGGAGGAGGGGGGGAGTACACCCTGAAGGACACAAACATACATGATGTCATTCAACAATATTATTATCATTTCAATATCACAAATTAACTTGACTGGAGTAAAATTAAGTTAAGAAATATGCAGATATGATACGTGTGGAACCTTATTGTAGATACACAATTATGAACATGCCTCAAAACTCCAGAACATTCACCTGAGCAAGTCTCTGGATATCAGCATTTCACAAACAATTAAGTTCAACAGTGACGCATTATGTAAAAATGTTTTAACCTCAACAGTTTACATGTTTATAGTGTTTTATTGATGTCTCCAGAAATGTAATTAGCGAGTTCTGTATCTCCTGGAGTCAGTCAGAGTGGTGTGTGTGTGTGTGTGTGTGTGTGTGTGGTAGGACTTACAGCAGAGGGTGAGCACACACAGGGACACAGGACACAGCTCTGTCTGAGGAGGGGACAGTCTGAGACCGTCTGTGGCTGCAACCGTCTACAAACACAACATACAGTACAGCGTCACTTATTTAGATTTTCAAAATGTCATGTTCAGAGGAGCCCTGGCCCCAGAGGGAAGGAGCCTATGCCCCATGCCAGGAGTCAAACCCAGGACCTTCTAGCTGTGAGGTGAGCGTGCTAAACAGTGTGCCATATTAACAACACAACACTTACCCAGACCTGTCTCAGCTGCTCCACACAGCCACTGGTGGGGACAGTGGAGTGAGGGGGTGGACGTATCCTCTTTAAGACCTCCAAGAGAAGCCGAGAAACAAACATGGTTTTATAATAAATCACAAGTGTAAATGTGTCACCGCAGAAGTATAACATACCCCTGGACCTGCCTCTCCGCAGACACTCAACGCACACAGAAGCCCTGCTATCTCTGTCTCCTCCTCCTGTCCTTTCTGAGCTGTGTCCTGGAAGTGTAAAACATACTAATCGATACTAAAACTAGTATACTAACTCATTTAAGGAAGTATCAATACATTCACAGGACAGAAATGAAGCCACATTGGAAAATAAAAGAAAGTAATACAGTTCAATGTTGAAAATCACATTCTATTATCTAAATAAAGAGTGTTTTTATTATCATTTTTGTATCAGAAATGAAATTGAGTATCGAGTCTATTCCTTAGTATCAAAATCGAGATTGAAATTCTAGTATCGTGATGACACTAAATTGTACTATCTCCGTTTGGTTGGGTAAAGGAACTGAAATATGCAGCACTAGGAGAGTAGAACGGTCCTTACTGAGGTGTGGTCTGTGCTCTGTCTCTGGGTGCGTGAGGGGGTCAGCGGACGTCTGGGTGAGTCTGGACACCTGCTGAGGGAAACCTGGAACAATACAACAGCATTTAGGACGTAAAGAAACTCAGGATTCTTTGTAAAAAACTAATTTAAAATAATAATTGAGTACACGTGGAAAATGCATTAAGTTTTCACACACGTATATAGATAGAGTAGCACAGACTCACAGCTGTCAGTTTGGGATAGTTTGCTCAACACTGCCCTCGTGTGGTCAGTCTGCCTCTTTACACCTGTCCCGTCTTCAGTCGTCCCTCTGTCTCTCCTGTCCCTATGAGCTGCCTTGTGTCTATCAGACCTGAGAAACAGACCACAACTTCACCATTTGTTCATCAAAATATCCACCTAGTACAAAAATAAATGTAAATATTTACTGTTGAGACTTGAGGGGGAGCCTAGTTTAAAGTGTATATGTTTTCATGTTTTTTCTGATTTGGTTTGGTGGGATTGTACCTGCGCTAAATATTTATTACAGTTTTACATCAGTCAAGTGGCAGTTTGTCCTGAAAAAGTTCAGAAAGAAAGTTGAGAATTACAGGACGTAGTGGTGAGTTCTAGATGGAATATCCCTATCCATGTCAGTAAAACTCAAAATTTTATTAAAAAATTCAGGGACAATTTACACTCAAGGAAGGCATTTTTTCAGTTTAAACATTCATTTAACAAAATAAAGGTGTTTAAAAATATATATATATATATATATATATATATATATATATATATATATATATATATATATATATATATATATATATTATATGAAATTTGGCACCTTGGCGTACGGCATGGTTGCTAGGTAACAGTTGTGGAATTATCTTACATCTGTTATAACCGATACCCATGTTCAACCAGGAAGTAAAATTACAAACTTCTCCAAAATTGTCAAGCTTGGGAAAATACTAAAGGTGGAATCATCCTGTTAGCGAACGTTTCAATTAGCTAAAGGCGCCATATTATGCTTGTTAAAAGTTCGGTGAACTGCATTACCCACGATGCACCTGTTATTATTGTAGTTCCAGAAGAGCCGTGGCCCGTGAGTCCAGTGCAGTTATTTCAGTGTGAGGAGCAGAGCCTCGTGTTGTTCACTGGTCATCCTGCCTAACCTTTTGTGTGAATACTGCGTGCGTTCAAACGATATAAGTATTGTTTGTAATTGGGTGTGAATGTTATATTTTGCCAGTTTATTTAAAAATGTATTGATGTGCTCCACGTGCAGTTACTAGGTAACAACGCTCCAATTTTGTCCATCCACTGTCCATCCTTTTGCAAACAGACAATATTCTCCCCTGCGCCTATCTGTAAATAGTGTATTTACCCCATTTTGTACAGTTTTTCTTCTTCTTTCGGCCATTATTGCTTTTATACACTTAAGGTTTGCGTATAAGTTAATTTATTGTGTTGGAGCGCCCTCCTGTGGTTTTTTTGTGTAATAGCATGTCATTTTTTTCTCTATTCATTTCACTGTATACTTTATTGTTGTTTATGGTGTTTCAAATGCATATATAGTTTTGTCCTCTTTTCAAATAACCACACACAGACACAAACACACACACACATACACTCCCACGAAACTACCTGTGTAATAATCATTCTCTCGATGTCACCTGCTCCATCCTCCTAAATAAACATCCCAGAACTGTATGAGTGGAGTTTGCCTGTTCCTTCTGCCTGAGGAAAACTCAGTTGAAGACAAATCAGTAATCAGTGCATGCCAGACGCACAAAGTACCTTACAATGCTGTTTTCTGATCTATCTACGTTTGTTTTATTAAATTCACACATGTTTAACACACAAACCCTGCATATTTAGGGTCTATTTAAGCTCACAAGAATCCATTTTGTATAATATATGATCTTTAAATGAGTTTACTGTTTAGCTCTTTGTGGCAATGGAGTAAAGGGTGACACCACAGTTCTCTGTATTGTCTACGTAAAACACTTGTATTACATTGAAGTACGACAGACCTGCTGATAGGAGTGGAGGTGCTGGGGAGGTTCCTGTCTGCTCTGTTCCTCACAAACCAGTCCATGTTGTCCCTCAGATGCAGTACTTCAGCCTGTAGCTCATGGAACAGCTCACTGGAAAACACAATACATTATTTAACATTGTTCATTCATATTAAGCGATTTCAAAACTTTATGAGTCACATGTGAAGAGCACACTGCCAAAGTGAGGAGTTAGGATACACTGCACAACATGCCAGTCCTGTACTTACACACCACAACTGCTCAGGAACAGCTTCTGCAATCAAGTACAGACATAGCATGGATTTCAAATGATGGATTGACAGATGGATCAACCAATCAGAGAACATGTGGTTCACCAGGGCTTTTAAGAACATATTTGAGTGCAGATAATGGGTGGTGATTGGTTGTTGAAGGAGCAGAATGACTGTGAGACCCCTGAATGTTCACACTTTCAGAAGGACAGTCAGCCATATTGCTTTTTCATAACAATCAATTTTTTATTTATTTATTTTTCTTACTTGGCCTTCAGCATTCACTACATAACAGATAGATTGTAAAGTTTCTCATGTACAAGGCTCTGACACAATGTCAAAATAAAGACAGGATCCACTCACTTGGGCCTTGCTCCTCGACCAGTGTTTGGGACTTTGAGAGGGTCACGGTCACCATGGCGATTGGAGGAGGGGCCACAGCGGGAGAGGGAGGAGCCAGAGGAGAGGTCACTGTGGACCTCTTCAGATGTAGTGCTGCCTGTGAAAAGATGGAGATTAAGAACTGGTGCCAAAAATAAAGACAAAATGCAGCCTGTCTCACGCCTCAGTGAGGCTCAACATGGAGCAGCTGTGACGCTGTGTAGGAGCTGTGTTCTGCAGCTCAGATGAAGAGCAGAGCACTGCTGTTTTGGTGCTGTCACAGCCTTTAAAAGCTGACCTCAAGAGGCCACATGTTCATGCCACTTTGATACTGACACAGAATCAACTGTCTGGTCTTGTGTCAAGCAGTTGTCTCCCATGATTCATAGCGAAGAATGTTCCTGATTGAATGAACGCCAGTGACCCTGTGAGAAACTTTCAGTCTCATTTGATTCAAACATGTATGTGAACAGAGGCACAGCTGGTCTCATCATTTAGAACAGTTCTCATCAGTTCACAGAGTTCTCAGGCTCTTCTCTGGACACTGACACAGTTTTCATTCACAAAAATGATCATTGAATTCACTTTGTTTTTTCTGTACTACAGGTCTGTTCACACATAGTTAAATACTTTGGTCCTGACTTTTGCACCGAAAATCAAACAGGGAGCAGGGTCTGAGCAGAGAGGACACACTGTGTGAATAGAGACAGTATACTCCATGTGGAAATGTGACTGATATATTTGATTGTTCTGACAGCTCTCAGTTTTCTTCAGCAGAAGTATATGGAAAAAAATATCATAAAATCCAATGTGCAAATATGTAAAAAAAAATCTTTGAATATGTCAGCTGGTTTTAGACAAACAACTCCACTCCTCTGACCCTAAATCCACATGTGTGAAGTGTGAACCCCCGTGGCAGGCTGCACTACACCAGTGATGCTCTGTGGTTCCCAAGAGCAGGACTAAGACTTCTGAACTACTTTTGGAGGATGATTGACCAGTTTTGAATGTAAAACTTGTTCTGCTGAGATTAAATTTTGTTTTTGAAAAATTTGTCAAAAGTCAATTTTCTACAAAGAAATATGTCATGTTGCATTTTTTCTCAATTGTTTTGATTGAAAAAAAACCAACTGTATCATGACTTAAATAATTAAAAGAGTTTTTATTTGGTTCAGTGTCCCAAAAGAACAGGTCCACGAATTACAGTTGGGCACTGAAAAGGTTAGCTCAGGCCTTGGAGTTAGAAAGCCTACAAACAACTACACACAGCAACTACATCACCACACATTTGATCACAGGCGCCAATACAAATGAAATATACTCCTTAAATGTAATGCAGAACACAGCATGATCCTTACTGTACTGGCTGCAGTCACTGTGCATGTGGCCGCCTCTGGGGAGCTGGGAGCAGGAGGCTGAGGAGGCACGTCTCTTCCCCCCTCTGCGGCTCCTCAGGCTGGGCTTAGCTTTTACCACCAGCCCCTCTTTGGTCTGCCTGCTCATGGAGGGACCAGGAGATGGAACCAAAAAGGGCACATCTAGACCACTGGAGAATAAACAAAAGTGGGTGGTATTAAACATAAATAAATCAAATTATTCCAATGACAATATATAAACAATAGTGAAGTAATCCATCAGAAATGTGCTAAAGTGTTTTTGCTAATGTCACGGTTGTGATTCAAGTATTGCATAAAAAGTGAATTAACTGTAAAACTAACCACAATTTGAAAGATTACACAACTCAATATTACATATGCGTATCTCTAAAACCATAACTACAATATTATAAATCTTTTAATAGTCTAATACAAAGCCTCACTCTGATGGCTCCCTCTGGTGGACAGGACTGGTCACTGCAGCAGGTGTCAGGTGACTTCCCTCTGACCCCACAAAGCCACTGTCTGCGCCTGGAGAGATCAGTCCATCCTGAGACACAAATGTGACTATTAGAGAATAAAAACTGCAAAGTGATAGTCGTACAATGTCAATATCGTAATGAAACAACCATAAAAATGTCCAGACTCATTTGGTTTTACTTTATGTACAACAAACCAGATCTGAGTTAATTAATTTTAATAATAGTTTAGTACTGTTAGATGAGTTTAGCACCGAACATGAGACAAATTATGAATATTAAAAGGTAACTATTTAAGTATTTTGTGGAAGATCTGCCACCTGTTTGCTGATGGAGATTGATTTGCCTGGAATGTTCCACACTACTTTATTAAACTTATTCATCTTGCAAAAGAATGACATCCCCATAGAGAATCTTAAAATTCTCCAAAAAAAATTGTAAAACAAAGAGAAATGCATAGTGGGAGCAGGAAAAATCTAAGAAATGACTTGAATTCAGAATCTTAATCTTGATTTAAATAGTTTTGATCAGCAGTGACCATTTTCTAGGTGTTTTTAAAAGTGCACTATGTAACTTTTCAAGTGAAGTGTCCGCACTCCGTAACATTCTTGTCTCTCAAAGTTTTGACTGTTTTGCCTGGAATGTTCTACAGTATGGCATTAAGCTTATTTATCTCCATGGAGACAAATGGGATGCCACCAGGGTAAATTAAGTAATGGTCAAATCAGAGTGGAACAGCTCAGACAAAGCAATAATATAACATCTTCAAACAGGTGGTGGACCCTCCACCAGAAAAGTTACATAGTGCACCTTTAAGCTATTTTTGAATGTTTTTAAATTTCAGTTTGTGGAATAAGAAAACTGCAGGCCTCAACAAAAAATAAAATGAATAAAAATCCATTGAAAGCCAGGGATGAATAGACTGAAAAAGGTGCAAGTGATTAACCATTAGCTCTGTGGTTATTACAGAGAATGACAGAGACAGGCCAATAGGAGGAGTGTCTGTAGTACAGTATAAAGAGTATAGAGTATAAGAGGATGGAGTATAAAGCTGAATTAAACACAAAAGCTGCTGTTGGACAATACCATGTATAAAATAAGTAGGCCTTACTTTTAAAAATACACACTTTTATTTAAATAGATTTAGTTTATGCTTCTTCAGACCTGAGACCCCTGCTCCACTTTACAGATGTGGCCCGTCCTGTCCGGGGCCTCCCTCATGCTGCTCAGGCTGCTGTTGGGGGGTTGTCCCACCTGAGACCCTCCTCTGCTGGTGGACTGTCCCATCTCAGACCCTCCTCTGCTGGTGGACTGTATCATCTCAGACCCTCCTCTGCTGGTGGACTGTACCATCTCAGACCCTCCTCTGCTGGTGGACTGTACCATCTCAGACCCTCCTCTGCTGGTGGACTGTCCCATCTCAGACCCTCCTCTGCTGGTGGACTGTCCCATCTCAGACCCTCCTCTGCTGGTGGACTGTACCATCTCAGACCCTCCTCTGCTGGTGGACTGTACCATCTCAGACCGTCCTCTGCTGGGAGTACTATGTGTGTGGGGGTCCAAAGCCTCTGCAGTGAACGAGCTGTCCACTTGAGGCGTGCTGCTGCTGGGAGAGGGCTGAGGAAGATCCTGGGGGTGGTTGGATTTTGTTGGAGGATGACTTGGCTGAGCATTGTCAGTTTCTCTGTCATCAAAACAAGAAGAAAAGAAACTGATTTTAACTTAAGTCATTATTTAAAGAACTGCATTTTTTCCAAACATAAAGAGCATATTTACAAGAGTGAAAGGAACTTTAAGTGTAACAACAGTGAGGAAACTGACATAAATAATGTGCATGTATTTTAATGCTTTTTGATTTAAAATGTAGAAAACTGTATTTATTGTTTGTATTTATGTAACTTTTCCAGTGAAGAGTTCTCTCACCAGTTGTCTCTATGTCAAGAATGTCCCACAGTATGGCATTTTACTACTTTATGTATCTTGCATATATTCAATTACAGGTGTTTGTATTGTTCAAAAATCCTTTGAAAAACATACATACTACATACTACTGTGAGCGGAGTCACCTCTCCACAGATCTGACCTGTTACTTTTTCTGGTGGCATGTTCTGTTTTTCTCCATGGAGAGAAATAAGTTAATGCCATACTGAAGAACATTCTATGCAAAACAATCTCTATGGAGAGAAGCCACCAGAAGTTACACAGTGAACCTTTAAACATTCTTGATACAGACCTGTGTCTATAAGGCGTCTGAGCGTTGGCCATGGACAGCCTCGGGGCCTCCTCACATTCACACTGAGGTCCTGCTGTTACAGGGCGGCCATGACAGTTCAGGTCCTTCACTAAAGGCACAGGCAGGACTCTGAGGCTGTGGTACCTGAGCAAAACAACTGACTGTGTGAATAGGGCCAAAGAAAGATTTGTGCTATCAGCTGTGATCACACACATGAGCTTAGAGCTACAAAGTTTGTTTACATTCTTTTCACATGGATTATGAGATCTTTTTTTCACATTGTTCATTATGTTAGTGTGAAGCCTTCAAATTCATTTTCTTGAAAGTCAGATTTTTCAGAGCTTTGAGCTGGAGATCTAGATCTGTTTCAGTAATGATAATATAACAACAACAACTATATACAATTTTTGTCAAAAATAAAACACAAAAGGCTTCACCAACACTGCTCTGTAAAATGGCTGATCCAGCAGTGACTCTAGTCTCCAGTAAACTAGAACCAACTGTGTTTGAACTAGGACTAACCCAAGGTTAAACTAGAACTAGAAGGTCTAAACTAGCACTAAACCAGAGTAAAAGGACTTACTAAACCAGTAAACAAGAAAAGATTTGGCAGGAGGACCACAGGCCGGATTAGATCTCTTGGAAAGCCTGATTTGGCCCCTGGGCCACAAGTTGAATATGCCTGTGTTCATGGATGTCTCACTCACAGATGGATGTAGTCTGGCTCGTCGTGTCCAGCTTTGAGAGGGTCAGGGGCAGGTGCAGGGGTTTGGGGCTGGGGGCTCTTCAAAACTGTGGTGAAAGGTGGACCAGGCGCAGCAGATGAAGCGTCACACTGCAAATACATTGAACTTTTTTATTTATTTAATTTAAGAAAATGTTTAAACAGACCAACCTTAATTCACTTTCAAAGGCAGAACAGAACTAACCTAAGCTATGTGAAAATCCACATTTGAAAACATGTGACATTAAACTGAAGACACAGAAATCCAAGTTAACCATATTTGTCATATAATTTAATATAATGTAAGATCTTGGTATAAATAAAACAAGTTGTATTTAAACTAATCATGATTTTTACCTAAATATAATACATTCACTAGTGCGTTGTGGAGACAAAATTCTCTGACGGCAGGGTAGTTTGTGGCATGAAGTTTAGGATGTCACAAGACTGGAGCATGTCACTTGAGTTAACATTGTTTTTTGAAGATTTGCCAAATGACACAAAAACAACTGATAGGCAGGTCAGAGTTACACAGGATAAACTGAGTTTAAAACAGTGTCATTATACCTGGATCCTCTGCACTCTACACTGAGCAGAACACTGTGGCTGTGTTGGCAGAGATGGCAGAGGAGTGGATTGGTTGGTGGGTGTGGCTTGTTGTTGAGAAGGCGTGGCTTGATGGGAGGGTGTGGCTTCTCTCTGGATAATGTGCTGCTGTAGTTGGTTTATCTGCAGAGAGATCTGCAGGATCAGACTGTACAGCTCCCTGAGGTCACAACAAACACAAAATAACAATTTAAATATGTACTCAGAAATTTAACAAATACAAAACATGATCAATAGAGGCCTGTTCTGAAAAATGTACTTTTTAGTGCTAACCATGTTGGTGAAATTGTCAAATTTTTATATAGCACTTTATTTTCTTAATTGGTGAGACGCATACAATTTGGCAGTGTCACAAGGGCATTTTCTCCAGAGTGATCTGCGTCTGACAGCGCGGTCCAGCAGAGCGGCGCTTTGTTGCGATGACGTTTACACCAATGTAAAGGGTCAGGCGGGAATCAGCATTTAATACCTTATTAGGCTCTGTAATCTTCCATCCTGGTTAATCAATGAACTTCTTTCTTTTATTAAGTAGTTTTAGATGAATATTGTGACATAAAATGTGCAAATTATAACACAATGATCCGCAGGTGTCAATATGCCTCCTTTAAGATCGTGGTGATTGTTGTTTTGTTCACCTCTGAGGGTCAAAGCAGCCTCTCTCCTCACTCTGCCTCTGCCTTCGCTCATGTTCTTTCTCTGCAGACTGGTACCTCCTCTCCAAAGTGTCCGCCTTCTGAAGGAGCTCCTGCACAAGCTGAAGAGGAGGAGACACAGGCAGGCTGATCAATAAATGTACAAAGAGCAAAGCATACAGACTAAACAGGCCAATCAGCTTGGTTTAGTAAACTCCATCTGAATCTCAGTGGGACTTTCCGGGTTAAATAGAGAATCAAATAAGAAGGATTCAAGATTATTATTGAAATACAAAAATGGCATGAACAAAAAGTTAAATACATATAAACACAGTATCAGTAAATATGTAAATTAACCATTATATTGAAACGTGTACAAAATACCTTAAAGCTTAGTAAAAAGTACCTTTAGATGAACGTGTGGTGCGATCCTTCTTACCTTTGCCTGGTGCTGTGGCTCTAGTTTTCCTGCTCGAAGGTTTTCCTCACAAGCCTTCACCTACAGGACGAACACTGTATTACGCATGTCCAGGACGAGGCACAGACAGGTGTACTGAGTCTAACCCTCCCTCCACTCCCCCTCTCTCTCTCCTCCATCCTTCATGCCCTCCACTCCTTCCCTGTTTACACTCCCTTCACTGTCTCCCTCCTCTTCCCTCCCCTTCCCTCCTCCCTCTTACCTGATCCAGAAAGGCCTCAGTCTGCTGGTACAGTCTCTCTGCCGCATTACATCTTCTCACTGAGGAGCATGTGGAGGATGGAGAGCTACCTGTGAGAGAGGGACAACATTTTCATTTGTAATAACAGAACAGGTAATAAAGAACACAATATAGAAACTGAGTAGAGCAGCACGCTAGGGAGCTCATTGTCTCTCAAAGATAACAGTCACTTTTTTAAAAATCCGAACACTACCTAATTATTTTTATATGTAGAATACTTCAGTTTCTGGTGCTGTTTTAATATTTATTACGCCTCAAAGTTTTCATTAACATTAGCATTGAGGCGCAAACAACTCTTTCGATGAAGTATTTATTTTATTTGTGTAGTGTTTAACATGTTGTCAGTAACACCCAGCAGCAGCTCCATGTCCACTCTCTGGTCTTACTTATTCTTGACTTGGCAAAAACCCCACAGTGGTAAAATTGGACAAAGGCAACTTAATACACACGACTCTGTGTCTTGTAAACAGAAGGATTCTACATAACCATATTACAAATTCTTACATTTTACGTACAAAGTAATGCCATATACACTTACTGTACTGTGGGACCTCCACTGCAGCGTGGATGGGAAGGGGCGGGGTCTGAAGAGGTTGAGGGGGTGTGGTTTGATGAGTGGGAGGAGCTTGGCAAATGGGTGGAGCCAGTCTGTTTGATTGCTGCAGAACCCGCTCCTTCACCTCGTCCATCTGTAGACCGCACTGGAAGATCAAACTCTCAAGCTCTCTGAAAATCAAACAAAAACCACAATGCCAAGAGCTTCCTAAGAGTAAGGTATGGTTTTTGTTTATATTTTGAATCACCTGTGAGGGTCAAAGCTGCCTGTCTGCACTCCCTGCCTCTGTAGCTGTTTATGCTCTTTCTTAGCTGACAGGTAGCTTTTTTCCAGGCTTTCCAGTCTTTGAAGTAGCTCATGGACGACCTGCAGAGAAGAAACTGTGTCAAGTGAACAAATAAAGAACTTATTATATGCATGGAATTCAAAGCATTGAACCCACTTATTATTCTCCAAAAACAAGCCACTTTATAAACTTAAGGAAAAACAAGTAAATCTTAACCTTTTATCAAAAAACAAGCACAAGGAGAAATTAATAGTGGGGAAAGACTATGAAATAATATGAAACAGGAGATAGAAACAGGGTAGTTGAAGGACTAGTACCTTTAACTGGTAATATCTGACAAAATGTTGATGGGTCAGTGTTTACCTGCATCTGCTGTTTGGTTTGTCCTTCAGTCCTCTGTAGGCTCCCCTCAAAGGCCTCCACCTAAAGACAGCTCAGCTTCAGCCCCACTGCTCCCACACACACACACACGTGTGTGTGTGTTGTGTGTGTAGAGGGGTTTGGTATTAAATCACTTACATCTTGTAGAAACCCGTGAGCCTGCTGATATAGTGTGTCAAATATGTCTGAGCCACTTCCCTCTGAGGTAGATGTGGAAGACACAGGACTTCCTGTATGAGAAATAAAGCATACATCATTTTAAGAAATAATAATATTAAACATAAATACTACACATCATACAGAAATTATACTCCAAAACTATTCTATACATTACTTAATACTCATTAATTATTGATAACAGCTTACTTTCTTTTTCTGGAAAACTGGAAAACATACAGTAAACAACCTATTAAATTCAAATTACTATTATTACTACTATTATTATTTTTATACGTAGAATACTTTATATGTAGAATACTTTGTGTTATTGTTTTAATATTTATAAAGCCTCAACATTAGCATTAGCATTGAGACACAAACAACTCTAAACACTCTAAACACAGACGTTCATTTTATTTGTGTAGTTTTTAACGTGTTGTCAGTGACATCCACCTGCAGCTCTCTGTCCACTGCCTGATCTTTAGATCAGATTTATTAACTTAGAGATACAATTGGACAGGTAGTAGTGGTGCCAACAGTGAGGTTGCCGCTGTTGTGCACAGCGCCAATTGTTATTTTACAGGTCAAGTAATTTTTTTTCAGTGTTTTATTAATCACTTAGTTTGATGGGGCAAAGAGCAAAGTTGTTCAAAGAAAAAAACATTTGTATATCTAGTGGAGCTTCCTTCTAAGTGAAAGTTTTTACTTTACATACTGTGCTGTGTGTGTCGCGCTCCGGTCTGCGGGGAGGGGCAGGGGCAGGAGGGGCTGACCTCTGCCCTCTGAGGACAGGGGATCTCCAGGGTCATAGGTCGGGAGGCCTGTGTTCTGAGGCCTGAGTGCAGAGGCAGCCCGGGTTTAGGAGGATCTGAGTACAAATTCACCTGAGACAAAAAAGGACAAACAAACCCAATCATACTCACTAGAACGTGAAAAATGAGTAAAAAAAAAAAAGAGACAGATTAAACTCATCATTCACAAATTTAATCAATTTTTATACAAATACATTTTATATACATGTCTAGTACTTTTGTTCTTGCATGACCTCCCGTACAGCTGTGGTCTTGTGAGTGCAGTTTGGGTCAGATACAGAAATATGTAATAGTTTTGAGAGCTTTTCCCACACCCCATTTTTAGACTAATCAATCTGCAGCAGGTCTTTAGTCCACCAACAATTTCTTTATTCGACTATTGCTGTCTACTACTATTATTATTCGACTACTACTGTCAGTACTGAGACTTTTTTTTCTTGAAATTTGAATCAAGACCAATGGCAAACAAACCTATTCACACTGGCTTGTATATTGTCAATCACTGTGAAATATGAAAATATATTTAAAATGGAAATAATCCATCATGTTCAAAGGCGTCGGACAGTAAACTGTTTGAGACAGATATAATGTGTGTGTCAAATGAGACAACAGTACATCTGAATTCAAACACCCTTAGTCAAACACAGACTGTAAACATGACAGATGAGCCGAGTACCTTTCCCTCCAGACGCAACCGGTCGATGGTGTTGGCCGCCTCAGCACACTTCAGCTTCAGCCTGCTGTTCTCCTCCTGAACAAAGACAGAGAGAGAGAAAGAGAGGGTGAGGGGCAGAGAGAGAGAGAAAAAGAGAGAGATCGAGAGAGAGATGATGAGGGACAGCAAGGGGGCGAAGAGCGAAAGAATGAGTGATGGACAGAGGGTAAGGAATAGTGAAGAATAGTCACCATAAATACTATATCCACGTATAGTTCAATACATTAGATGGAACTATTATTTTTGTGAGTCAATATTTATCATGTCTACTTTTTCTTTGTATTAGTGGGAACATTTTGGTTATTTTTCTGCACTAAGAGGTCAAATATCCCATTAGAAGCAGTAGATTACAGTGTAGCGCTCAGGTACAGCACATCTGAACCTTTATACCCGCCTCGACAATTTACACTATTTTGGCACTGCGTCTAAAAAGTTTGATGAAAATTATGTATTTTTTTGTGCTGCTCAGTAGTCAAGTAGCACAATCTACGGCACTTATGTTCTGTAAGTGATTCGGCGCTCTGACTATTTTCTAAATGCCTTCTCTACTTTTCACTCTCGTTTCATGTCGCACTGGCCTGTCAAATAAAGCCTCGAGCTTCAAGAAAAAAATGTAAATGTGAGGATGAAATAACTGATACCATACCAATATTTTGATGTAGTTTAACCTTTTACATGTCAAATGTTTTAACAGCAACTGGGGTCTAAGCAGCAAAGTTTATCCATCGGTTAAACTCATCATTGCGACCCTTAAATACACGTGATTTGAGTGTATAGTATAGTGTAGTACAGTATAGTACAGTACAGTATACCTGCAGCTCATTGACCAGAGCGATGGCCTGCTGCTTGGACCTGAAATCTGGGGGAAATATGGAGAGTGCCTCAAGGGTGTGCTCCTCCTCCTCTGGGTCTGCTCCATCGTCTGCAGGGCTGAACAGGACCTCCGTCACGATGTCAGCCGGGGACATGTACACCAGGGGGCGCTCCGGGGACTGACAGTCACTCCTCTTGGGGTGGCGGCTCTGTGGAGGGGTGTAGCTGTCTTTGGGGAAGTGAACCCTGGGCTCCACTTTGGACAGGTCCGGCCGGAGCGCCATCGGAACCCCCGAGCTGGGAAAGAACAAGAGTGTGTGAGGGAAAATAGAATTAAATGGACTTTTTGAAGCTTTATACAATGTTATAATGTTGTTCCCTCATCACAAACATGCCTGAAGAGGTTTTAGATGACATCCCTGTTTGAGTAATCTAGTGATCTCTCCCGGGCTCTTCAAACCCTCATTACGGTTAGCTATACCATCCTAGTCAATGCTCCGCCGACAAGTCTGCGTCACCCATGCAAAAAGCAGGATACAAAACTAACTACAACTTCACAAACCTGATGCGATGTGCAGTAGTTTAAGTAGGAGAATGCAAACCTCAAAAAAGAAACTGAAACTATATTAACTATATAAACTATATTGATACATTGTTTTTTGGCGACTATAGCATTGTCTTTTTGTCCTTTCTTTTCTCAAAATGACCACCAAATTGACCACTTTGAACGTAAGAAGTTAGCTGTATAAAGAGGATGTGTTGCTGAATCTTATATGTATAACCTCTTAAGTAAAATAGTAATAATAAAAAAAAAAACTAAATTAGTACAGAGCAGTGGGTGTTGTGTATGGGGGGTAGGGGGGCAAACAGAAATTTCAGAGCAATGGTGCCGTGAATTTTGCAGGACAATACAGATTACTCAAACATGCATGAATCACTCTAAATCTAAAACTTGGAGCGCGTTAATGACGAGGGGAAGTCATTAAAACATGGAGGCGCTTAAAAGTCAATTTTGTAAAGTAAGTCTCCTTCAAACCACCACTACGAAAACACTAGCTTCAAAATTCTTCTCTGAAAGACATTAGTGTTAGTGTTTGGGTAATTAATATGATGATATGTCAGTAATACATTTTCAAGGTTTGACTGAAAGTTAATGAAAAGAAATGAAAGCAATACACAGACACGGGCTATGGGCTGGATAACAGAGGTGGGTCGTACTCGGTTACATTTACTTGAGTATCTTTTTAAAGAAATTGTACTTTTTAGAGTACTTTTCCAACAGAACAATTTTACTCCTAATTGAGTAACAGGTAATGTCTTGGACCACTACTTCTACACGACTCTACTAAAATCATGTTACTTTTACTTGAGTACAATGTTTGGCTACTCTACCCACCTCTGCCAGTTGGCCTCATGTCTTTATTTGAAAACTGAAGTCAGTGTAGTGTATTACCTAAACAGAGCAGGCTTCTTCTGTCTCCTGTGCGCCCTCTTTTCTCTCTCTGGACTTGGTTTGTTCTGACAGCAGGATTTGGGAGACCGTGGCCCCGCTTTAAATAAACTCGTAGTGCTTAACCGCGTCTCCTCCGTCACACTCCCCTTCTCCCTGGTCACGGACACCTTCACAGGGATCTTACTCACAGCACCGTGCTCCTTTAAAGCTCTTGTTTCACTTGCTGGATTATGGGACTTGACATCTGGCTCTTTGGGTCGAGGACTGGACAGTGAACTGGAGCTTTGTGACCAGTGGATTTCGGGGAAGATTTCGTCGAGAATGCCCAGGCTGGGTAGTTCTTCTGGGGTGATGAGGGGGGGTAGGCTGGGTGCTCTGGAGGGGGCAGCAGGCTGTGTGTTGGGGCAGTGGTGGTTAGGGGATGTTTCTCTGGGGACTTGGTGGGTCTTTTGGGGAGTTACGTCATCATTCAGACCCTTGGTAGTGTGACAGTGCTGCTCAGGTTCGTAGCCCTCCTTATCTGAAACATCCAGGTCAGTGCCAACCATCGACGGACCAGAGCCATGATCCAAGTCTTCATCTGGAAGTTACAACAACAGACATCAGCCTAGGTAACTAAACATTACCTTAATTATTGTTAAAGTGTCTGCTCGCTATTTTTTTAAATGTAAAAATATTTAAAGGTAATATGAGCTCAGATGTCCTCGGAGCTCTACAGAGGATGCTGTGGAGGTGCTGCGGTGTACCAGATTCATTCCAAGTGTATTTTGACCAGACAGTGCAGCCCTCCATAGGCTTTTTTTGTTAATAAAGGGGTTAGTTGTGAACTTGTGCTTTCACCAGTGCAGCTCATGAGGTAGGGTAAAATGTGCTTATAAACTGATCACGCTGAAAAATGGATCGTTGCAAAGAATGTAAAATGACACAGATCAATGCCTTTAATAGGTTAGTAATGGAGTATTTGCCCATTAATCCAAAGGTTAAGATTCAATCTCTGCCCACACAATATTGTGATATTTACATTACCATTTTATCTGCATTAATAACACTCACCATCGCCCTCTGCAGGCAGTGGATTGAAGTTGTCTGTATAGTTTTCAGGACTAGCATTTCCAGAGTACACCCCCAGCCCCATCTCGTCGTCCCTGAGCCCTATCCTATGCAGAACAAGGTCCAGACTGATACCCCGACTTTGGTCCATCTCCGACTGGACATCTTCCCGGTCCTCCTCCCCACTGTGGCCCATCAGAGACTGGACAACACCCTCCAACTCTTCCCTGCTATGGCCCACCAGAGACTGGGCATCTTCCTGTTCCTCCTCCGGCTCTTCTGAGTTGTCTGAGCTGCAGGGCGACAAGTTGGGTGGGGCGGGGGTCCAGAATATGTGCCCGGACCTCCTCTGACTGTGCATGGCTCTGCTGTGGCGGTCAGCCTGGGACAGGGGAGGGCCAGTGCTGCATCACTCCACTTTCTAAGGTCGTAAATTGACTTATAGGGCTCATATCGTCACATGCTTCTGAGGTACAACGAGAAACCTGTGTGACAAGAAAAAAATGTTTGAAATAATGTCGAAAACGCTAGCATCAATCATGTTTTTCAAGGTTAGTGGGGTTTCAAGATTAATAGCAATGAAACTGAAATCACACTTGAATGGACACAAGCGCCAAATCACAAAGGCTGCAGTTTTTGAAGCACCATAATTTCCTCCACAAACAACAAACTCTCCTGTCTTATTCTGCATAAAAACTGTTAACCCTGTAATTTAGCTCTGTACAAACACGTTCTAAAATGTCCCTGTGGGTCAGATGCCCTCCTTGCCTCTCCATGAGGTCTTATTCTGCATAAAAATTGCTAACCTTGTAGTTTAGATCTGTACAAACCAGAAATACACTGCCCGGACAAAAAAAAGTTGCCCCCTGGATTTAACTAAGCAAATAGGTCCTCTCCTCCTGCAGTTGGTCCGGTCTAGGTTCAGCAATGACTGAATGACCAGGTTATTCCATCAATGGATTTGTTCTTCCCTGACGGCACGGGCATATTCCAAGATGACAATACCAGGATTCATCGGGCTCAAATTGTGAAAGAGTGGTTCAGGAGCATGAGACATCATTTTCACACATGGATTGTCCACCACAGAGTCCAGACCTTAAACCCATTGAGAATCTTTGGGATGTGCTGGAGAAGGTTTTGTGCAGCGTCAGACTCTACATCATCAATGCAAGATCTTGGAGGAAAATTAATGCAACACTGGATGGAAATAAATCTTGTGACATTGCAGAAGCTTAGCAAAACAATGCCACAGTGAATGTGTGCAGTGATCAAAGCTAAAGGCGGTCCAATTTTTGGTGGTGAGTTTTTGGCTATAACTTGAAGGTCAGATTCATGTAATATTGTTTCACTATTTCACTAACTGATTAAATGATCTTAGATCAAACATTCTAACACTGTAGCTTAGACCTCTGTTCTTTTACAGTGGCTAGTTGTGACAAGGAGGGCATCTGACATTAAATCACTGGGGACTCTGGACAAATAAGAGAACAGCATAATAACAACAAACCCTATCCTAAATTAAACCATATTTCTTTTTCCTCCTCACGGCCACTGTTCATAAAGAGTCTTATGCACTGACATCAGTACACAGTCCTGATCAGTGATGGCCCTCCCGTACTACACACTCACACAAGGTCACACTGAGGCCCCACGGTCCCTCTCCAGGAGCTGCAGTCGTCATGGCAATGGAACAATAAGAGGCTGCAATAAAACATGTGGCATAGAAACACTGAGCCCTAATCTGTCAAGCCAAACACATTTAATGTAGCGTTAAATGAAGAGAGGAGATGCACTTTCTTTACTTAAGTGTACATGCAAAACACAATACCAATTTTGGACTAACTGAATGTACTGAAACACACATACACACGGTGGGTTTCCAAGCCCTATAGAGACATTACCTTAACTAGAGATAGACCGATATATCGGTTGGCTGCTATATCAGGCCAATATTCAACCTTTTTAGCATACCTGCTATTGGCCTTAAATCTCCAGCATTGGTCAATATTTTGTTTTGGTCAAAATAAGTACACACAAAGCTTTATATTAACACTTTAATTCAAAGATATAGCTGCACAATGTGCCTACACAGCTCTCTTATAGGTTTGCAGTAAAAAAGGGCTGCGGGGGGGGGGGGGTTTGTAGAAAATTTATATTGCACAATTTGGGGAAACTAATCCAGATCGGCTTATCATCAGCATATCAGACCAAAAATATCGGCAACCATGTTGTTGATCCATAGCAAGTCAATACAGCCCCCTGGTCAACCACACACACACATAACAGGCAAGTATAGTAAAGTTGTTAAGGGTAAACAACAACAACACCCCATGTGAGTTCTTAGGTGGCTCTCATTTGTAACACAGATTAGCTCAAACAGATAATAATCCCCTCAGTCATCTCCACAGCGGACAGCTCATTCACCGGGCCATCCTCACTCACACCTGTCTGCACTACACCATGTTTCTACACTACAGCAAAGACATAAGTGCACAACCATAGATCAACTAAAACACCGGGAGCCAGTTAGTCCTATTTACTCTACTCAAATGAATACTTTTTGGTTAAAGATGCACTATGGAATTTTTCTGTTGTAGGGTCTGCCACCTGCTTGTCTGAAAATGCCACTGTTTGCCTGGAATGATCGATAGTGAGGAATAAACGTATCTGTTTCATTTATTCCATCCCAGGAGTTTTAATTTGGTTTGGTGCAGTCGCCTGTTTACTTTAGATCATTTATAATGCTGTTATGCCAGAAGAAGAAGAGATTTCAGAGCCTAAAAACTCATAGTGCTGCACATAGTGGCCTTTATATTATTTTTTTGTTTTTATGTATTATGTCCACAGAGATAAGTGATTATTTTATTCAGTCAGTTCAATTTCCTAGTTTGTGAATCTCGATCACTGACAAAGGAAATATCCAAATGTCTAAATTATTTATTAAAGCTGCACTAGGTAACTAGGTTTTGTTTTGCCTGGAATGTTCCACACGTATAACACTAAACGTTTTCCTATTACTCAAAAAACAACTTAAAAAACATTGCAAAAAACAAACAAACATGCATTCTTATAGTGAGTGTCTCTCCACAGATCTGAACAGTAATTTGTCATAGTGGTGTCACCTGGTTGTCTCCATGAAGATAGACAGGTTTAATGCCATAGTGTGGATTATACTATCCAGTGAACACAATAACATATGAGACAAGCAGAAAAGTGACATATTCTACCTTTAAATATCAGAGAAATAGCTTATAAGAAACACTTACATTACCCCTCCTTTCCCTCTGGCCTTTCGTACGCCTCACCTGTAGCAGGGCTGGTTAGCTGCAGGTCGAGTATGTTCTTGCCCTGGGTTTATCTGCCACATAGACACAGACAGAAGGAGATTAATGTGTGCTAATACCTCAGGACGGGGGGTTCAGTATTGTCACACAGCCGGACAGGACAGAGGGACAGATCATGTGACTGACAGCTGACCAGTCGTGGAGCAGAGTGAGGGACCAGAGCACGAGGAGCGCAGACACGAGCGCAGACAGGAGCGCTGACAGGAGCGCAGACAGGAGCGCAGACAGGAGCGCAGACAGGAGCGTTGACAGGAGCGCAGACAGGAGCGCAGACAGGAGCGCAGACAGGAGCGCAGACAGGAGCGCAGACAGGAGCGCAGACATGAGCGCAGATAAGAGCGCAGACACGAGCGCAGATAAAAGCGCAGACAAGAGACAGGAGCACAGACAGGAGCGCAGACAGGAGTACTGTAATATTCCTGTGTTATGCATTTCCAGGTTACAGTCAGGATGTAGCTTTCTGAAAAGGTCATTTGTATGCCATGGATAGATGCCATGGAAAATCCCTGACATTTTATGTTAAGCCTGAAGACAAACTTTCATTTATTTCCTGCAGATGTCGCTAAGACAAGTTCAAACAAGTGAAAATTCTTTAATGGTTTAGATCATGGGTTTTGTTTTTAGTGGATCATTAAGATGGGTGGATTTAACATAGTTTTAACAGAGTCACTGTATCTTTAATAAGACTTGAACACTTTCATTTTGGGTCTGTATCACAATGCAGTGTGGTATTATTGAGGTTATTGTGGTAGAATGACTTAAATTTGCAGTTAAATTTACTGCATAACATAATCAGTCGGACTAGTTTAGCAAAAGACTTGAGTGCTAATAAAAAATTGTCTGAAGGCCACATTTGGCCCCCGTACTAATGTTTGGACACCCCTGGTTTAGATCTAGTGTATCTGCAGTTATGCTGCACATAAGGGAATTATAACTTAATAAAGGTACAATGAGCTATAGGCCGACCACAATTTGGCGTTATGTTAAATAAGAAAATAGCCTTCACTAAGCTAGAGCATGTACTTGTGAAATGAAAAGTACAAACATTTATAACTGATTATTATTATGATGAGTGTAGATGTGCTATTTAAGACGTTTTCATATAACTTCAACAGTGTAATGATGCAAATGCAAGTGTTTTAACTTGAATTTTCTTAAGTCTAAATAATTATTTGAATAGGATATGTCACCAAAATATGTATGATCCTGTGCATTATTATGTTAAGAGAACTGCAATCCACAGATGTGAAGTGATTTATACATCTGTAATAGAAAAAAATACAAATAAAACTAACCAGATTGCATTCATCACAGCTTAAACTGATGATAAAGTTAAAGATGTGTTTACTTTCTATAGTATTAGCACATAGAAAGAGCACGTTTAAAATGTGATGCACAGACTTGTTGAACCACACAACCAGTCCAGCTTGTCTGCTGAACTTGGAAGACAACATGACACAATTTTAAAGCAACATTTACACTACTATTTGTAATAAAATAAACTTAAAACTTACCAGCAGCCGTTAGATCTCTTTTATTTGTTATTATTTGTCGTTTTTTGTAGATTTGTCCTGGGAGCTCAGACTTGTCGGTTGCCTTGAGAACCGCACAACTCAAAGACGCACCGGGGAGTCACCATGGCGCACACCCCACAACAAACGCACACGGCGGATAATTAGCGTTCACCTAACCCCTTACGACTGTCATTTCGTAAAACAACCGAAAATCCCCCTCATCCGACCTGTTTACGAGCTGAAAACAGACACAGATCATGCTTTACAACGCTGCTAACTTCGCTCATGTTGTTTAATCTGAAAGTCAATAAAAGGGCATCACTTACGAGGAAAGCGAATTAAACAACTGAAAAATACAAAGTCCGTCTGCTGTGATGCGCAAAATTATGTCAAAGCTTTGAATCTCCTTCTTGTTTCAAAAATTGTCTGTTTTTTGACAGATTTGCTACTAAAAAGTTCATTGGAAATCTTAAGAAGTCTTGCATTGATTTTGCCTGCTGGAGACGTTGGCCAAAGTTATGCCCAAAGTTTTATCTGTCAGGCATTACTCAACGTGTCATAAAGCAAAAAAATTAAACTTATTTGCTGTATATTTTTAGTATTTATTTCAGAATGTTTTTTCAAATGAATGTAAGAGATGTGCGCGCATGTTGTTGGTGTTAGTATTTGTGTTTTTTACCTGTCAGACAAAACCCGGAGAAAACATGTCAGTTGATGGGGAACGTTTGAACTGAAGCGCTGTAAGATGTGATTCATGTAAGTGACCACAAGGTGGCAGTATTTACTCAGATTTTAACCTAAATCGTGTAGTAAATTTATAACGTATTGTAGTCTAATACGAATAGTAGTTTTATAAAGTAGTAGTAAAAAATAAAAATAAAAAAAAATATAAAAAAAATAAAATAAAATAAATTAAAAAAAATAAAATTAAATAAAAAAATAAAATATAAAATAATATAAAATATAAAATACAATAAAAAATAAATTAAAATTAAGTTAAAATCAAAATTAAAATAAAATAAAATAATAATAATAATAATAATAAAAAATAATAATAATATGAGTAGTAGTATTAAATAATAATTTAAATAAATAAATAAATTGTAAATCTATTTTATATTGCTGGGTTTCAGGTGACGTCACAACATTGATATAGACCATAATATAGGAAATTGGAGACGTTTTGGGCAAGGACACAATGACAGCATTCATCTGTGGGAGCTGGAATCGCACCACCAACCTGTGGATCAGTGGATCTAACCACTTAACCAATGATGTTTATGTTAACAGCAGGATTCAAATAACCAGCCTTTGGATCAGTGGACAAATATTCTACTGACTGAGCTACTGTCAGCCACAAAAAAACAGAAGAATCTTAGGAGAGCGAATCGTCCAAAACATGATATTAAAGATGCAATGATTGTGCTGGGGCATACAGCTGTGTTAGATTAATGAGACTGTCAGGGCTTGTGTTGCATCTCTCTATCAACATCCTCAGACAGGTTCACAGACAGGAGCATAGGCAGGAGCCCAGACAGAAGCTGGCAAGAGCCCAGACAGGAGCAGAGACAGGAGTGCAGACATTAATACAAATGGGAGCGTAGACAGGAGGACAGGAGCACAGACACAAGCACAGACAGGAGCACAAAGAGGATAGTAGCACAGACAGGTGCAAAGAAAGGAGCACAGACAGATGCACAGACAGAAGAACAAAGGGGACAAATGTACAGACAGGAGCACAGACAGGAGCACAGATAGTATATTTGTTAGCCTCAGTGCAGGTAAAAGCAGCCATCAGGGTCAAATGAGACCACTGTGTGCTGTGTGCTGTCTGCATCTAATGCTGCCATCCTTATCCTTGGAGGTCAGAACTCAGAACTTACAGTGACATTTTATAAACTAGGGAAGAGCTCAAATCATCCAAAATACAGACCTAATTAAATAAATGTAGTAGCCAGATATTCTAGGTTATAATCAAGAGAGTGAATTGTTGCTTTTGGTGTCAGCTCATCCGGCAACGGCCCCTTGCCCTTTAAGCTCTTTTCCAGTTTGTCTTGTTTAATAGACAAAAATCAGTATGCTAAGTGTTGTGTCTGTGCTCATT